>NC_057861.1:171897576-172497576 GCF_019393635.1 Dromiciops gliroides | reverse complement strand
TAGTTAAATGAAATGGGGGTGCTCATTAGTGGTAGCTAAGAATGGAGGAGGACTTGGAGGCTCAAGTCAAGGGAAATTAGAGACAAATCAACTTGGCAGATAGGTATCCCTTAGAACCCAGAAGGGGAGCTGTAGCAATTTTTGTTCTGGAAGATACAGTCTAGAATATTGTAAGGAATTGGTTGTGATTTGGGGTTTCTTTGGCTGGGATTGGAGGCCCTGGCAGGCACCTGTGCACGCTGGCCTCGTGCCAGACACCCCCGTGCCTGCATGGGCCTGGCCAAATTATAATGGGGAATGGCCCTGCCATGACCAGAAGCTCATTGAGGGCAGTCAGGTGATCCCTGGTGTCCAGAAGCTGGATGGCTGGCTTTTGTAGAGCCATCTGTTGATTCTGTCAATCAGGGCTGTCAGCCAATTAGCTTGGGGCTGTGTGTATGGAAGGCCGGGTTTCCTGTGGGAGGGGGGTTTCTGGGAGAAAGAAGGGAGGAAAGAAGACATTCTGGTGTGAGTTGGAGAGGGAGCAAGATGCTGGAACGGTGTGCAGCTAATCCTCTTTGAAAACTGCTTAATCTGGGTGGTGGTGAGTTTGCGGTTTGTATTTTTTTCCTTCCCCTATTCCCTTTTTTTCATTGTCCCTAGTTCTATTAACCTTACTGGCATTTTAAATTTGTTCCCATTAATAAACCCTGTTTTGCTTTTTGAAAGAGACTGTTCATCTCCTTTCTTACCCCAATATTAAAGCGATCCACCCAATTAATTCCCCCATGCCAATTTTGGCCCTTACAGTACCACTACACATCTTTGGATTTAAATATGGGCCAATGAGAAATAGAGAAAACATTCCTTCTCCATACTCTCTTCTCTCTAGGTTTGCAAGACACCACTCTCTCCTGGTTCTCCTACCTATCTGATGGCTCCTTCTCTGTTTCCTTTGCTATATCCTCTCCCAGATCATACCTTCCCACCTTAGGTGTCTCACAAGGTTATGTTCTGGAGTCCCTTCTCTTCTACTTCACTTGGTGATCTCATCAACAACCACTGATTTAATTACCTTTTGTAAACTTGATGATTCTCAGATCTACCTATTGTCCCCCAGCCTCTCTGCCGACTTCCAATTTCACATCTTCAATTACATTTCAGACTTCTTGAACTCGAGATCTAGTATACATCTTAAACTCAGTATGTCCAAAAGCTAAGTTCATTATCTATAACCAAAAACCTCCTCTTACCTTCCCTGTTACTGTAGAGGGAAGCACCATCTTCCCAGTCTCTCAGGCTTGCAACCTAGGAGTTATTTTCAACTCTTCACTATTTCTTATATCTCCCCACCCCCACCCATATCCAATCTATTGCCAAAGCCTATATAGATTTCACTTTTGCAATATCTCTCAAATATACCCCCTTCTTTCCCCTGACACTGCCACCATTTTGGTGTAGGTACTCATTACTTCAACCTGGATTATTGCAATAGTTTACCGCTGGATCAAATCTTTCCCCACTCTAATCCATTCACCATTCAACCACCAAAGTAATTTTCCTAAAATCTGACTTTCCATCTCTCTCTCTCTCTCTCTCTCTCTCTCTCTCTCTCTCTCTCTCTCTCTCTCTCTCTCTCTCTCTCTCACATACACACACACACACACACACACACACACACACACACACACACACACACACACACACACACCCCACTCGATAAACTGCAGTCTTCCTTATTGCCTCAGGGATCAAATACAAAATGCTCTGTTTAATGTTCAAAGCCCATCTTAACCTAATTCCCTCCTACTTTATACTCTTTGTTCCAGTGACACTGGCCTCTTTGTTGTTCCATGAAAAAAGCACTCCACTTCTTGGCTCCAGGTATTTTCTATGGCTGTTCCCCATTTCTGGAAACTTCTTCCTTTTTACCTCTGCCTGCTAGCTTCCCTGGCTTCCTCTAAGTGCCAAATAAAATCCCATCTTCTATAGCAATCCCTTCTTAATTCTAGTGCCTTCCCTCTCTTATTTCCTATTTATTCTGTATATAGCTTGTTTGTACATATTTGTGCATTTGTCATATCCCTGCCATTAAATTCTAATCTCCTTGGCTTCCTTTTGTATTCCTATAGCTTAGTATAGTGCCTGGAACCTAGCAGGTATTTAATAAATGTTTATTGACTGACACAAACAAAATAATAGAGCCTTAAAATATTATTGTGACCTTTACATAGTACTTTAAAAATAAACTTCATAGCTTGCAGAGTGCTTTCTTCATCACACTGTAGTAAGATATATAATACACTTAGCATTATATCCATTTTTCAGATGAGAAAATTGCATAACCTCAGAAAAAAGGAACAATAATACGGATTATTGCAAAAAAAAAGTATGAATGTTATGGATACAAAAACTTAAGAATCCCTGCTCCAGAGGGAAATATCAGCTAGATATTGTTTAGAATAGATGGCCTCTCATATCCTTTTCAAATCTGAGGTTCTATGATTCTATGGAATCTGCTACTATTTAGTTTCATGATGTTGGACAAATCACCTCCCAGAAACCTCAATTTTCTTATCTGGTCAGTCATATATGACTCTTCATGACCCTGTGGACCATACTGTCCGTGGGGTTTTCTTGGAAAAGATACTAGAGTGGCTTGCCATTTCCTTCTCCAGTGGATTAAGACAAATAGAGGTTAAATAACTTGCCCAGGGTCACACAGCTAGTAAGTGTCTAAGGCTGGAGTTGAATTCAGGTCTTCCTGACTCTAGGCCCAGCACTGTATCCACTCTGCCATCTAGCTGACTAAGATTATGAATTAAGTGGTAGCTATGTGAATAGAGAAAAGGGTTAAGATATAAGAAATATTGTAGGAGAAGAAATGACAAGATTTGGCAACTGATTGGATGAGTGAGGTGAGGGAGATGGAGAGTCAATGAAACCAAGGTTATGAATCTTGAATGTTGGAAGAATGGTGGTATCTTTGAAGCAAGAGGTATATTTGAAAGAGGGATAGCTTTTGGAGAAAAAATAAAGAGTTCTGTTTTTGACATGTTGAATTTGATATTTCTCTGAAACATTCAGTTTGAAATATCCACTAAGCAAATTGGTAATGTGGAATTAAATCTCAGAGGAGAGATAGGGCTAAATATATAATTAGTGGGAGGTATTGACATAAATATAGCGATCCATGGAATTTATATCCATAGAAGCTGATAAAAACAAAATTTAATAGTCACATTTTATACCTAAAGAGCAGCATTTTTAACTAATCTACTAAAAAGAACTGAAAATGAGAAATTGGAATGGAATGATTACTTCCCTCTAGGGACCATGTCATGAGTAAAAAAACAAACAAACAAAAAAAACATTGCTCAAATTATTTGAACAATGTGGGGTAAACACTTCTTGAATTGCTGTCATTAAGCATGGACAGTGCAATATCATATTGCAGTAACTTTTTCTGAGTCAGTGAATTAAACATGTAAACAAAGTTGGTGGTCCTGGAAACATTGATAAAGATCAGAGCCACAAGTTAGTGTTGACAGAAGCAAGTATACTTCAGGTAGCAGAATATACAATTTTCTCATAAGCAGGATAATGTTAAGACACATTTGTGAAAAGACTGAACTGAACTGAACAATCTGTTCAAATGACTATATTCAGGTTTAGACTACCTATCAAAGGAAGGGGAAATGTCTATACAAAAATCTAAATTGGCATTGATATCTATCTGGGGCTCTTCATCACCCAGATTGTTTCTACATTGATTAAATAAACTGATGATTCTTCTAACTATTTTCTTCAATCTGTGTCATACAAAGTATTCTTCATCTATGATTTGGATAAAGACATGGAGGCAAATTCAGGAGAACAGAGATGTCACTACAGTGGATGGTATGCTAACACATTTGGATGACAGTCAAAATTCAGAAAGATCTTGACAAGCTTGAACTTTGGGCCAAATTGAGTAGGAACAAATTCAATAAGGATTAATGCAGTCTAGCCCTTGAGTTCCAAAAAAATCAACTTCACAAGTAGAAAATGTAGAAGTTGTGGTTAGAAAAGAATTTTTGAAGGTTTGAGTGGATTGTGAGTGCGACATTAGTCAGTAGTGTGATATCACAGTCAAAAAAGTTCATGGGGTATGGCCATATGAAGAGAGAAATCTACCCCAGTCCAATCATACCTGGAGTATTGGTTTCTGTTCTGGATGCTCAATTTTAAAAGGACATTAATAATTTGGAAAGTGTCCAGAGCAGGAAAAATGGGATACAGAATGGCCTCAAGTTTATGATATATAAGTATTAGTTGAAGGAACTGAGCACATTTATCCTGGAGATGAGAAGATATTGTGGGTACATGATAAATCTCTTTGAAATATTTGAAAAGCTGTCACCTTGACAAAGGATATTTGCTTTTTGACCCCAGGACACACAACTAGGAGCAATTGGGAAAAATTGGGAAAAAAACAAAACAACACAAAACAAAATAAATTTAGGCTTCCTAAAAAAAGAAACTAGGGGCAGCTAGGTGGTGCAGTAGATAGAGCACTGGCCCTGGAGTCAGGAGGACCTGAGTTCAAATCCGGCCTCAGACATTTAACACTTACTGGCTGTGTGACCCTGGGCAAGTCACTTAACCCCAATTGCCTCACCAAAAAAAAAAAAAGGAACTACCTTACAAGTAGTTACCCCAAAATGGTAGGACTTCCCTTGGTAAGTAGTAGGGGTCCTTCATATTGGAGATCTTCAAATCAAGGCTGGAGCAGTACTTGTCCAGTATTCAGAAGAGGGGATTATTTTTCAGGCATGTGTTGGACCAGACAACTTCTGAGATCCATTCCAAGTCTGTGATGGTAAGATACAGGACTTTAAAAAAACACTTCAAAATAATGGGAATGTTACATTTTAATAAAGATATGTAAATTCGTATACTTGCAGTTCAAGAATTGGCCTTACAATTAAAGATAAGGAAAGGAAGCATGACCAGACGGCAATTCATCTGACAAAATATCTGAAGTGGGGAGTGCATTTCAAGCTTAATATAAATAAATTGAGTGATACTGTAATCCAGCAAACTAAGGCCATTTTAGGCTGCTTGGTATCCAGAAGAAGGAGGTACTAGCCCCTCTATACTCAATATGATTTCACGTGATATGAGGATTAATTAAGTGAAATGATAATGATCAGTCTGGAGAAGAAAAGACTCAGGAAGAATATCATGACAGTTGTGTCCAAGTATTTAAAAGATTGTCACACACGAAATATTTGTTCTGCTTGGTCCAAGATAGAACTAAGAGCAATAAGTAAAAGAAAGTCACGTGTTGACACTTCACTCTAGAGACTTCCCAGGGATAAGCCCTGGATCCAGGCCATTCACCACCTGGCCTCTGCACTTCTGAGACTTCACAAGAAACCTTGTATCATCCCTAGATCCAGGCCACCAGCCTGTGGCTACTGTCTTTGACCTAAGGCCTTCTCCAATGCTCTGTAGACTTTTCTTGTATCAGATCCACCTTAAATTGCCAGCTCCTGACTCCTGTCCAGACTCCTTCAGGCTACTTTGCCTACTCCTAGATGCTAAGCCATGACCTCTCATAAGTATAAAACAGAGAAAAGCAGTGTTTTCTTGCCCGGGGCCACACAACCAGCAAGTGTCTGAGGCCAGATTTAGACTCACATCTTCCTGACTTCAGGCCCAATACTCTACTTACTACACCCCTTAGCTGCCCTATATTTAACAAGAGATCACAGTTTCGTCTATTACAACTGACAGAAAGAACAGAGATCTAAAGTATTAAACACATAGTTTAGAGACTGCATTGTAGCCAGTGGCAATACTCCTGAGTGTAATGTGGACCAGATTAAGATGTAATTGGGAAATATTTAACAAAATAAATAAAAATATGATGACATAAATGTTGATATGTGTTTTTATAGTAAATATGCATCCAAAGTGAACCATATGTGTGGCATAGTGGCCCCTCTTTCTATTTGAGTTTGATACCACTGATGCAGAGAATATAAGATCCCATTGTGCTTATAGTTTCTTGATTATAAAAAAGCAGAAAGGCTATAGTTTCTTCATGATTAGCAAGTTGGATTTACACCAGGAATTCAGAGTTGGTTTCATATTAGGGAAATTTAAGTTTCTAGAGCTGAAGTGGGATGAGATGAAAGAATGAAATTCTGACAATGCAAACAGATGTTAATCATATAAAAATAAGTGTTACCCTGGGCAAGTCACTTAATCCCAATTGCCTCACTAAAAAAAAAAATAAAAAAATAATAAAAGGGGGGTTTTAATTAGGTTCTGTTTCACCAACAAAATACTATAGATTTTATCAGTTTATAATATAATAACATAATCAGTTTCAGAAGAAATGATCATAATGATGTTGAATAAACATTAAGAAAAAGAATAAACTGACCTATTTTTTTAAAGTGTCAACAGGTATATTACTTGAAGATGCAGAACTGATTTCTGACCTTGTACCAGCCTTATAAAATGTTGGTGGTTCTATGGATTGTTCCAAATTTCTTGGGCAAACATGCAAGCATATACAGACACAAATATCTACATTCACACCATCCCTTTTGCCTTATGAAACATCAACCCAATTATTATGCTCCTCTTAAACAATCTCATTTTATTAAAATATTTTGCTTTTATATCACCTTCACTTCTGAATATGGCTTTCTCCATTCCTACCCCTCTTCTACTTAACCCTTTTAACAAAGACTTGAAAAAGAAAAGAGCACTTTAGCAAAAACAACCAATGCCAGTTGTCTAAAAGCACATCCCTAGTCTCCCACCCCCGAAAAGAGGATAGGAAATGCATTTTTCTCAACTCTTCTCCCAAGTCAAGATTGGGCATTAAAATTATGCTCACTTGAGATATGTTGTTGTTTGTTATTATTCTCTCCATTTTAGTTGTTACCATCATTGCGTTTCTATATCATAGACCAACCCACCAGAAATATCCACCAGAAAACTGGCATCTTTATCTGAGGCCACTGAGAACCTGGAATGTGTGTCAAGGCTAAGTTACCTTGAGACCATCTTATGAAAACAAATGTTGAAAGCTATCTTTACATGTAACTGGAAAATAACAAAATACTTTTATGATTGAAAAGCAATTTCTATATGTTTTCTCAGGCTTCATTGAATGTATCAAGTTCATCATTCCTCAAAGTAATATTCTCTTACACTAATGCACCATAATTTGTAAAGCCGAATATCTGACGGTATGAAGAGGTTAAGAGACTTGCTCAGGGACATAATAGCCAATTTGTGTTAGAGGCTGTACTTGAATGCAGGCTAATCTTAACTCTGAGGCAAGTTCTATATCCACCACACTGCTTCTCACTTTTGCTATTTAATATTATCTTATAGATTTAGAAAAATGGCTTAACCTGTCTTTTTAAATCCTGACTGTTTTGACTATAATTCCCAACTTTGAAATGTAACATGGTTGATTCAAGACCTACTATTTCAGGGCCATGCCTATTATATCAAACCTTCTGGGTTCTGAGATAACCTGAGATTCAGTGTCTTCTTTTCTCTGCCATCTTCTTGAGTCCCCATTGGCTGTGTTCTACTCATTTTTAGGGGGCCAATGATTAACAATCCAGGTTCTATTTAACCACTTAACATTAGATTAGCTTTTACAAAATTTACTTCAAAAATATTGCAAGAACACAAACATAAACATTTCCCCCAATAAATCAGACACATAATTCTCCCCCCCACACACACACCTTAGTCTAGGATGGGGGCAAGGATTAAGCTCAAAACTTAATCAGCTTCTCTCCTATCCAGTATCTGTCCTCATTATGGAGAAGAGGACAGTGATTTCACAGGAGTAATTTGGTTAAATGGGCAATATTCTTACCAACTCTGCAGCATAGAGACAAGGATAGTGTTTATCACACCCAAATATCACTGAGGGCTCAACCAGCTTTTACCACAAACAGGACCCTTCCTGACACTCCCTTCAGACATTGTCAGAGTCTTTCTAAAGAGGAGTAGAGGACAGAAAATTGTTAACTTTACAAAGTCCACATGAGATCAAGATGAGGACAACCTTAAAGATAACCCCTCTTAATCCAGTCACCTCTTTTCTTTTCCCCAACATTTTTTGTCAACACACACAAAAACATCCAGTTTCATATATGAGTGAATGATGGAATCCTGGAAAACATTCTACAGCCATGGTTATTTTGGCATAGTGCTCGGTTGCAATGTAGGGTTACATACTGATATCAAAACTATTTCATGATTTACCACTGCCCTACCCCACACTGTCCCTAGTAAGCCTCTCCTTGTGGCAAAGAAAAACAGATAAGCAAAGCAACATAGCAACTGAGGCTGACAGTGTTTCTGCAATGAAAAGAGATTTATTTCTAATCTCTTTTCAGAGGCAAGATTAGTAATTATAATTACAGCCTTTGCTTCCTGTATTGTTCTTTTAATTTACATTACTGTAAAGCTTATATATAGTATTTTTCTAGTTCTGTTTACTTCACTCTACATCAGTTTCTACAAGTCCTCCCATGTTTCTCTGAACTCATCATATTTGTAGTCTCTTGTGGAACAACAATAATCCAACCCAGTCATTTATTATAATTTGTTCAGTATTCCCCAGGTTTTGTTTGGTTTTTTTTTTTTTGGTCAGCTATCTTTTATTGGCAATTATCACTTTCCTGCTGTTTACAAGAAAGACAAGAACTTACCTAAACAACAAACTCCCTGAAAATTTAAAACAGCTAGGTAGTCTGACTATATAAAATGGCAAGAAATATTAAAACAAAGTCAAAAGACTAAAAAAAATAGAAGAAAATATAAGTTATCTCATAGCAAAAACAACTAATCTGGAAAACAGATTAGGAGAAAAAAAATTAAGAACAATTAGACTACCTGAATGCCATGACCAAAAAAAAAGCATTAAGACATAATATTTCAAGAAATCTTAAAAGAAAATTACTCAAATCTCTTAGAACCAGAGGCCAAAGAGAAAATAGAATCCACTGGTCACTTCCTGAAAGAAACATTAAAATGAAAACTCAGGAACATGATAGCCCAAATCTAGGGCTTTCAGGTCAAAGAAAAAATGCTTCATGCAACCAGAAAGAAAGAATT
This sequence comes from Dromiciops gliroides, assembly GCF_019393635.1. Classification (NCBI taxonomy): domain Eukaryota; kingdom Metazoa; phylum Chordata; class Mammalia; order Microbiotheria; family Microbiotheriidae; genus Dromiciops; species Dromiciops gliroides. Next base: position 172,488,450 of record NC_057861.1, on the reverse strand, counting down.
TAAGTACTGAAGACCGATAGTCGGAATCACGCAAGATTCAGCAATCACCACTATAGAGTAGTGGAGAGCTTAGAATAAAATATTCTAGAAGGCATTCCATTTATCTTTCAAAAAGGGATATTCTTTCATCTTAAAAATTAGAAACAATAAACATTTTAAAACAATTCAATTGTTTAAAAGCCTCAAGTGATTACCTATAATTATTATCAAGTTATTTCAATGGCACTGCCATTTGGGTGGAAGCCAACTGATACTATACTTGCCAAAATGAATAATGTTGAGAAACATATAGGTGTCCCAAAAGTCTTATTGCAGTTTTAAGCTATTAAAGCTTTAATAGTTTAAAACTATTTAATAGTTTAAATCTAAAGTATTTTTAGCTTCTATACAAAGATTATTTAATTTTAAGTTCATATTTATATTCAAATGCAGAAAATAGCACAAGACAACGTAATGGTATTGAGCTTATGCAAGTCTTACTGTCTCAAATGTGATCTTATTTGTTCATGCCATATTAAATTATCACTGTGCTACATTCACTGTCAGATGATTTGGTAGGTTAATTTTACTTTTTTAAACTTTGTTTTGAGTTTTGTTTTCACTGAAGAAAAGGGATGTATTTGTTCAGGAATTGTGTTAAAGGTATCCAATTGGGGGCAGCTAGGTGGTGCAGTGGATAGAGCACTGGCCCTGGAGTCAGGAGTACCTGAGTTCAAATCTGACCTCAGACACTCAAACACTTACTAGCTATGTGACCCTGGGCAAGTCATTTAACCCCAATTGCCTCACTAAAATATAAAAAATTTATCAAAAATTAAAGGTATCCAATTATTGTCACCACTCTTTAACTCTACCCTCATCCCCAAAGAGTTTTACATCCATGCCAGTCTGCATAAGGAGAGGAATATTTTGGAAAAAAATCTGCCTTAATAGTATTGGATAAATATCATCTGAACCAACAAGTAGTCTAAGGCAAACTTAGGTTTTCATGGACCTCTTAGACACTGCTACAGACTGAATTTCTAGGGAGACAATGAAAGTGGACGCATTCATCATCTTAGTCCCTGGGGACAATGGGCCAAGACTTCACTTTCTTAGCTTTTTGCAGTTCACAAGGTCATAACCATCTCTAATCTTAAAGTATAAAGAAAAGACACAATAAGCAACATTTGCATAGCACTTTAAGATTTGTGAAGCTCCATCCTCACAACTTGTGAGGTTGGTAGTACAAAGTATTATAATTCCCATTTTGTAAATGAGGACACCAAGGGTTCACTCTTGAGAGTTCTTGTTAAATTCTATGTTCCTTGCACATAAAGACTGCTCCGGGGCAGCTAGGTAGCACAGTGGATAAAGCATCAGCCCTGGATTCAGGAGGACCTGAATTCAAATCTGACCTCAGATACTTAACGATTATTAGCTGTGTGACCCTGAGCTTAACCCTCATTGCCCTACCCCCCCCCCCCAAAAGAGGTCTGTTCCAATCATTGTATTTGTATCTTCAGTGTCTTAGTGCAGTGCCTGGCACATAAAAAATACTAAATAAATATTTGTTGGTTGATTGTTGACTTACCCATACATTTACTAAGTATCTATAGGATTCAAAGCTGGTCTCTTGACTTCTAAATCCACCTCTTGCTGTTGTACTGCACTGAAGAAGTGGTCCCTGCATTACAATCCCACTTGGGATCCCAGATATACTGTCAAAATTAAGGTCATTTACTCCTCAATTAATCAATTCAGGGTTTGAAATTGACCTTAGTACCCTTTTGCTTAGGAGTGTAGTATCTAGAGCCTTATTAAAGTTTAATTCCTTACTGATCACTTAGAAGGTACTCAACAATTTAATTAATTTTTTGATTAATTGACTATAAAGTGCTGTGCAAATGTTATTAAAGCAGAAGGTGATTTTTTTTCACTATGTAGCAACCCTAATCCTAGAAGGGTTTCATCCCCAACTTTCAAGATAATTATTTGAGGTACAATTCTTCTTATTTGACCATTGAACTACAAATTAATATCTCACACAAAAGGCTACAACACCAATGCATAAGGGGCTGGTAAACTCAGATGTCATAATGGAAAAAACCAAGTGGTTGAAAAGGACCATTTAGTTGCTGATAAAATGGCACTTGGCAACTAACTTCAGGAATTGTTGTGAAACACTGCTACCTTGTGATGATTTAAGACATAGCACTGATTTCAGAAGGGAAGATGCTATTCCAGAGATTTGGTAGTATATGAAAGAAAATAATAAACAATGAAAATGAAAGTCCTGTTTTTTTCTCCAAACTCAGCAGCAGAAAGTCCTCTCCCTTAGGTAAGGAACATACATTATAACTTGTTTTATGGTCTTTATTCTCAGACTACCGTATAGAGCAATTTTATTTTCTATGAGACTTAAAGGTTTAAATTGGACTACAAATTTTAAGAAAACAGTATTTAAGGGTTTTCCTTCCTAAAAGGATGACCTAAGACAAGGCCTTAAAAAAAAAACAAAAACAGAGAAGGGGGCAGCTAGGTGGTGCAGTGGATAAAGCACTGGCCCTGGATTCAGGAGGACCTGAGTTCAAATCTGACCTCAAACACTTGACACTAGCTGTGTGATTCTGGGCAAATCACTTAACCCTCATTGCCCCATCCCCCAAAAAGGAGTGGGGGGGGGGGACAGAGAAGAGACAGTTAAGTTGCGCCCAAATGAGTTTTAGTTGTAGCAAGATTAGGTTTTGGATTAGGGGAGCAGCATAACAGAAACAGTACCTTCCCCCAGAGAGAAAACCTCTCCCTTGAATAGAAATTGATAGACTGGAGAACTATTAAATGGCAAATCCATTGCTTTACTGAGTTCTGTCAATAAACATCTGTTGAGCAACTAACGTGTGAAAAGTACTGTATTCTGCTATTATATGCTCTGGGGAAATTGGAAAATGCACAGCGCACTTTTTGTCAATCTGATTAAATGTCCCATGAGTTTGCACAGAAACACAATGTTTGTTTGTATGGATTCTGGGAAGGATGCTTCCCTCTGGGTTAATAAATGTTTGATGGATTGGATTAGATTCTCAGAAGGGGGATGAATTGCAGCCTTGGGGTTCAAATACACCTGCAGTCCCATGATGTCGATCTCCTCCCTCTATTCCCTTTAGAACTAAGGAAGCAATGTACAGCTAGAAACTGCTTGGGAGATCAGAAGAAGCCACGCCTCCAACCTGTACCATCCTGGGACCCGAACCAAGATGGCGGAGGGCGTTTCCGCTCCGGCAACCGGAGCCCCGCCCCTTCCACCTGAGCCCCTCCCCCTTTGGCCTCTGACTGAGAGTGAGGGTGTGAGCGCGCGCCCCCGTGGTTTCCTAGGCGACGAAATACACACGACGCAGGGGCTTCACAAGGGAGCGAGCGAGGTAAGCGGGCGGCGCCGGCAGGTAATCCTGAGAGGGCCGCCGGGGCCCCGCCGCCCTCCCGCCCTTATCTGTATAGTCCAGCTGGCCCTGCCCGGCCCGGCCCGGCCCGGGATGCCCCCCCGGCCCCCTGCCCGACCACGGCCAACCGCCGCAGGCGTGAGCCGGGGCCCAGACACCGGTGAGGGGGAGGTTGGTCTGAATGGGGTTTGGGGGAGGGGTTGGTAATGACAGTCGGGGTCACGGCGCGGGTGGGGGGGGGGGAAGTTCGGAGTCAGGGTTGGAGCTCTGAGAGGTGATAATGACAGAGGGAGGAGCGGGTAAGAGACTTCCCTCCCGTCTTCTCCAGGAGCTGAAAGCTGGTACCTGCGGGATTAGGGATGCGTTGTCAAGGTTCGAGGAGCCCCGGCTTTCTGGCTCCCTGACCTCCTTTGACCCGAGCCTTGGGAGGATGCTCTCCTCTTCCTGCCTGGGCTTCTGGTGAAAATATTGACTGAGTAGGGGAGCACTGTGGCACCTCAAGTGTAATTCAGTATTCAGCGCTCAGAAAAGAGAGAGAGAGAGAGAGAGAGAGATTAAGTTTAAATTAGGTTTGGACAGAACACATAGTACTTCGATACATGAATGCAATCCAATTGATAGAGTGATCTTTAAATTGTAGAGCTTTTAAACGAACAGAAAGACTGCTTTTCTGCCGCCTTCTGGCTTGGCTGCTTGGACCCGCACCTCCCTGCCCTCCCCTGCCCCACACCCACCCCTGTCCCCTGAGTATTGAGATAGCATGTGCAGGTAACTCCTGGAGGAGCTAATAAGCATAAGGTCTCCTTTCAGTAATACGATTTTCTCTCGGCTTAATGATAATCGCAGGAGCAGTTATGTGCTTCAAGGTATCAAAGTCTTGATTGATGGAGAATACAAAATTTCGTATCAATGAAACTGGTTCACAGATCCGGGAATTTAGGAGTGGGTTTAGAAATCCCAGATTCCCGGAAAGTGTTCAGAAATGATTTAGCTATATCAAATTCTTAATTGCAAAAATGAAGATTTTTTTCCTGCGTTAGTTATAAAGGGAAAACTGACTTTAACAAGATATTAGATAAAAATATCTTCCACGTTCTATATTAAAATTACTATTCTTTTCGATGGTGCCAAACTCCTTGTAAAGAAAAACAAAAGTTCACAGTTGCCTTTGGACATAACAGGGCATGCCTGCCACATACAAAGAAAAAAAAGTGTCGTAGTTTATCTTCCATACACACAACTTAATTTTTCTCTGTATTTTGCCTCTTTTTTCCCGCAGTAGGCTAACATGCACTCCCTTGTACTAAAAGTTTCCACAAGAAAGTATACATCAAGCATTTTTACCTTAATAGAAATTTGATGTTTACGATCTTGGTTATCTTGTAATAGTGACTAAATCTCCTTAGCTCTGTTCCTCATCTATAAAATGAGCGGATTGGACTTGATACCTCGTGTAACATCTCTAGATTGGGGATTCTGTGAACTCAAGTTAAATCTATTACTCCTCTAGGGGTTATTGGAATGTCTCTAGTTGTGGAATGAAAAGATTTGTCCCCTGTTAACTGTACTTCAAGTCTGGAAAAAGTGAGAATCACATGTGTCTATATACCAAATACAAACACATTCACATGAGCACACATTATAGTGTGTGTGGTTGAATATCGTGTGTATGATGTGTGTATAGGTTATACGTAGGTATGTATATGTATGTATACATATATGTTATATTTCTATATGTACATGTTTGTGTGCATGTACATAAAATTTCTTTTTTGGTTGGAACTTGTAGTTTCATCCATGCAAACAACTGTTGTGCAGAAAAGACTCTTGTCCCTCCACCATGAAGAACAGTTAAAATCCCTTCCAAATCTAAAATTATATAATTCTTTTACTGTGATTCTAACTTGCTATTCTTTCTACTATAACATATGGACTCTCAGAACTTAGTTTTCTTCATCTGTAAAATAGGAATTATGCCTGCACTGCCCACTTCATAGTATTCTCATAAGGAAAGTGTTTTTTTTTTTAAACTTTAGAGCGCTATAGAAATGTGCATTGTCATTAATAAGTATCATGACGAAAGTGGTGGTTTTGCAAATGCAATTCTAATTTAATGTTCAATTATGTCCCCTTCTCCAGCAAATCCCTAATTGATATTGATATTATCCCTTATAGATGTCCTTTTCTTCCTTTCTTATCTCATCCGTTCCCGTCTTCCAATGAGGTCACTGAACATGGAACCTCTTAATGTTCAGTTTTTGACTTCAGTTTCCTCAGGAATAAAACGGGTACTTTCCGTGATCTATGATTTAAACATTTTCTAACTTCCCTAACCTGGAATCATCCTTGGGTAGAAATTACCTAGCTTGTCCTATCTAAAGAGGATAAAATGCTATTCTAGTTCATTAGTAAGAGAAGCTGCTGTACTTTAAGGAAAAGAACAATGAATCAGAAGTCATAACACCTGGGGCACCAAGAGGATAAGTGACTTGCCCTGCAACTAGTGATGTATCAGAAACAGGACTTGGGTCCAAATCTTTCTGATTTCAAAGCTTGCCTATCCATGGTTCTTGTGTGTGTAAATGCATGTAATATGTTATATGTGTATATGTATGTGTTGATACATGTATAAACGTGTCTGATTGCATGTAGCTATATCAGTCTATTTATATTATATATATATGGTTATAAATATCAGGTGAGACATAAAACAGGGAAGATAGATGGTTTATGACATATTAGAACAGAGAACCTATAGAGCTTGCCCATCAGTTTATATATCTGGAGACAGAGGGTATAAATGGATAAGCTGGGCCCAGTGTTGAAGAAAAGGAAAGGGGCCATTTGAAAATTGCCATGTTCCTTTAATAATACCACATTTTTCATGAAAACAAAGACCCATCTTTTTGATACCAGCATTCTGTTTGTATTGGTGTGTAGCAGTGAAACATGGGTTACAATTCAGAATTTACAATTCTGAAAAATTAAAAAGGAATATTACACAAAGGACAGTGGAAGAAAGTATGGTGGGATGTGAATAGACAACAAAATATAACCAATAAAGAACTTCAAAGAACAGGACTTAAAGATGGTATCAAGAAATGGTATAAGAAAAGAAAATAGGCTGGGCATAGATGGCCAGGTCAAGGAATGACTGATGAAGTGCTCTGTAGATATGCTCAGGATGTCAAGAGAAATCAAAGGTCTTCATACTGGGTGGAGCCCTTATGTTGAATTTACAGATTATCAGGGGCAAAAATGGACAGGATAGGCAGGAAGGATGGATTGTGAGCTACAGTGTTGGAGAGAACTTCCAAGTCAACAGAATCACAAATCTATTTGCATCTTATGTGTGTATATTTATATGTGTTGTAGATGGGTATGTATACTAACGTTTATGTATATATAATTTATATTCAAGTGAGTATATGTACTTATGAGTATGTATATATGTATATGTACACTGTGTATTTGTATATGTGTGTATATTTTTGGAGACAAATTGTGGCATGGTGAATAGTACAGCCTTGAAGCCAGGAAGACATGAGTTCAGGTACTTTCAATACATACTATTCTCTGATACATATGAGCTGTGTAATTATGGAAAAATTGTTTAACACTTCAGTGTCTTAGTAACCCTTTAAAGCTGTAAGGCAGGGGCAGCTAGGTGGCTCAGTGGATAGAGCACTGACCCTGGATTCAGGAGGACCTGAGTTCAAAGCTGGCCTCAGAAACTTAACACTTACTAGCTGTATGACCTTGGGGAAGTCACTTAACCCTCATTGCCTCATTAAAAAAATAAATAAAGTAAAAATAAAGCTGTAAGGCACAATTGAGCAGGACAGTTTCATTTATGGAGGGACTTTCTTTGTTAGAAATTCCCTGATGTCAAAACTTGTTTTTTACATATATTTTGGAAAATAAAATTCTAAACAGATAAAAAAATAAAATAAAAACAAAAAACAGAAGTTCCCTACACTAATAAAATAATAATAACTAGAATTTATATAGCACTTTAAGGTTTGCAAAGTGTTTCACAAATATCTCATTTAATTACAGATAAGTTAGAGGAAGAGGTGGAAGAGAGATATTGGGGAAAATATGATTATGTTTAAAAGATACCAATGAAAAATTATCTTAAAAAAGAAAGAAAATGTTTCTATACATTAATATGCAGCCCAGGAATACTGAATAAAGAGACAGTTGACTTAGGAGTTAGGCAGGCTTGTTCAAGTCCCACCCCTGACAAGTCACAAATTCTCAATGACGATAGTCAATTCTCTAAAATTGTAAGTGATAGCAGGTAGGTGCTGATCTCCTTTGGTGACAGATTTCCTCTCTGGGAGTTCCCTACATGGATGAAATCACAGATCTGTACTACCACCCTCATAATTTATTTTATATCATATGTATAATATATTATTCATATGTATGAACAAAATATTTATAATATGCAATACATTACATGCTATAATATATTATATGAATATAACATTATTCATAATATCTAATATATATGTGTGTGCACACATGCATTTAGATTATATATGTAAGTCTAGAAAGTATTAGACCACTCTCTGAGGTGAATACAGTTATGATTATAAACAAAAGAAAAAAGAGATCACAACTCCTATTTTGCTTTTGTTTTCTCTGCCAAGATCTTTGGACTGAAAAGAACAGAAAACAAAATGACTAATGTGTGTGTGTTGATATTCAAATAAGAGCACTAGCTGTTCTTGAAGAATTAAGTCCCCTTACTTAGAACATCTCTGTCCAAGGATACTGAAAGAACAGGTAGGTGTGATTGCTGAGCCATTATAAAATATTGAAAGATCAGGGAGAAAGAAGCTTCTTTTGTGGAATTGGAAGGTCATAGGTGTGGACCGTTGTATAACATCATATTTTTTTTTTTGGTGTGTTGATTGGTTTTGCTGAATTTTGTTTGTTTTCCTCTCAGGAAAAAATGTAAGAGATGTTATAAGGAATGGTCCTCTGATAGAGTAGAGGAGGAGGGATATAGGTGAAATCTAAGCAATGTAAAAATAAAATATTTCAATTCAATATTTTTTTTTGTTTTTTGGGGGGGGGGGTTAGTGAGGCAATTGGGGTTAAGTGACTTGCCCAGGGTCACACAGCTAGTAAGTGTTAAGTGTCTGAGGCCGGATTTGAACTCAGGTACTCCTGACTCCAGGGCCGGTGCTCTATCCACTGCGCTATCTAGCTGCCCCTCAATATTTTTTTAAAAGACTTCCTTGGTCTCTTTGTTTTAGTGATTGACTTGAACAGGAGAGGCACCACAGAACTGGAAAAGGGTGAATGTTGTTACAGTTTCCATAAAAGGGGAAGAGAATGGAACTTTTACTCTCTACTGAGCTTGACTGGTTCCTGATGTGATTCTAAAATACTATTTAAAAGCACAGATATTCTTGAGGGTTTTTTTGTTTGTTTTGTTTTGTTTTTGGTGATGCAGTTGGAGTTAAGTGACTTGCCCAGGGTCACATAGCTAGTAAGTGTTAAGTGTCTGAGGCCGGATTTGAACTCAGGTCCTCCTGAATCCAGGGCCAGTGCTCTATCCACTGCGCCACCTAGCTGCCCCCAAAGCACAGATATTCTTAATGTAAACTTTGTCCAATCAAATCTTTTCTTCTTTGGTGCCATTTTTACCTCCTCTAGATGCACATCTGGGACAGTGATATTAGAAACTACATGTGGTAGCTCTATTGTCCTTAATGGTGAAAACCTTCATAATAAAAATGTTTGTAATTTCTTTCTCTCTTGCTCTGTTTCTTGTCCTTTATATCTATTTTCATCTTTAAATGCAGTTTTGTTCATTTAGACTTTGATTTCTTCTCAAGCTTTCTTTAAACTAATTTTACTACGCTCTGTTGCTTCTCTCTTATGAAGTAAAATTGATCATAATCATTATTCTTTGTAAAAATTTTATAGGCAAGTTGATATTCTAAACTAATATTGGCTTTGGCCACTATCTCTTTTCCATTGGCAAGTAAATCAAGAATTTGCTGTCTAGGTGCTTTTTAGACTTCTTCGGTCTCTTTGTTTTAGTGATTGACTTTTATTGAATTAACTTCATCATAAAATTAGAATTGGATTTTAATGTCATTTCTGCTCTTCATTACTAATTTTCATTATTAATTTCTTTTTTCTATATGTTAGGATTAAGTTGTTTCCTTTGGATGCTATTTCTTTTTATCATTCAGTTTTTTACTAGTTTTGATCTTTCTTCTAACAAGTCAATGATCTGATTACAGACAACTGATTCAAGGATGACTCATCAATAATTAGTTTTTTGTCTCCTAAAACATGGTTTTATTTTTTGTGATATTATTTAGTGTTTGCCATGTTCAGTACCTACTGATTGATTCTTTTATTTAAAAAATAGTATAAATCATATGAAGGCCTGAGGTTTCTTTGTCTTTGGCCTCTTTTATTCCATCTTACTAAGCCAAGCTATTCCGCATATTTCTCACCATTTACCTATTCCCACTTTTTCATCAAAGTCACTGAGCACCAAAGTTTTTGATGATATAATTTTAATGGTCTTATCAAGTTCTTCATAATAATTTCTCTACTTTTTAATCTTCTACAACCACTGTTGGTACATAAACTGCAATTATTTTCACAATGGTCTTTTTGTAAATACTTAGAATGAATCTTTTTTAATGAAATAAACAAAATGACCCATGAAATCTTTCTACTTGCTTTAGGATATATGATAAAATAAACTTTTCCATATCTTTTCTTTGCATTTCTAAGGGGTACTTTTGAGCTGTCCTTTTTGACTTCAACTTTCTTCTTTCTTCCTTTTTAGTTTCTAAGAATGTCAAGATTGCTGTGATTCTGCTCCTCCAGCATTATGTTCACTCATTGGACATTAGACAAGGAATTCACATTTAGAGGACCAATAGTCAAGTTCAAATTTATAGACAGACTAAAAACTGCAATTCTTAGCACATGTTCCCACCTTTCTGCCCCTATCACTATGAAAGGAAACAGGATACAAGGGACTGAGAGTCATTTTATATTTTTCTCCACAAATTCATACTCTTAATGCCTTATAGGAGGTGTGGAGGTGAATCCAGGGCTCTCCAAGGTTATGTTGAACACAAGTTCTGGCAGTTTCTAGCATGTTGGAAAACCTTATATGAAGAGGCTTATCACAATGTGAATGTTTAACTTAAAGAAGAAAAAACTAAGCTTTCTTTAAGTGTTTGAAGAATTGTCTTAGAAAAGAAGGGATTAGATTTATTCTGTTTTACCCCAAAGGAGATAAATAGGAGTAATGGGTGGAAATTGAAAAGTAAATTTAAACATTATGTAAGGAAAATCTTATTAAGAACTTGAGCTAGGGAGCAGCTAGGTGGTGCTGTGAATAAAGCACCGGCCTGGGATTCAGGAGGACCTGAGTTCAAATTTGGCCTCAGACACTTGACACTTACTAGCTGTGTGACCCTGGGGAAGTCACTTAATCCTCATTGCCCCACGAAAATAAATAAATAAATAAAAAGAACTTGAGCTATCCAGAAATGGAATGAGGGACTTCTGGAGGCAGTGGGTTCCCCTTTGTTTGAGGTCTTCACATGACCAGCTGTTAGATATTCTTTTTTAGGTATGAGTTGAACTAGAATTATATGGCCACTGAGGTTCCTTCAAACTCTGAAATAGTATGTTTGTATACACATGAATGTGCACATGTGCTCATGAGTGCATAGACAAACATGGAATGTGGGGAACAAGAAGAAATACTTCCTGGACCCCTACAAGGTATATCTTTTTTGTGGCTGCCTACTCCCCTACCTAAAAATTGGTCTCAGACTAAAGTGTTTAAGAACTATTAGATTGTTTTTAGCTAATTTTTAGAAAAGAGATCATTTTCTCTTAATTGAACTATATATTTTTCAGTAACAGATTTTTAAAAATTGACTTATTATAGCTGACAGAAGACCAAGCAAAACATTTTAAATGTTTGGTGGTTGTTGGGGTTTTTTTTTTCCATTTTGATTGTGCTTCTTTCCTCTGTGTACAAATTTATTTTCTTTAGTATGGAATATAAATAGATAAATAATTCTGATTATTTTCTTTTTACAGCAACACTGGCATTTTAAAAACTTTTGAAACTTTAGTCATGGCATTGCAGGATGGTCTACAAATCAGGTCACATCAAACAATGAAAATTTTATTCTATGTAAGAGCTGATTGACATATAAATTAAGCTTTTTTGTCCTCTGAGTGTCCATCGTGCTAATCTTTCTTTAATCCTGTGTAAATAGTATTAGCAGTATAGACCTGAAAATAAGGCTTAGGTTTCCAACAGAATTTCTCTTTAAGGTCATCTTACATAAGTAGAAGAGGAAGAAAATATAGCCAAAGGGAAGAAGAAAGGATATATCTGTGTGAGTTTGTGTTATATTTTGTCAAATATATAAATATATATATATATATATATAGTTCATTTGTATACATACACATATATCCTTATATATAAGAAGAAAGGCTATATATCCTATATAAATGTGTCTCAGTATATGTATATATATGAGGAAGAGAATATATACACATATAATGTGTGTGTATGCATACACACATATTATATGCATATATTATGTATGGATTATAGCTGAGATTCCAAAGGAAAAAATAGTTTTTAAAAAGTCAGGAAAATTGAACTAAGGGAGGAGTTCAATAAATATTAGTTAGTTGGCTGCCTGAAGAAAATTCCATTTGGGCCATAAATAGTTCTTTAGTTAAATTCCTTAAAGATTATACTTATGTATAATCTTACTAGGCTTTACAACAGCATATAAATATGAAGCTATTAATACAAATTAGTGTTACTCTGTCCTTAATTTGCAGAATGCACTTTCCTTAGTCAAAAGGGGCAGGTAGCTATTATAATTAAACATATTTCAAATGCCATAAATAGTGAACTATGTATGCTACATTTTCTTGATTTCAAATATAATGTACTAACCTATTTTTTTTTTTTGGTGAGGCAATTGGGGTTAAATGACTTGCCCAGGGTCACACAGCTAGTAAGTGTTAAGTGTCTGAGGCCAGATTTGAACTCAGGTCCTTATGAATCCAGGGTTGGTGCTCTATACACTGCGCCACCTAGCTGCTCCTCTAACCTATTTTTAATACTATAAAGTTGGGGGCAGCTGGTGGCGCAGTGGATAAAGCACTAGCCTTGGATTCAGGAGAACCTGAGTTCAAATCCAGCCTCAGACACTTGACATTAGCTGTGTGACGCTGGGCAAGTCACTTAACCCTCATTGCCCCGCAAAAAAAAAAAAATACTATAAAGTTATGGATCTCTTCCATACTAACTTGACTTTGGATTAGGTGAAATTGTTGACCCGAGTACATAGAAGGGAAATATCCAGGTGCTGCTGTTGTTGTTGGTTTGTTGTTGGTCCTTCATTCTGGAAGAGGACCATGAAATAGGGATGATGTCATGACTTGAAGTGAATTGGATTGAAGTGAGGGAGGGCTATACAAAGTCACATATGGGTCCAGTAGCAATATAAACATCAGGACAACTGGAGATGGCCCTGGATGTTTAAGGCAATTGGGGTTGTTACTTGCCAGGGTCATACAGCTAGTAAGTGTCTGAGGTGAGACTTGAATTCAGGTCCTCCTAACTTCAGGGCCAGTGCTCTATCCACTGTGCCATCTAGCTGTCCTATCCAGATGACTTCTATATTATAAGAGAAGGAAAGATACTCTAATAGTAGGTTTTCATTCTCTTGGAAATATATTCACTTGGTGATTTTTAGATTAAAACAGTGACATCAAAGTTAAATGGGAGGGGGCAGCTAGGTGGCACAGTGGATAAAGCACTGGCCCTGGATTCAGGAGGACCCGAGTTCAAATCCAGCCTCAGACCCGGGGCAAGTCACTTAACCCTCAATGAACCGCAAATAAATACATAAATAAACAAACAAACAAATAAATAAATAAAGGGAAAATTAAATGGAAACAGGGCCACTATACTATACATAAAGATCCCTGCTGGTTGCATGTGGACATAGAAAACCATATATTAACATTATTGGTGTTCTCTTATATTTTTATATGTTTCATTAAATATTTACCAATTCCATTTTAATCTGGTTCACCTGTACTGCAATCCATGTTTGACACCTCTGCTATAGAGGAATCTTTCTGAAATATTTACTTGGGACCCAAGATATATATAGTCTAGGTAGAATGCAAAATCTCAGTGAATTGCACACATATTTGAAAACATTTTAATTATTATTATGATTGGGAATGGAAATCCCTTTTCCAGTGACACTAGAGAAGAAAAGCTATGAAATGCCTAAGTGAATTACTAAGGAGCTACAGTAGGCCAGCCTTAACTTAAAATGGTTTGTGTTCCAAAAGCTAATTTTTAAATCAGTTGTTTGGAACTCCAAATATATTTTCCTGTAGAAACAATACTATAAATTGTGACTCCCAAAGTAGCCATAAAAATCAAGTTAATCTATTATGTAACTGAAATAATAAAATTTAGCCCCGGGGGCAGCTAGGTGGTGCAGTGGATAAAGCACTGGCCCTGGATTCAGGAGGATCTGAGTTCAAATCTGGTCTCAGACACTTGACACTAGCTGTGTGACCCTGGGCAAGTCACTTAACCCCCATTGCCCTGCAAAAAAAACCCAAAACAAACAAAACAAAACAAAACAAAAACTTAGCCCCACTTACAATTCTCCAGGGCATATAGACCATGTGGTTGTTGGGGGCAAGGAGAAAGGAAGCAAGGAAGGAAACAAACATATGTTAACTGTTTTTTATGTGTCAGGCAATGTGCTGAAGTTTGGGGATATAAATATAAGAGGAAAGACCGCTGCCCTCAGAGAGCTTACATTTTAATGGGGGAAGAGAGCACACAAAAGAGAGCTGAAAACATAGGGGGAGGAGGAGGAGGAAAGCAATGAAAGTACCAGATTAGGGTTTGGTTTTTAATCTAGGGAAAATTGGGATGAGAGCCCTGAGGGAAATGAAGGCAGGCTGTCCTGGGGCAGAGAGGGCAGAGTATGATATGGGGAGGGGTATCCCTGGGTGAGGTGGTTGGGACTTCTGGGATCTAGTAACTAGAGAAGCATGGTTTGAAGTCCAGGATGTCAAGGACAAGATCAAGAAGGGAAAAAAGAATGTCCTTTTCCTTCCCTGAGTCATCCATCGTCCCCATCTAAATGCTAGAGGAGGTGAACCATGTCTTCTATACCTTCCTGTCTATGCTATGTTTTTTCTACCCTCCTGTGGTTCCTGCGCCTTCATGCTGCCCAGTATTCTGCTGCTGTAACACCTGATTCAGACCTTTCAGTGCTTCATGTTCCAAAATTACCATTCTCTCTTCTCCGCTTCATTATTCTTCCTCCATCAAAATTCCCGTTTTCTCAGTATTCTTGTTCTTTGCCAGATATCAGGAAAAAGGCAATGGGATTAAAAAAATACACACTGAGGTGTCTGACTCTTTGTGAATCCATTTTGGGTTTTCCTTCTCCAGGTTATTTTACAGATGAAGAAACTGAGGCAAAAAAAAGGTTAAGTGACTTGTCCAGGATTACACAGCTAGTAAGTGTCTGAGGCCGGGTTCAGTCAGGAAAGTTGGTCTTCCTGAATCCAGGCACTTTATCCACTGCGCTACCTAGCTGCCCCAATAATAATAACAACAACAAGATGATAACACCCTTTGATCCTTTCTTTCATTGTCACTCAGATTTTTAAAGAGAATGCTTATTGACCTAAACAAATCTCTTAGTGGTAGTGTTTCAGGCAGTTTTCTATTGGAAAGTTCCAGGCAACAAGAGGTGGGGACTAGGAGGGTACTTCATACATTGCTATCCAGGTGCCCATCCTGGAGTCAGTCCACTCAAATTGTTCAAGTTTTCATTAACTTATCCACTTCTGATGCATACTCCAATACAGCGATACTAGCATCCTGACTCTTCCATGCACAGAACACTCTAATTCTCTGTTTCGAGCATTTTCTCTGCTTGTCTCCCGTGTCTGCTACACTTCCTCCACTGGTCTGCCTATTGACCTTCCTGATTTCCTAACTAAAATCCTATCTTTTACAAGAAGATTTTCCTAACTTTTCTTAATTCTAGTGCCTTCCCTTTGTTAATTATTTATTATTGTTTCTTGTATAGTTGCTTGCTTTGTATATATTTGTTTACATATCCTTTCCCTGATTAGATTGTAAGCTCCTCTTTTTCTATCCCCAGTGTTTAATACAGTGCCTAGCTAGTAGTAGGTACTTAACAAATGTTTACTGATTCATTGATTCTGACTCAGTGAATCAACAGAAATTTAGCAAACATTTAATATGTGCCAATGTTAGGTACTGCTAATACAAAGACAATCCCTGCCTTCAAAAAGCTTACATTCTGGGGCAGCTAGGTGGCGCAGTGGATAGAGCACCAGCCCTGGAGTCAGGGGGACCTGAGTTCAAATCCAGCATCAGACACTTAACACTTACTAGCTGTGTGACCCTGGGCAAGTCACTTAACCCCAATTGCCTCACCAAGAAAGAAAAAAAAAGCTTACATTCTAATGGGGGGGGAGGCAAGGGGAGAGGAGAATAGAAAACATGTGTAAATAAATACAAAGCACATGCAAAGAAAATAAAAGATAATCTTAGAGGGGAAAGCACTAACAGGTGGGGCACCAGGAAAGACCTTATGTAGAGTGCTTTTGAATTGACTCCTGAAGGGAATCAGGAATTCCATGCGGCAGAATTTGGAAAAGAAACATTCTAAACATGTCTGGTCAGTGCAAAGGCATATAAATGGAAGATAAGTGTCATGTGCAATGGCCAGTATGGGTGAGGAGAGTAATAGATAAGAATATTGGAATGGAAATGCTAAACAAAGAAGTTTATATTTGATCTTTGATGTCATAGGGAAGCAGTGGAGTTTGTGAAGTAGAAGGGTGACATGGTCAGACTAATGCTTTAGGAAAAGCATTTTGGTGGCTATGTGTAAGAGATTTTATTGGGGAGGCACTGGAGACAGGAAGACCAATTAGGAGTCTATCACCAAAATCCAAGGGGAAAAGTAATTAAGGACTGAATTAGGCCTTAATGTATGTGATGACTGTGAGTAATAAGATGTAGTCATATGGGAGAGTTTCTATGGAAATAAAAATGACAAAATTTGTCAACTGATTGGATGGATGTATAGAGTGAGTAATATCGAAAATTAAATACGTTTCTATTGCCTGTCTCCTAAAAAAATAATAAACACATCAGAGAACATGTCTCCTACAGGACAAAACCAGATCAAATCAGAGAAATTATAATTTCTCCTACAAGAAAAACCAGATCAGAAACAGACAGGAAAAACATAATACCAATTTATTTTGTCCCAAGAAGAAATATAAGCATGATCATGCAGAGACCATTTCCAAAGGGGCTAGAGGACTCCCTCTTTCTGAGGGTTTTCTTTGCTCACTAGTAACTTCATTAGCATGATACAAATCAACCCAAAGCAAATACCATAAATGTAAATCAGTTAAACAATACAAATCTGTTTAACAGCTCAACTTAAAGCAGATGCTATGGTTAGATTATGTGGAAACAGAAAAGGGTTTTGTCAAAAACAAGAGTATCTAGATAGTTGATCAGGAGAACAATAAGATCTTTTTACTTTCTTGTGGAAAGAATTTAGTGAATGGGAATTTCAAAGGGGGCATTTAAATTTATTCTCTTGGGGAAAGTGAATAGGGATGTCTGGCTTCAGTTTGAAGTCTTTGTCAAAAGGCATTTTGCTCCTATTAATCCAGGGTCTCCTAGAATCCACTTGGATAATTTCGCAGCTCCATCAAATCCAGGTGATCCCTATATTTATCTTAACAGTAAAAATGAGGATTCAAGAATGGCACTGAGGTTGTAAACCTGGATGCCTGGAAGAATGGTGATGCCCTCAATAGTAATAGGAAAGTTTGGGAGAGAGGTGTATATGGGGTAAAAGATGAGTTTCGTTCGAGTTATATTAAGTTTAAGGTGCCTATAGGACATCCACATTGAAATATACAGTAGGCAGCTGGTGATGTGGGATTGGGTTCAGGAAAGAGATTAGGGCTGGAGACCTAGACCTGGAATAATTTGCATAGAGATGATAATTGAACCCATGAAAGCTAATGAAGATACTAAGTGAGACACTATAAACAGAAAAGTGGGCCCACTGTTAGGGGATATGACATGGGGTGATGATCAAGCAAAGGAGACTTGAGAAAATGAAGAAAAACAGGTAGGACAACCAAGAACAGTGTCAAAAAATCCTGATGGAGAATATCTAAGATGAGAGGGTACTTAAGAGGTTTTGCTTCAGTGAAGTCAAGAAGGATGAGCAGCAGTGGTGTGAGACAGTAAAAGGAGCCCTGGATTTTAGACTCAGACTACCTGAGTTTAAATTTTGCTGCTGAGTCTTCTTGAGCATGTCAGTTATTTTGTTTTTCTCCTTTTCAACATCTATAAATATGGAAAGAGTCAATTAGATGGTTCTCTTCCAATTGTAAACTTATAATAGTATAATCATCTATTCCACCTTTAATATTTTGAGGTGGCTAGGTTGCAGAATGGGTAGAGTGCTGAACTTGGAGTTTGGAAAACCTGAATTTAAATCCTGCCTTGAGTATTTACTATAGACACATTATTCTGGACAAGTCTTTTAATCTCTCTGGGCCTTAGTTTTCTTTGTCTGTAAAATGAAGAGGTTGGACACATCTTCTAAGGTCCTTTCCAGCTCTAAATCTATGGTCCTTGGAAAAGGCCATCAAACTTGGCAATTAAGAGGTCAGTGATAACTTTATAAACTAGATTACAGAAGGTTTAGGAGAAAAAGTGGGAGGATGACAATAAGAAGACAAATACCAAAACATACACCTAAAGCACATGACCCTGGGCAAGTCATCTAACCTCTCAGGGCACTAGATTATTGGTGTCAAACTAAAGTAGAAACAAGGCCACTAAACTGTACATTATGATCCCTGTGGGCACATATTGACTTAGAAAACCACATGTCGACATTTTCTATGTTTTATTGCATTTTTCTTAATTTTTAGAAATATTTCCCAATTACATTTTAATTTGGTTCAAATGTTTGACACCTCTGCTCTAGGTAACTCTAAATTACAGAAAATGTGGTAAACTGTATTAGTAGAGGGAATTTTCTTTATCCAAGACTTTACTATTCAATGAAATCACTGATCCAAACCCTATCACTATCTTAAAAATAATAAATGTTACATAAATGTCAAAACTGAAACAAAAAATTCTCTAAAAGTACAAAATTATTTTTCTGTGTGACAGAGATATAAGTAGTACCAATGTCTGCAGGGTTTTCTCTTCTTTTAACAGCAAATTACAATCAGAACCAAATGAGATTTGGAAATAACAGGCCATACTTTTTGGCTTATAAACCTTGACTATATTTTCTAAATATGTGCTAAACTGTTTATCAGTTATGACAGTAGAGACTGTAGGACAGGAGCTTATAAAGAGCAGACATCACAGAACAGGAAAAGTTCTAGCCTGAAAAATGGGAAAAGGAAAGTTCATTCCATAACATGCTATATACATTCCCTTGCAAATGAAAATTCAGAGACAATAAAGCAGTTCAATGTCAAACTTTGAGGGAACTTTTTTGTTTCATCAAGTTTTTAATGGTTGAAGTTACATTTCTATGTGACTTTCTTTTATCCTAACTGAAACTAGTTGCAATTACTATGCACATGTATTGCTTGTTTTACCATTGATTTAGTGCTTGAAGGCATCTTAGAGGTCATCTATTACAACCTCCCTCAGTTTATGGTTGAGAGGGTCATAGAGATGATTAAGCGGTAGAGCCAAGATCTGAATGTAGATCTTCCGACCCCAGATCCTGTGTTCTTTTCATTGTACCACAATGTTCTTGATGCTATTTGGGGCTCTGTTGCTTTAAAGTTGTGAGTACATTGTTAGACCTGTGAGATTTCATTTTTACAGGAAGCTTTTGGGTGAGGAGACCCTTTTTTTCCAGGACCAACTGGCACTTCTTGTGCTACTCATGGTCTTAAAGAGGTTACATGATTTGCCCAGAGTCTCAATGTCAATTAGTATGTGTCAGAAGTGGGACTATGCCAACTAAAACATATGAAAAAGTAAGGTTAATTTTAACTCCATTTGAACCAAATTGTATAAAATCTCAGTGTATATGAAATGGAAATGGAAATATTTAGGAATTGTTCAGTATTATGAGTGGAGAAATTTAGTAAGCTGTGCCTGGTTAGTATTCATTACATATCAAGAAAGAAAACAGATCAGTTGAAAAGTCATGGTTCTTCTGTTAGGGTTCTTTTACTATTCTCATATTCTTTGACAATATCCAACACTTAATTTTGCTATACAAAGAGATTGCTTTTTCAGATATTAAAATCAGCCACTGCTTGTTTTTTTCTTCTACTAGAATTAAAGGAACAATTTGATAAATACTAGAATTTTAGTAGCAAGCCCTTTCAACTGAGTCAGCAGACTTGGGTTTTAGTTCTGGCTTTGCCTCATAGTTTCTATGTGACCTTGGATAAGTCATTAAACCACTTAGTGCATGTTTTTTCATCTGTAAAATATTCATGAGACTTAAATTACACAGCTAATAAATAATAGAGCCAGGATTCAAATTCAGGTTCCTGATTCCAAGTCCTTGATTTTTCTATTGCTCCATACCATAGTCTCCAAGAAATGTGAATTAGCCTTAACCCTAATCCATCCAAGTTGACATCACAGAATCACAAAATTTAAGTTATACCTCAGACAGAGGCCCTCTAATCCAGCCCATACCTGAAAATGAATTCTTTCTACTACATATTCAACAAATAGACCATTTGTCATCCAGCCTTTGTTGGAGGGCCTCCAATAATGGATAACACACTACTTCCTGAGGCAGTTTATTCTACTTTTGAATAATTTATCTTTAAGAAATTTTTCCTTATATCATGCCTACATTCATCTCTTTATAACATTTTCTCATTACTCCTACTTTTACCTTCTGGAGTCTAGCAAAATAAAACTAATCCTTTTCTATATGACAGCCCTTCAGATATTTGATGACACCTGTCATGTCTCCCTTAAATCTTTTCTTTTCCAGGCTAAACACAAATGATGCTTTCAGCAAATCTTTTTTATGTTTTCATTGCTCAGATATTTTATTTTTTTAATTAATAATAATTTATTTTACTGCCTTCCCACTCTTTATTATGAAAAATAAAACCAAAACCTTGTAACAAATATGACTATTCAAAACAAAACAAATTTCCATTTGGCATGTCCAGAAATATACTTCTCATTGTGCATCTTGAGTTCATCACTTCTCTATCAGAAGGTAGGTAGCATACTTCATTATCCATCTTCTGAAATTGTCATTGGTCATTGCATTGATCAGAGGTTTAGTTCTTTGGGTTTTTGTTTTTTTTTTTTTTTGGTTTTTGATCAGAGGTTTTTAAAAATATGGAATGATTCACAAGTTTTCATGTCTTTCTCACACAAGGGCCATGTTAATCTTCCTATATCATTCCAATTTTAGTATAGGTGCTATCAAAATGAACCCTTTTGCAGCCTTTTTTTTTCATACAACATGAACTCAAAGCCCTTCAATGTAAAGGACTAAAAAAACAAACAAAAAAACTGTTGTGTCATCATAGTGCCCAGGCCTGATCCTGAAGAAGAAAAGAGAAAATGCATCTCCTTCCCTCCTTTGCAGAGGTGGGGGACTAGGGTATGAAACATATATCATGTTGAACTTGGTTGATGTGTTGGTTATTTTACCAAACTGCTTTTTTTCTTTTCCTTTTATTATTTGTTATAAGGGCGGCCTTATTGGGTAGAGATCTATCCAGAAATGAAAGTGACATAAAAACAAAATATATCAATAAAAACTTTAAAATTTTTAAAAGAAATAACATGGTAATAAAAGTAGTAAGTAATACAGCATTTTCTCTAACACCCTCCCATCCATAAACACATCATCAGTAGGAAGAGTAGACAGACCTAAGGAACACTTATGGAGGAGTACACACATAGGGAATACATGTGACCAGAATGCTTACATAGAGGAACACACATCTAAGGAAAATATGTGGCCAAGGAACATGTGTGGAGAGAGCCACGTAGCAAGTACACATGGCCAGGTCACATATGGAGAGGGAGAGTACAGCCTGAAGAGCTGCCAATGTCCCCTTGCAATGTCATTCCACTGTGTCTGTTGGTCCTGCTTTCAGTTGATCTTCTGTGGCATACAATTTCTGCCAGGCATGTAGTCTTCTCCAGATGTATGGATGTAAGTATACAATTTCTTCTGGGCATTTGATATGGCACACATTTTCTGCCTTGTTTGTAGATATTGTACCTGGCTGATCTGATAATATGCCTTGCCAGATGGTGCTTAGCTGGTTTCATAGCTGCCGTGCTTTTCTCTGCTAACAGCCTCTGAGCTTCATTTTTTCAGGGTGCCTGCTGGCCATCCTGGACCCTAGTGTGTAGTGGCTAGAAAACTGTTTCCTGCTAAGGATTGGTGGGCTTACAACTCTTTTGTTTTATCTATGAGCCACTACAGTCAGCTAAGGGACAAAACCAGGCAGAATATCTTAAACTGATTGTCTTATTTCTATTAAGATAAGTCTTGTTCTTGCCCCAGACTCCTCCTCTGTCTAACATAGAATTAGAAAGTCCATGCCTTGCCTACTTAATTCACTTTTGTATATCCTAAGTGTTTAAACCCATTGGGGAAAGAAACCCCATTATACATATATGGCTCTCAGGTCCCACAGTTTTTCTCAATCCCAGGATCATCTGGTATTTCATGCAAAAGAACAATAAAAGGGAAGACAGGGACTAAAACTCTCTAGATGAAGCATTTAGGTATTCCTATTTAGCTGTTTCAAATTTTTGTCTTTATTGTGTATATGTTGGCCTACATTTGGAAAGCCTATTTCCATTCATTGGGGGGTGGGGGTGGGGGGGGCACCAGGGCAATGAGGGTTAAGTGACTTGCCCAGTGTCACACAACTAGTAAGTATCAAATGTCTGAGGTTGGTTTTGAACTCAGGTCCTCCTGAATCTAGGGCTGGTGCTTTATCCACTGTGCCACCTAAGCTGCCCCCTCCATTTTTTTTTTAGATTTTATAATTTTATTTAAAGTTCAATTTAGTTTTCATCCACATTGACTGTCGGTAAGCTTTTGAAAGTGGTGACAAGCACATAACTAACCAAGGTATACAGCTTGTTTGATGAATCTTCATTGTCATTGCGTTTCCTGGACAAACACACTCCGATACGGTACAGGACATTCCTTATTCCTTTGACCCAAACAGCTTTTTTGAGTCGGGTGTCAATGCGTACATCTGGTGTTCCCATTTCTTTAATGGCAAATTTGTGGATTTCCTTGAGAGCCCCAGAGCTCACTTTTTGAAGCCTACTCCATGAATCCGCTTGTGAATGTTGATGGTGTATTATTGGCAGAGCATCCCTTCTTTTTCTCTCCACCTTTCTTTGCGGGAGCCATCTTGCCCAGGACTGGGTTGGAAAGGAAGAACAAAGAGGATTGTGGGAGAACCTAATAACTCCCCCCCCCCCCTCCGTGCCATACTACTTCCAGCTCACACATGTGCAGGAGGGACAGTGAACGGCAGTGGCGTGGGAATGCTGGGAATCCCCTCTGTTTTAATGGAGAAAATCATGTAGTGTTTCTGGACCTTCAAATAGTCATGCCTTTTTTGACAAAAGACCAGACATGCACAAATAAGAAACTCACAAATAACTGCTTAGTCGATATCACTTAGAGAAAGGAGAAGAAGAATTATATGGGTGTTGAGGTATCAAGAAGAACATGATGGAGGCTTACAGCGCACTGCTTACATGGAAAACTTTCCCAGGATTGCCAATTTCTTTATTCCTTTCTGAAGCAATTTGCAGTGAATTTAGAACAAGACAAAAAAGAAAGTAAAAACCAAAGAAATAGACTTAAGGAGGGTTTCTTGCCATACCCACCATGTCAGGTGGATTAATTAGGAATAAATTGGTGGTGTTTGGCATTCTGTAAACCATACTGATCAACTTGTTAGTCTTTGTGCACATTTCCTTTATTTTTTCTTTTGCCATTGCACAGTCTTTCATTCCTGAATTGCTCTTCTTCCTCACCTATTTTCTAGTGACTTGTATTTTTGTGATGTGTAGTTTCTATACTATCACTATCAGCTGAAAATTTGCAGGTAGCTCCTAGGATACTTCCTCTTATATGTAGGATCCATTGTACTTTGTAGGTCTGTACAAATCTGTTATTTAAAAGTGCTGATATAATTATCTAAAATAAAAATGCATAGCTTTTCATGTAATCAGTTACTCATTATTTTTTGTTTTTTTTGCTTAGATAGATAAATTTTATTTATGCTATAATATGGTCCAAAGTGACAAAATATTATTTTGTTAAAGGTCTCCAAAGAAAACTTATCTCATTCTTGTTTTGCTTTTTTTTAAAAGGATGTGAATAAGAATGGACACATTATTTATTTGCCAGATTCTTTATTCCTGGATCTCATGAACTTATAATCTCGGGAAGACTGTATATTAAATAATGACACACCAGTCACAAATCTAACAACGTTTTGAAGGAAAAGAAAGATTTTTTTTTTAAAAGAAGGGTACAAGTTTCTTCTCTACAAGTGAACAATTTAATTTCATAACTTTGGCTGCATCCATTTTTCAAAATGAACCGATATACAACTATGAAACAACTAGGAGATGGCACCTATGGGAGCGTACTTATGGGAAAAAGCAATGAATCTGGAGAGCTGGTGGCTATCAAAAGGTAGTATTTTTGTAATATTACCAAATTAGTTTTTTAAACCAGTTCATAGTTTCCTGTTAGTTTGAGATTCATGGAGTCTATAGTCTGTTTGTTGGGGGTAGGGTACAGCATAAACACAAAGAGGCATGATACAAGATAAAGGGGAAAAAGAGAGAGCAGAAAAGGGCCTATAGCAATATTTGACTAATAAAAGAACATGAATATCTGAGGAGATCAGGAAAGGATTCACATAGGAGTTAGCATCTGAGGTAAGGAAGAAAAAGATTCTTAAAGGTTAGAAATGAGGAAGAAGTACATTCTAGGCATTGGGCATATTGTGCACATTCACGGAGGCAGAGAAGATGGCACCTCATGTTGAGGGAACATCAAATAATTAATTGAATTGCCTAAAGCATGGAGCAAGTGAAAGGGAATAATGTAAAGTCAGACTGAAAGGCAGGGACTAGATTGTGGAGGGCCTTCTATTCCAGGCAAAGGGGTGTTTATTTTATCCTAGAGGCAATGGAAGATTTTTAAGCATGGGAATGTCAAGATCAGCCCTATTCCTGGGAAATGAGGGGGTTAAAACAGATGACTTCTAAGATCCCTTCATCTCTGGCATTCCCTCTTGGTTGTCAGAAAGGTCTGAAAATTCAGAACAAAACTTAAGGGAAACTAACAGTGTTCTTGGTTGACATTCAGGCTCCTTCTTTAGCCTTGCCCCACCTGAGGTACTTCCCCTTCACTCTAGCTCCTTTTTGGGAGAGCCTGGCCTATGTGCCCTACAGAGCTCACATTTCACAGGGCAGCCCACCATACTTTTAACCCAGTTATTCTTCCATTGCTGGAGCTGGAAAATTTTGATATAATACTGCTTATAGTACAACTCAAAGGTCTTTCCCTTCTGGAGCAACTGATCTTTCAGCTGCCCAGAAGCTGTGCTGCTTCTTTTCCCCAATCAGGCAGGATGGACTTAGAAATATCACTACAATTGTCACTAAAAGGGATAAGTTTATTGGCCCTGGGGTGACTCCTTTCTCTCTAGGCTTAGATTCCACCAGACCCCAATGAAGAATGGGAGTCTAACCCTTCTCCCAGCTAGAGTAGGAGTCTCCTGCCCTATTTTTACCATATCATCCCTGACTATGTATCCACTCTGCCCAAGGCAAAGCATGATTAGAGGTCCTTTAAATTTTCCTTTTGACAAATCTGCTTCCTTGAGTGAGTCCCTGGTCATTTAGATTATAGTTATGAGTTAAACTTGTTAGGGGCATAAAAGAATTCACAGAGTAGGAAGTATTATTAGCTATGTCTATATAATTAAGAAATTGAGAAATTGAAGCTAAATTATTTTCTTACACTAACCATCAGTGCAATAAGGAAACTGAGGTCTTCCAACACTGATGCCAATAGATGCTAAATCTTTCTTTATGTATTTCAGGATGAAAAGGAAATTCTATTCTTGGGATGAATGCATGAGCTTGAGAGAAGTTAAGGTAAAATTCTAGAGGACCCCAGGAATTCATCTATTCCTGCACTCTGTCTCCATGAAGGTCTATAGCAATATCATCTACAACATGCTTATCTCATTCTTAAAAGATTTTCTAGGAAAAGAGATTATGAAAATTTCCTGGTTTGTCCTTTGTAGTTGGTGACAATTTATTTTCTTAAGCCTAACCTAAATTTTTATCTCAAATCATTTTTTAAAGTTTTCTGACCTATGGTGATAGAGATAAATTGACAGGCTTCTTGTTTATGATTATACCTCATGCCACTTTCATTCACTTTTAGTTATTCAACAAACACTAAGCAAATCTTATCGGCAAGGAAGGCACTGTGCCAGGCATGGGTACACAAAGAGGAAGAAATGTCTATAGGCCCTGCCTTCATAGAGCTTACAGTCTAATAGGGGGCATATGGCACATACTAAAAATAATGATTTATTATAGATATAATAGAATTATAGATATAGATAGAATGTGACAGGGGCAACAGAGGTATCCTAGAACAAAATACTGTAGGACAATTTGAAGAGAGAAAATCACTGTGGGGAGAGGGGAAGGGAGCATTTCATGGAGGGGATGGATGGCATCAAAAGAAGCCTTTAAAGAAGAGAAAAATTTCAATGGGCAGAGTTGAGGAATATGGCCATTCCAGGCATGGGGATTAATCTCTAAATTCTTGAAGGCTATGCCAATGGACAGAGTCTCTCATATTATACTTCTGGACAAGATTAAAAAGGTCTGACATGCTATCTCACACAGGAAAATTTTTGAATACACTCCCATTAACAGACTGTGATGTCTAAAGACCAGTCTAGCTAAATATGGAGGATTTATCACCAATAGATTAGCTATCCAGTTCATAAATTCTTGGGCCAGAGCAGTTCAGGTAACAAAAAT
Organism: Dromiciops gliroides; assembly: GCF_019393635.1. Lineage (NCBI taxonomy): Eukaryota > Metazoa > Chordata > Mammalia > Microbiotheria > Microbiotheriidae > Dromiciops > Dromiciops gliroides. The sequence continues at coordinate 172,461,786 of NC_057861.1, read as the reverse complement.
ACAGTTACAAGGGTAAAGTAGCAGGTGGAGTGGTAGTTAGCCTACCTCAGATACTTACCAGATTGTGACCCTGGCATCAGTACCTACAAACACATATTTCAGTTTTTCAAATGATCTACATACATATCAAGGGTATCTGAAAAAAATATCAGGGAGCAGCTAAGTGGTACAGTGGATAAAGCACTGGCCCTGGATTCAGGAGGACCTGAGTTCAAATCTGGCCTCAGACACTTGACACTTAGTAGCTGTGTGACCCTGGGCAAGTCACTTAACCCTAATTGCCCTGCCCCCCCCAAAAAAAAAGGAGGAAGAAAAAGAAAAGAAAAAAGAAAAATATCAGAAGAAAAAGGTAGGCTTTCGCAAGCAGTGGGGTTTTTTTTTACAGCAGCCTATATCTTTAGTCATAAATAGTTGACTGAAAGACAAAGAATACAAGATCCTGCTGTTTTTGTTTATTGAATACAGAACTGTTTTTTAAATTGTGAGAGTAATATTTGACCTTAAAGACTATAACAAAAAAGTCTTTTGTTCATACATTATTATCATAAAGTTCCTAAATAAGCTGAACCACAAAGGTTCAGCAGTCCTCTGTTAATGTCAAATGAGGCATAAAACAGGAAGATACACGTTTGCTAAGGTGTTCACCACCGTTGGGGAGGATGTTCTATGAAGGACAGAAAACATTTCAAACAAAAAACATTCTCGTGGGTGTTCCAGATAGATCTTCTTGTTTACCAATGATCTTCTACTTATTTCAAGCCCTAAAACATTATGGGGTTTCCTCAATGAAATCCATGTTTACTCAAAGGAGATTAGCCTGAAAACTCCTACAGGAAAAATTATGTGGATGAAAAATGCCTTTTGTCTAGATGATGACATGCCTTTGAATCACCAATCATGGTATATTGGAGAAAGTACTGGGCTTAGAGTCAGGAAAACCATGTAAGCACTTAGAGGTTTTGTATTCCTTGCACCTAGCACAGCCTCTAACATGTATTGGTACTTAATAAATACTTATTGATTGAAGACTTGGTTTCAAAGCCTGCTTCAGATACTTACTAGCAATGTGACCCTTTGCAAATTACTTAACATTTCTGAATCTCAGTTTCTTCATCTATAGCATAGGAATAATAATAGCACCTCCCAGACAGAGGATAAGGTAAATATATGGATCTTGCTTTCTTCATATCTTTCAATTAACTACATGACTATGAAGGTGCATGTTGTTAGAGAAAATTGTAAATGCCTGTTCCCTTCTTATATTTAGATCAAGGTTAGCCCTCGATAGATGTATAGTTTATTCTAAAAAAGATTTTATAAAGACCAGAAAGCAGAAATATGAGTTGGCAGGTATTGATGCCCAGGGTCTTCCAGCTAATATTTTAATGTACTGAAATTTAATGTCATCTTTTTTATTAAAAATAGTCATGCTAATGCAGAAATATGTTTAATGTTTTATATATATATATATATCCCCTATATCAGATTACCTGCTGTCTAGGGGAAGGGGGAAGGAGGGGAGGGAAGGAGAAAAATCTGAAATTGGAAATCTTGTATAAAAAAAAGTTGAGAACTATCTTTACATGTAACAGGGAAAATAAATAAATAAATAAAAATGAAAATAGTCATGCTCAACTTTTTGAGAACATTAGGTAATTTGTTTATATGCATAAAATACATTAGATATTAAGTTTTTGTATTTAGATCTAAGAAATATAGACATTTTCATATATTTAGTCATAGCAAAATATTTTCGTGTTTTCAGACATAGCAATGTTTTCCATTTATATAGCAGCTTTGCCTGAATTTTTTTATTCAGAAATAACAAAGGATTAAGGAAAGGTAGAATGTAATTTTTTTTTCCTTTCATGTGACTGATAGGAGTATCAGTTTTGCCCTGAGATGTCAAATTAAAGATTAATTTAAGCAGAGCTAATTGATTGCACGGCAGTACAATGTATTATTTGAGAGACAACTTGCTAAAATGGAAAGAACATTGTGTGTGAAGTCAGAGTACCTGAGTTCAAATCACACCGATAACACTGGCTTCCTGTGCAACCTTGCACAGTTAGTATACCCTCTCTGAGCTTCAGTTTCCTAATCTGTAAAATGAAGGTTAGATTATAGTAGATGACCTCTAAGATCCTTTCCAGGTCTATTTCTATATCTGTGAACATACGATTAAAAGACATAGTTGACAATGATTATAATCAATGTACATCTGAAAATAATATCACCTAGGAAGCCACAAATAATTTTCTAAAAATCATGTGATAAACTGATTAGTTAGAACTGGTTGAGATGAGAGCTTGTTAACTTTTATGACACTACTATGAAAACAATTATACATTTTAGTTCTTTTTTTTTTTTTGCTTTGTAGTCTCTGAAGAAACTCAATCATGCCAATGTGATTAAATTGAAAGAAGTTATCAGAGAAAATGACCACCTTTATTTTGTGTTTGAATATATGAAGGAAAATCTCTATCAATTAATGAAGGACAGGTATGTCTTTATTTTAAGGTACATACAAATATGTAAATTGTTCTCTCCCACCCATACTATCTTTTCCTTTAATTTCATGAATGTCTTAAATGTTGTTTGTCCTTCATTCTTAAAGAGGACCATGACGTTGGGGTAATGTCATGACTTGCAGTGAATTGGATTTAAGTGAGGGAGGACTGTGCAAGGTCACTAACCTCACTCTCTCCTCTCTCCAGTGGCAAAATATGTATCAGGACGACTGGAGATGGCCCCAGATGATATATTAAATGGTTACTTTCATGAATAGATTAAATACTTAATTTCATGAATATATTAAATATTTTGAACTTTTATGTACTGAAAGTTATTTTTAAAAGAGGTAAAAGACCCATATGTACAAAAATATTTATAGCAGTTCTTTTTATGGTGGCAAAGAATTGGAAATTAAGGGGATTTCTGTCTATTGAGGTATGGCTGAACAAGTTATGGTATAGAATGTAATGGAATACTGTTTTGCTATAAAAAATGAAGAGTGGGATAGTTTCAGAAAAATTTAAGAAGACCTATGTTACTTGGTGCAAAATGAAATGAGCAGAAGTGGGAGAACAATCTACATGGTAATAGCAATATTGTAAAGATAAGCATTTTTGAAAAACTTAGTAACTTGATCAGCACAATGACCCACTACAATTCCAAAGGACTCATGATGACACATGCTATCTACCTTTAGATAGAGAACTTAAGAGTTCAGAGTGCAGGTTGAAGCATATTTTTTCTCCACTCCTTTTCCTGCTTTTTTAATGGAACATGGCTTATGCAGAAATTGTTTTGCCTGACTATATACATACACACACACACACACACATACATACATACATACATACATACATACACATGCACATATATTTGTAATAGGTTTTACTTTTCTTGCCTTCTCAGTGGGTGGGGAATGGGAGAGGGGAGACGGAGAGAATTTAAAACTGAAAAAAATCTTAAAGTCTCTTTTTGTATTAGATAATAGCTTTAAGATCTATGTTCTGATTAGTTGGTAACTATCCTGTTTAAAATACCAGTATGGTTTTTTTCTGGGATTGGGGGAGGAGAATTGGGCATTCTAGCTGGACGCTGGAATGACCGGAGGTCTGCTGCGTATGCTCAGCTGATTCCTGGGCGGTGATATCTTTTGAGATATCTGTTGGCATTGTCTTTGGAATACTGAGGTAGAATGACCAGATGGTTAAGTATGGAGAAGAGTCAAAAGGATTCTAGCAGTTCTAGGAAATGATGTCATTTTGGTCCTCTTCAAGAACAAAGGACAACGACCAACCAATGATCCTGTGAACTAAAGGAAGCTGGGTGAAGTAGAAAAAAAAATTAAAGTGCCGGCAGTCATGATACAGGAACCAGGAGACTGAATGAAGGGACCCCTTTCCAAGGAGGCGCCTTTGAAAACTCTTCTGTTGGGCCATTTCAACTGTCAACTGATCTTGAGTTCTGTTTACATTAAGACAATAGTAGGGCTTCCTAAATAAATAAATTAGAGGCACCCAGGGCCCTAATGAAACCCCATAAATGGGAGGAGCAAAGGGGGTTTTTGTGCGGCCCAGAAACAATGGCTATTTTATCTTCCTCTATAACCCCTGTTTGTGTTTTATTTTTAACGCAGAGGGGGGCGGGGTGCTTTGTCCCCTTGGTAAAGCCCAAGAAAAGATTTGACATCTCTCCCTGCATCAATGACACTCTGCCAAGCAAATATTTCCTAAGGTGAACAGAGGTTTTTTGTTTTGTGTTTTCTTACGCCCTTACTTCCTGTGATCTTGGCTTTTGAAGGGAATAAATAAAAATTGTGAGGCAATCAATCAATCAATCAATCAATAAATAAATAAATAAATAAATAAATAAATAAAAATACCAGTATGGTGTTTGTTTCTAAAGTTGAACAAACTACAGAACTGGACCTAGAGGATCTGGCACTGGTTTAGCTTAAATTCCAGTGGTCCATATATACAATTATTAGGAATTGTGATTTCTCAAAGTCTTCTTTGCCTGACAGCAGTAGTTTTGTGTAGATGGAACAGTTGTTCTGTACCTCTTGATCTATTTCAGGAGTAGTAACATGTCATCTAACACTAACAGGTTGACTGTGGGGTAATTTTTTTTGCCACAATGACTCTTCACAATCTAGCTTCAATCTAACATTCTAGGCTTATTTCACATAAGCCCCTTCAAACATACTATGTTCTAGTCAAACTAGCCTGCTTGCTGTTCCACAAAATCAGCAGTTCAGCTTCCATCTCTCTGCCTTTGCACAGGCTATATTCTATTCCTACAATGCACTCCTTCCTCAACTTTGGCCCTTAGAATTTATGGTTTCTTTTAAGGCTCAATTTATATACCTGCTATGGAAAGCCTTTTCTTATCCCTTAGTTGATAGTGCTTTCTCTCCTCAAAAAATTATTTTACCTATTTACCTACTTTATTCCTCTAGTAAAACATAAGATCCTTGAGAGGATGGATTGTTTTGCATTTTGTCTTTGTATCCTTAGAACTTGGCACAATAATATGCATGTTGTTGGTCCTTCTTTCTCAAGAATGATGTCTTGATTTGCATGTGAATTGGATATGAGTGGGGCAGAGCTTCACAAAGTTATCAGTCTTTTGGGGGGGCAGGGCAATGAGGGTTAAGTGACTTGCCCATGGTCACATAGCTAGTAAGTGTCCAGTGTCTGAGGCCAGATTTGAACTCAGGTCCTCCTGAATCCAGGGCTGGTGCTTTATCCACTGTGCCACCTAGCTTCCCCAAGTTATCAGTCTTGATGTCTCCTCCAGAGTCATGGAAGTCCAATGGCAAGACAAAGATCAAGACCTAGGACAAGTTGCTTAGCCCCTCTAGGCCTTTCTTGATCTGTAAAATGAGAATTGTCCTAAATAACTTCTAAGGTCCCTTATGGCTCACTCCTTCTCACAAATGCAGCTTCCATGAGAGGAGTAAGTTTAAATTTAGAGTACCATAATTGTACTGAAATACACATTTAAGGAATGTATGTGACAAGGTTTAACTCTCTGGAAGTCCTTCTCTCTGTGTTATGACTTTATGAAGAACCCTGGTTATTTGTTTGTCCTTTGTTCTCAAAGAATAAGTTCGCGTTAGGTTGTTTTGGACTGAACTAACTAAATGGATTGACCTTGTAACCACATAGCTAGGCAATCTGCATATCTAGGCCAAAATCTTTCAAGTGGCTCTGGATCTCATTGAAGAGGCCCTGTTTTGTTGGGGCTGGATATTGTCTGCACAATGAAACACACAAACAGCGGCATCTAGGAAAACTGACCATTTATAGATAATTGCTTTTCTATTTGTTCTTTGTGCCAGTGTCACAAAACAGATAACTGTTGGTTCTGAAGTCGAAAGAGGGAATGAGATGAAGAGATCTGCCTCAGTGAAGAAGAGTAGGAGTACCTGAGTCATAAGATCTTGAACTAAAAGTAACATTAAAGATCATTTAGTGCATCTTTTGTAGGTTAAGAAGCTGATATCCAGAAAGTTGTGACTTGTCTGAGGTCCCATAGTTAATAAATAGTATGGCCAACATTGGAACCTTCTGGTTCCAATTCTTGTGCTCTTTCTACTTTACCTCTTCTACTATATAACCAGAGGGAAGGAGTAAAGAGTAGGTGATGGTGGGAAAGTATTTTGAATGAAAAAGAGAAGCTGAGAGAATTCATTCAGGTTATGTTTAGCTTCAGTGAGGCAGAGATCTAGCTTATCTGCATGTATTAGTGGGGGATATGTTGAGAATGAGAGAAAAAAATGTTTGGAACATTCCTATGAGGAATGATATAGAAAGTCAATAGGGATAGAGTAGGATGAATGAATGAATGAATGAATGGACTGAGGTAATTTATCATTAATTTGTAGCGGGTCAAATCAGACCAGTTTTGTGACTCCAGTAAGTGGGTGGTAGGTGTCTAGAGATGAGGATCTACAAGTCAAGAACACTCAGAGGTCACAGGAACAAGAGATTCTCAGACAGTAGCTGTTTAAAAGTGGCAAATCTTCTGGTCAAGACTGGTTACAGAGACTAGTGAAACCAAAGTGGGGCAAATAAACTGGGAGAATGAAGACATATAAATAACCCAAAGGACCTAATGAGGTTCAAGAGTAGTTTAAGTGTGAGTAAGAGAGTTGGAGATAATGGAAAAATAGGAAGCTGTGACCTGATAGTAAAATTTCTTTTTAAATTTTTTTGAAAAGCTTTATTAATGCCTTTCAGTTTTTTCATTAATATTATTTTATTTTTTCCAGTTACATGTAAAGATAGTTTTCAACATTCATTTTTATAAGATTTTGAGTTCCAATTTTTTCTCCTTCCCTTCCTTCTCTCCCCCACTCCCAACACAGCAAGCAATCTGATATAGGTTATATATGTATAATCACATTAAACATATTTCCATATTAGACATGTGAAAGAAGGTTGATAGTAGAATTTCAAGTGGTATAATTCTAAAAGAGAATAAGGTCTAAATTAACCTTCTTAGTTTGCAAGAGGAGTATAAGATAAATGAGATAATTGGGAGGGGGCAGTAGGTGGCACAGTGGATAAAGCACTGGCCCTGGATTCAGGAGGACCTGAGTTCAAATGCGATCTTAGACACTTGACACTTACTAGCTTTGTGATCCTGGGCAAGTCACTTAACCCTCATTGCCCCACCCCCACCAAAAAGAGAATTGGAGTTGAATTGGTTAAGAACTTGGTATGTGGTCTGGTTGCTAGCAGGGTAGAAATATTGAAGTCCTAGAGCATGAGTCAAATACTGGAGTCATTAAAAAAAGTTGGGAGAAATACCTTGAGGTCAAAAGGTTATCAAAGGATAGCAGTGTAGGGGAGGCAGCTAAATGGAACATTGGATAAAACATTAGGCTTGAGTTAGGACTTTAGGCTTGAGTTAGGAATTCAAGTTCTGCTTTACGCATCCTAGATATGTGACTCTGGACAAGTCAGTTAATGTCTCTGCTTCAGTTTCACCTATAAAATGAGGTGATTGGACTAGATCTGAGGTCCTTTCTAGCTCTAAATCTATGATTACATGAGTATGACTACCTCTCTTCTTGGTGCTTTGATCCTGGGTAAATAGGAGGAATGGAGGAATGATGTCCAATGGAGAGGGTTATAAGAGATATGATAAAAGATCAGACGTTTAGAGCTATAAGGGACCTTAAAAGCTATTTAAGACAACTCCTATTTTAAAGATCAGGAAACTGAGACCTAGAGAAGCTAAGCCACTTGCCCAGAATCACACATTAAGTTATAGAGACAAGATTTAAACCTATGTCCTCTGGCTCAGAAATCCATTGAGAGGAGAACCACATTTCTCTTAAAGTGGAAAGATAGAAAGGAATATTGGTTAAAGAGTTTGAGAATGTAGGAGAGTTTGTTGAGATTATTTTCAAGGTTCCAAAGGACATAGTAATATGAATTAGGAAATGGATAAACAGGCTTGGAGAAAACCTGGGGTGGTTTAAGATAGATCAGTGTATTAATGAAGGCTCGGGAAAAAGTACTATGGACATGATACATATATCTGAATAACTGAATGTTCCATTATTGAATGACCAGGATAATAAGTGTAGTAGAAAGTAGATTGATTGATGAGGCTTGCTATATTGATGGAAGACATAGGGAATCTATTCCAGATTTGGAACATTATTGGGTGCCTTCACAAAATTACTTCCCTAGATATCCTTTGTTCCTACATTGACAACACATTCATAGTATCCATAGTATGATTCTGAAATGTTATCTCCCATTTGTGGGCTAGTCTGAATGCTTTCCCAAGCTCCAGTTTAGCAAAATGGTTAGCCCACCCCAGCAGGGTAGTGAGAGATTTTTGTTAATGGTTCTTGATTTTGACGATGTTAAAGATAAAATAATCGTCACAAAATCATAGATTATCTTTATTCTTTTTAAGAACTCCAGTGCCTTGGTTAGAAAGCACACAGTAGGTAGAACATCTGTTAAAGTAAATGATACTCTAGCATTTTTAAGATATATGGTTTTATTGGTTTGGGTGCTCACTTACCAGCAACGATCACAACCCCATTGTGACTTAAAATATAATTGTTGAGGTGGCCAATGGTTTTGGTGGCCAAATATCCATTACCCTGTGGCTAGCCTAGTGATGGGTCATTCCAAGCTAAGCTGGTTTGTTCCTTAGACAGTGGATAAACAATCAATCATGGGGAATTTATTGTTTTGATAATTTGTGGTTTTTTAACTGGCAGTTCTTTAGGATAAAGTTATTTAGTCTCCAATTAATTTTTAAATCTTTCTTTACAGTTCCTTTATTGAATATGACTGAGAAATGATAACTTTTTTGTTTCCATTCAGTAATCACCTTAGATCTGTCATCTCTGATTTTTCTAAAGTTTACATCAGTTCCTTCTTGTTTATCTTTTACTAAATTTGTCTAAGTCTGAAAGGAGGACATCGAGGTCTCCCATTATTTTAGTTTTACTTTCTATTTATCCCTAATATTCAATAAACTTTTCCTTTAAATATTTAAGTACTATGCTGTGCATTTGACATTGATTTTTAATTATAGTGCCTTTAAGCATAATGTATTTCCTGTGCTAATTTATCTTTTCTATTTTTATTATAGCTTTTTCTGAAATTATAATTGCTACCTCTACTTCTTTTTGCTTTACTTAAAGCATGATAGATTCTGTTCTAAGCTGTGCTGGACTTTCTGTCAATTAATTCTCATAGAACTTGGCTCTTGGGCCCTGAGACAAAATTGAGGCAGCCTGTTAGGATGGTGACTCTTAGGGCTGCATAATTTTTGGAGTTGTAGGCACAGCAGGGAGGCCGAGTATCAGATTTAATGATGTTAAATACATCTTGTTATTCACTGTATTTCTGAAGGAGGCTGGAGTCACTGAGTACCATATTAATGTAGTTGGCAGCTACATGGAAAAATTGAAGGACTCCTTAAGACTGTGAAAGGGGAGAAATATTATTTATTTTTACTACTAGGACTTATAGGGATCTTGCAAAGTCAGACAGAAGATCTAAGAACTGGTGACATCAAAGATGAGGTATTGTGTATCTGCAGAGATTGGTTTCACACATGATCCCCTGAAGAGGTCAGTATGTTGTCCAGTGAAAATAAAATTCTTAAATATTAATTCTAGGCTTGTTAGTCAACAGTTTTTAGGATAGTTACAAAAAAAGTGTAGGGTAACAATCAATCTTTTTACTGAGTCAGAATCTTATCAAAGAAGGTAAAGTGAGAAGACATTTCAATCTACATTTGTATGAATACTCAGACCCTGAAATCATAGACTGACCAAATCCCCAAATATCCAACAGAATTGTATCTAGGACAGGACAAGCAGGCCTTTTACCCCTGGCATCAAAATTTAGGATGGTGCTTCTTCCTCTCCAAGTAGGTATCCACAGACAATTTAGCTACTCGTCTCAGACAGCCCACCAAAGTTATTGTTCTTTTGTTTCCCACAAACCAAGTCTCTAATGTGGGATGTGCTTCCTCCTGATTGGCCCTAACTTCTGCTGTGAATATAAGGCAATTTTCTCCATTCCTCTATTCAAGAAGTATGTTTAAAAAACAAAAAAGATTACCATTTACATACAAATCTCATCTCACAGCAAATCTCTGCCACCTTCAGTTACCATAACGATGCACATTGACATCCATGGGAGGCAGCATGGTGCTGTGACGGGGTAGGGAAAGAACTTTGCATTGAGAGTCAAGGGTCCTGGAGTACCTCTGCTACTTCCTACCTCACTTCTTTGAGCTGTAGCTTTCTCATCTATAAAAAGAGGCAGCCAGACTACCACCCTGTAAGGGTCCTTCTAACTATCTAGTTCTGTGATCTTATGAGCTATCACAAGATCCTGACTCTAAAGTTTATAGCACTAGTCACCTTAAGAGTTGGGAAGAGAGAGGATGGCAATGTAGGAGTCCCCAAAGGTATAAAAACCATTGTAATGATTTGCCTTAGCTTCATAGTAAGGAAAGATAAAGAAACAATTTCTTCCAAAGGAAAGATTTCCACACTAGGTTAAAAAAGCTCCATTAATACAAGATAGTTCAACAAGATGAGGATTACCATAATTATCCAAAGAGAGGTTTGTCAAAAATGTGAAACATGGAAAAGGCCAACTAAAGAGACTGAGAATTTGAGTCACAGGCTGACAGATCCTTTCAACTACTGCTGACCAACTGCTCCCTCTTGTGCCATTTGCCCCATAGTAGCCACAAATACTCTTGCTCTTGCTCTGGCTTAGGCCCTCTCACACCACCCCCTCAGGCCATTTGACCCACCACCCATGCCATCTTTTACATGCTCTTGCTCTATCCTGGTGTCACAGTAGCTGACTGCCTTCACTTCCCAGGTACCTATCTGTTCCCTTGGGTATATTTACATTGGTAGAAGTGTCCAGGGTTGTATAGGGTCATCATCTAGGGAAGCTGAGGAAGGAAATGTTGGCATACAGGCTGGACTGCATGGGAGGGCAGGTTTTCCCTCCAGATGATTTAGGCAATGAAGGTAAAAGTCTCATGCACTTTAAAGGTGGGATCTTGATGTCTTGCACATATCATGTGAATTGCTCTTCTGCTTTCTCTTACCCTATGCCCTTCCTATCCCTTTTGGTCTCTCACCAGTTTCTCCCCCCTTCCCATTTATCCCAGGTACCAGAATTCCTAATTATATCTCTGATAACCAAACTAGAGTAAAAACAAATGTAAAAACAGAAATTTAAAAGTATTGTTTCATACAGAATGAAGCAAAACTGCTTTTTTAAGGGTATCTGTTTATTTTAAAGTAATTTCCTATCCTTCTAAAGAAATTACCGAAAGTTAAATTTTTATTCTTAGAATTTATTTATATACAAACAGGGTAACTTAAGAATGAATGTATAGGGGCAGCTAGGTGGCTCAGTGGATAGAGCACCGGCCCTGGAGTCAGGAGGACCTGAGTTCAAATCCGGCCTCAGACACTTAACACACACTTACTAGCTGCGTGACCCTGGGCAAGTCACTTAACCCCAATTGCCTCACTAAAAAAATATTTTTTTAATTAAAAAAAAAAAATGAATGTATGGCAGCAATCTAAGACAATCCCAGAGGACTAATGATGAAACATACTATAGACCTACAAAGAAAGAACTGATATTGATTGAACACAGACTGAAGCATGCCATTTTTACTTTCTTTTTTTCTTTTATTCAAGTTATCCTATTCAAAATGATAATATGGTAATATTTTACATAATCGCACATGTATAACCTATATCTGATTGCTTACTTCCTTAGGAAGGGGGGAGAGGAGGGAGGTAAGGAGGGATAACATTTGGAACTTTAAACTATAAATAAAAATGTTTATTATTTTTAAGAAGAATGAATGTATGGAATTACAAACATATGTAATATATGATGGGATAGTGATTACATGAAAGTAAGAAAGAATAAAACCATTAAAATAATTTTTGCCATTGGAATTTTTAAAGTCTATGGAAACATTGTTATGGGAAATTTGACATTGGACATTTTTTTTCAAGGAAGACATTCAGGTTCTCTTTATTATTATTTTTTTTAGTGAGACAATTGGGGTTAAGTGACTTGCCCAGGGTCACACAGCTAGTAAGTGTTAAGTGTCTGAGGCCGGATTTGAACTCAGGTACTCCTGACTCCAGGGCTGCGCCACCTAGCTGCCCCCTCAGGTTCTCTTTCAACCTCAATTTAAAACAAATATACATTCTTTTCAAATAAAATGCTGTGTTAAATGTATTGTATCTGTAGCTAAAGCCTAGTCCTGTTTTTATAAAGGAAATTAATTATGTCATTATTTATTTTTAATATTTATAAAATATTAATTTTATACATATAATTATTTGTGGGAGATATTTGCTGGATTCAATCTACCAAGTTTAAGATTTATTCTTCTTTTTTTTTTAGTGAGGCAGTTGGGGTTAAGTGAGTTGCCCAGGGTCACACAACTAGTAAGTGTTAAGTGTCTGAGGCCGAATTTGAACTCAGGTCCTCCTGACTCCAGGGCCTGTGCTCTATCTACTGTACCACCTAGCTGCCCCTAAGATTTATTCTAAAGTCTATAAAATACATTTATAAGTTTTAGATGATTTTAAAATATTTCAACAAATAATCAAAATCATTTACAAGTCTAAGTTCAGTTGTACTTTTCTTTGTAATTATAAGCTCTCTCTACCTACTGTTTTATTGCAGTATTCTAGCACCTGACTTAGTTCTAGAATATGGAGCCAAAGGGAAATAAGAAAAGAGTTCATTTTAAATCTCATTATACATTATAAAAATGAAAATACACTATTTGAAATACATCCCTTTGAAAACCTCTCAGTCAAATCATGTTTTACATAAAACCAGTCTAGTTAATTTTACAGGTTCAGCTTTAATGCTCTTGGAAGAAAAGATTTAATTGAAAAAAGTTAATTCATTGAATGTAGACTCACTATCAGAGCATTGTCAGCTAATCATTTTCTTTGTTTCTGAGTTTCCTCAGTACTTAGCAGTGATGAATGCATCTTTTTCTGTTTTTCTTTTGCTTTTTATCATAAAAGTATTTTATTATTTTCCAGTTACATGTAGAGATAGTTCTCAACATTTGTTTTCATAAGATTTTTAGTTCCAAATTTTTCTCCCTCCCTCCCTTCCCTCTCCCCTCCCCAAGATAGAAAGCAATTCCATATAGGTTATATGTGTACAATCACATTAAACATATTTCTGCATTAGCCCTGTTGTGAAAGAAGAATCAGAACAAAAGGGAAAATTCTCCAAAATATGAAAACAAAAACAAAAGTAGAAACAGTATGGTTCAATCTGCATTCAGAATCCACAGTTCTTTTTTCTGGATGTGGATAACATTTTCTATCATGAGGTCTTTGAATTGTCTTAGATCATTGCACTGCTGAGAAGAGCTAAGTCTATCACAGTTGATCATCACACAATGTTGCTTGTTACTGTGTATAATGTTCTCCTGGTTCTGCTCATTTCACTCAGCATCAGTTCACATAAGTCTTTCCAAGTTTTTCTGAAATCTGCATGCTCATCATTTCTTACAGCACAATGGTATTCTATTACATTCATATACCACAACTTGTTCAACCATTCTCCAATTGATGGACATTCCCTCAATTTCCAATTCTTTGCCACCACAGAGAGAACTGCTAGAAATATTTTTGTACGTTTGGGTCCTTTTCCCTTTTTTATGATCTCTTTGGGATACAGACCTAGTAGTGGTATTACTGGTCAAAAGGTATGAATGCATCTTTTTCAACTTTACTTTAGGTCCTTTTTAAAACAGTAACTTAGATTTCATTTACATTTAAAATGGAGAAGCATTTATTCAAGTGGTCCAATCTTAAAATTCTTATACTTTGAGTTGTTTTTTTTTTTTTGGTCACAGTCATTAGTGTTTTGTTTTGGCTTTTTAAAAAAAGTTGCAGATACCATCAATTTTGGATTCAGTAAATGTCAATGCTGTTGAGTAATATCCTACAGTTTTTAGATATCAGGTTTGGATTTTTCCAAAGTCTAAAGTAATTTTTTTTTAATTTTAAAATATAGTTTTGTAGTTTTTCACAAATTAAGACATTGATTTTTTTTTTTAGTTTTCAAGACATGTGAATAGCACTTTAAAATTATCCTTGATAAAATTATATTTTTAACACCACAAAATAGAGACATAGAAATCACCATACTGAGTCAGTCCCATGATCCATGTAGTCCCCTAATCTATTGCCAGAAGTCCCATGAGACAAGTAATTAATTATATGATTGAATCATTAGCATGATTCAAGTAATTGTAGAGGTGGTTGGGTTATTTATTTTATATAATAATTGGGGAATGGTTTTTTGGTTTTTTTTTAGTGAGGCAATTGTGGTTAAGCGACTTGCCCAAGGTCACACAGCTAGTAAGTGTTAAGTGTCTGAGGCTGGATTTGAACTCAGGTACTCCTGAATCCAGGGCCAGTGCTCTATCCACTGAGCCATCTAGCTGCCCTGGAATGGGGATTTTTAAAAGAGATTTTAAAGAATTTTTTAAGTCTAAAAATAATTTATTAACTGTTGTTCATTTGCCTATTTACAGAAACAAGTTGTTCCCTGAGTCAGTCATCAGAAACATTATGTATCAAATTTTGCAAGGACTAGCTTTTATCCATAAGCACGGTATGTATCTTTTGAGTGTTGTTAATATTGTTTCCTCTGAAGAAAGGCAAGGTATGCACAGAAATTGTAAGTGAGGCATTTACAGTGACAGATACAGGCACATGCTGATGCTGGGGTGATAGCAGAAGATTATAGGTGTGGGAATTGAGTGAATCACACACTGAATCCATCTTGTGACTCAATTCTGGATCTATCTCCAGTTCCCTTTCTGTTCAATTATGGGAATTGCATTGTTTGTACCTAGCCTTGTAAGGCTAGAAAGCTGGACCACCCTTTCTTAATGTTTAGATCCAAAGATTGATGCAAGGAGTTTTCCCACAGTTATTTATCTTAAGCAACCCATATGTTTTATCTCAAAACTGGCCCTGTACTAGTCAATCAATTACTATTTCCTTGTTCCTTTTATTGAACATAGACACAGTGGGAGAACAACACCTCTTCTTCTGATTTCAGGGAATTGCACCTATTTGCTCTCTTCCCTTCCAACTTGGAAAGTCCCTAATCTTTCCTTAACTTGGAAATCAAATTATCTAGATTTGAATCCTAGTTAATTGTTTTCTTTTAATTGGTCTTATTCGAGTAATTGTTTTTAATACATAAATATTCGTTTCACTCTGTATTGTCTTTGGACTGACTGTCCAATGAGTCTATTGACCCGGTTATTTGTTTGTTTTGGTTTTTTGGGTTTTTTTGAGGGAGGGTGGGGCAATGAGGGTTAAGTGACTTGCCCAGGGTCACACAGCTAGTAAGTGTGTCAAGTGTCTGAGGCTGGATTTGAACTCAGGTCCTCCTGAATCCAGGGCTGGGTGCCTTATCCCTTGTGCCACCTACCTGCCCCCCCCAATTGATCCATTTATTATTCCTGTTTTGCTAATAAATTGTATAGCTTGGTTTCTGTTCTCAGTTACTATTAATTTTCCACCACATAAGCTAAATAGCTAAAAAGAAAAAATTGAACTACATTTTAAAAAAGTTTTTCTTCATGTATACTTTTTGTGCATAAATAATTATGATTTCAATTTTTTTAAAATCTGAAAGACTTAAGAAAAATGAAAATTAGATACTTATTTGGAAAAAGTTGCCAAGTCCAACTATATAGAAATCAGTTTTTTAGCCTTTATCTTTTTATCCTCAGGGTCTAGTTTTATTGTATATATACTACTTTCTATTTTTAAGCAACACCTTAACCTTGTCTATGTTATAGACTCCTTGGACAGCCTGATGAAACCTATGGATCTCTTCTCAGTTTTTAAATACAAAAAATTAAATTACAAAGGAAACAAATTATATTAAAATAATATCTGACATATAGTAGTCACTTAATAAATGTTTGTTGACTTGAGATAACTTGACAGTTTTCAAGATTCTTTTAAAAAGAAAGTTCCCAAGTTAAAAACTCTTGTTTTTAAGCATTCACAGATTCAAAATGATGCTCCAATCCACTAAACATTTATCAAGCAACTACTATGTGCCTGGCAATGTGCTATCGATTAAGGATATAATTAATAAAAGAAAGACAGGCCCTGACCTCAAGAAACTTAATTAAAGGAGGAGACAACACAGAAAAGGAGGCAGGAAAGCAAGGCGGAGGAGGTTGGAGGAAGGAATACTAGGGGTACCCAGAGTAGGAGCTTCTTGTTCCATGGAATTGAAACCAAGCAGGGGGGGCAGCTAGGTGGGACAGTGGATAAAGCACCAGCCCTGGATTCAGGAGGACCTGAGTTCAAATCCAACCTCAGACACTTAACACTTAGTAGCTGTGTGACCCTGGGCAAGTCACTTAACCCTCATTGCCCTGGGAAAAAAAAGAGAAATCAAGCAGGGCAGCAGATGCAAAGTGGAGTCAGCCAAGTCCAGTTTCTGCCCCCATAAGAGAAGGCATTGAGAAGAGTTTGACACTGTCCTCTAGTCCTCCAAATAGAGGGGAGAGGAGCCTGAGGAAGGTGGTGTCAGTCAAGGCTGCAGTTAGCAGCATGGTAGTGAAATTGAAGATAAGGATCTCCTTGATATATTTTCAGAAAGTGTTTATGAAAAGCAGTATTAAAAAGCTTTAAATAATTTCTGAAAATATATCAAGGAGACCTTTATCTGGCAAGTTGTTGTGAGGAAAATGCTACATAAATGTGTATTGTTGTTATTATTGGTATTGTTATTAATAATTATTATTGACACTTTAATGAATGGGAGTGTGCTCATGAATAATTTAAATTGGTATATAATATTAAAATCATACATATTTTGTTCATCAATTAATTATGATTTGAGGGTCAAGATTTAGCTTTCTGTTTAATGTATTTCCTAGATTAATTATAAAATTAGTTTGCCTTCACCAAACAGAGAAAAGTCAATGACAGCAGTCAATTGATTGAAGAAACAAGTCAGCCTGGGATCAAAATTTATAGTATATAATTCACAAAGTGAATAATAAATGCTTAGCTAATTTGCAGCCAACTGGCTTAGGATATATTTCTGACTTTAAACAGTATGGCTCCAAAATGATGAATCTTTTTATAAACACTAATTTGTTTGAAGTTTGATAAGCACTCCAGACTTAGAGTTTGTAGAAACACCTATCAAGAGTAAACAAGATGGCTTTTGAATCAAACTGAATTAGTTACTGATATATTTAATTATAAAGCTAAAATTTGAAGCCAATCCGTTAACTACCAGGTTTCTTAAGCTAATGTTGGTGAGACTCTACCATTAGAGATGTATAGTTTTTAACTCCGTATGATCAAAATGAATTTTTTTTTCTGTCTGAAATTAATCTAGTGGATTTGACAAGTCATCTTGTTTTCTTAGTGCCAGATAAATATTTCTGGGGACAAAGCTACTTTTAATATTATACCCACTAAGGTTTTTTCAAATAATCTAAAATTATTTTTGGCTGGGGAAGGGTGATTATTATGGAAGTCTTTTTTAGCCTTCATTGTTTACATTAACCATTCCCATGTTTACTATTACCAACTCTAGACATCCATAACACCATTTAATGCTCTTCTGTGTCCCTTAAACTTTGATATTTCAAAGATTCATTATTTTATCTCTATGGGGTGCTCCCTCCACAGATGCCTTCTGAAAGCCCTCTGCCTCTCAGTAAACCACCTTGAGGAGGTGTGGCCAAAAATGTTTAGAACTTGGTAGCTAACACTGTGGTAGTGAGCCTCTCTGAATTTATTTAGGTTCAAAAGATACATATATGCAATAAAGTTGTTTGCTGAACTCATATTAAAAGTCATACATTGTGTCAAGCTTTAAAGCTCAACTTCCATCAGTATAATCTTCAAGAATTTAAGGTCAACTCCATGCCACGTTGAGACGTAAGAGGACTACTTTGGATGAAAGTCCATCATGACACTAATAGAATGCAATTATTTGAGCATGTCATCCAGATTCTTCCATAAATGGGAGCTCCTAGGAAAATCAAACAGATATAATGTACATTGCATATATTTTAGGCTCACTAAATTTTGTGAGAACACCTGTTTCTGTTAGGTTTTAGAAATGCAGTTTTGCCCCTGTTTTTATACAAGTAGGCTGTAATAAAAATCTTATAACCCTTTAGGCATATTTTACATTAAGCAACTACTAGAGGAAAATCATAAAAGGATTTTCAATTATGAGAACTGTAGGCAAGGGAACTAATTTAAGGATGTGGGTCTTTATTTTTGATTTGTAGGTTTCTTAAGCAGAAATATTAAACTCAAATAATCTCACCTTTAAAGTAAGTAATAGGTGGATAAGTTATTTTTTAAAATTATCTCGAAGACACCTTTCAAATATACGACACTGTAGTTCTGTGACCTAGAAAGTCAGATTATTAAAAAGTCTTTCAAATGCCACCAATCCCAGTGCCACAAGTATTCCATTTAGGCTAATCATATAATAGTTCAACTTTAATTCCTAAATTCAGGCTTCTAATTGTAGTTTTCATTCCAGGTGAGGTTTTAAGAGAAGGTTTATTCTTATAGAGAATATAAAATCTGGATAAAAGTCATAATAATTCATTAGGTTTTTTTCTCTGTTCCTAAGGATTTTTCCATAGAGATATGAAGCCAGAAAATTTGCTTTGTATGGGTCCAGAACTTGTAAAAATTGCTGATTTTGGTCTTGCAAGAGAATTAAGATCACAACCACCATATACTGATTATGTATCTACCAGGTGGTAAGTAATTGATAAAGAAAAAAATTAGATTCATATTGAAGTTTCACTAAAAATATTGCCATAAAGCTTTTTTTGGCAATTCACTATTCACCTCAGAGAGAATGTAGAACCCAGAAATTTCCTTTTATTAAAATTTAGGAATGTGTTAATTAAATGGAGGGAGTTAAGAGAAAAAAACAACAAACATTCCAAATATGTTTCTAAATAGAACATACCATTCTAGTTACTAAGGATAGTGTGGTAAGAGACCCACCCAAGCCATATAATTTGAGAAATTCCATTATTAAAATTAGAGTAGGATTTTAGAAAGTGGGTGAAAAGAAAAACTCAAAGATGAGATTCAGGGTGGTACAGTGGAAGGATCTGGAAACAGAATTCTGGGTCAAAAATTACACCTCTGCTACCTACTACCTGTGTAAGGTACTTGGGTAAGACTATTTCTCTGTGCTTCAGATTCCTCATATGTCACAAACAGGACAAACTAGATAATTTCTAAAGTCCCTTCCAGCTCTAAATATTATCCTAAATTAGAAGTTGGAATAATACAATTTTGCAGTGACTTATAAAAGGAAATTCCTTCTTTCGGGTCTCTAAATTATTATAAAAATATCTTTACTTCATTCAGAAAGCACAAAATTTCACTCTAGTAGAGTGTGTTCTACTTATGTGTGGGGGGGTGGCGGGGTGACTTTTGAGTCTTAACATCTGTGCCTCATATCATTTTATAGAAATAATTACCCCCAAATATTCAAGAGTCAAAATCTTTATGTTAATAGTTTGCAATTAAGTATTCACAGTGCAGGTTCTGATAGTGCTGAGTGATAAAGTAATCTCTAATTGTTTCTTGAATCATTCTAAAAAATCAATCAGTCCTTCCTCTGAATTCCATAACTGTACCAATTGTTTGTACCAATGTGGTGTCCGCAATGCAACAGTCTTCATGTACCTTGTAACATCAATTTGTTTTTCTTTTTTTGGCACGGGGTTCCATACCACCAGGTTCACTGGTGCTTTTCTCTGGTTTCTGGTCACTACTATTTCCTTCAGCTCCCTATAATTTCTTCACTCGTTGTCCTCTACCCAGAAGACCACAAATGGGTTTCCTTCACCCCTACTTTCTCCTTTATTTTCTGCCTAACTCCAGAGACCAGCAGAGAAAAAGGACTCTTCCTTAGCTGGGCCCCAAATCTGCTATCTTTTGAATTTTGGCTATGACTGCCTTGTTTTTTCTCTGAGGTCTTATTGCTAGCTCCTTCAGAGCCTGCTTACCCTTTTGCCTTGCTTTTTTTTCTAAGTGGTCTGTTAAAGTAGATTTTATAAACTGGATCTTTTCCATTGTACCTACACTGAAAGGTATAGTCATACATCTACCTACACATGTCATTTGGACCTCCTGGATCTGTACTTCCTCATAGTCCCAAACTTGACTTCCTTCCCAGTTCTGAACTCAAGGTCCCAGGTAGGCCACTTCTATTTTTTATTATTATTATCAGCTGAACTAAGGTGACTAGAATGCCCCAAAAGAAACAGGAAACCTTTTTCTTGTCTTGGGGTTGAGGCATGGAGAAAGCTATCTTCACATACTATTTATATTTTACTATAATTACAAACAAAAAAATTTATAGGAATTTTGTAATATCAACTTATTTCTTACCCTTCCCCTGCTCCCTAGGAAACAGGCAGGGCATAGCATCACAAACACTCAAATGCTATATTGATTTATCATTTGTGTGTGTGTGTGTGTGTGTGTGTAATATAATGTATCAACTAGATTATAATCTCTGTGAGGACAGATTATATTTTATATCCCCAGCATTTAGCACAATGTCTTTCATACGACATAATAAATGTTTGTTAATTGGCCAAAGCTTATAAACTGAACTGGAGTCATTTTGTTAATAAATATTTTGAACTGCAAATAGAACATATATCCTGTTTTGTATTTTGTTTTTCCACAGGTATCGTGCCCCTGAAGTCTTGTTAAGATCTTCAGTGTATAGTTCTCCCATTGATGTGTGGGCTGTTGGGAGCATAATGGCTGAACTATATACATTGAGACCTCTTTTCCCAGGGACAAGTGAGGTAGATGAAATCTTCAAAATTTGCCAAGTGTTAGGGACTCCCAGAAAGGTAAGCACTTTTAACCCATAATTTTGAAAATTGGATCAGATTTTTACCTTTTTTTCATTGGCTAAGGTGTTTTTTGGGAGTTTTTTGGCCCATGGGGAGATCAGATTAATCTCAAAGGTTTCCCAATCAAGTCCAAATATAGGGTAAAAAAAGAAAAAAAATAATTTCATACACCATAGACAATAAAATAAACAGATTGTTATATATTGTTATTAATAGATGTTACTGAATATTTAAGTTATGTAAGATATGACTATAGAGTAATAAGATAAGTTCCACAAATCACACATGAAAAATCAAACGATTTTATAGGCATGCCTAATGTCCATTCTTTATATTTTATTTAGCACAGTAATACCTTGGTTATAATAATATCTCACAGGACAATTTCCCTCTTGGAAAATATAGATGTAAATATACCCAGCATTCTGGGGGAAAAAATCACACTACAATTCATCATAAATAAAAATATTGAGAAGTGAGGGAGAGGGGAGAGTCAAAGTTAATTTGAGAATTAAGAACCTGGGTATTGGGAGAAGGTTGGTGCTGTGGAGAAAAATAGGAATATTAGAATGAGAAATAGGTTTAGCTAAGTTAGGTCTGGGATATGTTGAATTTGAGGTGCCAGTGGAAGTGGCCAACAATTGCAGATGTGTGTCTGAAGTTCAAAAAACAAAGTCGGGGCTGGTGATGAATATGTGGGAGTCTTTAGCCTAGAAGTTGTCATCATAGAAATTAATGAAATGGTCAGGTGAGAGAAGGCAAAGGTATCTGAGAGGCTAGATTTGGCCTTTTGGGAAGAGGAGGAGTCAACAAAGGAGTGGCCTGAATTACCAAAGCTGGAAGGGAATTTTAAGATCATCTAGTCCAGCCTCCTTATTTTCTTGATGAGGAAACTAAATGCCTCAGAGAAATCCAGTGACTTTCCCATTGTCAGAGCTGTTAGTTGGCAGGTTCAGTGTTCTTTCTACCTCTCAGACTTGCCCTCAGAGGGAAGAAAGAAAGAGGGGAGGACATAGGAGAAGTGGTGGGTGGACAACAGTATAAAAAGCTGTAGATGGATCAGGGAGAACAAGGATAGGAAAAAGGACTTAATAAGTAGGAGGTCACTGGGGACTTCTGAAAGAACAACTCCTTGTTAACAATTTTTGGTTAGTGAGGGGTAAGGTTACTACTTTTTCTTCTTTGTCTTCAGTAAAGGCACAGAAAAATAGAACCTAGAAAGTATTATGAAAGCCTAACAGGTAATTTTTTTTGTTCATTTCAGTTTTAGGCAATTGTCTACATGATTGGTTTTAATATATTTTTCAGATTTTTGCTACCTTTTCAAAATTATAGTTCTCAGGGAAAAAATGTAAGGTAGTGGTCTTATGGATAATGAAATTGACCCCACAAACCCTGCATGAAAATCACTCATTATGTTATTATCGCGTTTCATACATGAGAAAAGTAGTTTTGTCTGACTTTTTATTGTTCTCTCTCAGCTTAATTCTGTTAGCCTAAAACAGCTGTTTATCTCTCCCTAGACCCTCTCAAGTAGGAAAGACCTAGCTTCAAGCTCAGCCTCTGACACACTGGCTCTATTCCCAACCAAGCAACTTAACCTCTAAGTACCCCAAGCAACTCTGATACTCTAAGTTTTGGAATAGTTGCTGATCTGCATTAGTGTCAATAATTTCTTCACTGGGATTTCTCAACAGTGGCCCTTACCGAAAAAATAGATAAATAAATAACACCCTGCTTGCTCCTCAAGTTACATAGATATTATCTGATTTCAAAAACACTAATTGTATATGATTGATTGTTATTGCTATATGTATGTTGTGATAAAATGAGATATATAATTTACATATTTAGTTTGGCTTTGGATCTGTATTAAACTTCCAAATGAAAAAAAGAAAAAACTGAGTCTATTTTTTCTTTTTCTTTTTTTTTTTTTAATAGAGTGACTGGCCAGAAGGGTACCAGCTTGCATCCTCTATGAATTTCCGCTTTCCACAATGTGTTCCTATAAATTTGAAAACACTAATTCCCAATGCAAGTAGTGAAGCTATACAACTTATGGGTGACATGCTGAATTGGGACCCAAAAAAACGACCAACAGCAAGCCAGGTTATGACTCCCTCACTTTTGGGGGAAATTCCATTCTTTATCTAGTGTCCCTTTGTCAGGGTTGACCTTGACCAAATTATAAAATCTTTAAATTGTAAAGGAATCAGAATCATGAGAAGACCTACCTGAGTGAATAATTAAGATAGTTGCATGCATTAATGTTTCCCTTTTGCTAGGGAAATTTCTGTCTAAAAAGAGGAGCTTAGAGGGAACCATACTCAACCCAAAGAAATGGCAGCATTTTAGACAAGTTTGAAAGGAGAATTTGAGGTCAGAGATGATAAGAGGTTAAGGTGTACTTCAAATCACATAACAAAAATGACCACCAGCCCCCACTCTTTATAAAATTGGTCCTGCCTTATAATTTGAGGGTAGGAGTTTTATTGTTGCTATACAGAGAAACTATACAATATTGAGAGGATCCATTCCTTCATTCATAACAGATTATGTTATTCCCTACAGTGCCACAGTAGTTTCTTTGACCCCAAACATGGAAGAATTTCTGTTCCTGACCCTCACAGATAGGTAGCATGTGGCAAGGCAAAGGGGCAGTATTAATCCCTTCACTCTTTGCTCTGGGTGTCTGTCTTGGTGTTTGCAAATTTAGCACAGTCACATCAGTCCATAGTCTCTGAAAATTGTATGAGTTTTTCCTAAAGGACCTAAAAAAGTGATTCTGACGATTAAGCAAAGAGAAATGCTCAGAATTCAGGGTTAGGCAAAAAAAGCAAGGCCTAAATTCCAACATGTGAGAAAAAAAACCTAAAAGAGGTGGTTATATGTTGCTTCTCAGCATTTAATTACTGTTATCAGGCAGTAAAAATACACTGTTGCCTCCCTCTAAGCCTCTTTTTTTCCCCTCAATCTCACCCTTCATTTGATGCCTCATTGTCCTCAGTATGCTTTCCCCCTTCTTCACAGTCTTTCTTCAGTGTTCTATCCTTACCATCTCTCTGTATTTTCCGTTATTGATTGTCTCTCTTCACTTTCTGTAGCCCCATCTTCCCCTTTCTCCCTATTTAGTTGTAGTTCTGCCAGTAGAAATGGATGAAAAGGACTTAACTTTTTACATAGAAGGATATTCCATCTTTTAAGATACATAAAATCATTAGCCTGTTACTTAGAGAGTTAGTGTTGTGGCAAATAAAACATAACGTTAAAGCAAATTCATTAAAGCTCAAGCACAAAAATGATCTGTTATTTCTTTATAGTTTCTTTATACTTATGTAATGCAGACTATTATGATTATCTCTAGTTTTGTTTTATTCTCTCTCTTTATGTGAGGTATCATTAGATCACATACCTTGTTCTAGTCAATTTTTGTATATACCCCCAAGCCTAGCATAATACTTTTCATACAGTATTTCATGTCAATGTTTACCAAATTGGATAAGTATTACATGCATATATTATTAAAAATTATTTATTTCCCTTCATGTTTGTCAATGCAAATATATTAAATAATAAAATTCAACAGTAGGAGAGGAACCAACCATATTCTTTAACTTCAGGAAGTTTCAAGTATTAAATGAATTGCACCATTAACTATTTTCAAGTGTTAAAAATTATACTATCTGATCTATCACTAATTTATCCATATAAAAAAAGGAAAAAGCTTTCTTGTCTTCAACACAGAATTTTTAAAATTACCATGAAAATAGGTTTTTTTACATATTACTTTATATATATATATATATGTACATTATATATTTTGTTTGTTTTCTTTAAGGTTTCAATTGTTTCAGCTATTCTGGGGTTTTAAGTGTTTATAAATACATAGTGTGGTTATCTGTCTTTGACATAAGCTCAGCAAATACTTGTTGGTTTAAAAAAATGTACAATATACACAGTCTCCATTGCTTCATTTTTTACATTTGATTTTCTTGCATATTTAGTATCTTTTTAAGTTTAATATTATAAACTATATACATTGTTCAGAGAACTTTCCAAACAGTTCAGTCTCTCCCTCTAGTCCCTTATAGGCCCTTTTCCTGATAAATTAGAAAAATTAACTTACCTGTGCCCCTTAAGCAGGAAAATAGCAGATAATCAAGGTTAAAGTGACCCAAAGAGGTATTGGTCCCTGCTCTTGAGTAGCCTTTCTTTATACCCTGTCATCTCCACAGGGCTGGTCCTGGACTTTTTGATAACATGGTATGCTAGGGTTTCAGTCTTTGGAATTACAATATAAACATGTAAAGAACCATCCCTCTGAAAGAGAAGGTAAAGTGATTCAGGTCAGACTCATTTTCCCAAACCATTCCCCCAACCAGTATTATTATTTATAAATACCCCCAAAACTACCAGTCAACATAGTTCTCAGTCTTCATGGGTCCTGAGCTCTTAGTTGACTGACACAGAGAGGTGAGCTCAGTTCCTCTTTTACTTGCCATTGTTCTTTCCCCTGTTTCACTCCTGTCTGCTTCTCTCACACCCTGCAAACCCTGCTGGCCAAGAAACCCATGCTCTTTCCTCTCTGTTCAGGAAACAGAAAGAGGAAAGGCCACTTTGCTTCTTGTAGGTGAGGAAGGATTTAGGAATAGATTAATTCATCTGCTACCTACCCAATAGAGAATTTGTGTACTGAATGACCTCACCATCATGTCCCAAAAGCCCTAATCCATAGAATCAGAGATCCATGGAACTTGCAAAATGAATTTTTTAAAATGTTTAATTCTATGACATATTTATGACAAACACAGATTAGCAATTAAATAAAACATGGAGTAAATCTTCAACCCAGATCCACAAATTTGGGTGATCCCAATCTTAATTAGATAGAGCAAAACAAATTAATATTATACCACATTTAAAAAGTCAAACTTTTTTTTTAAAGTTTGCTGTGCCCCCTTCTGAATCTTTACCTTTACCTTTAGTCTTCTTTTTAAATTAGCAAAAATATTTATCATTTTATTCAATCTGCTTCTATTTTATCCTACCAAAAATTTTCTTATTTTAGTGCCTCTTCATACCAAGTAGTGTTGTATATTTGTTATACTCCTTACAGTTTTCAAATATTGGCAATTATGATACTTAAGATCATGAAAATTATGAATTAACCATGAACTGAATGTTACTTAGAACATTCAAATCACAAATTTTCATAAACGGCATAGATTTTCTGAAAGTCAGAATTTCAACTGACAATTATTTTACCACCACTAAAAATCAGTTTGTGTCATTAACCATCACATCTAATTTAAAGTAATAACAAGAAAATCAACAAGCTACATATTAAACTTTTTAAATAGAGTTCTGGCCTCATGATCAATGCTACACTTACAAATGAGATAACACATATAAAGTACATCACAAAGCTTAAAGTGATTTCTAGACACTACCTATTATTATTATTTTAGTTTTTCATATGTTCATTTAATGTCTTCTATGTTTTTTTCAGGCTTTGAAATATCCATATTTTCAAGTTGGTCAAATATTAGGCCCTCCTCCACAGTACTTGGAACCAAAGCAATCTGTGAATAAACAACTTCAGCCAATAGAGCCAAAACAATCCTTTGTTGAATTAGAACTTAAACCTCCACCAGATGACCAGGTCCAGCCACATCCCCAACAAAAAATTAGCCATCAGCCACTACAACCAATTCAGCTGCCACAGAACTTGCCTGCCCTGCAGCCTTCAAAACAGCAACCTCACCAAAAACATCAAGAACCATTATTTCCAAGTATTGTCAAAAACTCATCACCTGTAAGTAATTGGCAATAAAAAATGTAATAATTTAATTAGCGAGATGATCAGGGCCTTGTTTTCAGACCTTTCTAAGAAACCTTAGAAAAATACATGTCAATTCTATATTAAAGTACTTCTTGTTTAAAGGACAATCTTGACAATGGGTCTAAGTATCCACAGAGAAAAAAATCCATTCTTTTGCCAAAGTATGAAAGTCAAAACAAAAACCAGAAAATGGAAAGCAATTAACAACTAAACTCTCTATATATTTTTTTAAAAACCTAGTAATTGAGATGCAAATGATTTCAAAATAAAAATTTTAAAGAATTCAGCTCTTGAGTGCTAATTTAAGTTGTTTAGAAATTTTCATATCTATTTTATGTTGTTTCTAACTGATAATTGGTCTGAAGCAAGGGTGCTTTCTGAATTAGAAAGTATGTATTATCAAACTTTCTTTTTAATGTTTTCTTTGAATACCCTTCTTCCTCTCCCTTAACTATTTATTCCCAGAGGTTTGGTCCTCAGTCTCCTTCCCACAGAGAGATGAGATCTTTCCTGTAGTTTCAAGTCTTGCTTCTGTGTGGATTACTTCTAAGTTTTTGTTTTCATGTCTCACTTTTATATGTCAACCTTTTGCCTTGCATTTCCTGCAGCCTCGTGGACATACCCACTTAGATCATTTCTGTCCAACTCAAAACTTCTAAAACAAAATTCCTTATCTTCTCCTTAAGAGTAGATCCCTGTCCCAGCCTCCATTTTCC
The DNA here is from genome assembly GCF_019393635.1 of Dromiciops gliroides. Taxonomy (NCBI): domain Eukaryota; kingdom Metazoa; phylum Chordata; class Mammalia; order Microbiotheria; family Microbiotheriidae; genus Dromiciops; species Dromiciops gliroides. Next base: position 172,434,222 of record NC_057861.1, on the reverse strand, counting down.
TATTAATTGTAACAGTTTTTAAAAAATTATCCAAACTCAAAATGTTTGTTAATTGTGAATCCTTCCTCTCCCTCATCTTCCATATATAGTTGTCACTAATTTTAGTTTGAGTCTTCCTTTATGATATCATACAAATTCATTCCTTTCTAATCAAAGAATCCCAGATTCTCAAACCTGGAAATAACGTTAACATCTATCCTCTCTAACCCATACCTGAACAAGAATCTCCACTTCTCTCTTTCTGGAAAGTCATCATCCAACCTTTCATGATGGGAATGTGCTACCTCCTGAGGCAGCCTATTCTGCTTTTATGTAGTGCTGATGAAGTTTCTCCTTACATCAAGACTAAATTTGCAACTTCTTAGTTCTTCTTTTTGGGGGCCAAGTGGAACAAGGCTAATTATTCTTCATTTATTTGAAAGCAGCTATTTTTTAAATTTGTTTTTTTATTTAGAATTTTCCCCCAGTTACATGTAAAAAAAATTTTTTTTCACATTAATTTTTTAAAACTTTGCGTCCCAAATTTTCTTCCTCCCTCCCTCCTCACTCCTCCCTAAGAAATCAAGCAATTCAATGTAAGTCATGTATGTGTGGTCATGCAAAACATCTTCACATTAGTCAGGTTGTGAAAGAAAACAGACAAAATAACTTTAGAAAGAGGAACTAACAAATAAAATTATACTTCAATCAATATTCAGATACCATCAGTTCTTTCTCTGTTGATGGTTTGTATTTTTCATACGTCCTTCTGATAGCATCCTGCTCATCATTTCTTTCACAGTTACTATTGCTTCCGTCCTATTTCCTCCCCTTGATATTTACTCTATTTTTTATCTTCTTTCACCATATACCTCCTCAAAAATGTTTTGCTTTTTACTGCCCCCTCTTCCAATCTGCCTTTCCTTTCTTCCTTCACCTCTTCCCCGCCCCATGCCCTTCCCCTCCTACTTTCCCTCAGGGCAAAATATATTACTGTACCCACTTGAGTGTGTATGTTATTCCCTCTTTGGGACAATTTTGATGAGAGTAAGGCTCACTCACTCCCCCACTCCTTCCCCATCTTCCTCTCCATTCCATAAGCTTTTTCTTATTTCTTTTATCTGAGCTTCTTTTCCCCAGTCCACCTCTCCCTTTCCCTTTCTTCCAGTGCATTCCTCTTGCCCCTTAACTTTATTTTAAAGACGTCATCATGGGTCAGCTTGGTGATACAGTGGACAAAGTACCTGCCCTGGACCAAGAGGACCCAAGCCCAAATCCAGCCTCAAACACAAGACACTCACCAACCTCACAACTCCAGGCATGCCAGTCAACCCTGACCACCCCCACCCACCCACAAAAAATGATAAACAAAAAATAAATGCTTTACAGATATCATCCCTTCATATCCAATTCACACTTGTGCCCTCTAAGTATATTCCTTTCAGTTGTGCTAATACTGAGAAAGATCTTATGAGTTAGAAGTATTATCTTCCCATGTAGGAATATAAACAGTTTAATCTTTTAATATCCCTCATGGTTTCTTTGTCCTGTTTACCTTTTTATGCTTCTCCAGGGACTTGTATTTGAAAGTCAAATTTTCTATTCAGTTCAGGTCTTCATCACAAATGCCTGAAACTCCTCTTTTTCATTGAAGTCCCATTTTTCCCCTGAAAGATTATAATCAGTTTAGCTGGGTAAGTGGTTTTTGGTTGTAATCACAGTTACTTTACCCCCTGGAATATCATATTCCATGCCCTCTGATCCTTTAATGTAGAAGCTGCTAGATCTGATGTTATCCTAACTGTAGCTCCACAGTACTTGAATTGTTTCTTTCTGGCTGCTTGCAATATTTTCTCCTTGACCTGGGATTTCTGGAATTTGGCTACAATGTTCCTGGAAATTTTCTGTTTGAGATTTCTTTCTAGGGGTGATCAATGGATTCTTTCAATTTCTGTTTAACCTTCTGCTTCTAGAATATCAGGGCAATTTTCCCTGACAATTTCTTGGAAGATGAGGTCTAAGTTCTTTTTATATCATGGTTCTCAGGTAGTACAATGATTTTCAAATTATCTCTCTTTGATCTATTTTCCAGGTCAACTGTTTTTCCAAGGAAATATTTCATATTGCTCTCTATTTTTTTATTCATTTGGATTTGCTTTATTGTGTCTTGCTTTCTCATTAAGTCATTGGCTTATATTTGCTCTTTCCTAATTCTTATTTTTGTTTTTTTGGGGGGCACTAGGGTTTAAGTGACTTGCCCAGGGTCACACAGCTACTAAGTGTTAAGTATCTGAGGCCAGATTTGAACTCAGGTCCTCCTGAATCCAGGGCCAGTGCTCTATCCACTGCACCACCTAGCTGCCCCCTTTCCTAATTCTTAAGAAATTATTTTCTTCAGAGTTTATGTGCCTCCTTTTCCATTTGGCCAACTTGACTTTTTAAGCTGTTGACTTTTTTTTTTCATGTCCCTCCTGCATCACACTCATTTCTCTTTCCATTTTTTCCTCTACCTCTAACTTTTCCTTCCACCTCTCTTAATTTATCTTTAAAGTCCTTTTTGAGTGCTTCCATGCTCTAAGACCAATTCCTATTTTTCTTAGAAGCTTTAGATAAAAAAAAGAGAAAGCTTTGACTTTGTTATTATCTTCTTCTGAGGGTGTATTTTGACCTACCTTGCCACCAAAGAAACTTTCAATGGTCTGCTGCTTTCTCTGTCTGCTCATATTCACCTCCTATTTCTTGGCTTTTTAACTCCCTGTTAACATGGAGCACTGCTTCCAGGATGCACTGTCCCAAGCTACAGAGGGTCCCAGGTGGTTTGATTAGGCTTGTTCTCAGCCTACCTGGCCTATAAGTAACCATGGCCACTTTCTCTTTAACCCAGAAGCAGAAATCTGATTGAAATCTGATTCTCTATGGTCAAAGCTTGCCGTGCCTGTGCCCCTCTCCCACTGGGCTACTTCTGCTCGAGTCTGCTTACTTGTTCAGAATATGGGCCCTCCACCTTAGCTCTAGTAGAGACCACAGTTATTTCCCCTGGCCAACCCAAAAGCAGCTATCTTTTTTTTGGGGGGGGTGAGGCAATTGGGGTTATACACAGATAGTAAGTGTCAAATGTCTGAGGCCAGATTTGAACTCAGGTCCTCCTGAATCCAGGGCCGGTGCTCTATCCACTGCACCACCTAGCTGCCCCAAAAGCAGCTATCTTAATCCCATAAATCTTCTCTTCCCTGGATTACACATCCCCGATGTCTTTAATCTTTCCTTTGTAGAGCACAATTTCAAGGCACTTCATCATCCTTTTTTGCACTCCTCTGAACACTCTCAGTTTACCGATGTCTTTCCCAGAATAGAACATAATATGGTCTGACCAGGACAAAATAGAGTGGCGTTATCACCCACCTAATCTTAGTCACTCTCATTTTTGATACAGGCTAAGAATGCATTTATTTTCTTGGCTACTACTGCACTGTTGACTCATATTAGGCTTATGGTCTACTACAAACCCCAGACCTTTTTAGATAAGGTGTTGGCCAGCTCTGCCTTCCTACTTTATTCTTGTAAAGTTGGGTTTTGGAATCCAAAATTGAGAATTTATATTTATCCCTATCTTATCCTTAAATTTCATCATCTTAGATTTGTCCCATACTCTAGCCTAACTTTTTTTTGGAATCCCAGTTGTCATCTAGTGTGTTAGTTGTCCCTCCCACTTTAGTGTCATCTGCAAATCTAATGAACATGCCAAATATGCCTTTATCCTGGTCACTGATAACAATGTTATACAGTCAAGGGCCAGGTACACATCCTTAGCACACTGCACAAGGGCCCTTCTTTCAAGATGAGATCAAACCATTAATAAATGCTCTTTGGATTTAGCCCTTCAACCAATTCCAAACGGACCTAACAATGCTATTATCCCACATTTCTTTATCATTTGCAAAAGAAACATGAACTATACCTATAGCATTTTAATCACTTCCTAGTCTATTAAACCTATCAAAAAAGGAAATCATATTAATTTTACATAACTGACTGTGATCATCAACCTTTCCTCTCCTGGCATTTAGTAAATACATAATAATTCTTGTTGACTAGTCAGTCAGCAGTAACAATAATAGATTAATAATGATGATGATGATGGTGATAGTTGAAATTTACATGGAACAAGGAACTTTACATACCTCATTTCATTTGATTCTTACAACATGCTATTATTAGCCTCTTTTATATATGAGGAAACTGGAGTTTAGAGGGGTTAAATGACTTTGCTCAGGGGTCACGTTGGCTTAGATGTGATTCAGTGCAAATTCTCATTGCAAGTGTCATGGTCTTTCTCCTGCATTGATATGCCCTCATGTTTACTGAGAGTTCCTTTAATAACATGTTCTAGAATTTTGCCAGAAATGAGTATCAAGCTTGTTGGCATAAAATTAGCAGAGCCCATTTTTTTTTTTGCCTTTTAAAAACAAGTTAGCACGTTTTCTCTCTCTTTTGAATTTGTCATGTTCTTCTTCATTTTTCAAAGATCACTGACAGTGATTTGGCCACCAACCAGTGAATTCATTCAGTTCCATAAAGCTGTAGTTCATATGGGCCAGAGAACCATGGATATCTCTTCACTAGAGATCTTCAAGTAAAGGCCAGTCAACTACCTGTCAAGTGTATTGTAGAAGAAATTCTTGTTCAAGGGCAGATAGCAATTTGATGATCTCTTACTATTTCTCCATTTATCTTAAGTTTTACCTTCCATCTACTCATTTATGTTCCATCTTTTCCTTAGCAGAGTTCTTTTTCCTTAGCAGAGTTCTTTCTCCATGGCAGAGAAGACAGATATAAAGTATGAGTTGAACAGCTGCCTTCTCCCTATTGTTAGTTGTTATTGCTCCATCTACCCCAAGCAGTGCCCATGCCAATTTACCTTATATAACAAAAAACTAATTTTTGTTGTCCCTCACCTTCTTTATCAGCTTCACCTCATTCTAAGTATCAGTGCTTTTAGCACTGTTGTTATATAGCTGCACTGTGGTTGTTTTTATTCCTGTTTACCTTCCTTTACATCTATCTTCTTTACACGTCTTTTAAAAATATAAGTTGATTGATGAGTTGTTTGTATATCAATATGAGTCTTGTGTGACTTTTCCTGTTATTCTTCATTGGAATTGCTGGGGGGTTTTTGTGGCTTCAGAATTAAATCTTAAGAGTCCATTTTCTCTTTCTCATCTAGAATTTTACTCTATGGGATCCTAATGTATGATATGATTATGGATTTGAGTCATATTAAACTCTGAGGATGGGGTCTGGAAGGTACCCAGCCCTGCCCCAGTATAGTTAGTTTAGAAGTTTATTGCTTGTCAAATTCTCACTGTCTCCTTTAAATTTTATTGCCAATTAACAGTATTTTTACTTCTGCTCAGTCTCCCCATTTGTCAGCTACATATTAGTTTTGTCTGCGATCCATCATGTGTCAGAACCCCAGTCAGTGGGTCAGGGAGTTTGCCCACCAATTCAATACTTGGGACTCAAGAAGAAAGGACGGGGCTTGGCACAGGATGCAGCAATTGAGTTGAGACCAGATGTTAAGTGACATGTCTCTTTTTCTCAGAGCAGAATCCCCTTGACCCTAGGGTCCCAACAATGTGTTATTCTTTTATTCTTTATTCTATTTCTTTGACTTCCCAACATAGCCGAAGATAAATTTTAACCCTGTCATCCTTCTAGAATTAACACAACTACAAAACAATGCTGAAGCACCTGAGTGACTCTTCCTGTTATTCAGGTTGAATATCTTTAGAGACAGGGGCCGGGAGAGGGGAGTCAGAGGGAACTGTGAGATCTGAAACATCTGACTGTCACTCCCCTGTTTCCTCTTCCTTTGGTTTGACCTTGTTCCCCCTCCCCTTTTCCCCCTTGCTCCTGGAACACGTATGCATGTCTCCATACATTGATCACGAGCTGAACACGCACCCTGGGTGAGACAGGATTGGATGTTAGATTGTGAGCTCGACCTAGTGTGCGTGGGGACTTCCCCTCTGACCGACATTCCTATATAAAGTCAAGGAATGTATTGGCTGGCACGGTTCATGTATTGAACTTGCCCATTCCTACGGGAATGTAATAAATCTGTCTCTGCTTGACTTGGTGGTCTCCTCAAGTTATTTGGGTAAACTGAGGCAGTTTGCTCCATACACTAACTATTCTTTGAACTCTGAGATCCGCTCTACCAAAATCTAGGCTACTTATCAGATCATTCCTGAGTTTTCTTATCCATCACAAATTCTAAATGAAGTTCTCATTTAGTATGAGGGTTCTTCTCATTTCCACCCCAGTAACTAATTTCTTCTTTTTGGTGAGAATCAAATACAGAATAGATTTCCCTTTGTTTCTCTATCTTATGAAGGAAAAAAGTACCATTAATTCAAGTCAAGAAATGATTAGATGCTCTATTTTTGGCAGTGAGAGATCTTTAGTAAATGGTCTGAGTAATTGAAGTCGCCCATTACTACTATTCCATATTCTTATCCCAGGCTTTGGATCTTTTCCTGAACTCATCTATTTCTTCTTTTTTCCTAGGTTTTATATATTATTCTATGAAGATTATATTGTTTCTGTGTGTGCCTTTTTTGATCTTAAACCAAATGCTCTCTACCATACTTTCTCTTCATTTATTTCTTGGATTTCTTGTTCTTAGTATATCTTGTTTTTATGTGTGATGCTGCTGTTTGGCAGAAATTACATTTTATGCCATAATCTTATATCATATTCCATAGGAGCCCTAAAAGGTATATGACCAGTTAGGAAAAAATAATTCTTAACCAAGCAAGAGATAGAGAAAATCATTAAAGGTCAAATAGACAATATCACTTACATAAAATTTAAAAGATTTTGCATTAATAAAACAAGTACAAATAAGACAACCTATACTTTGGGGGAGGGGAACTTTTGTATCATATATATCTGATAAACATCTGTCACCTAAGATATAAAATGACTTGATATAAATACATATAAATTTAAAAGATTCCCCAATAAATAAATGGTGAAAGGATATGAACAAAGAATTTTCTAAAGAAGAATTTCACATTATTAACTATCTGGAAAAAGTGGTCTAAATAACTAATAAGAAAAATGAAAATAAAATAACTCCAAAGTTTCACTTAGGACCCAGCAGACTGGCAATATGATTTTTTAAAAGTAATTGTTGGAGGGACAGTGGTAGAACAGGCCCACTCACACACTGTTGGTGAATCTGTAATGTACATACCTTTTGACCCAGTAATCCCACTCCTAAACATATATCCAGGTAGTCAGTGGCAGAAAGAATGTTCCTATATGTAGTGAAATGGAGTATAGTGATTGTGGATCATTTGCATTTTTGCTTTTGAAAAGTATATCTTTTGACCACTTATCGTTTCGTGAATGGTTCTTCCAAGTCATTTGTTTTCTCACATGGTCAGTCCTAACTAGAACATTCTTTTCCATTTCTTCATGTACTAGTCATCTATTGAAATAGTGCAAAGCTCACCTCTTCATGAAGTCTTTTCCAGTTACTCCAGCTCAGAGAGATCTTTCTTTTTTCTTAACTCCTATAAGGCTTACTATTGTTTAGACAATTTAGTCTTTATTTTTGTTGCATATTATTAATGATTAGCTTTTCTTGAGTATATCTCTTACGTCAACTAGATTGTAAGTTAATTGTGGGCAAGAACCCTCAATGTTTAACACAGTATCTTGCATATAATAGGTGCTCAATAAACATTTGTTAATCATAAAAGGTAAGTGTGATGTATTGGGAGGAGTATACTACCTACAAGAGAACTGAGCTCACATTCCCACTGACACTCAAACAAAACCTATTTCTTCACCTATCAATGGAAATAATAAAACTGTGATTATTTATCTCATAGGATCATTATGAGAAAAATTCTTTGTAAACCTAAAGGACAATATAAATGTGAGATGATGATTATGATTCTCATGACTGATTTTTTTTCCCAATAGAAGCACAATGTTGCAGTGGGTCACAAAAATGGTAGAAGGCGTTGGGGTCAGACTGTGTTCAAGACTGGAGATAGCTGGGAAGATATTGACGACTCTGATTTTGGAGTCTCACATTCCAAGAAGCCCAGCATCTCTGTTCCAAAAGAAAAGAAAAAAAAGGATTTGGCATTTAGGTAAGGCTTCTGTTGCAACAAGTGAAAGTTCTTTTAGTTCATGTCAATCTTTTTTTTTTTTTTTTTAGTTTTTTTTTTTTTTTTTTTAGCGAGGCAATTGGGGTTAAGTGACTTGCCCAGGGTCACACAGCTAGTAAGTGTTAAGTGTCTGAGGTCAGATTTGAACTCAGGTACTCTTGACTCCAGAGCCAGTGCTCTATCCACTGCGCCATCTAGCTGCCCCAGTTCATGTCAATCTTATAAGAAAAGAGTCTTGGAGATTGTTTCTTTTCTCTTCTTATCTCCCATATCTAGGTACTAATTCCTATTGGTTATTCAGTCAATTTTGGCTATTTAAAAAACTGCAGTTATTTTCATTTGACTTTGTTCTAAAACATTTCCTTTATGTTTCTTAATGGACAGGAATCTTTACTTCTTCTTTTTTTTTTTTTTTAGGAATCTTTACTTCTAACGCATTGTGCCATTTTTTAAAAAGTATTGATTGTTGGTGATAAGTGTTATCTGGTACTTTTTTTTTGGTTAGAGATGTCATAATGTATTTAAACTATGTGTAGTGTAGGATTTATAGCTGATTTTTATAAACCTTTAAAAAAGATATTCCAAATTAAGTTCTGTAACTAACAAAATATATAGTATATGTTATAGCCTGTTTGCTGAAAAAATAACTTTTTACAATGGGCATGACTGTTAGCAAATGAGAAGAGGAGCCACCCTACCCCAATGTGATGTTAGCAGGTTTACTTTGTTAGTGGGAAAACGAATAAGAAACTTTTGGGAAAAATTTCCAACTTTTGCTAGAAAAAAAAAACTGAAATTTTTGTTAGTCATCGATATTTCTTTTTCTTAATTGACAAGTTAATGGAAGACACTCTGGTTGGAGTGAAAGAGGGGTTAAATATTATTAAGTTATGGAAGAGTGTTTGCTTTGATAAATTAATTTAAATCTTTTTCTTCTAGGTACTCAAGAGAAGGCAATGAGAAAAGGGATGATACAAGTTAGGGAAGCTTGTCCAACAGCTATTTGCCATCATGTAGTGCATGGGCTGCCACCTTGAAAACCTAAGGTTGCCTAGTTTGAATCCTGGTTTGCTGTGATTTGGGCTTTTTAGGAAAAAATACGTATATATACATTTATGTATATAAATCTTATCACAGAGAATCCTGACTGTGATGTTTGCTTTTTATTGTCTTTTTTAAAAGTATTCTCATTAGTATGAGAAAATTCATAAAGGTGAAAGTGTGCTAACAAGGGTTCAGATTAAGGCAGTTTTTAAGCAGACAATGTGTCCATCTCTCATTTACCTACATACAAGTTCAAATGTCTCCCTTCTCCCCAAAAGAAAGTTCAGGTACCTACTGAGAGGCTGGTTTTATGGTTAAGTTGTATTTTCAACAGATTATAGACATTTTTTTTAAATCTATACAATTCAAATTTTAATTGAACTTTATTAAATTTCCCTTGAGGGCAGAGTGAGGAATGGGTAAGAAGGTAAAGAGAAGGGAGAAATAGGACAATCCTTCCCAAACCAGGATTTGAAATAACTTAGATTTTTAAAGATGGTAGTCCGTGCATTACACTACAGTAAAGTGAGAATGGATAAAACTTCCCTAAATTATATCACAGTCTAATATTCCTGCTCCCTAATCCCTTCCCCATTTTCACCCTCCCAAAATCAAAAACAAGAACAAAAGGTTTAACATAGTTCTCTTAATTATTTGATATCTGTATACCTTATATGCTTGAGATTGCAAATTCCTGGAAAACAGGAACCATGTTTCATGCTTCTTTAGGATATCCCACAATGTTTTGTAGAGTTTTAGGTATATGATTGGTATTCAAATTAATGTATGTCAAATAGCACATATTCATTATGAAATATTTCAGAGTTGTACCATTTCATAGCCTTATAAAGAACCCTATGAGGAGGTGGTGTGAATTTTATTATCTCCCTTTTGTAGATGATGAAATAAGGGTTCAGACAAATGATTTACTCAAAGTTATTTGGCTGGTAAATACTAGAACTAGGATTCAACCCCAGATTTTCTGATTCTAATTCAGTTGAATATCCTTTTTTTCCTTTTTATAGTATTCCCTATAAACTTGCTCACAAAAAAGATACTGGGCAGTAATAAAGGTCTAAAAATAATCAAAAAGCTTATAATAATAAGCGAAGAATTAATTAAACAAAAATATATTGAGAACCACTTTTATGCAAAGCACTGTGCTAAATGCTATAGGTCACATAAAGATGAAAAAGGCATAGTTCCTGTTTGAAAGGATCTTACAATCAAATAGGGATACATTTATGAAATCAAATGACTTTAAAATAATGTATTGGTGTCATAATAGGGATAATCGTGATATTAAAATAAAATAATGGATTGTAAAACACTTTGCAAACCTTAAAGCACTATATAAATGCCAATGATTATTTTAGCCAACAATCACCAGACCTCCAGTCTGCTGAAAACTTCATGCCCTAAGTTAACACACTCCTGCTGAGCTTACACAGTATTTATAGAGCAATTCAGGGGTGTGCTGACAACCAGATGTTGGGGAGGAAAATGCATGCACACACACTTTTAAGTTTAAACCTTGTTATTAACACTAAACAATCATCAAAACAAGCCCTGATGTGTAGCAGTTTCAAATATCAGAATTTTAATACGTGTGATATCTGAAGTTCACACTAAAAATGTAAAAGTTATCTTCAAGCCAGAGCTAACTCTAGCACACTTGAGTTAAGATGAACATGATAGACTTACCCTCCTACTATCTTCAAACTGATTAGAAACCTATGACCTATTGAATTAAGAAAAAAACCTTCGTTTTTCTGAAGGACTAGTTAATTAATGTCATCCAATATAATACAATATGAAATGATCTTCTGTTCACTATAGTATAAATTGAAGAGCAAAGTTAACAGCTAGTTGATAATGGTACCAACCAACATTTCTGTCAATTAAAGAAAGCTTATGGGAATCATGTAGGGTATCATATTAGCTGTTCTGAAAGGATTTGTGGAGAGATAAGAGAGCATTTTCATTTTTTGATACTCTGATACTATTTTATGTATTTACTTTTAGCATACCAGAACCCATACCCTCAGGCTCCAATCAGTCAGGAGGGGAAAACAGGAGTTTGCCTGCTGCTATCTTTAAAAATGACCCTGATTTGTCATCTAGTTCAGCTGCCAAACAGTACTACTTGAGACAATCAAGGTATCTTCCAGGTAAGTGAAAACTACATTAGATGACTTGGATAATTTTTATGAAAGGCACATTCAAAATAAGAGAATGATCTAGGTGTGCATTTATTCATAGTAGAAAGTTTACACCCATTTATCTCAAAATTTTAATTTGGACTAATCTATATATGTGCATGTACATATCAACTCCTGCCAACTACTGATCTCCTATATGACAAATTTTGAATCCTAGGCAATATTTGCCCTGCCACTCAACACGTTTAGAATCATAGAATCATAGAGATGTAGATCTGGAATGAACCTTGGATATCAGTCCCCTCACTTTACAGATAAGACTTAGAGAGATGAATTAATTTACCTAAGTTCATTCAATTATTGGTTCTTCTGGGCCTCTTATCCTGCCATTAGTTGATCTATATCCAAGAACATTATGATATCCAAGGGATTAATATTAAAGACTGGTATGGTGAAGGAAACTAAAACAGGGTCATGAGGCAAGAACAAGTAGGGGAACAACAGGTGAGCTTAAGGAGAGGGCTAATGTAGGGAAAGAAATAAAACCACAAATGAGAGTAGCCTCTTTATCTTCAATGGCCTAAAGATGTAACCTAGATTGTTATCATAATAAAAGAATGCAAGATTATATTACTGTTAGCCCCCAAACTAAGCAGGAAAATTAAACTCATTCCAAAGTGACCTGTATGATTTTTATATTATCTATAAATATGAATCATCCATTGCCTACTTTTTCTAATTAATGAAACAAGAATGATTATGGTGAAAGAAAATTTTCCTATAACAATACTTTCTGAAACAATTATATTTACTAAATTCCACATTTTATTATAATTATTACAAATAAGTTATAACTTATGTGAGCTAGAGATATAGATGTTACCAAGTGTGTAATTAGTACTTTTGGCATCTGGGAAAAGAACAAAATCTGCCTTCAAATCCACTTTGTAATTCATGATGTGAAAATAATCATTAAGTAGGAAAACAAATTTAGTTGAATGGGTAAGGGGAATTAGTTACTGTAGTAGTTTCTGCCCTGCTAAAGGAGAACATATGTTAAATTTCATGCCCTCTATTAAATTTCATGCCTTCTAAATTTCAGTGCCTTGGAACTAATCCACAATTGTCCCACCCTAATTATGACTTTGATTTTGCCATTTTAGTTTCAAGTTGAGCCCTAATTTGAATGAGCTTGCATACATATAATCAGCCAAGTGCAGAATTAAATAAATAAGACATTCTCAAATTTAGGGCAAGAAAATCTGAAGCAATTACCATTATATTGATTGTGGATCTTGTAGATGGTCTTTTTGATGTGAAGATAATTCAATACTGGAGCTACAATAACACCTGAAGCTCTGCCATCAACATCCTTCCTTGTTTTAGCTGTTCTTTGGTCACTGCTTTCATCAGGCAATATTTTTTAAACATAATTCTTCCCTTTCACATGCCAGGTCGAAATAATTTTTTCTACTGAAACTCCATAGTAGTGGGCAGATGTTACATGTTAGTAAATTCACTTTAATAGATATTTATATCATTTAATGGCTATTCACACATTGCCCCAGTAGCTGGCCACAAAAAATTGTTTTCCAGATCCCAGTATTCTTCATTCATGAAAAGTGACAATCAAATGAAATTGTCACACTATTATTTTCAACCTGAGAATTGAGGCTAATCCCAAAGGCATTCTGAGAATGTAGTAAATAATTTAAAACTTGCCTTCACAGCAAGAGGGGGTTATCAAAAACTGGATGTAAGCCTATTAAGTGGGTCTATCTGCCATCTCTGTATCCTTGTCCCCTTGGAATGTTGGGGTTTTTTTGTTTTTTCCCTGAAAGTCACTAGTTTTTCTAAGTCAGTTTTTGAGGGTCCCTTCAGCCTTTAGGTCCTCTACCTCTTGTTAGAGTTTCATAGGAGGTAACTGCCAGTGTCTAGAAATGTTTCTCACAGTTTGGCTACTAAAACATGAATGGATTTTGGAATTCTTACACTATTCCAAGGTTTTTGAATTCTAATAACAATAAATAGTTATCTATTCCTTCTCCAAACCTCAAAGTAAATGAAATTTAGTTATCTATAATCATAAAGCAATCATTTCATAATAAAAAGTATTCTTCCATAAAAGGCTGAAAATTCAAGAAGTATGTGGAATATAGATAAATCACATTAATTTGGACCCTCTCAGTTTGAAATATATGGTAATTAAGACAAAGCCTGGCTGAAGTTTACATTTGTTGTAATAATTGAAGGAGGGTAAACAGGAGAGAAAGAATTTACTAAGGGTAACAAAATTGCAAGGAAAGCACTCTGCATGGCAAAAAGGCTTAAACTGTGAGTCAAGACAGATGAATTACAGTTCTGGCCCTGTTTACTAACTAAATGACTTTGAGAAGTAACTAAACCTGTTTGGGCTTCTGTGTCCTCATCTCTGAATTGATGGGCTGGATTAAATGATCTCAGAGATACTGTCCAGCTCTAAAATTCTGTGATGTTGTTTATCTTACTTTTTTCTTTAAAACATATACGTGTGTGTATACACATACACACACACACACACACGTATATAGGTTAACATGCTAAGATTTTGCTTTTCTCTTTATTAAAGAAGTCCCCAGTGACCTCAGTTTGCTCAACAGTTAACCTCCAGAGTTACGGTGTTTACTTGAAAATAATACAATTTTCTTTTGATTTGAAAATATTTTCTACATTATACTTCAGTATATTTCAGGCTGATCTTTTCTCTCAATTAGTCTAAATTAGTGAAGCTTCTATGTAACATTAGGTAGCCTTATTCTAATAATTTGTTCATTCGTGGTCAAAGGGGAAAATACATAATGCATCAATTACTATTGATAAGAAATATCAAAAGAGATATTGTGTAAAGTATTGCTTTCTTCTCCAAAACTTAATTTTTATAAAGAAGAAATTTACTTTTATGTTTCAAAAAATACTATTTTTAATTGCCTTGAGTCTACAGACATATATATCTTTAAAGTCTTATACAAGGAGGTTTTTCTTCTTCCTTTATGTTATTGAAATTTTTGGCAGGGACACTCTCCTCTAAAAGCAGTAGAAGGCTTTAGGGCTCAACTGAGGAAGATTTACCTCCTGCATCCTAAGTAACCTGATGAGACCCAAACTTAATTTTCTTTGGGAAAAAGAGAGGTAGAGAATTACCAAGGGTAATAGAAGAAATCCTGACCAATTGTCACAAAGGTGAGGTTTGAATATAACATCTACCGAATATATTTGTAGACAATTTTTGTGATTAACTTGTCCCCAAATTAACTGGATTAACTTCCGTAGGACAGCACACTCAAACTATTTATATTAATTTTTGACCTTTGGAAGTAGCCCCCCATTTCCAAGAACCCCTGGGTTTCTCCAAAGGTCCTCTGCGGACAGCAGGTCTTCCTGATGTCCTTGCAGTTCTGAAGCTTCCCTTCTTCCATAGCTGGCTGGCTACCTGAGTCCTCGAGGTCCTGGAGTACATAGATGGCCAGACTCTGCCTACATTTTGAAAAGAAATGACTTTTCTGCTGGAAAGCGCCAACAGTCTAACAAACTATAGACATAGACATTAAATAAAGTGAATTCTCTGTGAAATAAAGAAACTGTTGTATGGCTTCTTTTCTCCTCTCCTAAACATTGTCCTTTCTCCTCAGTTTTCACTGTGTTTTCAACCAGATCATTTACCTCAATTTCTAGCATTTTCCAAATTGTAATTTATTTTACACAATATCATTCTTCTTTACTTCTTGTCTTCATGTTTTAGAGACTTAGAATAGTACTCTTATTTTTAAAAAATCAGGATATACTAAACTTTCATTACATATCATTAGCTAAATTTTAAATTTCAGTATAATAGGATCAGTTCTCAAATAAGGAAGGCATTTATCCTTACTCTTTACCTTTTGTTCCCAGTCTCTTTCCTCCCTAAGAAAAGGGAGTATTTTCCCTCCAAATCTTATTCCTTTTCTACTTCCTCTTCCTTTCCTTATTTTACTATATTATAATGTTTCCTACCCACTTTTAAATCCTTAATCCTCTTTTCTTTCCCAATCATTTATTTCAACAAAAAAGAAAAAGAATGACCTGCATGGTCTATATTTTAATATGATTAAAATTTCCTTCTACTTCCTGGCTGACTTTTTTTTTAATGCAAGAGGATAATAGAAAATCTCTAAGGAAAAGATGAGATGCCTCTGCTTTTGGGGTTAATCCCATAAAAGAAGGCTTTTGGAATAATGGATAATATTGGAAAGAGCACTGGGTTAGGAGTCAGGAGCCTTGGGTTTCAGACTGTTATAGTCAGTTTTGGGTACTACATTTTAGGAAAGACATAAACAAGTTGCCCTGACCAGAAGTGGGTGACAACTAAAATTGTGAATCCTTACTGGGATTGGTTAAAAGAACTGGTGGTTGTTAGCCTAGAGAAGACTTAGAAGAAACATGAACTTTGTGTTCAAATAATTGAAAGGTTCTCTTGTAGAAGAGAGATTAATCTTATTCTGCTTTGTTCCAGAAGGCCTTTTATGCAATGGAAAGCTTGTGAGTCTGGATATTAAAGAACTAGAGCTTTAATCCTGCCTCTGCCACTTACTGCCTGTGTTACCTTGACAACTCACTTCACTACTCTTACCTCAGTTTCTTCATCTGTAATATAAGGGACTTAAAACTATATGACCTCTAAGGTCCTTCCATATCTAAATCTATAACCTCACAGAAGTAGCACCAATCAAACAGTAGAAGCTACAAGGATACAGATTTTAGCTGCGTATGAAAAGGATGGATCGATCATAAGGAAACAAGTTCCCTGACACTGAAAGTGTTCCACAGAGGCTAGAGTGCCATTTTTAGCAATACTATTGTAGAGGGCATTCATGCTTTAGATAATGGTATGGATTAGGTGAATTCTGAGGTTCCTTCTTATTGCCAGTTATGTGGCCTTAGGCAGCTCACTTTTCTGGATCTTGATTCCTTCATCTATAAGATAAAAGTTGGGCTAAATGATTTATAAGGACCCTTCTTCCAATTGTGTTGCTTTTGTATCTGTAAACTTCCCTAGGACCTGTTGTAAGCATATAGTATTTTGAAGTCTAAATAAATAGGAGTAGGAAAGGATGCAACAAGTTAGGCATATAAAAATAAAGAAGTGGAAACAAAAATCTCTAGGAAAGATGTCTTAATTCATTTCTATGAATTTTCAATGGCGATAAAGCCTTGTGCTTCTTATACTATCACAATGTCCAGATAGTTGTGGAAAATGTTAACATAAACTAGAACAATCCTGAATACAATGCCCTTGTCCTACAGAAAGTGGCATTTAGGTTGTTGGAGAAAAGCTTTGGGGACTCTGCTAAAGACAATAAGCACCATGGATGTGGAGATTTATTCTCTCTGAATTTGGAAATGAGATTGCAATGTTACAGAGAATGATAAGAATTTAATTTTTTTCCTAACAGATATTATTTTAACTTAAAATCTCTATTTTATGTAGTTTTTTTTCAAAAAAATTATAAGTGATTTCTTTAATCTTCATTTTAATTCAGTTTTATAGAAGAGTCAAAATATTATCATGACCATATCATTTAGAGTAGCAATCTATGTGTACTTAATTTGACTTGCTCTTTATAATAATATGTTATTATACAACACTTTTTATAATAATATAATAATAGTAGTTACATTTTTCTTTATGGTAAAATATTTTATGTAATGTATCATATAATTATACTATAATAATAATAATAGGTGAATCCATTCATTTAATCCATAACTAAGTACCACAAAAGGTATTCAAATAACTTGTTATTTGAATCTTCAAAGCTATTAATACTTATTATATAAAATTTTTCTAATCCTCTATCTAACTGAAAATTAGTTAAGTGTGACCAATGCCTGGCTGGTAGCACAGACCTAGAGCACTAGAGCACTAGACCTAGAGTCAGAAAGACCTGGGTTCAAATCCAATCTCAAAAACTTATTAGCTGTTAGACCTGGGCAACTCACTTAACCTCTATTTGCCTCCATTTCCTTAAATGTAAAATGGGGCTTATAACAGCGTCTCCCTCTAAAGATTGTTGAGAGGAAAAAATGAGATAATATTTGTAAAAAGTGCTTGGCACATTGCTTGGCACATAGTAGATGCTATGTAAATGTTTATTCCTTTTCCTGTTGATTAATTAATGGATGCCATCATGTTAAATAAGATGAGATTCTGATATTTTAAATTAGCCCCATTTACAAAGAAGACTCTATTCAAGCACTGGTCATGCTAAGAAACCCAGGGCTCTAGCAACAGATGACAGATAGTACAAGACAGTATAACCCTGCTTTGCTATAAAGGTAGCCCAGCAGCTCATGTTTTCCGTTCAAGAATAGCTTTTCTGAGGAGTGAAATCCAATGAAAATTCCCTTTAACTTCTTCCACATGTTAGCCATCCCTACATCAGAAATGCTAGTAGTTTTGCTATCCTCCCCAATCAAAATACTATGGTACGTGAAAATGAGTTTTTCTCCTTGAGCATAAATGGAAGTTTCTTGAGAGCAGAAATAATTTCACTTACATTTCTGTATCTTCAGTGCCTTGTACATAGTAGGTGTCTAATAAATTTTGTTTTTGGATTTGGAATGCTAGCTACCTGTGTATGTAAAGGCACCTAAAGATATACAAAGAAATGTCAATTCTGCAACTAAAAAACTTATCATATGGGGATTTTTATTTTATCAGCCATAATTCTCTTGTATAATTTAACTTGATCATATGAAAGGAGAACAGATATCCCTTTCTCTCCTAAGACTAGTTTATAGAAAATGATACTCAACTTTTAAGATTTTGATTGGGACCTCAATTTTTTCAGTCTGAGTTCTAGAAAGCTAAAAAATAATTTCACTGTAACATAACATGGTATCATAATACATGAATGAAATAAAAGCAACATGATTATAGGTTTTGAATTTTAAAAGGGGGAGGTTTGGACTACTTATGAGTTCTAGTTAGTATTCTAATAATGTGTTAAGACATATCTAACTTCTTTCTGTCTCACACACAGAATCACACACACAGAATCACACAAGAGTTGGAAGGGACCTCAAAGGCAATGTAGTACAATCTGTTCCTGACCAAGGACCTTCTCTACAATATACCTGACACGTGGTCATCCTGCTTGAAGACCTTCAGGAAGGGGGTACCCGATATCCATTCCACTTTTGGATAGCTCTGGTTGTTAGAAAGTTTTTCCTTACATGAAACCTAAATCTGCCCCTAAATCTGAGCAAGCAAAACAAGTCTAATCCCATTTCCACATAACAGTCATTGAAAATAGCTATCATATATCTATCCCTCATGCTCTGCCCCAATCCCTCTTCAGCCTAATAGTACTATTTCTTTTTAATTGTTCTGACGTCCAATCTGGTTGTCCTCCTTTGGATGCACTGCAGTTTGTCGGTGCCCTTTCTAAACTGTAGTGCCTAGAACTGAATAGAATACTCCAGATGTGGTCTAACTGTAGTATGTGGTATGAAGGAACTACCCACAGCCTTATTTTGCACATAATACTTCTCAATACAGCCTAAGAGAATAATAGCTTTTTTGTCTATCACATCTCACTTTAACACATAATAGTAATAATCATATACATAGTGCTTATAGGCTTGCAAAGCCTATTTCATTTAATACAACATGCCTAGGAGGGAGGTGCTCTCACTATTCCTGTTTTATAAATGACAAAGACTGAGGGTAAATGACAAGGGGGCAGCTAGGTGGCTCAGTGGATAAAGCACTGACCCTGGATTCAGGAGTACCTGAGTTCAAATCTGGCCTCAGACACTTGACACTCACTAGCTGTGTGATCCTGGGCAAGTCACTTAACCCTAATTCTACAAAAAAAGAAAAAAGAGAGAAAGAAAGTGATGCACACAGTGTCATGTACCTCATAAGTGTGTGGTAGGTTTCAACTTCAGGTCATACTAACTCTGAGGCCTGCATTCTATCCACAATGCCACCTGGTATATTAATCTTTCCATCCACTGAAACCTCTAGACAAACTGCCATCTAGTCATGCCTCTCCCATCTTATACTTGTGAAATTGACATCTTGAACTTGTAAAAATTTCACATTTTTCCCTATTATATAATTATTTAATCTTATCAGCACATTTATTAGGGACCTACTATGTGGCAGGTGCTATGCTAGGTTCTGAGGATGCAAATATAAGAGTGAGACAATTTACATTCTACTAGAGGCATATGGCATGTTCACAAATAATTTCACATATACCACAGGATATTCACAAAATAAAAACCCAGTGATTTGGGGAGAGGCACTAACAACTAGGAGAATCAAGAAAAACCTCTGGGAGTTGTCATCTGAACTGAGCCTTGCAGGGAGCTAGGGGTTCTCAGATGTAGAAGTAAGAAGAAACAGCTTTCAAGGCAGGGGGTAACAACCTATGCAAACATGTGGAGGTGGGAAAAGGCATACTATGTTAGTTTGGCCCAACATCCTAGGTTTTCAAGATCTTTGTGGATCCTGACTGCCAGATACTAGGTTAATTAAGTTTTGTTATCTAGAAATTCAATATCCATACCATCTATACCTTTGATAAAAATGTTAAAGCACAGGGAAAAGTAAATATCCCTAGGTCACTCTACTAAAGATTGCCTTCCAAAATGACATTGAATTATTAATGAGCCCAGCCATACAACTGGTTTTGCATCTACCTAACTATACTATTGTCTAGTCCTCCATCTTATCAACAAGAATAGCAAGAGGTATTTTATTGAGTGTTTTGCTAAAATCTAGGTACTGAAACTTAAACTATAGCATTCCCAATACTCTATTTTAAATGCTGTCAAAAAGAAAATATGATTAGTCTGGCATGCCTTTGATGTAAGCAGACTAGCTCTTTGTGATCACTAGTTCCTTTTGTCTCTCTAATAATTATAGAATTTTGGCAGGAATTGACATCATACTCATTGACCTACATTTCTCTCTTTTTAAAAAATTGGGACATCTTTACTTTCTAATGGCTCTTCTGTTCTCCACTATTTTTCTTTTTTAAAATGTTGATACTTTTTGTCAGATCCCATATAATTCCAATTATGGCCTTCTCCCCTCTTCAACCCATGTAGCTATCACTTGTAACAAAGATTCCCCCCAAAAAAAGAGGGAAAAAAGGAGTTCGACAAAGCCAACAAACATGTTAGCAATGACTGACAATATGTACAGTATTTCATTCCCAAAGGCACCCACATCTCCAAGGAAGAGAATGAAATACATCTCAAACATTTCTTTGGGGCTAAGTTTGATCATTGTAGTTATACAGCAGTTTCATTCAGAGATCATTGACAGTGACTCAGCAAAAATATTGGATGTAATTAATTTGAATTCAAGCATTTATTAAGTGCCTACTATGTGCCTGGCAACATGATAGGTGCTAGGGATATGATGACAAAAATTAAACAGCCCTTACCTTCAAAGAACTGGCATGCTACTGAAGAGAAACCACGTGCATACCAATAAGTGAACATAAAAGTTACACAAAGGAAAAACTGTGTAATTCTAGGGGAGAAGAACATGAATGACTAGTGGATCGATGAGTATGACTACAAAATAGGATTCATGAAGAGCAAGTTGAGACAACATCCTGATCATCATCCCATCTATCTTCCCTGTCTATGTCTTTAGAGAGCACCCTCAATCTTTGTCATAATTATTTTTTTAGAAGATTCTGAGTTTGTTAAGTTCCTACCAATTACTTCTCTGAACCCTTTGAAAGTTGCCTTCCTAAAATATAGGATTTGTGTCCCACTTTCCTTTACTCTGTCACATACTCTAGGGTGGAATTTCTCTCCCAAGATTCTCATAATTTTTACTTTGTCAACCTGTTCCTCCTTGTTGGTGTGAATCAGATATAGAATTACAATTCCCTTCATTGCTTCCTTCAACTTTTTTTTTTGGTAGGGCAGTGAGGGTTAAGTGACTTGCCCAGGGTCACACAGCTAGTAAGTGTCAAGTGTCTGAGGCCGGATTTGAACTCAGGTACTCCTAAATCCAGGGCCAGTGCTTTATCTACTGCACCACCTAGCTGCCCCCTTCAATTTTTAAAGAAAAAATTTTCATTAAGACAAACCAAGAAATAATTAACTGATCTTCTTTGGATGGAGAGTTCTAGCTGATGTTAGACAAAGTCCCTTATCAGTATTTTATTATGTCTCTGTTTAGGGCTAAAATTCTAGCTAGTCTGTCTAAAATATCTAATGAGTGGTTGCCAATAAATTATAAGCTTTAGCAAGAGTTAGACTTTTAAGCATTTATTAAGGAGAATAAGAATTTGGTAAAGAGAGAGAAAGGCCTAGATTCCTATCTATTAAAGGGAGAGCACATTTCTAACTCCACTCTCCACCAGAGTCCAAAGGAAAGAGAGCCTGAGCGCCAGTCTCTTCCTTCCTCCTCCCACTAGTCCGCGTCACTTCCTGACGCCAAAGAAAAGACTCCTGGTCTTGCCCTCAAAGACCTTCACTTCATGGGCGGAACTCTTCTACAGTAAGTCTCCAGCAGGTGGCGTTATTCCAATCGTTACAGTTCCCCGCTTTGTTTCCTCAAGAAACGGTACGTTTCCTTGATGAAACAGTCAAAACAGAATATAATAACCTATGCTAACAATATGTTAATAACAATATAGAAAAGGAAGAGAGGAAAGTTTTTGTCCAGAGGGGCAATTTTTTTTTTGTCCGCATGAACCGATGCTTTGACATTAGTCTTGCAAAGGGAGGGCCTCTGCAGAGAATACATGTTACAGATGGTGTATATTATAACAGAAAGAGAAAAGAGAAAAAAAAAAACAACAAAAACAAAACAAAACTGTTCATTTAAAGTCTCTGGAAGTCTTTTCTCAGATGTCCTCTAGGTGTAGTCGTGGAATGGAAGTCTTTTCAGGGGTTGATGTGTGGATGCTGGTAATCAGTCAGGAAAATTTCCTACAAAATTGAGCTTAACACAACTTTAAAATAGCTTTGTCAATAATCAAATCAAACAATGAAAGTTCTCAAAAACATGTCTAAGGGAATTCAGAATCTTAGTTGTTACACATGAAACATATAATAAAAAAAATTGAAACATTCTTTAAAATTATAATATTACTATAGTCCCCCCCTTATGGAGGGTAATTGAGAAGACAATTGCTGCGATATTAATTATTAAAAATAATTTTTATCTTTGTTTCATCACTTTTTGCATCATCTGCCTAATTATCCTCATGCCATTATGAGAAATTTAAAAATCTAATATAATTGGTAACAGGTGTCAAGGCCAAATTCAACACTATATTTATCATGACACCTGAGATAATTATGGGGGTTACCATAAAAGAACAGAGAAATGATGGGATATGAGCATTCCCACACTTGAGCAATATGTACTGCCCATACAGTATGCCAGGCTTAAAATAGGTGGATGGAATATATGTCCATGGCATCAAGCATATAGGAGGGAGCATAGAAGTCAGGTGTAGAATGAGATGGGTGGGATGAATACTTCCAGCCATCTGTATAATATTGTGGGGAAAAAGAGAATAAAATATTAAACCAAGAGAATCCAACCTCAACATTTGTCAAAAGCCGTTCTCTTGGCCATACCTTGACTTCATGCATGTCTCCCCTCATGTGACAGTTCAGTGTCTGCTCTTGCATGTATTCCTCTTGTGATTGGATGGCATCTTGGCCAACTGGCATCTGATAACTCAGAATAAAGGCAATTAATGTCTTAAATGATAAGTTCCCATAATCCAAGTCTCATATGGATTTAAAAATTGAGGATAATAAATGATTGCAAAAAATGTGAATACATCTTGACTCAGAACACAATATATAATTATGCAACAATTTCAAATAATACCCCTTTTTTTAACTTAGTATACAATTACTTTTTTGAAAAATCTGAACATATTTAAATACAAGTTAAAGCACAACACAATCTCAAATACAATTTTTACAAATGTTCCCCTCTTTTTTTTTTTTTGGAATATGCTTATCAAAAATAATACTTCTAGAATCAATTTACACTTGTCATGGCAAACAATTTGCTAGGGAAATGCTTTAAAGAGTTTGATCAAATAATCAGTTGAGAAAAATAACAAAAACAAATAACTCAGAATATGGGAGCACAATACTCCTAGAATTAACACTGTATTATGAAATCAAAACCATCTTGCAATTTTTTAAAAATTAGATAAATGAATAGAAGAAAATACACATGGAACAATAAAAGACAGTGAAATTCAAACTAAGGAAATCTAAATGAGCATGAACTTAATATTAATAAGAGTATTATAAAATATAAACTTGATCACATGACTATAAAAAGCTTTTACAAATATTCTCCTTTTAGAAACTAAGTGTAAGACACAATCTCAAAAGCATGAAAATCTCTATGAAAATAAACCCATACCATTAATTTCAAAATGTATATGTAATAGCATAGAAATCCTATGTAACCTCTGAACTGACATTAATACTCTGAGTGAATTCAGAACACTTTTGATTCCGATATCTAAAATCCCCACTACTCATATCAATACCTTGCTGCTTACTTCTACATTTCTGTAAAATATATACCCTTCCATGGCAAAAGAAGCAGAGTCTTGAACTATGTTGATGATTGTCAGTCTTATTCAGCTTAAGTTTTTCTTCTTTAACCCCTCTATATTGTCTGTCAGTCTTTTCACCATACAAATGCTTTATAAGATTACTAATTAAAGACAAAAGCAGGTTAGCAAAATTATGAACAAAACGAGCATATCTGGAATTTAAAGGGTTTTCTAAGGTTGTCTCAGAAGCACAGCCAGGCTGGGGAAGGGCTGAGCCTGAAGCTGCAAATCTAGTTACAGAAAGTTGAGCATGCTCATCAGATCTCTGGACTTCCCAGGCAGGGGAAGCAATAGGCTTGGCCATGGGAGGAGTAGAGGGTGGGGTCTGGAGAGGAGGGGAGGGACCAGAGCAATTTGAATCAGACTTGATTTTGAACTCAGGCCTGGATTTCTCTTCCCCCACTTTGCCTCCAGGTGCTAGGGGATTAAAAGCTTCTAGAGGGTGGGTCATTGCCTCCAGGCATGCAAAATTAAAGCAACAATTAGTGTTAGAACTGGGAAAAGCTGCAGGAATCTCTTCAAGTTTCTCTGAAAAAGCATGGTTGGGAGAGGGAGAGATATTTCCTGGTGTGAGTAAGTTGCTGGCTCTTTTAACAAAAAGAAAAAGAAAAATAGAAAATCCACAAAAAAAAAGCATTAACATGATCTTATCTCCCATTTGTCTGGTTAAACAGACTAAAATCAAAAATAGGGTAATTAGGGAGTTTAAAAGGTCCATTCGAAAAAATTTAAAGGGAAAACACAGCCAGTGCGCCAGTACTTAGCAGTTTAAAGGGTAGGGGAAATTTCTTACCCAACCGGAAGATCAGAAGTGAGGTTCAGCTTTCCTCTTCGTGGTCAGCCATCTGTTAAGGGCTAAAATTCTAGCTAGTCTGTCTAAAATATCTAATGAGTGGTTGCCAATAAATTATAAGCTTTAGCAAGAGTTAGACTTTTAAGCATTTATTAAGGAGAATAAGAATTTGGTAAAGAGAGAGAAAGGCCTAGATTCCTATCTATTAAAGGGAGAGCACATTTCTAGCTCCACTCTCCACCAGAGTCCAAAGGAAAGAGAACCTGAGCGCCAGTCTCTTCCTTCCTCCTCCCACTAGTCCGCATCACTTCCTGACGCCAAAGAAAAGACTCCTGGTCTTGCCCTCAAAGACCTTCACTTCATGGGCGGAACTCTTCTACAGTAAGTCTCCAGCAGGTGGCGTTATTCCAATCGTTACATCTCCATGCTAGGCTTTCCCCCCACTTCATCTTTTTACTCCTTCTGTCCAGGTGGTCTGCAATCCAATGAGAATATTTACTTTTGTTTCTGTCTCCATTATCTTGATCATATGCTTCCCACCATTCTAGTTTCTGAATTTCTTCATGAATGTACCTGTTTAATATACAATGTTATTTGTTCCCTTCTCCTATCCACCCTTTGAATAAGCTAAACCCTTCTAGAGTCATAAGCCATGGGTCCCATCCCAACAAGTCCCCATAATACTTCTGAGATAAAATTTTCCTTGCTGCATTAAGATTTCTAGTTCACATTGTTTACCCATTATTCATGCATTTGTTTATAAATATTAGAAAGCATAGGTTTCATTGCTAACTCCTTTCTTAAATTTTGTCTCCTGAAAACCTCTGAATGTTTCTTTACTATCTTTCTACTTATTTTGGAGATACAGGCTTACTGATGTAGGTAACCAATGTAGCTAGGCAGTTTTTTCCCCTTTCTCCTTCCTTTTCAATTTACAGCCCTGGGGCAGCTAGGTGGTGCAGTGGATAAAGCACTGACCCTGGATTCAGGAGGACCTGAGTTCAAATCCAGCCTCAGACACTTGACACTTACTAGCTGTGTGACCCTGGGCAAGTCACTTAACCCCCATTGCCCCGAAAAAAAATTTACAGCCCTTTTCATTATATTTGCATGGCTCCAGGGAAATATATTGTTATCTCTAGGTTTGGAAACCAAATTGTAGAGATCTTCAAATGGTTCCCTATTAAAAACTAGAGGCAATAGAACCATTGTAGATGTTTGAGCAGCAAAGTAACATAATCAGACAAATGCCTTAGAAAGATTCATTTTTGTAGCTACATGGATAAATTGGAGAGCCATGAACGTGAAGATAATGGGATAAATTAGAAAGCTCTTATTATATTGACATATAAGTGATAAGGATTTAAATTGGGGTGGTAGCCATGTGACCAGAGAAAAGTGGACAGATACAAGAGATATTATGGATATAGAATTAGTAATTGACTGGATATGTAGGAGCGATGAGGGAGAGAGAAGAGTGAAAGATGAGCCCAAGAGTATGAGTAGGTGAGTAGGATGTCAGTACCCCCAACAGAAATAAATTTATAAGAGGATCAAGTACATAAGAAAGGATAATCAGCTCTATTTTAGACATGTTGAGTTTGAGATTCCAATGGAACACCCAGGAGGACATGTCCAATGGACAATTGATAACGCAGGACTAACGATCAAAAGAAAGGCTAGAAAGAACAGGTGTAGAGATAAATGTAAGCATTACCTAAGTAAAGATGTTCATTAAAGTTTTGGGAACTGACAAGATCACCAAAGAAGAGAAGATAAAAGGAAGAGAGCACTGAACAGAGATTTGGGAAAGTAGAACCACTTTAGGGAGAACTGTCGTGAAAACCAAAACAAAAGAGGTAGTCAGCAGAGAGCTCAGAAGTCCATCAGGTATCAGTTACTTGACTGAAACAAAAGAGGCCAAAGGCTAATGGTCTATTCAGTGGCTTCATGCCTATACATTATAATAATTTGCCTTCTTTATGAAGACACTTGAATGGCACCAGCAATGGCAAACACTCAGTATAATCTTTGAGTGAAATTAACATTATCGAAACAGACAAGAAATGACTAGTTGTCAGTGTGTGTAAGTCATTTCAGAATCAGCTCTGTACAGTCAGACCTGAATTGACTTATTAGAGCAAAGGTCAAAATTAATATCAAATTAGGATAAAGGAAAGATGAGAAGATAATACTAAATATAGTTACGATATATACAGCCTAACCTATTTCAGTGATCTGTGGATGCCAGAAAATGGGAACTAGATAAAGGAAAAGGCATTGGCACTGACTAATACCATTCATTATCCACAGAATCTTAGGCCATGTAAAGAAATTAACAAGAAAGTCAGAAGAGCCAAGAAGACACTCCAGGCAGCAAAGATTTGATAATTTTTGAGGAAAGGAGAGACATGGAAGCCAAAGGCTACATCAACTAAGATTTTAAACTTAGTTACAAAATATTATAGAAGAAGATGGTTCCACATTATTACTTCACAGAACAACAATTGCTTTGCTACCCCCCAAAAAAGATGAAAAGTGAACAAAGTGACTTTTGCTAATACTTTTTGTAAATTAAAGTCCTTTTAGAGTAACAGATTACTGGATTTAGAGGAAAGATTCCATTGTGCTTGTTATTTATTGATTGTAAAACATTTGAACTAGTAGAATAAAATACAGTCTTGAAGTCTCCCCAAACAACGGGTTTCCCATGTATATGTTAAGATCATAGATAATTCCTCATTGTAACTAAGGAAATGACTTTGTTCTCCTGTCCTTTGATTATTAAAATGAAATAAGGCTTATAATGGCAACATATGCTCACTGAAAAAGTGTTCACCACTTTGATGAAAGATAACCTGTGAAGAATTCAAATAAATGTAAGAGGGGTTTTTGCAGTGACATAATGCTGATTGTAACAACGCCCAGAAGATTACAGAACTTCCAATAAATGATGGTGTATTATTATAATGGAATATTAATGTACCATCACAATGATGAATGCCAGTAAATATATGAGGACATATATGAAGTGATGCAAAGCAAGATAAACAAGAACTGCATATAAATTGACTATCTCTATGTAAAAGAAAGAAAAGAAAACCAGAATTAGTGGAACAGACTTGGAGAGATTTGAAGAGACACAGAATAAAAGCATTTTCTTTGCTTGTTGATAGTTCATTAATTTTGTTCTTCCTTGTTTTAAATGCTATAGAGATTTTTTGGACAGGTTTTCTTTCTTTTGGTTTTTTATATTTATAATGAAAATAATTTAAAATATTTAATAGAATATTATAGAACTTCTTCATTGATATTCACAGTTATTGAAAAGGGGGTCAGACTAACAATATATACACACACAAAATAGCTAAGGAATGGTTCTCATCCAGACTATGATATATGTAGTTGGATGAGCGGTTCATTTAATTAGTCTACCATAATACCAACTGTACCCAGAAGTAAACAGGAAGAAGATTTTGGAATACATTGCATTTGGAAATTGACCCCCTTTCAGGAGTCCCATGCTATATCCTGGCACAAACTCCTTTCTTTTTAACATTGATATTTCTCAAGTCATTTGTGAATCTTGAGACACTGCAGTCTACAAAACAATCAAATTTCATAAGATCTTAAAGGTAACAATGAAATATTTGGTGTCCATAAGTAAGCTACATTATCCATGAGATCTTGAGCATAAGAAGTGATATAATAAATATTGCCAAGAAAATATCTGGCTAGAAAAGGAGGTGGGTTCTTGATACATCAAGGGAAGGGATCATACTGCACTAGTACCCATGGAATATTAAATGATCTTCAGAAATGCCTCTAGGATATTGGGTAGATCCTCTGTGGAGGATTTGTGAGAGGACAGGAACAAATATCTCAGAGTTTGAGAAGTTGTGAATGGGTTGTCATCAGCATTGTTGAAGGGAATACTCAAATTGGTAAAAATCATAGCTCAAAGCATGGAAGCACATTTGCCAGGAATTTTGCAAATCTTATAATTTTTTTTAAAAAGCTTGAAACTGAAAAGGAAGGAAGAAATACTGCCCCCCTTAACTCTTGTAGACAGTAGTTACAATGTGGAATTAGGAATAGTGGCAGAGATACCCAGAAGCTCACAGGAAACAAAATCCAGAAAAGAAGGCAAGAATAAAACCCATTGCTTCATCTTCTATATACAAATGCACAAAGGCTAGGTAGCAAGCAAGATGACCCAGAGATTAGAAAGCAAATTTGATCTTATAACTATATCACTAATATTTGGTGGATTGAGATCCACAAGAAGACTATGGGTCTGTAAAGTCAGCCTTATTCAAAAGGATAGTGTAGATAAAAGGGTTGGGAAACAAATTAGCATTGCATATTTTTGGACTAGACCTGTGATTTCACCAGTATAAGAATATCCCTAAGGAATTTCCTATCAAGGCAGATTGTCACCTTCTCTGCAAGTTATAGTCTATAAGAGGATTGCTTCAGGACCCTGAGAAGTTAAGTGACTTGCCTGTGATCACATAGCCAGCATGTGGCAGTGGCAGAACTGAAACCCAGATCCTCTTGAATTTAAAGCCAACTCTATCCATGGCATCTTCTTGTATATTATATCATTATATAAAATCTAGAAACCTGAGCAGGGAATGTATTTGGATGAACATAAAGGCAAAAGTAATATTGTGATTAGGTGCTCTCTGTGTCTCTAGCTGTCTTCCTGTCTCTCTGACAAAATCAGAATAGCTAATAATTTATTTATCAATCATAATTTCATCCTTCAAATGGTAGAACTGAGATGAGAACTTCTATTCTAGATTTACCTTATTTACCAAGAGGAACTGGTTTCTGGAATAGAAATTAAGAGAACCTTGTAGGATAGTGATCCACTTACTCCATCTTAAAATTTATGGTAAAGAAGGAGAGTCAGAATTAATTTGACATATACCCTAGATTCAAGAGAAAATGGTAGGTAAAGTTCTATGGAATAAGAATCCTTATACAGAAAAATTCAGAGTGATTGGAAACTCGAGAATGAAATTCAGAATAATGCTGATAAGGAAAAAGAGAATTGTCTAAAGAAACTGATAGGGATATATAGAGAACTCACTGGCCAGTGTAGAAACTAGAAAGAAACTGTCAATATCTCTAGTTCTCTCTAAACCAGTTCTTGTTTTAATGAGAGCCAAGATTGACCCAACCCTATGGAGTTTTTAGCTTGGGGGTTTTGAGCAGGAATTAAATGAAAATTATAGTTGGTGATTCTTGTGACTAATTAATACAGTGCCATTGATGTGCTTTTTATAAAGTAATGTGATTTTATAAAGTAATGATGACATCAGTAGAGATGATTTAATGATGCACAGCTCAAAGGAGCAGAAAAGAAATTGTTAGTGAGTGGGGACAAATGAGATGAGTAATTTGATTGCTGGATGTAGATACACAACC
The DNA here is from genome assembly GCF_019393635.1 of Dromiciops gliroides. Taxonomy (NCBI): domain Eukaryota; kingdom Metazoa; phylum Chordata; class Mammalia; order Microbiotheria; family Microbiotheriidae; genus Dromiciops; species Dromiciops gliroides. Next base: position 172,403,966 of record NC_057861.1, on the reverse strand, counting down.
CTACCCCAAGACTCAGATATAACGACCTGACAATTCATATAGAGGTGGTTATGGTGTTCATTTTCAGTTATGTTCAACTCTTTGTGACTCCATTTGGGGTTTTCTTTGCAAAGATACTAGAGTGGTTTGCCATTTCCTTCTCCAGTGCATTTTCTAGATGAAGAAAATGAGAGGTGACTTGCCCAGAATCACACAGCTAATAAGTATCTGAGGTCAGATTTGAACTTAGGTCCTTCTGACTCCAGGGCTGGCACTCTATCTAATGTACCACCTACCTGCCCCACACAGGGCAGTTGGCAAACAACTCTCCCAAGTGCTTGAAGAAAGTAGATGGTTTGCATGACCACCACACCACCAAGTACCTTTTGGAGTTGGTGGTCACTGCACCAAGATAAATCAGGGAGATAGTAAGGACGTAGCTGCTCTTGATAAGTTCAAGTCACCTGGCCCAGAATAATTCCATTTGAGGATATTTTAATAACTGACAGATGTTATTGTTCAACCACTGTCCATAATCTTTGAAAGGTTTATAGATGATAGCAGGATTGGAAACAGGCAAATGTCCTAATTTTCAAAAAAGAGAAGAGAATGATGTTCACAAACTAATGTTTGCCAGTGAGACCATAGTCAACTTTTGGCAAAATTCTGGAACATGTTTTTAAAAGACGATTAGTTAACATCCAGGAAAAAAGAAACAATCACAAAGAGCCCATGTTGTTTCTCTAGAAATAGGTCCTGTCAGGCCAAAAATGTTTTTATTGCAATTTTATTGATATAGTATATCAGGGAAATGTTGTTAATGTAGTTTACCTACATTATTTTAGCAATGTATTTGGCACAGCTTCTTATGCTGTTATTGAGAAAAAGATTCAGAGAAGTGGGCCAGATGATACAATTAGGTGGTTTGGAATTAGCTGAATGGCCAAACCCAAAGAGGAAGGATGTACCCCAGAATTTTGTGCCTGACTCTGTACGGCTCTGACATTTTTTTAATGATAAAATACTTGGATTTTGTCAATGATTAGATAAAAGTATAGATGGCACACATCAAATTGGCAGTTACACAGTGCTAGAAGAAATACCTAACATTGGATGAAAGAGAACTAAAATAAATTCTTACACCCTAGGAATAATTGTAAAGTTTTACATTTAAGTTCAAAAAATTAATTTCACAAGTACAAGATGAAGAAAATACAGCTAGATAAGAATTTTGTCTAAAAAAGAGCTGAAGCTCAGTCTGTTATGGAAACCAAAAAAGCTAATTTGATCTTGGTCTGCATTAAGAGAAGAATGATGTCCAAAATTACATAGGTAAAGATCCAGCTGTACTAGGACCTGACCAGACCACATTTGGAGTATTGTGTTTAACTTTGGATGCCTCATTTGGGAAGGACATTGATAATCAGCAAAGCCCCAAAGTACATTAAAAGGCCTTGAAATTATCCTATGAGGAAAATCAGAGGAACATTGGATGTTTAGCCAGATGTTTACCAGACCATTCCATTAGTAGAAGAGACTTAGGTGGGATATGTTATCGCAGTTATTGGAAGGGCTGTCAAATGGAAGAGGGAATAGATTTGTTCTACTTGGCCCTATAGAGCATAACTGGAGCAATTGGTGGAAGCTTCAAATTTTGTATGATGTAAGGAATACTTCTTTACCATTAGAGCTATCTAAAAATGGAAGGGGCTGCCTTGGGTAGCTCCAAGTTCTTCTTTCCTGGAGATCTGCAGTCAAAGACTAGACTACCATTTTCCAATTATTCTAATTCAGCTGCGGGTTTAACTAGATGGCCTTTGAAATTATTTCCAACTCAAATTCTGAGCAATCTGCTAGTACTGATAGCTCCTTTGAAAAGAATCAGCAAGATATGGATAAACTGTATAAAAGTGCTTTCTGTCTGGGCAGTGGGGAAGGAAAAAGGGAGGGAGATAATTTAGAACTCAAAATTTAAAAAAATGAAAGCCCAAAATTGTTTTTACATGTAATTGGGGAAAAATTCATAAAAAAAAATCAGCAACATCATTTTTTTTCCAAATCTCTGGAAAAGAGTTACAAAAACTATTCTTTTTGACTATTGCAGCTAAGAAAATACTGCTTGTATTTTTAATGAACTAAACCCCTGAGTAATTTCAAATTGTCATCATTTCTAAAGGAAAATAATTTCAGCAACAGAATTTTTTCAAGGAATTTTATTATAGTGGAATGTTTTTACTCAGGGCCCAGTGCTAATAACATCTGAAAACACACATGCTGTGTGACTGTTTCTAGCATATTTTAACACAGTAGCATTCATTGTTAAAAGGAAAAAAAGTGAAACAAAACAAAACAAAAAAACAACAGGGGGCAGTTAGATGGCACAGTGGATGAAGCACCTGCCCTGGATTCAGGAGAACCTGAGTTCAAATCCGGCCTCAGACACTTGACACTTACTAGCTGTGTGACCCTAGGCAAGTCACTTAACCCCCATTGCCCCACAAAAAACAAAAACAAAAAACAAAAAAAAACAAAAAACGGAGAAAAGTGAGGATACTGTTTTCAAAACCTCAAAACATTTTAACCTAAAAATCTTTCTGTTCTTTGTTTGAGAGTGCTTGTTTTATCATTCTTCAAAATTTATGTTTATCTTTTAACCTTTAAAATTACTGTCTTGCCTTTTTAAGGTGTCAATCCTAAGAATGTGTCTTTGTTGACCCATGGAAAAGAAGGAAACCAATATACCTGGAATAATTCAATATTTTCCAAACCACTGGGGCCCATTGGTGCAGGACTTGCTTTCAACAGGTCTAATGCAGGTAATTCAGATCACACTCAAAGAAATATTTCCTCCATTTTCCCCCTAAGATTGTTTTTGCCTTTTAACAAGATTTTAGCCCTTGGATTCTATTCAGAGACATTTTGGAATGAAGTCAAAGCACCAGCTTCAGTTTTTAGGACTTCTCTGTGCAATAAGTATTCAACCATTTTGTACTGCTTAGATGTCAATCTAGGGGCAACATGGGATAAAGAGCCAGCCTATTAGTTAGGAAAAGCGGGGTTCAAGTCCAGCCTCTGACACATACTACCGATTGTGACCATAGGTTGGTCATTTGATCATGCAGTGCTCCAAACAATTCCCCAAGACTGTAAGTGACAGTGTGCATCAGTGAAGGGAATTCCCCACACTAAAGCTATTATATATGGCCAAAGAAATAAAGAAAAAATTGTATCATTATGATTTACTCAGGTGTTTTCCATTAGTAGTCAAGATAAAGCAATTCATCTTCAAAGTTATTATCAATTATACTCATTGATTCTTCATTAGTAAACAGGAATAAAATTGAAAATAGCATCTGCTGTGGTTAGTCACTACATAGAGAACTGACATCAGACTTGTCCCCAAGGACAATCACTTATTTTCAAAGCTCAAACTTTATCTTTTTCAAAACTCATTTATTCACTCAATGTCTTTATTAAATGCCTCTTTACAAGTAAGGTCCTACACTAGGTACTGGGTATACAAAGACAAAAAGAACCAAACCACTCCCTTGAGGAGCTTCTGTTCCCTTGGGGCACATAATATTTGTAGTGATTACTGCATATAATGTATATGTATAGTACTGGTCCTAGAGTCTAGAGTACCTGAGTTCAAATCTCACCTCAGACACTTACTAGTTGTCTGACCCTGGGCAAGTCATATAACTCCAATTGCCTTAAATATCCAGGGCCATCTCCAGTCATTCTGATATAGATATAGATGTAGATATAGATATAGATGTAGATGTAGATATAGATATAGATATAGTTCTTGCCACTGGACCCAGATGGCTCTGGAGAAGAGAGGTGACCTTGGTGACCTTGGAAGATGGAATGCCAGATTTGTAGAAAAGTAAATATACCAGTTTGGCTAGAATGTGGTGTGTATGAAATGGAATAATAGAAAATAAGTGTGGAAAGGTAGACTGGAGCCAGATTGTGAAGGGCTTTACATGCCTACCTAGGAGTTTGTATTTCATCCTAGAGGCAATAGGAAGCCACTGAAAATTCTTTAGATAATCTTGGGAAATGTACAAAGGATGAATTAGAGAGGTGAGAGGCTATAGTTAAGAATAGCTAAGAATTTTAGGAGACTGTTGTAATAGTCCAGGTGAGAATTAATGAGGGGTCATGATAGGGTGATGGCCATGTGAATGGAAAGAAGGGCCAGATAGGAGAGATAGCATGAAGGCAGAATTTACAAGATTTGGCAGTTGACTTGGATATAGGGATGAGGAGTGAATAGTTAAAGATAACTTTGAGGTTATAAACTTTTATAACAGAGAAGGGTGGTGTTCTCAGCAAGAATAAGGAAGTTTAATGGAGGGCCAACTTTAGAAGATGAAGGTAATGAGTTCCATTTTGGATATGTTGGCTTTTAGATATCTACTGGGTTTCTATTTAGAGATGTCCAGCAGCTGGTTGGTGATGTTGACAGTTATACAAGAGAGAGAATTGGTTGTTTCTTTGTTTTTCCTAAGACATTTTTCATTCTGTTCATTCTTTCCTTTCATCTGCCTTCTCTATAGAAGAAAGCATAATTAAACCAATTGAAAAACTATCATGCAAAGAAATGTTACCTGAAAAAATAGAGGAAACAAAAGGTAATATTTGGTTATTAGAGGTTGGTGTATTTTATTCACTGCATTTATTCATTTTTCTTCTATCTGCTTTCTTTGTGCTCAAAAATGGCTTACCGCTACACAGACTTTATATTTCAACTATTAATAAAGCTACCAGACCTTTCCATTAACTTTAGATGGCTAATTGTTGTCTCTTGAGCTCTTAAGAATAAGGAAATGTGGCTAGAGCCTTTCTGTATCTTTTAGTATTGTAATGATTGGAATGACGCCACCTACTGGAGACTTGCTGTGGAGAGCTCCACCATGAGGAAAATGCCTCAGAGGCATTGTGGCTTTTCCTTGGCGTCAGGAAATGACGCTTGCTCATGGGTGCTGTCTATCAAGTCTACCAGCCAATCAACTGGAGGAGCCTCCTATGGTCTGGGAGGAGACAGGAAGGAGGAAAGGGAGCCTGCGCAGAGAGCGCGGGCCCCTTTTGGCTTCCGGACTTGATGGTGGTGGTGGCAGAGGACTTCACAGGAGATTTGAGGAAAGATAGGAATGCCAGACTGTTAGAATTCTGTTCTCAATCTTTTTCTTTCTATTTTCCAATAAACCCTTAAAAACCTAAACTCGTTTTATCAGTGATTTTTAGTCAGTTTACCCCAAACTGGGGGAACACATTAGAATCCACATTTAGAATCTTAAATTACACAGTATAGAAACTAAAGAGTTTCTCCTTTGTTTCTCTTCTCAGTAGAGGAATTGCTGAAGAAGAGGTTGGAAACAATGAAATAATTCCTCTTGCAAAATCCTTGGAGAGGGAATGAAGGAAACTCCATTGGTTCTGTTTAGTGTCTCCTTTCTATCCTTCTCTCCTTTCTCCTCCCAGTCAGCTTCCCTTCCATAATGTCTTTCCTCCCTTCCCCAAAAGCCATTAAGGGCCATAATCTGGGAAGAGAATGGATCTACTTCTAAGAGAAAGGATTGGAGAGATAGAGTGAAATGTGGCACAGAGGGAGATAGAGAAGGAATATAGAAAGTGTTTGCTTTAACTAGGAACAGTCCTGGGGAATAAATACAGTTATATACAATAGAAGTAATTCTGTGATTGATAAATCTTTCCACATATTCTATCCTATTTCCCCACATTATATGATGTCTGTTCAAACAAATCTAATTTGGCTAATATATATATGCCCATACATACATGAATACATATACATATCGCACACACTCAAACACACATATATGTATATATTTTATATTTTTGCCAAGATAATAGAGTTCTACTTAGATATACATGTTTAAAAAGTTAACCAAATGAGGTGGAGAATATGCAAGTATAAATTTTGTACTTTTTGATAATAATAATACTTGATAATTATGCAACATCTATGTCTAGTTTTTTGTGTTAGTACACTCCTTATTCAAAATCATCCAGAAATGTTTTTGGCTTATCCATAATCTTATTCATACTATGTCAATAGGAAAATTTGGAAGTTATACTACTTATAATCAGCCAGGATATATCCCTTCATTTCACAAAAAAGAAGTTGGCTCAGCTGGCCAAAGGATACACTTAGCACCTCTTGGTCCCACAACTTCAGGTAAGAAGTGTCATAATTTGTGTATTTCAGATCATGTAATTGCTGTTTAGTGAAGGCTAAAAAGATTCAAATCAAAAACTCATTGTTCATTTCAAGTTTATTTACATTGATTCAGTCATTTGCTAACAGAGCTCTGTTTGTTCATTAGCAAAAGGTCCCCTATTTTGGGCAACCCACAGTAAGTTGGTCTGGGTCTCACAATAGGCTTCATAAGATCATAGGATTTAGAACTGGAAAGAACCCCCTTCCCCTCAGTTCACCAATAAAGAAACAAGCCCAGAGAAGTGATGAGACTTTGCTTAGGATCCCACAGTAAGTGGGCTTTTCTCTATAGCCCATTACTTAGTGCACAAAAGCTGTGAAATACAGTCATCTGATGACTTTTATTTTCCAAATTTATCCCTCAGAGGGTCTTCTCTTCCTTCAAAAAAAATTAAAAAGCTACTACCAGGTGGCAATCGTGTCCTTTGGCCACTAAGCTTCAGGGAATATGCTTTGTCTGTGATTCAACATGGAGTCTCTATGTCTGAGGTGACTTCAGTTTAATCATAAATTCTCTATGCTTTACAGATAAAATTAAGCAAACATTAAAACAATTCTTTTAAAGCAAACAAAGCATATTTTAGCTTGATATGAGGGGAAATTTCCCACTTATAGTAGTACAGATATGGAATGGTCTTCCTAGGAATGTAGGGAGTTCCCCATCCCAAGAGGAGAACAGATGATACATTGTCAGGCAGGAAAGCTGAAGAAGGGTGATTCCTGTTCATGTATGGTTTGAACTAATGGTCTTTGAGAAATCACTTTTAACTCCGAAATCCTGTAACTTAAAAAAAAAAACTGTAAAACACAATTCATGATTTCTACTGGAAGGCCTTACAATCGATATTTATCTTGCTGCTAATAATTTATACATTGAATCTGATCAAAATTTCTAACCTTATTAACTCATCCTCCTAAATTAGAGTCAAAACTACCTTGGTTTAGAAATTAAAGAACCGTCCTTCCATTATTTTTTTCAGACTAGGGGAATGTGTTTAAATATGTTTTCATATAATGGAAGCTTGTTTAAACTAATTTGCATACCATTTAAAATTAGTTTATTAGGCTCAGAACCAAGTTGGTCTAGTAACACCCACTGGCAACTTTTTGTCCCTGTTACAGAAGTTTGAATTGATTATGTCCCATAAAATAGAGTCAAACATTTGAATAAAATAAAACCTAAAATTAAACAGAATAAACTGGTTTCATTACATAAGCCATTGCTTTATTCTCTAAAATTAATACACTATGATCAGCATTGGGAGTCTTGAAAATATAAAAAGTGCTGAATTTCTCTGCTTAATTTTTTTATTCTGCATAGAACTGAACTGCTTGATGGAAGTTTAAAGTGACTCTGTTCATTTTCCTTATTTGTGAGAGGAATTGCTGAAGGAGAATAGTTAAGGAACTATTTTATGTATAGAAATTATGACCATAAGAAATGTTAGATTAAAGCAGCCTCATAAGGAGTCATTTACCTTAGTTGAATAGCAATTTGTAGTAAATAATAATGCTTTTAAAAAACTTACTTCTATATATTTTAATACCTGGGTACAGAGTTGGAACTTGGTGTAGGCAATATAGGCAGTTGCCTAAGGTGAAGTATGTGGCAGGGCACTAGGACAGTTTTTAATATTGCTTTTTAATGAATGCTTATATTTTTAACACCAGGAAATTCCAGAATTAAACACTGTATGTGTAACAGTTAATCCTCTTTGACAATAATATGTTGGGGGGTGCAGCTAGGTGGCACAGTGGATAAAGCACTGGCCTTGGATTCAGGAGGAACTGAGTTCAAATCTGGCCTCAGACACTTGACACTTTACTAGCTGTGTGACCCTGGGCAAGTCACTTAACCCTCATTGCCCCACAAAAATAAAGGGACTGCAATAAAATAAAATAAAATAATGTGTTGGGGGTTTGGGGTGGGGGGAGGATACAGAATGTAATTTTCAAACCTCGCCTAGAGCCTATGAATACTTTGTCCCTGCTCTGCCTCTGTGCCTCCTGTAGGAATAATGGGCTATTTTTTAAAATGTTTGTTAAAATTACATTTTAAACCAATATGAATGTCATAATTCATATATTAATTGTTTGGTCAGGTTATCATACTTATTCCTGTTTCCTTTTTCCAAAGTAAATGTTATCTTATAATTTTTCATCTCTTCATTTACTCTGCCTATCAGATAAATCTACAGCCGGTGATAGGAGGAAAGGTAAAAAAAGAAGTAAATATTAATCACTCTCAAGTGATAACCTTAGGAAAACATTGTGTGTAAGAGAAGTGTCTTCCAGTGCTCCCACTTTTGTGAGTCTCCCACAAGAAAATAAAACCAGGTCATTACCGTATTTACTCAAATATTTCCCCCTCTTGTATTCTCTTGCTGTCTTCCTTCTTCCCCATCACCCAATTTTGAGAAGAAAATCAAGAAACATCCTCCATTGTCCTCCAGGATCACACGTATCTACCCATTTTTGTGTCTTCCCTGTTCTGGAATGGCAACCATGGCTGCCAGGAGAAGGTCCTTGGGCTTTAAGAACGTCAATCAATTTCACAGCTCAAAGCAGCTGCTTGTGTCAAGTGGACTATCCTTGGCAAGGCAGAAAAAATGTTTAAATTAAGGCTATACCATGCATCACAAGACTGCTTGCCAGTAGCTGTGGAGTTAGAAAAGAGAACAGACTGAATCAGCACTCATTTCTCTATCTCTATGGAACAGTACTGTTTGAGGTTATTAGCAGATATGACCAAGAGACAAGGTGTTTCTGGCCCTGCCAAGAGATATTGGAGTGGTTCTCTAGGGATCTTAGTAGCTGTTTCATTATTTTTTTTTTACCACCCCACCCCCAGACCTGTGGTACTTAATTTCTAAGGAAAAGAAATCCTAGATATAAACACCACCATTTCATCAGTTGTCCTAATGATTTCCTCTTTGAAGCACTTTCTCAGTCTTTCTCAGATAACTTAGTAGATACAGAGACTTGTCTGGGTACCTGCAGACCACTTTCTCCATCCTCACTCCCCAATACTTGGGTCTTTTTGCTGTTGTGTCCCATCCAACTGCACCATTTAAATGTACCTGTCTCATATCTCATCCACTCAGGCCTAGATTATTAGCTAGTAGCTAATATAAGCACTTTCATTTACAATAGCTTATGATCTCTCCATGTTAATGGGAAAGGCACTTTCATAGGTAATTAATATATGTGCATTTTAGCTGGTGCCTTCTAGGGATACTATCCCTTTTCTTTGTTGTCTAACCTGTCAATGACTTTAAGGTTGGATATTTCAAGCCAAATAAGAAAGGAGGAATAGCATCATGTTAGGCAAGCGAGAAATTTTCCTGATAATCATTGCCTTTCAAAACTACCACTTATCACACGTCAGAGGTATCATATCACCTGTGCTACCTGGATAAAATACTGGCTGCATAGTTCCACACTTAAAAGTCTTTTTTCACTCTAAGCTAAGAGTGGCAGAAGACTAGGACTCAGATGCTCGCATAATTCTCCCCACATGCCCTGTTTTAGAGGGAAAGTATCAGAGAAAAATGGGGGAAATTATGCGAGTAAATACGGTATAATTGGCCTAAATGTGGAAAAATGCTCCATTTTGGTCTTAACATTTCATCTTGGCATTTGGGCTTTGATGCAAGGATGGCAGACACTACACAATGTGAAATGATATCTCAGTAGAAAATGAAAAGCATCACACAGCATAACTTATGACCAAGTACCCACTTTACCATGCCAGTCATTTAATTTTAAGGAAAAAAAATTATGCAAACTGTAAATTAGCTATAAAATAACTTAGCTATAGTGTCATAGGAGATAAATATGCCTGCTACAGAACTGATGAGCTGTTCAGATAAATATTAGCTAATGACCACGAGTAAAGAATATATGTATTTTTAAGTCATGCCAACTTTTGACTGAATAAACCTAACCCATTAGTAAAATATACTGCTGTCATCGGTTTGGGATCCATAGGAACATTACTATAATTAGCAAATGATCAATAGGTTAATCATTCACATTCTTTCTTGCCTGATTCAAAGGAATTAAATTTTCCACTTTTAAAATAAACCATAGTCGTCTTTGTTAACTCCATAAATACTTGTTAGGAAGTATTTATAGGATTTATGTTACCAATTGAATTTTCTATAGTTATGCAATGTATGGATATCATATACTTGCCTCATTTAGACTCATCTGCATTGTAACTTTGGACAGTTCATTAAAATTGTGTATGGTAAAGGGTTACTAGATTGAGTAAAGACCAGAAATTCCAGGTAGATTCAGCTAGCCTCAACCAACTGCAGTGGTGCGATCAGAGTGATCAATCTAGCATCTACATGGTGCTTTTAAGGTTTGCACACTTCACATAGTGGCAAGAGCACTGGACTTGGAGTCAGCAGACCTGAGTTAACACCCTAGCTCTCTGACTTATTACCTATATAACTGTAAGCCATCACTAAGCCTTTCAGGAACCTCAATTTCCTCATTTGTAAAATGAACATTTCAGACTAGCAGAGGTCTGGGTTCCGTTCCAGCTCTAAACCCTATGGTCCTATGATATGTATCAGTCCTTGCCAGCATGAATCAGAAATTTCCAGCAGTGGGGGAATTTGAACGTGTGATTCTCTGAGTGTTGTGATTTCCAGTTATGACAGCACAGCTCGAAAAGTTGTGTCGTAGCTCTATATGGGCAGTGCCTCAGTCTTTGTTTCTGTTTCCAAACCTTTTATAAAATAGAGCCATTAGTGTTCAGTAGTAACCACTGAGACTTTTGAAAAATAAATTGAAATTTCAAAGCTTTTCCCCCTAAAATGACAGGTTTAATGACCTTCTTTGAAATGTTTGTAATCAAATCAATTAATTTAGTTCTCATTTCTAATTTTGGTTTCTTTCAGATTATGCCTGGAACACAAAAACTGGTCGGACCCAGTTTTCAGGCCCCACTTACAATCCTACAGCAAAAAATATAAATATTTTAAATCGTGCACATCCAGTTCATTCAGTGCATGGAAGAACAGACTGGGTGGCCAAATATGGAGGCCATCGGTAGGAGGGTGTTTCACAATGCCCTCCTTGTGCTAGGACAGTATGTTCTATACTCTGGGAAATGTCTACAAATGTTTATTTCCACTGATTTCTGGGAGAAATATGCCACAGTGGATAGTTTAAAGGCAAAAAATCATCGTGTATTTTGTTCCATCCTTAGAAATGAAAAACACATCTCTTAGCATTGTTGTCTCCAACACTGATTTAAGGGTAGAATTTTACAAAGTATTGAATAAACTTTGCCAAAGTATCAAGTATTTTGATCTACAAATGAATAGATAATAAACACTACAAGAAATTTTTTTCTTTTTAAAAACTCCTGAAACTTGGGCCTTTTTTATACCCTAAACATTTTCTCCTTGTTGCATTGTTTTGGAGGGATTAGCCTCAGATTTCTATATTTATCTGAAAACTCCTTTAAACCCTGGTAGGCTCTGGGAGATGCCTATTTGGGCAAGCCTTTTCCTACTGTATTGACTGATGGAATTCAAAAAAAGATGACAGCTTGCTATTTTATGTTTTCTATTTTATAAATACTAGACAGTGGTCATTTTAACCTTCCACAAATAAATATTTTTTCTAAGGAGGCTATAATTAATACAGAGTATATCAAAATTATGCTATGAGGATACAGTAGAGGAAGATTCTATATACTTTGTGTCCGGTCTTATCTAACTACAAATGATATGTTCTGGCGACTGTAAATTTCAGTGGCCTGAGGCCTTCCAAATTAAGGATATGACACCATCAAGAAGGTCCCGAAAGTTATGTTAAATTTCTTTTCACCAGCCTTATGGAATGTTATCACTGTGTTCTATTGAAAACAAATATGAGATATGTGATCTTGTTCCTGAAAGTAAACTGTTGACATTGTAGATCACTGGCTACACCCTTTTCATTTGACCTGAAAAGCAAAACACATTCATTTGCTGAGGCAACAATGGCACTGAAGACATATTTTTAGTAGTTTTATTTCAGAATCTGTATTTAAGGTAGACATCTTAAAGTTTGTACTACTCTATGTAAACCTGCCGCTTTGTTATTCTTTTAAGATATAACAATGTTATCAATTGATATTTTTATATATTTTAATACTTTGTAAAAAATGTAGCTGTTATTGCCATCATCTCGTGGTTCTGTAACTTGTGAGCTGTATCCAATGGCATGTTAGCAAAAATTCAAGCATTTTTGCTACAATAGCTGCGCCTTACATTGTTGAAAAATATTGTATCATTCTGGGAAAACATCTAAAGAATAAATTGTCTGATTAGTAATGTGCCACAACTTTAAATTAACCATATTGCTCTGTGTTTCTTTGTACTATTTGGTCAGTCCATCAATCTAATAAATCTTTTATGTCATTGACAATCTCTTAAATCTGAATGGTATCAATTGAGAAAATTACAATTAAATAATAGAATCATAGATTGTTAGAGATGGAAGGGTTCTTGAAGATCATCCAGGTGCTATTCCCTGACTTGGTAGATATGGAAACTCGAGCTCCAGCTCAGTTGAAGGGACGTGACTTGCCCAAGGTCACACAGGCTAATTAGTCAAATTTTGGAACTAGGATCCCGGCCTCCTGACTCCCAGTCCAGTGTGCTTTTCACTAGATTAAGTAGTTTAACATATTTAAAATTTAAAAAGTAACCATTATTCCTCAAGGTATGTCGTTAAAGAGAAAATAACCTTAGGGCAAGTGTTGTCAGATTAACTATTTATTAGCCATATACCTACAAATAATATATGCCAGATTAGTAGGAAAGAATATTGATTTTATTTACTCTGCTAGTATGGATGACCTGCGCAGTTATTTACAATTTGGTAAATATTTGTTATTTATCCACAGGGTTATCCATGCCTATGATAGTATTTCATCATTTAAAAGTTAGGCTAAGAAATGTGGGATGAAATTTTTACATTGTCCTCATTGATGGGATTTTCAGTGGTTTTTATAAACTACTAGAGCTCAAACAAATGCTAAGTATCATGGGCTTGTAAGCAGAAACAAATCTCACATAAAACTTCCTTTAAAGTAGACAAGAATATACCTAAACCCTGTCAAAATTATCTTGTTTCCTTCTAGTTACCTCCATCCTGATTTTTCTACTCTGACAACAGGTATTTTATCCATTGAAATTTAACATGAGCACCACCAGTGTCTCCAGATAGTGGGGCAACTGTCAAGCTTTGAATGTCCCAAGGGAAGATCCAATGACCTTTCCCTTACCCATGATTGTGGGATCCATTCTGAATTCTAAGGAGACTCCTGAAACCTTAATTTAAAAAAAAATTAGCTTTTTATACTCATTTTTGTTACTTACATATCCATGACATTTAGCATTTACCCAAGAGCTAGTAATGATAAAAAATATCCTTAATTAAAACAATGCCAACAATCATAAATTCCTACCCTAACTTTCTAATTATTAAATAGTCATAGCTATATTTAGGGCCCCTTTGTTGGGTCTCCTCCTCTGGGGCTTTTACTCTGGCAACAATTCAGAGCAGGGGCTTTTATGGTACCCATAGAGAGACTGAGTGGACTAGTTGATAGACCTGACCATGGAGCCAGAAAGACCTGGAAGTCAGTGAACTTCTGTGCCCTTAGCAACTCTACATATAAGTTGCAGAGAAGATGCTGATCTGCATTGATAAAGGGAATTTCCTGTTTCACTGAAATCACCCTTCCAGTCTCCTAACCCCATGGAAACTCTCAGGTGATGATCAGTTGTCTGGGACAATCAACAATCTCCCTACTATTCCAGGTGGCTAAAACAGTTCTCTCTAAGAAAGGGTGAAAAGTTTGGGCCCTTTGAGTTGTAAGGGTTGTAAGCAGATACTCACCTAATGACACAAGCTCAGCCAACAAATGCTAACTGGCTTGTTTCATAGGAGGCTCGATATCACAAGGAGAGAAAGGAACTGTTATTAAAAAAAAAAAAAAACACCTCACACTGAACTAGACCTTATTACTATTCCCCAAATACAAGTGGTATTTACAAAGATTGACTGTCACATTAGCAAAGTAAACAAAACAGACCTAGAGGGGACATCGGTAAGTGAATTGTCATGAGTCTTTCTGACTTGCAGAGGTAGCATTTAGATGTATTTGGGGGGAAAGAAGGAAAGAATATTGACTTAGGACTAAAAGGCTGCCCACAGGGCTGATGGCTTCTTGGAGAGGAAATGACCCACTGGGAAGACAGCTAGAGGACAATTGTGGTGTGTCAGCAGTCCTCTGAACCCCTTCACAATTTAACATGCCTATAGTTGGTACTTCCTGCAGAGCTTATGGGAATCGGTAGTATTATTCTGCAGATAGGAGAGTTTATGATGACATGGTCATTTAGATACAGTCCAAACTAGATTCTATAAAGACAAATGATCTGAGTTTCTGCCTTGTTCCTCTAGGGGCATATCTGAAGATGCTATGAAGTATGGGCTAGTGCTGAGATACAAAACTTCATTTGAGTGTATAATCCCAGGCTTTACGAAGAACCAAGTTACAAGTTGTTCTGCTATTGTACATATGGGAGCATTTCTCAAATGGTTCCCAGCAAACCAGGGATCATCTGAAGTCCAAATTTGCCCTTATTCAGGTAGCAATTAGTGCCCATGCCCTGGGAAAACATATATATTACAATAAAATTCATTCCATTAGGCATATAAGATTTCCCAGTGGCTTATACTGGAAAATGTTTGCTCAAAGTATCATATACATTTATTTTTCTTATTAAATGATAAGAGATGCGGTTAGAACACAGGTGAAAAATATTGAAAGACCAAGCACTAATTTAGCCCCAATCTGCCCCTGTTCAGTTCCCCTACTTTTCCCAGAAACACATATTCCTGTAAAAACCTAAGAAACAATAGTGGAAGAAAAAATGTTATGGCTTATTTTCTCTATGCCTTAGGATTTTGCTAGCCTGCCAGACTTACTGTACAGGGAAAGATGAAGCTCATTGTGGATACAGACTACAGCACAGAACTATAAATGGGTAATGCCCATATCTGAAATCATGTAACTAGTTTTGTTAGATGCTGTCAAGGGGTGAGTGTGTACACATATATGTACAGACATGTACTTGTGTGTACACATATATGTACAGATATACCTATGTCTATATAGCTATACACACACGCACACATATATACACACACAGCATGTAGATACACACCAAGTTCCTTCACTAACTTCCCCCTTTTAAGTTACTAAGCAGGTAAGCAACCACCATAATTCACATCCAACCACCGTTCTTCATGGAATTAAACATAGCATAGCACAAAAGACATGGCCTCGAAACTTCTGCTCCTGGCAAGGAATCTCTCTATGGAATGGGAATGAAGAAAAAAAGCTTAATAAAGATCTAAATGGTAACACCCTGAATTTATACAAGCACATTTTCCTCTCAAAATCCAACTAAATACTTCATTTGTCCTTGCCTTGCACTTTTAAGTAGCAAATCTTACTTTTATCATAAAGATGGGAAAACCAAGAGTCAAGAGATATAAAGGCTTCGTCTACACAGATGAGAAGAGCTAAATACTCAGCTCCAAATTTGCTTGAGGGTCTTGGACAAAGTGGTGCAATCAAATCCAGATAGAAACCCATTTGAAGCAACTAGAGTTATTCAAATCTCTTTCTAAATTCAAAGCCTAAACACAGTGTAAATATCCAGATTACTAGTGAATTGAAATGAGTTAACCTGGAATATGTCCATAATATGTGAGGACAACTTAAATGAGTGCTGCAGGGTGAGTCAATGGCAAGGCTAGTAGTAATCAAGACCAGATTTCCTGCCTTCAACACAAGGGATCACATTGCTTGTGGTTCTAAAAAAATGTCTAGGTTTTTCAAATCGTAAGAAATCACATAAATATTTTAAAATTTTCCCAAAGTTCTAAATATAAAATAGAAATAAAGGTGGTTATTTCCCACTAAGGGTGTGTGTAATGGCTCTGCTTCAAGCCCTTGTCAGTTTCCTAAACTTTCTGGTCATTGGACTGGGGAATGGGCAATCAACCACTTGTAGTCAACTACTGGTCATGGACTAAGATATTTCCCAGGGTCCACTTCTGTAGATAAATAGCTAAAGCCCTTACCATAATATGGCCTGCTAATAGCACATAACTGGTACTTATGTGGGTCTCAGTTCCATTATAGTTTGATTGAGTCAAGTTTCCCAAGTTTTAGTCACTTATAACACAGACCTGGGACACAGATGCCGGGGTCCATGTTATTTCAAGGCTCCATATAACTGAGACCCCATCGGCAGTACAGTTTTCAGTCTTGCAGCACATATTAAAATGAGAAATTCCTCTCCTAAATAAACCTTGAGAAAGCTCTCCTCCTTGCTTCTTAGCTCACAAGGTAGCTCAGAACACACCATTATAGTGCAGCTGCAAATAAACTGTAAGGAATAACTGGACAATCACTTGGCAGAGGGCCAATGAAGAAACCAAACTCAACCATAGATGTGAGGTATCAGAGTAAGGTTATTTCACCAAACATTTTAATTGATACTCTAAGTGTTTATAATTGGGAATAACCAAACATGATGGAAATAAAAATTCTTCATTATCTTCCTTTCACAATGTGGCTCTTTGCGATACAGCAGACAGCTCCTGCAACCAGTAAAAAATATTCCAGTTGTCGCAAGATGGTAAAACCCAATCTCTGACACCTTTAGAGATAACTTGAAGACTGGATCAAAGTGTAATAATGGCAACCCACTATGAGATGAGAGAGCTGCTTACGAAGGGATTCAATAATTGACGGGTTGTAAAGTTCAGTGCTTCTTTGGTTAAAAAAAATATCTCCAAAAATATCAGGATATGTACAAATGCTTAGGTCTTCCGCTCATTTCCCATAATACACTCAAGTGCTGGGAGTTTTCAGATTCCCCAATCTCATATCAATCTTCACTCTGATTTATAACTATGCTTGCCGGGGCTTATCCAACATCTTTAGTGCGAGTCTTCCAACCATCAGGAGACTATTAAAAAAAAAAAAGTTAAAAAAAAAGTTAAAAAGACATGCCTTGTTTATTTCATGGGACTTGATAACTTCTTCCTGATTGTAGTAGCTAGCTGAATTTTGAACCCACCTTTATAAAAACATATTGCAACAGCAGACAGAGTTAGTGTCCCAAAGCTGTAGTTTACACTGGGAGTCTAAATAATAACGTGACCTGAAACCACTTCCTCTACCTCCCTTCAGGGATACAGACTAATGTTAAGCTGTCAAAATCAAAATTTTTGCACAAGAAAAATATCCTCTTGTCCACTAATTTCAAGCAAAGCAAATTTCAAAGCTAATGATGAGGAGGAGGATGAAGATGGAGGAGGATAAAGAGGAGGATGATTTGATGATGGTGGTGGTGGTGATGACTGGTGGTGATGATACATGGTATTTCAGCATAGGAATTTAACAAAATTTCACATTCAGGGAAATTTTTAATCATATATCCATTTTAAGGAAAAGCACCTTGTGAATATAACACTGTGGAAGGGGCCCCTGCCAGTAAGCTTAGGTGACAGGAAGAATATAAACAAGGTAAAAGAATTCACAGTTTTAAAGGTGGAAATGGATTCAGACTGGGGGAAAAAAAATCAAATTTCTAAAACTTTTGGGATTGTTAAAACTAGAGTAGAAAGAAGTTGCAAGGTAGGGTGAGGAAGTACTCTCTTTCCATTTCCCATTTAAAAAAATTTTGTCATTTGTTCTGAGTATCGAACATTAGCCCCCTAATATTTTAATGCACTGGTAATATTTCAGCAAGCAGTTATTTTACTTTTGATATGTGATTTTAAAAGGTCTGTCATGGGTTTTAATGTTGATTTTTAATTACTAATTAAGGGTGTGATAAAATTCCTTCAAAATAAAATACAATGGGCAGCTAGATCGCGCAGTGGATAGAGCACCAGCCCTGGAGTCAAGAGGACCTAAGTTCAAATCTGGCCTCAAACACTTAACACTTACTAGTTGTGTGACCCTGGGCAAGTCACTTAACTCCAATTGCCTCACTTAAAAAAATGCAATGGTTTTATAATGGAAGTCAATGGAAAAAATGGAATTCATTTAAACCAAAAATTGTTTCACCACAAATTTTTCACTAAACAAGGGGCACTTGTATAGGTAATGAGTATATTAGTATTAGTATATTAGGTATATTAGTAATGATCCCTCATTAGTATATTACTAATGATCCCTTGGTGTTCATAGTAATTGTTACTGTTCTGAGCAGAAAGTCTGAGGGTCTTTTCCCTCTCAGACTGATTCATTTGTGAAGACAAACTAGGTCATCTTTTGCCCCAATTCAGACCTAGCCTTTAATTACCGAATGGGCCTTGCCTCAAAAAAACTGAGATTTGGGAAAGATCTTAGCTTAAAAAGGCCAAGGTCTCCCACTGCATCCTGGGTCATCACCAGTCATCCTGACCTTATTATGTCTTGCCACTGGACTCCAATGATTTTGGAGGCGAGAGTGAGGCTGAGGACTTTGCATAGCTCTGCCTCACTTAATTCAATTTACTTGCAAGTCAAGACATCACCCTCCCGATGTCATTGGTCCTCTTCAAGAACAAAGGACAAAAGACAACAATTTGGTCTGTGTTACCCAAGTCACACATTTTACTTTCTCTGTGCTAAACCGTCACAGAAATACTTTCCACCTAGGTCTGCCTTGGACACAACTGCTAGTGCAGAGCACCCACTTATTTAAGACCTGACTGACCCAGGTGTTAAAACTAGTTTCTGATTGTGTCTTCAGTGACAACAGAAGCCAACCTGTTAGTGTGTTTCAAGCTGGTTGATCACATAATCATTAGTATCTGACAGTGGCAATCAAGAGGAATGGGAAGGAAATGGTTAGGGACCCTGATGCAAGATATTCAACTAAGCTTGCTTGGTCACTTGGGGTCACCTGCTTCAGGCTCTTCCTTCCATTATGGAAGGTAACTTTATAACTGTATCATTAAATTACCACCTAGAACTGCACCTACTTTAAAGGGCTTTGTCATTAGGCACAGGTGTATGAATTTAACATAAAGAGTTCGTGACATCTTTCTTTGCCATACAGAAATAAGTGAACCCCTAAGCTTAAAAATGATCTTAGGAAACAAATAAATAACCACCACAGATAATCTCTACTTAAATGAAACAGAAGTGATTTTGGATGATACCTGGCACCGGCAATCAAGCCTGCTGGCATGAATTTTCCAGAGTTGTAGAATCTCATTCCCATGATGCCACTCAAAGTCCCTGATGCAGCTGACAAAAAGTGTAAAAAAGAATGGTCATAAAGATTATCCAATATATGTCTGAGTGGCAGCTAATTGGCATAGCATTTAGAGTGAGGTATCAGAGTAAGGTTATTCAGGAAAACTCATCTTCCCATGTTCAAGTCCAGCTTCAGACACTTACTAGCTGTGTGACCCTGGGCAAGTCACTTAACCCTGTTTGCCTCAGTTTCCTCATCTGGAAAATGAGCTGGAGGAGGAAATGGAAAACCATCCCAGTATCTTTGCCAAGAAAATCTCAAATGGGGACACAAAGAGTCAGACATGACTGAAAAATGACTAAACAACATAGGTTTGGGAATGAATGAAACAATGGTGTTGAAATTCTACTTATTCTTTAAGGCCCACCTCATCCATAGCCTTCTCTGATCAAGGCAGTTAATTCCCAGATAACTTATCTGTACCACACACATAGCACTTACTGACAACTTACACGTTTATTTGGTTTCACTTCCCCCTCCCACCCCCATTGTCAATACTGCAGTTAATAGGACTGAGTATAACCTCCAGTGTCCTCAGTGATTTTACACACTAATTTCAGAAAGAAAACTCCAATAATGAACATGCAAATATACATAACAGTAAATTATGCTCTATATTTCACTTTTTTTCCTGCACATGAACAGAAGTGAAAACAACTGGAAATTTTTTCCATTCTGGATCTGTGACTTCACCGTAGGGAACGACCAGTAGAGAAACTCTTTACGTTGCTGTAGATGAACACCTAGTCTTAGAGCTGCCCAGGTACACAGAGGCTAAGTGACTTGCCCTGGGTCACACAGCTAGCAGTATGTGTCATAGAAGGAACTGGATGATTTTTGTGTTTGCTTGTTTTTTTCAGAGAAGTGTTCCTGACTTTAAGGCCAGTTCTCTGCCCACTACAACATTCTACCTCTTGAAATAACAGGCAAAGTGTCTGTAAATATAATTAACTCACTCCATCCCACTCCAGCAGAATCCTCAAGATAACACCGTCTTTTTCACAGTTAGTAGATGGTAAAGAATACTTACCTAGGGAAACCCAAATGTTCTTGGGATCCTGAGACACCTGATAAGCTCCCAGTCCTGCCAGACCGCCAAAGAGAAGACCAGCAGCCAGGGATGGGACACTTCCTGGAACAAATCACATGCACATTAGCTATTTTACATTGTGGGCCACAGGCAGTCTGCCCTTGCCAAAATTACATTGATTACAATGAGAAACATCAAAAAAGAACCGTGAGCCAACCAGTTATTGAAGAAGGAAAAGGAGAAGAAAGGGAAGGGAGAAAGGGAAAAGGGGAAGAAGTAAAGATACTAGAACTTAGAGGGGCAGCTAGGTGGCACAGTAGCTAAAGCACTGGCCCTGGATTCAGGAGGACCTGAGTTCAAATGCGGCCTCAGATGCTTGACACTTACTAGCTGTGTGACCCTAGGCAAGTCACTTAACCCTCATTGCTCCACCAAAAAAAGAAAAAAGATACTAGAACTTGGAAAAGAAGTTAGGAAAAAAGGGAGGAAGGAAGGAAGGAAGGAAGGAAGGAAGGAAGGAAGGAAGGAAGGAAGGAAGGAAGGAAGGAAGGAAGGAAGGAAGGAAGGAAGGAAGGAAGGAAGGAAGGAAGGAAGGAAGGAAGGAAGGAAGGAAGGAAGGAAGGAAGGAAGGAGGGAAGGAATGAGGGAAGGAGGAAAGGAGGGAGGGAGGGGAAAAGAGAGACAGAGACACATATACTGTATTCTATACATATACTGTATAGAATAGCTCCCAAGAAAATACTCCGAATCTCCAATTAACTTTCTCAAAGTCTAAACTGCACTATAAGGAAGCAGGAAAATAACTGGGAGCTGGTGTGGCGAATGGAATGCTGGACTTGGAGTCAGGAAGACCTCAGTTCAAATCCTACCTCATACACTTACCAGTTACATGATACAACTATGTGTAAGTCACACAACTATGGCTCTCTTCCTCACTTGTAAAATATGGAAGTTAAACTCAATGACTTTTTAGGTCTCTTTTGAGTTCTAAATTTATAAGCCTATGATAAACAAATTTACAAATGAAAATTTGGATAAGGAGAGAAGTGTGTGCTGCAAAGTTCACTTTACCAAAGTCTACAGGGCTCCTGGCAGAATATCCTTCCTTGGGGGATGCATAGTAAGGTCCCTTCTGACTCTATGAGTCTAGGATGATCACTATTTGGGATTAAGTGATGGTCACATGCCTTGGCCCAGTGTCTTGGCCATTGGTGTAAAGTAAAGATGACACTGAAAATTATAAAATCAGAAGCAAACTTTTATTGGTATACTGGATAACCTTAAAAAAAAAAAAAAGCTATATCTGTGTAACTACTCCAGAGGAAAGAATATTAGATCTGGAGTCAGGGAGCCTGAGTTTAAATTCTGGCTTTAGGGGCAGCTAGGTGGCGCAGTGGATAGAGCACCGGCCCTGGAGTCAGGAGTACCTGAGTTCAAATCCGGCCTCAGACACTTAACATGTACTAGCTGTGTGACCCTGGGCAAGTCACTTAACCCCAACTGCCTCACTAAAAAAAAAAAAAAAAAATTCTGGCTTTACTATTTACTACCTGTGTGACCTCCACTAAGGCAATAAATCTCTCAGTTTCCTCATCTGTAAAATAAAAGGGCTGGACTAAATGATATCTATGTTCCCTTCTAGCTCCAGCTCTGATTCTGACCACAGGCCTGCAATCAGCCCCATCTCTCTCAAGCTACCCATGTAGTTTAAGTGAAAATATAACCAAAACAAAAACATCCCTTTATGTGATTCATCACTCATTGGTCCTTCAAAATGGCTAGTCCTTAATGACAATCCTCCATGAAAAATTTAGCTACTCTAAACAATACAATGATCCAAAACAATTCCAAAGGAGCCATAATGAAAAAATATTATTTACAACCAGAAAAAGAACTGATGAACTCTGAGTACAGATTTTCCCACTTTCTTTCTTCTTCCTTTTTTTTGAAACATGGCTAATATGGAAGCAGGACTTCACATGTATAAATGATATATTACTTGCTTTCTCAAGGAGTGGGGTAAGAACTAGAAACAGGGTAAGAATTTGAAACTCAAAATGTAAAAAAACCTTAATGTTAAAAATAGATAGATGGATGGATGGATGCATGGATGCATGGATGGATATACAGACAAGACAGACAGATAAAGTAGTCAATCTCCACGGTTAAGAAAACTAGATATGTAAGAATCAGAACATACCTGCTTTTGCATAGCCAATTATTCCACCAGAAGCAACCAGGGCAGCATAGCCAAAGCCAATCCAATCTAGAGCCATCCTGAAATAGAAAAATAGGAATTCACTTGTCAATCAATTAACAATCAGCATTTATTTATTATGTCCCAGGAGCTTTGCTAGGCACTGGTGAAACAAAACTATCACTCTTTGCAGATAATATGATGTTATATTTAGAAAATCCTAGAGAATTAACTAAAAAACTACTTGAAATTATTAACAACTTTAGCAAAGTTTCAGGATACAAAATAAACCACATAAATCATCAGCATTTCTATATACTACCAACAAACTTCAGCAACAACAGGTAGAGAAATTCCATTCAAAATAACTGTAGATAGTAGAAAATACTTGGGAGTCTGCCTGCCAAGACAAACCCAGGAACTACATGAACACAACTATAAAACACTTCTTACACAAATAAAGTCAGATCTAAACCATTAGAAAAACAATAATTGCTCACGAGGAGGTCGAGCTAGTATAATAAAAATGACAATCCTACCTAAATTAATCTATTTATATACTGCCATATCAAACTATCAAAAATTATTTTAGAGAACTAGAAAGAAATAATAGCAAAATTCATCTGGAAGAACAAAAACTGAAGGGTATCAAGGGAATCCATTTTTAAAAATGCAAAAGAAGGTAGTCTAGCCTTACCAAATCTCAAACTGTATTAAAAAGTAGTAATTATCAAAACAATATGGTACTGGCTAAGAATTACTGTGGTGGATCAGTGGAATAGAATATTACATTATAGTAAATGACTATAGTAATCTAGCATTTGATAAACCCAAAGATCCAAGCTTTTGGAACAAAAACTCATTATTTGACAAAAACTGCTGAGAAAACTGGAAAGTGGTATGGCAGAAACTAGGTATAGACCAACATCTCACACCATGTACTAAAATAAGGTCAAAGTGGGTACATGATTTACACATAAAAGGTGATACCATAAGCAAATTAAGAGAGCATGGAATAATTTATCTGTC
Organism: Dromiciops gliroides; assembly: GCF_019393635.1. NCBI lineage: Eukaryota > Metazoa > Chordata > Mammalia > Microbiotheria > Microbiotheriidae > Dromiciops > Dromiciops gliroides. Next base: position 172,380,132 of record NC_057861.1, on the reverse strand, counting down.
AGATTTATAGACAGAGGGAGGATTTAGGACCAAAGAAGATATAGAGAGCATTACAAAATGTAAAATAGATAATTCTGAGTACATAAAATTAAAAAGCTTTTGCACAAACAAAAACCAACACAACCAAAATTATAAGGAAAGCAGAAAACTGGGAAAGAATTTTGCAACAAGTATTTCTGATAAGGGCCTTATTTCTCAAATATATAGAGAACTGAGTCAAATCTATAAAAATACAAGTCATTCCCCGATTCATATATGGTCAAAGGATATGAACAGGCAGTTTTCAGATAAAGAAATCAAAGCTATCTATAATCATATAAAAATGCTCTAAATCACAATTAATCAGAGAAATGCAAATTAAAACAACTCTGAGATACCACTTCACACCCAGCTGAGTAGTTAATATGACAAAAAAGGAAAATATATGTTGGAGAGGATGTGGGAAAGCTGGGACACTAATCTACTATGGTAGAGTTGTGAACTGATCCAACCATTCAGGAAAGGAATTTGGAACTATGCCCCAAGGGCTATAAAACTGTGTATACCCTTTGATCCAGCAATACCACTGCTAGGTTTATATCCCCAAAACATTCAAAAAAGAGAAAAAGATCTATTTGTACAAAAATATTTATAGCAGTTCTTTTTACGGTGGCTAACAATTGGAAATAAGATGCCCATCAACTGGGGAATGGCTAAACAAACTGTGGTATGTGATGGTGATGGAATATTATTGTTCTATAAGAAATGACGAGCAGGATGATTTCAGAAAAACCTGGAAAGACTTAGGCTAACTGATGCATAGTGAAGTGAAGTGAACAGAACCAAGAGAATGTTATACACAGTCAGAGAAATACTGTTGAATGAAGAATTGTGAATGACTTAGCTATTCTCAGCAATACAAATTCAAGACAATCTCAAAGGACTAATGATGAAGTATACTATCCACCTCCAGAGAAAGAACTGACATAATTTGAACACAAACTGAAGCATGCTATTTTTTAAACTTACTTTCTTTCATATTTTTCTTTTATTGGAGTCTTTTTAAAAAAATGACTCACATGGATATGTTTTACATTTTTTTTTAAATGTTATTGCCGGGGCAACTAAGTAGCACAGTGGATAAAGCACTGGCCCTGGATTCAGGAGGACCAGAGTTCAAATACAGCCTCAGACACTTGAAACTTACTAGCTATGTAACCCTGGGGCAAGTTACTTAACTGGCATTGCCCAGCAAAAAACAAAAAACAAAACAACAAAAAAAACCTAAGTGTCATTGCATATTGAAAATTGGACTAAACATAAGTATAAGCTCTATACCAGCAGGCAACTTTCCCTTCTTTTAACTTAAGACAAAACCCAAAATCTGAAAGGAAAGCGTCAAGCCTCCTTTGCCCTTTACCTTAAAAAGTCTTCAGCCTATCTGTCCATGCTCTTGGCTTTATACTTCTGGAGTCTTTTGTTTTGTTTTGTTTTGTTTTGTTTTTGGTGAGGCAATTGGGGTCAAGTGACTTGCCCAGGGTCACACGGCCAGTAAGTGCTAAGTGTCTGAGGCCGGATTTGAACTCAGGTCCTCCCGACTCCAGGGCCCATGCTCTATCCACTGCGCCACTGAGCTGCCCCGAGTCTTTTTTTTTTAATAGTAAAGGTAAGATATATTTATTTCAATTTTTAAGAAACAGTAAAATGTTCAAGGGCAAGGATCTTGCCTTATCTATTTTTGTATCTCTCAGCACCAGACACTGAACATAGAGATCAATACTTCCAGTTTCCTTGATTTTAGGTCTAGGGAACTCCCTCCACCAAAAAATTCCAACCCCTACATACCTTAATAGATGATTTAATAGGCTTCTAAGGTTAAAAGGGAAAAAAAAGGGGAATCCCTTAGAGGCCAAGCCTGTTGGCCATAGACCACCAGGTTCAAAGCACTTCCAATTTATTGGGATTGAATTTGTGTTCTGCTCCAGGCACTTAGCCTGAGAAAGCTGTCACCATCCCAATTCCATGTAGCTTCCAAAAGTAACTTTGGAGCGATTCTATATGTGGCTGGTGCATATGCTTAAGATATAACTGAATATAAGGTGATTTTAATTAGAGCCACATGGTTTGGTTTTGTTTTGTGGGGGGTTTTGGTAACACTCTGGGGGAGGAGGAATGAAAACTTAAAGGGAAAATCAACTTCTCTTCCAGTTCTGCAAAATAAACGACCTCTGTACAGGTTCCTACAGTAGTTTCCAGCAATTTGTTTTTGTATTTTAGCTAATGCGGCTAGAATTCATCTTGTAAGCTTCTCTCTTCCCTCTTTTACTTATTCTCACCGCTGCAAGAACCTTCAAACAGTTAAATGTACACACACACACACACACACACAGGCATGCATGCGAAAAACGTAATCTGGAAATAGCATTAGCAGGTAATATTTATTTTAAGAAAAATGGGAGCATTACACAATACGTTCCCAAAAGCCTTTCATTTTCTGACGCTATAAACTGCATACGCTAGTCACGACTCCGCGACGGCTATTTAAGTACCAGAATCAAAAAACATTTTACTTAGGGGTCTCGAGCAGGATTCACAACATATTTTAAGAGATGCAAAAAACAAACAAAACCCCCAGACAAACCCACAAAAATCCATGCCATTTACAAATCCATAAAATGCACTTATATCCCGTAAGTGGAAGAAGGCCAGGGGAGCGGTCACCTAAGCCTTGTAACTAACCTGTCTAGGGCGCAGCAGGGTAGGAGGCGCAGGCAGAGCTGAAGGTTCTACGGAGAGAACGTTCGGACGCTCACCGTTCCACTGTAATAGACCACTTCCGGGGAAGAACGAATGGGCGTTACTTAAAGAAAAGAAAAAAAAGAAAGAGAGAGGCCAATCACCGCCGGGGAGCCTGGCCTTACAGAGCGCTCGAGCTGTCAGGTCCTAAGACCGGGCTCCGGGCAGGGATCTGGGAGGTCTCCAACCACGTGGAAGCCCAGGACACATTGAAATGAGGAAGAAAAAGAGGTTGCGATAAAGTTTGTGCCCACTGGCTCCGACTGTTGAAGGGAATTGGGGAAATTGTGTAGCCACGAGCTGAAAAATGTTCGCACCCTCCCCTCCCCCTACCCAGCTGTTTATTAAATTTAATTTTGTGCTGTCCAGCTAATGAGGGCTAGTTATTTTGCATGACTTTATATACTTATAACGGGTTTTGATTTTCTTGCTTTCTAAGTGGGTGAGGGAGAGAATTAGGAATAGAAAATAAAATTGATTATCTTTAAAAAGAAAATTAAAGAGGCTTAAGTGAGATAAATGGTGGAGATGAGTCGGGGCGAGTTCAGTCGTTTTCAGCCATGTCCGACTCTTCGTGACCCTACTTGGAGTTGTTTTGCCATTTCCTTCTCTATGTGTGGTGTGTGCTTACTTGTAAGCTAAAAAAAAAAAAATCCCTATTCTAAAAAGTTATTCTAGTTACCCAGGTACCCGTACTTATGAAGAGTTATGCAGATTAATGAGTTAATTGCTCTATGATGGAATTGAATTTCTCCTATGATTAATGGAGCACAATGTTGTTAGTGCCTAACATGGGGTCAAACTCCCTTCATTTTAGGCCCAGGGAAGGAAAGTAGAAAGTAAGAAAGTAAAGGCGATTCAAATACAGGTCCTCTGATTTCAAAATGTGGTACATAAAGACTCGTCTGTTATATGATATGACCTAAGTCTAATATGCTATTTAATGTCACCAATGGATTTGTGATTTAAAAAAAAATAATAAATGTAACAAAAAATATTCAATGAATAATTTAAAAAATGACACTAGCACCTAATTTGCAACATATTTGTTGGCAGCAATTGTGGATTTAGTCCTTTTCTTGCCACTTAATAGCTTGCAGAATCATGGATATGGACTACTCACTAACACTTTCTGAGCTTCAGATGCCATATTTGTAAAATGGGAATGATAATCCCTACAACTACCTGCTTCTTAGGTTGTAGAAGGGATGAAATGAGATAACACAGGCAAAAGGATTTGCAAAGCACCTAGCGCTATATAAATGGTAGCTATGGCTACCCCATTATTAAAAGTTTCTAAATAACTTTTTAAACCCTTTTTATGCCCCTCTCCACGTGCAGCACCATATAAAATTTTTTCTACTTCCTCTCAGCAGGTCCAAAAGAAAATTATCCACTTGTTTGTTTTTCTTTGTCTTTTAGATGCATTAACACTTATAGATTGTGTAGTTTGCTGGCCCTTCGAAGCATGAATTATTTATCTGAACCATTGAATATGCCTCTTGGGCGTCACCAAGATTATACAAGAGGCTGTTGGGTCTGGAGTCTGCTGATCTTCAGTCACTATCTAATCACTTTTCTTCACAGAGCTCAAGTATGATAGCAGAAAGGCTTCAAGAGAAGCTGTGGTGTTTTGTTTTTGTTTTTATTTCTTTTTAAGAGTGCTAAAAGAAGATAATCCTAGTTGTTAAAAGGGGGTAGAATTTCACTTAGCTAATCATACTATTTTCCAATGTAAGAACTCTTTTCAGTCATACAATGTGAGAATTGACCTGGACATGAAACAAGGTCTCACTTATTTTATAATTTGGGCATCAGGATTTAGAGCTCATCACAACCTTAGAAATCATCTAGTCTAGCCCTACATTTTACAAATAAGAAAACCCACACCTATGTAGATTAAATGTTTTGCCCAAGGTCACATGTGCAGTAAATAACAGAAATTGGACATTAACCCACGTCATCTGCCTCTAAATCCAGGGCTTTTTCCATTACAACATCTTTTATTTCCTAAATTTCTGTAAGCCCAGAGACAAAACCAAAAATCAGGCTGTGGTAAGAGTATTAAGAACAATTCAATATAAATCATGCAACTTGGGATCTATGATCAGGTGGAAAAAGAATTAGACTTTCTCTGCTTGGTCCTGGGGCAGAGAACAAAATTAGGAGTAGAAAGAAAGTGGACATTGCATAGAAGTTGCTTTTGCCTTAATTTAAGGAAAATTTTCCTAACAGAGCTATCCAAAAGTGAAATAGGCTCTAAAAATGAATCCGAGGGATTTATCTAGAGGCTAAACAATCACTTGTCATAGATGTTGTAAAAGGGATGCTTGTTCAGATATGGCTTGAACTAAATGGCTTCTGAGGTCCTTTCTAGCTTTGAGATTCTATACTTTTTATGTCAACTATTTCATAAACATCTGGATGATGTGTGGTATTTGATGCCCAAGTTTGTTTGTTTGTTTGTTTTTTAAAGCAGGTCAATGAGGGTTAAGTGACTTGCCCAGGGTCACACAGCTAGTAAGTGTCAAGTGTCTGAGGCTGGATTTGAACTCAGGTCCTCCTGAATCCAGGGCTGGTGCTTCATCCACTGTGCCACCTAGCTGCCCCCGATACCCAAGTTTTAATATATTCCTGTTTGTGCCCATTTGAAAAGGTTGTTCTGTGTGTTGGGGTCTCAATCATCCATAGCAATCAAGGGAAGTAGCTTTATAAATAATAATAAAATTTTCATTTGCTTTTGAAATTAATTTTAAGGTTTTGCTTGAGATTTCCCTATTCTAATGTACTCTCCCTTAAAGTTCTTTTATGTCCTATATGCACATTCGGGGAGGGGGTGGGGAGTAGAGGACGATGGGGGTCATGTAAAGAGTATGTTATGTATTACAGAGAAGCTACGCTATGATGAAAAACTAACCACAGATAAAACACTAAGTGTTGTATGCAGTTTGTTGAATGCCTTTCCACTACAACATTCTTTAATTTGTCAAATTTCTTTAAGCCCAGAGACAAAACCAAAAATCAGGTTGCAGCAAGAGTTTAAAGAGCAATCTATTATGTTTTGGGGGGCAGCTAGGTGGCACAGTGGATAAATCACCAACCCTGGATTCAGGAGGACCTGACTTCAAATTTGGCCTCAGACGCTTGACACTTACTAGCTGTGTGACCCTGGGCAAGTCACTTGCCCCTCCCCTCCCCAAAAGAGCAATTTATAATAAAAACCATGTAATTTATATACCACGAATGTTTCCTTCCTTTGTACAAAAAAGGAAAATCATATTAATTCCCAGAAGGTAAGACTGACATTCATTCAATAAATATTGGTGGTGGTGTTTAGTTGTTATCAGTTGTGTCCGACTCTCTGTGACGCCATTTGGGATCTTCTTGACAAAGATACTGGATTGGTTAGCTATTTCCTTCTCCAGCTCATTTTACAGATGAGGCAAACAGGGTTAAGTGACTTGTCCAGGGCCACACAGCTAGTAAGTGTGTGAGGCTGGATTTGAACTCAGGAAGACTCATCTTCCTGACTTCGGGCCCAACACTCTATGTACTGTGCCATCTAGCTGCAAATATTTATTGAGTACCTACTATATACTAGGTAATCGGTAAGGTGTAGAATGTAGAAACAAAGAGTAAGACTTGACATTTGTTCTCCAGGAGGTTACTGCCCTGTACATAGAAACTGTAATGAAATGCAATGAAATGGACAAAGTTTTCTGGGAGTTGAGAGGAAACATTTTGGGTTAAATCAAATCAGGGAAAGCATCAAGGAAATGAATTTGATTTAAGCCTTGCAGGATATGGAAGAATTAGGTGAAATGTGTAAATCCCATGACTGGAAAGATGGTGGAATAGCTGTTTGTTTTTTCAAACTCCTTCAATCTCAAAATTTCAAAAGAATGGAATTACGTGTAAGAGATAGATAGCCAAACCTGTAAAAAACTTCAAAGAAGATTAAAACCTCATGAGTTAACACCAGGGAACTTTAATACTTAGACCACTCATTTAGCCTCTCTGTTTCCCAAGTAATCTCATGTGACTCTCCCCAAACTCCTCTTTAAACTGAAAGAAGTAGCAGAGCCAATTCTGCCCAGCCTTTCGAAGAAAAGAGACATTGAATGCAGGAGGTTCAGGAAGACTTGGGTAGAATGGAAAAAGCACAGTTCTCAGAGACATAGGCTAGAGGGGAATGAGTGTGAAGCCTGAGGGAAAAGGAACTGGAAATCTACCACCAGCCCTGGTGCTATGGAGGTTACTCGGGGCAGGGAATCTTGTCTCAGATGATCCCCAAACAAGAGGATGCTGAGACCACCTGGATACCTGCCCTAGGATGTCTGTACAGCAGTGGAAGAGGGAGGGCCCAGAAAATGAAGAGTATTCCCGAAGGTGAGTGATGGAGAACTCAAAAGAGAAGCAGAAAGACCAAAAGATTACATGGATCACCCATAATCACATAAAGCTAAGGTGTGCTGAAGAGAGCCTGAATAAAACTCTATCTCCTAAGCAGAGAAACCAATAAAAAGGGCCATGAAGAAAATATGGAAGAATAATGAACACTTCAAAATGAAACCAGAGTACATTGAACAAGTATTATAATAACTAGTATTTATTGTTAAGGGCTAAAATTCTAGCTATTCTGTCTAAAATATCTAATGAGTGGTCACCAATAAATTATAAGTTTCAGCAAGAGTTAGGCTTTTAAGCATTTATTAAGGAGAATAAGAATTTGATAAAGAGAGAAGAAAGGCCTAGATTCCTCTATCTATTAAAGGGAGAGCGCATTTTTAGCTGCCTTCTCCACCAGCGTCCCCAGGAAAAAGCCCGAGACCGAGCGCCAGTCTCTTCCTTCTTCCTCCCACTAGCCAACTGTCACTTCCTGATGCCAAAGAAAAGACTCCTGGTCTTGCCCTCAAAGACCTTCACTTCATGGGCGGAACTCTTCTACAGTAAGTCTCCAGCAGGTGGCGTCATTCCAATCGTTACATTATATAGTGCTTTTATCCTTACAACAGGAGGTAGGAGCTATTATTCTCACCCTCATTTTGTAGATGAGGAAACTGAAACAGACTGAAGTTAAGTGACCTGTCCAGGGTCAAGTCTTTTAAATACCTGAGGTCAGTTTTGAACTTAATTTTCTTGTCTCCAGGTCCAGCACACTGAAAATGACTGGAAATGAATCAATATTAGCTAATAACACAGAATCCTGCAGACTCCTAAGAGATCATAGAACATAAGCAAGATACTTTAGGTAGGTAGATGGGGTTAAAAACTGGAATGGGTCGGGGCAGCTAGGTGGTGCAGTGGATAAAGCACCGGCCCTGGATTCAGGAGTACCTGAGTTCAAATCCAGCCTCAGACACTTGACACTTACTAGCTGTGTGACCCTGGGCAAGTCACTTAACCCTCATTGCCCCGCCCCAAAAAAACCAACAAAAAACTGGAATGGGTCAAGTTGAGGGAGAAACACATTCTAGCTTGAAAAAACATGAGTAGGGGCAGCTAGGTGGTAAAGTAGATAAAGCACTGGCCCTGGATTCAGGAGGACCTGAGTTCAAATCCGGCCTCAGACACTTGACATTTACTAGCTGTGTGACCCTGGGCAAGTGCCCTGCAAAAAAAAAAGAGAGAGAGAGAGAGAGAGAGAAAGAAAGAAAGAAAGAAAGAAAGAAAGAAAGAAAGAAAGAAAGAAAGAAAGAAAGAAAGAAAGAAAGAAAGGAAGGAAGGAAGGAAGGAAGGAAGAAGAAAGAAAGAAAGAAAAGAAAGAAAGAAAGAAAGAAAGAAAAGAAAAGAAAAGAAAAGAAAAGAAAAGAAAAGGAATATGAGTAAAGGAAGGCACAGAAGTGAGAGTATATAAGGTACATTGGGGAACAAGATAGTCCAGTTTGCCTGGAGGCTTGGGAAACAGAAAGGGCAAAGTACAAAGGTTATAAACAGATTGTGGTCAAATCATAGAAGGCTTAAGTACCAGACCAAGGACTCTATGAGAAGCCATTGATGGTTTTTGAGCAGAGGGATGAAGTGCTCAGAAAAATTAAACTGAGTCAAGTAAGGTCCATAGGCAAATCAATTAGACGTTTACTTAGGAAGCAGCTTGGTGCCTGAGTAGAAGTCAGAAGACACCTAGGTTCAAATCTTGCCTCTTCTCAGCATGTCTTAGATATTTGACCTTGTGGGCAAATCACAAATCTTTGAGCCTCCATTTCATCTGTAAATTGGGGAAGATAAGAACATGGAGTACCTACTTCTTAAGGTTAATTTTGAGTATTGACTAATTTAATTTATGAAAAATGCCTTACCAACTTTAGGGCACTATAAAATTTTTAGATATTAATTCTATAGCTCAGGCAAGAGGTGACTGAATTCTTTTCCAAGGCAAACACTTCTACCTCCACAATCCTTCCAGTTCCATCCTGTCTTCTCCAGCAGATTGTCCCCATTATTTCCACTCTCCCTAATCTTCAATCCCTCCCTGTCAGCTACTTCCCTACTACCTACAAACTTGCCTGTCTCCATGTCAAGAACTTGCCCTCTCTCTCTCTCTCTCTCTCTCTCTCTCTCTCTCTCTCTCTCTCTGAGTCTGTCTCTCCTTTTTGCAATTAAACTCCTTGAGAAGGCTGCCTACAATTAGTACCTTTACTTCTCTCTCTTAACTCGATATCTATAATCTGGCTTCTGATCTCATCATTCAACTGAAACTGCTCTCCCCAAAGTTACTAATGACCTCTTAATTGCCACATCTAATGGCCTTTTCTCCATCCTTATCCCTTTTGACTTCTCTGAAGCTTTCAGCACTGTAGATCACTGTCTCCTTGATATTTTCCTCTTTAGGTTTCATGACACTGAGCTCATAATTGTACTACCTGTCTGATTATTCCTCTATCTCCTTTGCTGGATCTTCATCCAGGTCATGCCCACTAACTTGTGGGTAGCTAGGTGGTGCAATGGATAGAGCACTGGCCCTGGAGTCAAGAGGACCTGAGCTGTGTGACCCTAGAGAAGTCACTTAACCCCAATTGCCTTGAACATCTGGAGTCATCTTGATCTATATCTTGCCACGGGAACCAGATGGCTCTGGAGAAGAGAGTGAGGTTGGTGACCTTGTACAGCCCTCTCTCACTTAAATCCAATTCAGTGCAAGTCATAATGCTACCTCTCTATGTCACGGTCCTCTTTGAGAATGAAGGACGAACAACTAACTATGGGTGTCTCCCATGGCTCTGCCTTGGACACTCTTCTCCTTTTCCTCTACACTACTTTTCTTGGTGATCTCATCAGCTCACATGGATTTATATTTATGCCTATAATTCTCAGATCTAAATATCCAGCCCTTAAGCTATCTGTTGGAAAGCTTATAATAGCCATTGGGAAGAATTTGATAGACAAATTAAAATGAATAAAGGAATTTTCAAGCACCTCTAAGGTTAGGGAGCATGAATTTCTGACAGGTCAATAGCCCTACTTTCATAATTTTCTCCAGAGGAGTTTGGGAGTAGGACCAGAGGGGCCAATTATGTTATGGGGGAAATTGATGGGGTTTTGGGGTAGGGGTTCTTAGGAATTCCTCTTTAAAGAATTACACCCTCTTGTACACAAATCCAATTAGAATAAAATAATAGTTTATTTAGGTGCTAGGGAAAGGAAACTAAGAGAGAAGTCCTTGGACTTCTTGTGGGGAAAAGGCATGGCACATAGGCGTGGCTCTCTGAGATACCTATCTCCTCAAGCAGGAGACCGGCAGATACTTTTATGGAGGACCAATGGTGGTGCAATGAGGTGATCATCTGACTGTGGAAAGTTTCCCTTATTGGGGGAGGACCATCCCCCACTGGTGGTGGCTGGGGTGAGTTGGGTGAGGGGTGGCTCTGGATCTCTCAAGCCATCTCCCTCCCCCTCATGCCACAAAGGCAGCAGCCACACCTAATCTTATCTTCCCAAGGGGTGGGGGAGACTGGAATGAAGGGTGGTAGTCCTAGAGCTAACTCAGCCCTGATCCAGTGCCACTTATCTCTTTTGGTGTGTCTGTCCTTTGGTTTAGTTTCTCAAGGAAAAGGTTCTTTGATTTACTCCAGAAAACTTCTGATGTACCCCGGGCCCATAACATTATTTATTAAATGCCTACTACTGTTCCATGTAGAGCAAAGGTAGAAGACAGCTACTTGAGGTGTGAGGTTCTTTACCAGGGGTCGATGAAACTTATTTTTAAAAAATATTGATAACTATTTCAATATAATTGGTTTCCTATATATTTATGCATGTAGAAACATTCTGAGAAAAGGACCATGGGCTTCAACAGACTGATGAAGAGCTCCATGACACACACAAAGGTTAATCTGCATTTATTAAACACTTTTACTATGTTCCAGACACTATGCTAGCTGAGATCTATTAATATTAAGCATCAAATAACCACTCCTCTTAAGGAGCTTACATTCTGATGTCATGTCAAGCACAGTGAAGCTGCTCCTTGCTCCTCAAGACAGCTACATTATTAGCTCTAGTTTTTCCCTTTTTTTGGTGAGACAATTGGGGTTAAGTGACTTGCCCAAGGTCACACAACTAGTAAGTGTCAAGTGTCTGAGGTCGGATTTGAACTCAGGTACTCCTGACTCCAGGGCCTGTGCTCTATCCACTGCGCCACCTAGCTGCCCATACATTAGCTCTAAAACTCAGACTCTAGAATGCCCAGATGCCAGGGGTACCCCCAAATCTTTTGAACTCACAAAGTCAGAGCTTCTAGTCTCCACCCAAAAAGGGGAAAACAAACAAAAAAAATCCCACAAATGCAGAGGACAAGAACCTAGGCCGATTTCTCTTGGCCATAGGGCCTCAGAAGAGAAAAGACCCCATAGCCTCGATCCTTAAAAGTACGATCTTTCACCTGACACCACAAGCAAAGGTGTCAGTCACACTATCAGAAACAGAGAAGCTAAAAGGAGAGGGGTGGTGAAAGTTGTTCAGGTCTCTTGGATGCCTTCACAGTTAATCAAAGAGCTTCCCATTCTCCTTGGTTCCCACAGCCGGGTACAAAACATCTACATGTGTTCCAGTCTCTCCATTCTTTACACATAGAAGGCTCCCTCTATGTGGTGATACTACCTCAGGTATGATGCCAAACTCTCATTATATAAATATGGGAAATCCATTAACCTGTCTTCAACTTCCCAAAAGAAACGATTCTTACCCAAAACAAAGCATATACTTTACAAATACCTCCAACACAATTGCTCTATTTAGAAAAACATAGTAAATTTTATTAAAGACACAGTACAAGTATTCAAATATGACTATATATTAAAACAGTACAAAAGGATTTAAAAAACATGTTTAACAAAAATGTGCAACTATTTATTATATTTCAAATTTAAACGAGGTGGTCAAGGGCTGACCTAACAATTGGAACTGTGTCTCTCAAACATGCCTTACCCCTCTATGATCAGCCAGGCTACTAAGATGTCAGACTATCATCTTGATTGTCAGGCAGGACTAAGGATAGCTAAGAACATTGCACCCCTTCCCCTTTTGCTCAAGGATTGATGATCAAAACATTTCCGTTGCTTGACCAACCATGATTCTGGAGGACTAATGAGAAAACATTTGATCGACCTCCTGAAACATGAACTCAGGGTGCACAATGAGACATATTTTTTGGACATGGCTAATGTGGAAATTTGTTTTGCTTGACTGTGAATATATGTTACAAGGATTTTCTTTTTTTTTTAATCATTTTTTAACTGGATAAAAATTAAAATTTATTTAAACATCATTGCTTCTGAGGGCATGACAATCTATAGCCCTATCACTCCATCAGATGTCACTCTGTATATATTTTCCATTTAATTTTCTACGTTCATGTGATTTCTCTGTAATAGAACCTTAGCCCCTTCATGTCAAAGACTGTTTCCATTTTGGCTTTCTTCCTTTGGGTGGAAGTTCAACCTCAATGTAGGAAGACAGGTTTGGGATCAAATTCCACCTGAATCTGGGCAAGTCACTTAAACCTTCCCGTGTTCCGGGACACTCTTGAAGGCTGGAAGTTGCAGAGAAGGTGCTAGCCTGAATTGGTAGAGTTCCCTCACCCGGGGATAGAAGAACATGAAATGCTTACTCTATATTACTATCTGTGTTAGGGATTCAAGTAGAAGATTTCTGCCCTCAGTTACATTCTAATGGGGGAGACCACACATAAAGGAGAGGTGGAAACAGAGGAACAATAGTATATGAATGTGGAGATGGTCAAAAGTAGTATTGAGGTCAGGTCCTAACAGAATTAAATTGAATGCTCATCTATCAAAGCCCAGAGTCCCAGGAGCAAAATCTAAGGACCAGGGTGAGGGGCATGAAGATGACAAATGCAAGTGGTTTAATGTAGAGATGACCAGTAGTGCCTTATGCTAATTAAATCATAGGTCCAGTTTCTATTTTCTCGTTTCTGGCACTTATTATAAAACATGGCATATAGTTGGTGTTTAATGCTTGTTGAATTGAACAGAATTCAACTTGCATTCATATTAATGTCCAGGTCATTTCTACCAAGACAAGGACGAAGTTATAAATAACAAGGCCTTGTAAATACAGAGCACAGAACACCAATTTTACACCAATCCGAAGACCTTGGTCCAGATCTAACACTATGGCTATTTACTGTCCTTGTGACATCAGTAACTTAAACCTCCTGGCTAGTACAGTTTCCTTATCTGTAAAAGGATAGGATTGGGCTAGAAGTCACTTTTAGTTTTAAATCATATAATTCTAGAAGCTGGTGATCAGTTTTTATAAGGAGGGGAACCACAGCTCTCTTAACATTTGTGTTCATCAACAAGAGCTTTAGAAGAGAGATGTAAAACATTGTAATGGGCTGCCTCATGAAATAGTGAATGCAGTGGTATTTTATGCAAAGACTAAGTTACCAGCTATGGGATATATAAAAGGAAGTTCCGTAAAGTTCACTTAATAGGATTAACACACCAATTTTTAAAAAATAAATTACTGTAACTTTATTTTAAAATGCCACAGAGGGGAAGCTAGGTGGCACAGTGGATAGAGCACCGGCTCTGGAGTCAGGAGGACTTGAGTTTAAATCCGGCCTCAGACACTTAACACTTACTAGCTGTGTGACCCTGGGCAAGTCACTTAACCCCAACTGCCTCACCAAAAAAAAAAAAAAAAAAAGTCACATAGAGGAACAATAACTTTTTTTTTTTGGTGGGGCAATGAGGGTTAAGTGACTTGCCCAGGGTCACACTGCTAGTGTCAAGTGTCTGAGACCAGATTTGAACTCAGGCCTTCCTGAATCTGGGGCCAGTGCTTTATCTACTGTACCACCCAGCTGCCCCAATAGCTTGCTTTTATACGGCAGCCAATTGGCGATGCACTCACAATACTATGAAATAGGCAATACAAGTGTTTCCCGTTCTAGATAAAATGGGAGCACAGAAAGCTTAAGGTTCATGGTGTCACAGGTAGTGGCAGAACCAGAGCCTGAACCACGGCCATTTTTCTCATAAACTGGCTTAGAAAACATTCAGCTTGTTCACACTTACATAAGGAAAAACAGGTCACACTGTATTTTCATGAGCAAACCATGTCCTGAATATATGGAAAAGCACTTAGAAAGTGTTACGTGTAAAGCACTGCTCTAAGTATTGGGGATACAAAGAGAAAAACAGGAACGCCCCTCTTCTCAATTTCTTACACTACTAGAAGCAGATTCCAACACATACAGGAACATTCAGCGGCAGGGCAACTGATGATGTATCCTCTATAGGGTCATTTCCATTGATAAAACAAAATCTAGTTCTCATAGTTAAACATCATAGAACCAAAGACTGGTGGCAAGAACTTTTTCATGCTATACAACATAAAGACTATATAATAAGGGAACAATTAAAAAAAAGATTATAGGATTTTAGAGCTTTGTAGTTTCACAGATGAGAAAAATGAGACACGTTCCTCCCCCAAAAGAATCCTTTAGATCACTTTGAGGTAAATGCTCTGATGGTGCTTTTCTAAGCCATTCATTAGTCACTATAGAGTCTTACTATATACATGCACATACTTTCTGCATTAACAGTCTCAAATATTAACATCCTTTGGGGAAAAAAAAATCCAAGAGATGTAAATAGATGGAACTTAAATGTTTTGCTTTGTTTTGAGGGCAATGAGGGTGAGTTACTTTTCCCCAGTCTACCTGTCCCTGCCTGCCCCACACAAAGCAAGGATTAACAAAAAATGAATGCAAGTGACTTTCCCAGGTTCACATAGCTAGCATCAAGTGTATGAGGATGGGGGCCAGCTAGATGGCGCAGTGGATAAAGCACTGGCCTTGGATTCAGGGGTACCTGAGTTCAAATCTGGCCTCAGACACTTGACACTTATCAGCTATGTGACCCTTGGGGCAAGTCCCTTAATCCTCATTGCTCCACAAAAATAAAAAAGTGTATGCAGACTATTTTTCTGCCATCTTTATCCTTTTTCCATGTAATCTAATACTTGCAAATCCAAGTATCTGGTTTTGTATTTCACTCACATAACATGCCCTACCCATAAAAAAATTGTTCTTTGGATAATCGTTCCATTACTTAAACCTTGCTTTACAGAGGAAAGACACAAATTGAAGAAAATGTTTACTTTATTCTGTCCATCAGACTAAACATAAAACCCATTGTCCTGCTTCCCTGTTCATCTTTACAGGCCTCAAATATTTGCTTCTCTATGTCATTGCACTAAGCACTTGCCTTTCTTACTCTGCTATTTCAAGACAGTCAGAAATCTAGGTAGGAGACAACTTCACTGCACACAGCAGATTGTGTACTATGTCTCTTCATCTTTGTTGAGAATACCGAGTCCCACGTTAGCTAAGATTTGTTTCCATTCTTGGTAGAAGGCATGAAAACAACACTTTAAATGTTACCCTTCCCTACATCATTTACAAAATTCCTTTTTGACTTATTTTTTTTTATTAACAATTTTACAACTTTTTTAAAAAGTATTTTTTCACTAAGGGTTGATCTACCACCACACTGACAATCTCCCTCTCTATTCATTTTCTATTTGAATTAGAAAAGAATGGGTTAGGACTTCTGAAAAGATTATAAATCCAAACATTATTTACTTTACATAACAAAAAAAAATATATTTTGTGTTACTATATTATATGCACTTAACACACTGAGACCTCTAGAAAACAAAAAGTTTTCACGTGTGCCATATGGATTTCTCAGTTGTAGAAATCCTTATTTTTATTAAAAAACAAAAATAATTAGACAAAATTGAGAAATAATGATTCCTTTACAAAGACTTTCTTGAATTTTCAAAGATTTATTCAGTGATTTGCACTTTCTTTTTTTTCTTTTTTTCTAGTACACCTTCCAATTTTCTTTTCTTGACTGACACTACATTTTCTGCTTTTGTTGGTTTTTTACTATCCTTAGTGCAATCTAATTTCTTGGATTGTTGCTTTTTTCCTGCTGAATCATCAGATTTTGGGGGGCTAGTCTTGAACTCTTGTTCTTCTTTGTTTACTGAAACAAAAGTGACAGTGAAGAAAAAGTAAGGTAATTTTTTTCAAACACCAAGACAAATCATCTGAAATGCAGAACATATATTTCAATTTCTCATCTAGAGCACTCCAAATGTATTTGCTCCCCTCACAGTATTCTTTGCCACAAGAAATTGTGATACACTGAATATCTTAAATACCAAAAAAGAAGAGATTTTGGGCAGTCAGGTCCAAGATCTGGCCCTCTCCTTCCTCCTGATCTCTTCTTTACCAAGACTGAGTGGCTTTGTACTTCTGCAGTTAGAATTGCTATTGTGATCTTGCTAACAATCTGGGAAGAGCAGGCAACACAGTGGAGCTAGGGACAGACATTGGGGGATGCAAGGAACATCTAGCAAAACTCTAGGCACAGTGGCACACCTCTTGAGAACCACTGTAAAAGATAAATTCACAATGTCAGTTACCAGGAGAGGGGGCTGCAGCTGTAGGAAGATGATCTTTGGTGTCCGTAATTTTGTCTAGCCACACTCCAAGGCAGGTGAGTCTGGCTTTAGTATTTACTTCACATAGTAAAGATGGGGGTGTCTTCTAAAGTTTGAGGAAAACAAAATTGGAAATATGTTAATTGTGAATATTTTAATGCAATTAGGTTTTTTATTTCATCCATTAAGAAAACAGTATGACCTTAAGTTTTAATGCCACTTTGGTTTTCATTTCAGTATCAGAATTTGCATAACCATAAAAAGTAAAACCTCATAATAAAGTAGTAAAACATAGATAAAAATCTTGCAACAATCTAGTAATAAAGCACAACAAATTATGATTTCTAAGCCTTTGACTATTAAGTGATAAGTCAATTTACTTTGTGGAGTAGTTAAGAGAACTATAACCTCATCATAACAAAAGGCTTTGAATCAATCATTGCAGTTCTTCATAAAGTAATCTGACATGACATACAAAATTACTAAAAATTATATGAAAACACTTTACAAACCAAACCTACTATATGTCAGGATATTAAAGGCTGTGGCCCTACATATAACACTATACGCCATTCACTTTTCCCTCCTTGGTCTTGTGCTAAATGGTACAGCAGAGAGAGAGAAGTCAGGAAGACCTGAGTTCAAATCCACTCAGACATTTACTAGCTGTGTGACTTTAGGTAAGTCACTTAACCTTTATTTGTCTCAGTTTCCTCAACTATAAATAATAGTGTCCTACGTACCAGGTTTGTTGTGAGGATCAAATGAAATAATATTTGTAAAGTGCTTAGCACAGTGCAGACACTTAATAAATGCTAGCTATTATTATTATTGTTGTTGTTGTTGTTAATTGTCCTTCCCTTTCTACCTGAAAGTTATAGAATTCAAAACTGGCTCAATGATAAAAGATGAGTGAGATGAGATTTTTTTAAACAATCAAAAATAACAACCTAGAGTTGCTAACATGTAAACTAGAAAAAAAGTCCTCTTACGATAAAAACCCATTAAGTCCTAACTCATTTCATATGCCCAGATATGTCCCTCAGCAAAGTATTATTCAAAATCACTGTTTGTAAAAGTGCAGAACAGAGTTTAGAAGTGGTAGTGGGCTTGAAAATCACCTAACCCCCTATTTTACATCTGAAAAAAAACAACAACTGAGGCCCATATAGGGGAAGTATCTTGCCTAAGACCACACAGAAAATAGAAGCAGCAGGATTTGAACCCAGTCCACACTTAAACTCTTTCTATGCCTCTGGTTAACACAATGTTAATGAGAACTTATTTCATAAGTTTATTAGTTTCTTCTCTGAATTTTTAAAAAGGATCAAGTTTATCTTAATTCACCACTAAATTTACTCATTTAACTTTGAAAATCTAGTGTTAGTGGGAATCAATAATTAACTGTAAAAACTTCCCAAAGGCTAAATATATCTATAATGCAAAAAATGCCAAATACCACAGAATAATAGAACAATTCAGATGGAAGTCTCTCACTTTCCAACAATGAGACTCATAAGTGTTTTAGATATTAGCTGTAATAGTTCATATTTACATAACACTTTATTACAATGGCTCCCCATCCCATTTGAGCCTCATGACCAACTTGATGAGTGGGACAGCATGTAGAATGGGGAAAAACGTGTGTCCTTGGGTCAGGTTTGAAAATTGTGTCCTCTGTGTCTTATGGTGGATTTTTAAGCCCTCTACAGAAATGAATGCATAACCTATACACACATATTCATACAACAAAACCCACCACATGTCCCTGAGAGTCAAATTTCCTGGCATTTAGAAGCATTTATAAAAGATCATCAATAAAAGCCTTGTCAGTATGCCTGTCATTCTAGATAGATGCCTACCTATAGGCTTGGCCCTGTGGGGTTTATTCCTATTTTCCAGATAAGGAAACTAAGGTTTCAATAGGTACCATAGCTGTCCAAGGTCATAGGGTTATTAAAAGTCATGGTTCAGACTCAGGTTCTTGGCAAAATAAGGAGAAAACTGACAACCCAAACTGCAGTGAGAGCCCTATTATTGACTTATATTTATATAGCATAATGCTATAGTACTAACCTTATTTGGGTTATGCCTCCACATTTTGATGAAGCCATCACTCGATGCTGTAACAATAACATGATGCTCTGGGACTTCAAAGCTGCAAATGTCTTTTACTCTAGAAAAAAAGTGATAATCTGATGACAAAGAGCTCCTTAGGAGCTACATCGGAATGAGGTGGGAGAGGGAATCAAGACATACTTAACTGGAAAGTACCCTAGAAATGGAGGGTAGATGTTTTAGAGGGTGTGACAGTAGGACCTGAGAGGGCTTCAGAAAAGCTCTCCTGCAGATGGTGTTTGAGCTAAAAGAAGTCAGAGAATCTATGGGCTGGGGATCAGAAGAGACTCCCTGGCAGCACATCAGTTGGGAGTTGGAGTGCTGAGACAGGAAGAAAGCCAGTTTGGCTGGACTGTAGAGTTCATGGCAGAGAGTAGAACATAAGAATATGAGAAAGGTAGGAAAGAGCCAAGTTGTAAAGAGCTTTAAATGGCAAAAGTCTTTGTCTTTGGTCCTGACGCTAATAGGGAGTCCCCAGATTTTCCTGAGTAGGAAGGTCTAATGCTAAGATGTAGGGTTTTTTTTGTTGTTGGTTTGTTTTAACGATGGTGAAAGGGTGTGTCTCTGGGCAGCTGGGAAGAACTATTAGACTGGAAGAGAATGAAAATCAGAGAAAGAATGCGGATGATGATGGGGACAAACAGAAAGACTTGGGGAGAAAAGAAGAGGTCAGAGACAGAAGCTGTGGTGGGTGGGACAAGGAAATCAAGTGGAGTGAAGTAATAGGTGCTACAGTGAGAGTGCAATTTAGAATGGTAAATGTAAGTTTGTGGTGGACTCCATTAGCACAGTGTTGCAGTTTCCTCCAGTACAGCTAGCGGGTGAGTAGAAGCAAAGAAGTCAGACAGGGGTGTAAGCCACAGATAGCAATCATGCACATAAGGAAACAAGGGGCTCAGGAGTAAAGGACACATAAAGTTGAACTGAGCTTAATCCTAGAAAGGAATTAGAAATGTAGCCAGAGCAGGGGTAGTAGTTGCCTGGGAGAGCAGTGAAGAATAAAAAGATTAGACGTCAAGGTGAAGAAAAATAGTAGGTTGAACATAAAAGATTATCATCAAATAAAGTTTAGAGTTCTTAAATATGGGAAAAATAGCAAAATCAAAGGTCTGACCATTCCTGTGTGTAGCTGAGGTGGAGTGAAATAGGTCCTGGGAACTGAGTAGACTGAGGAAGTGGGGAATCAGAGTATTTGAGGGAACATTGTATATGATAAAGTCCTCTAGAATGAGGGAAGGAATTGAGGTGGAGAGGAAAACTGTGATGTAGGCACTGATCTTATTAAGAAAGGATGAAAAATGTCTTAGGAGCTGGGATCTGACATAACAACAACCAGAATCTAAATTGGCTGGTAAATTTGCTTTCAATTAACTCCAAAGGAGAGGTTGTTAAAGGAGGTAATAAGAGAAGGGTTTGAGAAGGGTTTGCAAAAGGAGCAAAGTATACTCAGACTCCCCACCACAATCAGTGTCTTCAGAGGGTATCAGTGAAAGCACAACCAGAACTGGAAAATACAGTCCAACCAAATTTCTCTTTCCCTCCTAATTTCTCTATTTCTCACCATCCCAGTAAGACAAGTGGCATCAAACATTCACCCAGCCTTCTATATTCCAATGTGAATTGTATTAGGGCAGGAGACTATTTGCTCCTATAATGATCTATCAATATATTTCTTAATATGATGCACTAGCACAATGCCCTTCCAGAATACACCAAGAAAGAATTTATCCACCTGTCTGCCAAGTGTAAACTTACTTAGGAATTAGCATCAATAGTGATTCATTACCACCTAGTGGGAAAAAGGAAGACCACCTAGCTTTTTTTTAGGACTACCAAGCATATTTTTAAAATGCCAAAAGGACCAGAGATTAAGTTATCTAGAGGTTATATGGTCCAACCTGTCTTTACAGAGGGGGAAACAGGTCCAGAGAAAGTGCCTGTCAAACAAGTAAGAAAGCTGGAACTCATCCATGAGTATTTCTGGGAATGCACAAATGACAAAAAGTAGCAATTGCCTCCATATTAATATGTTGCTTCAGAGGACATATAGTGTCTCACTATCACTCACAAACTAACATCATTCAGGAAGAAATGTATACACAAAAACTTATTTGAGAAGGATAAAAAAAACACATATAAGGGGCAGCTAGGAGGAACAGTAGATAAAGCACTGGCCCTGGATTCAGGAGTACCTGAATTCAGATCCAGCCTCAGACACCTGACTAGCTGTGTGGCCCTGGGCAAGTCACTCACTGCCCTGCAAAACAAAAAAACAAAAAAAACCCCACATATAACTTGATTGTCGGGACAGCTAGGTGGCGCAGTGGATAGAGCACCGGCCCTGGAGTCAGGAGTACCTGAGTTCAAATCCGGCCTCAGACACTTAACACTTACTAGCTGTGTGACCCTGGGCAAGTCACTTAACCCCAACTGCCTCACTAAAAAATAAATAAATAAATAAATAAAAACTTGATTGTCACAAACTAATTCAAGGCCTCAGTGCCATATTTTCATCATCTATGAGGACACTCCAAACATTCATGAGGTTAAAATCGGTTACTGGGGGACTGACCCAGGTAAAACTCAAAGCAGAGATTACAAAAACCTTATCAATTATGATTTCTCCTAGGTACATATTAACAGATAGGGAATAGATTTCGAAGCCAGGGAGAACTGAGTTCAAACCTCAATTGACAACATACACTAGCAGTGTGACCCCAGGCAAGTCACTGAACTCCTCAGTGCTACAGCTATCTCTTTAAGATTTTAAGCTGCAGAAACTGCTGACCTCAAATTGGTAGAGGGAGTTTCCTCACCAAAAAGTTCCCTACACCAATGATATCATGGGTCCATTCCCTAGTATTAGACTTCCCAAAAATGTTTGGATCTGTAAGGGCCTAAAATTATAGCTATGATGTCTAAAATCTAATGAGTGGTCACCTTAAATTAGAAGCTTTAGCAAGAGTTTAGACTTTAAGTATTTATTAAAGTGCATCAGAAGTTAGTGAAGAGGGGGGGGGGGTAAAAAGCAAACTTCATCCAACTATCTCTAAGAGACCCCAGCATCTCACCAGCTAAGCCCAAGTCATGAACCAAAAAGGCTGAGATCCTCCCCCTTCTCCCGGAAGCCCCTTGTCAAACAGGAAGCCAGATCGTCTTCACACAGAGCTCCAAGCTAATTGGCTGGTAATTTTGATTGACAAAACTAACACGTGGTAGAGGTGCTATAGATGTGAAATGTCACAAGCATTTTCAGATGAGGTCATTGGATTATTAGTTTTGTTTTGTTACAAGATATTTCTTATAAAGTGGGAATTAGTAAATATATGAAATATAAAAACAAAACTTAAAAAAAAATATATCTACATAGGTCCCTTGTCAAATCAGCTCCTAGATATTTTGTGCATGTTGAAGTTCTTTTGAGTGGGATTTCTCTTTCTAATGTTCTCATATTTTTAAAAATTACTATATAGAGGGGCAGATAGGTGGTGCAGTGGTTAGAGCACCGGCCCTGGAGTCAGGAGTACCTGAGTTCAAATCCGGCCTCAGACACTTAACACTTACTAGCTGTGTGACCCTGGGCAAGTCACTTAACCCCAACTGCCTCACTAAAAAAAAAAAATTACTATATAAAAATGCTGTTGATTTTTATGGATTTATTTTGAACCCTGAAACCCTAATGAAGTTATTGGTGAAATAACTTCTTTATTGATAGAATTTTCTATATAAATTTTTGTCATCAGTAAATAGGTATTGCTGTCTTTTCCCTATTTTTATATCTTCATTTTTTCCTTTTGTATTATTGCTATTGCTAGAATTTCTAGAAAAGAAAAAAGTGAGGGAAAGAGGACATCATTGTTTTACTTATATTTATTGAGAAAGGTAATATTTTCCCATTGCATGTAATGCTAGTTTGAGGTTTAATAAAGATATTTACTGCTTTGTAATTTTCACATTAATGAGTATTGGATTCTGTTAAAGGTTTTTCTATGCCTATTCGAGATAACCATGTGGTTTTGGAATGTTTTTGTTTTTAATAGGATTATGTTAACTTTTCCGCTAATTCTGAACCATCCTTGCATCCCTGGTAAAAATCCAACTTGTTCATAGTGAAAGAACTCCCTATCTGATAAGGATTTCTGGGGCAACTGGACAGTGGCCTGGCAGAAATTAGGCTTAGACCAATATCTTACATCAAATACCACAATAAATACAAAATGGATACATGACCTAAATATTAATAGCCATACCATTAAAAAAAAAACAGACCAAATCTGATATTTTTCACAGCTATATCAAGGGGCTAAATTTTTAACCAAGCAAGGGACAGAGATAATTACCAAAAAAAAAAGATCCCTGATTATATGAAATTAAAACCTTTTGCACAAACAAAATTAATGTAATTGGGATAACAAGGGAAGTGGTCAACTGGGAATAAAATTCTTTAAATCAAATATCATTGATAAGGATTTGATATTCAAGAAATATAGGCAACTAACAAAAATGTTTTAAGACCAAAAGCTAATCCCAATGGATAAGTGGTCAAAGGACATGGACAAATATTTTTAAAAGAGTTATGGACTATTAACCATATGAAAGAATGGTTTAAATCACTGATAGGAAAAATGTACACCACGACAACTCTGAGCTTTTACCTAGAAACTTTTGCCCAGATAAAGATTACAAAATATAGGAATATTCAAAGTTTAAAAGGTTGTGGAATACAGGCACATTAATGCATTGTTGGTGGAGCTGTAAATAGTTCTTGCTGAAAAGTAATTGTGAATTATAAGAATAAAGTGACTAAAATGTCCATACTCTTTGATTCCACTCCTAAGTGTATACCTCAAGAAGTCAATGACCAAAATATTTATAGTAGCATATTTTTATAAAAGCAAAGAACTAGAAGAAACATAGTTGATTCCCACTTATCAGAGCAAGGGCTGACAAATTACAAACCCTGGGCCAAATCTTGGTCACTACCATTCTTGGCTCTCAAGAGCCAAGAATGATTTTTATATGTTCAAATAAAACTATTTTAAAATGTAAAAACCATTCCTACACCAGACCATACAAATAGTGAAGGCTCACATTTGGCCTGCAAGCCATAGTTTGACAACTACTTTGCTGGAGAATAGCAAAACATGTTATGGTACATGAATGAAATGCAATATTACTGTGCTGCAAGAAATTATGAAGATAATGAATACAGAGAAGCATAGGAAGTTATGCAAACTGATGCAAAGTGAAGTAATCAGAAGACCACAGCTACATAAATGGAAAGAACAACAAAAAAATCAAAGCTGAATGCTTTGAAATTATAGTAATCAAGCTTGGCCCTTCCTTCCTTCCAAGTAGTAAATTATGAGTATGGAATATTATAGATAATGTCAGACTTTATGTGTCAATCTATTTTGCTAAACTGTGCCCCCCTCTCCCAACAAATCCAAACTCCACTTTTTTAACTCTGATATAAGTAATGGCTTTCTGGGAAGGTGTTGGGAAGGATTCACAAGTGAAAAATATAATTTTTTAAAAAAAGGATTGTATAATCTGCACAGGTGGAAGGAGTCAATACTCACATTTATGAAATCATGGATCCACTGATGTATCTTATGGTGGTACTATAGATAGAGCCTGGAGTCAGAAGACCTGAGTTCAAATCTGGTTTCAGATACTATGTGATCCATCCTAAATCACTACAGTCTTCCTCAGTTTCCTCAATTGTAAAATGGGGCTGATACAACACCTAACCCCTAGAAGTTGTTGTGAAGATCAAATGAAATAATAGTAGTAAAGCTCTGTGTTAAACAGTGCCTGGCACATAGTAGGTACTTAACATATGTGCTACTGAAGTGAGCATAATTGTTGTTGTTTGTCTTTCATTCGCTTTTTTCTTTCTTTCTTTTTTTTTTTTTGTGGGGCAATGAGGATTAAGTGACTTGCTCAGGGTCACACAGCTAGTAAGTTTCAAGTGTCTGAGGCCAGCTTTGAACTCAGGTCCTCCTGAATCCAGGGCTAGTGATTTATCCACTGCACCACCTAGCTGACTTCCCCTTCATTCTCAAAGAGAACCATATTGTTGGGGTGACTTGTCATAACTTGCACTGAATTGGATTTAAGTGAGAGAGGACTCTGCAAGGTCATCAACCTCACTCTCTCCTCCAGAGATATCTGGGTCCAGTGGCAAAATGGTCCAGAATGTTTAAGGCAATTGGGGTTAAGTGACTTACTCAGGGTCACACAGCTAGCAAGTGTCTAAAGTGAGATTTGAACTCAGGTCCTCCCAACTTCAGGGCCAGTGCTCTATCCCCTGTACTGCCTAACATAATAGGCACTTAATAAATGCTTGTTTCCTTCCATCTTTTTTTGTGTTTGTTTTTTTTTTGTTGTTGTTGTTGTTTTTGCAGGGCAATGACGGTTAAGTTACTTGCCCAGGGTCACACAGATAATAAGTGTCAAGTGTCTGAGCCCAGATTTGAACTCAGGTCCTCCTGAATCCAGGGCCAGCGCTTTTTCCAATGTGCCATCTAGCTGCCCCCTCCTTCCATCTTATTATAGGAATTGTCACTTATATTGATGTGATGTTAAAGTTACCAATCACAATAACTTCAGTTAACATATCATTCCCTACACATTTTTAAATTCCATACTAGCTACTACCACAAATACTTCATAAGCTATTTTAAAAATCTCTGATCTTGAAAAACATGGGATACGATTTGTTGGGTTTTTTTTTTTTTTTTTTTGATGAGGCAATTGGGGTTAAGTGACTTGCCTAGGGTCACACAGCTAGTAAGTATAAAGTATCTGAGGCCAGATTTGAACTCAGTTCCTCCTGAATCCAGGGCCGGTGCTCTATCCACTGCACCACCTAGCTACCCCCTGTTCAGTTGTTTTTTAATTGTATCCAACTCTTCATGATCCCATTTGCATGTTTTTTGGGCAAAGATAATGGAGTAGTTGTATCATTCCTTTTCCAGCTCATTGTATAAATGACATAACTGAAGCAAATAGGGTTAAGTGACTTGCCCAGGGTCACACAGCTAATAAGAGTCTAAAGCAAGATTTAAATGCAGGAAGATAAGTCCTCCTCACACCAGGCCTAGTGCTCATCTAGTGCCACCTAGCTGCCCTTGGAGATATGCATATGTGCATTGATATATGAATACATATGCATGTATGTGTAAACACAGACACACAAGGAAGAAAAAAGAAAAAAAAACAACCTTAGGTGTTAAGAAGCAAATACCTGTTTTCATGAGCCTTAAATTCACAGAGACATTTTTGTGACTCACAGTCAAACAACCTTACAATTTCTTCATCTCCAGCCACAGCAAGTATGGAATCCTAAGAAGGATAAAAAAACAGGATAATGTACCTAAATATTGAACACACACAAGAATTCCATAGCTAGTTTTATGTACTTACTGAAATAAATGTAACAGAAGAAATTCTCTTTCCAGTGGTGATGGTACCAGTAATGGATGCAGTTTCAAGTTGGTAGATATCTATCTTGTTCACTGTGACAACAATATACTTCTCTCCACTAGGGGACCATTCAACTATGTGAGCATCTATAGTTTAAAAAATAATTAAAGAAATACTTGTCTAATAAATAACAATCACAAAAATAGAATAAAATATTTATTTCTACAAACTTTACTAAAGAAGTTAGGAAAATAGAAGACAAAAGTAATTTCATAGATTTAGAGCTGAAAGGGAACTGAGAGGTCATTTAGGCTAGCACCATCATTTTATAGAGGAGAATGAGGCTCAGAAGTAAAAGTGATTTGCACAAGATCACTAATGTGTCAGGTGAAAGATCTAGGATTGGAACCCAGGTCCTCTGCTTCCAAATCCAGAATTCTTTACACTGTACCATACTGCTCCCTTCATAATTAATTTTTCAGGTAAAATTGCCAATGTGTATACAAAACTACTTTAACTATACCTACATACAATGTGCCAACATAAAATCAAGAGCCATTCCCCAGTAGATTAACTAGTCAAAACATTCAATGCAGTTTTTTTTTAACAATAGCAAAAACCTGGAAGTAAAATGGAAACCTATCAACTAGAGAGTATCTAAATAAACTGCAGTATCTGAATACAAATGAATATTTTTTTCAACTTTGGATCTTTGGTCCTCCTTCACTATTATGAAACTATTACAAGAAATTCAGAGATGCAGGGGAAAACTTGCATGATGTGATGAAAGGCAAAGTTAAGAACCAGAAGAACAAACTTAGTCATGTTTGTAACATGGTTAAAAAAAAAAAAAGGAACTCTAAAAGGCATACACATTTTGATTAACTGCAATATTTAATCTCAGTCTTAGAGAACTGATGATGAAACATACCTCTCTCTTTTTTGACAGAGATGGGAGACCATATGAAAATGAAATGTGATACATACAGTAGGATTGTTTGAGGTGTCTTCTGTTTTTATTTAAATGTTTTTCTTTGTTTCAAGGGAAGGTTCAATTGGAGGAAGAGGCCAAAGGTTGCTATTAAGCAGAAATGACTCTGTGTGTGTGTGTGTGTGTGTGTGTGTGTGTGTGTGTGTGTGTGTGTGTGTGTGTATGTATAGGTGAGGCAATTGGGGTTAAGTGACTCGCCCAGGTCACATAGCTAGTAAGTGTTAAGTGTTTGAGGCCGGATTTGAACTCAGGTCCTCCTGAATCCCGGGCTGGTGCTCTATCCACTGCACCACCTAGCTGCCCCAGAAAGGACTATATTTTAAAAACAAAAGGCAACATAAAAGTTAAAAAACAAAAACATTCTGTCAACAGAATACTTACTTTGTTTTATATTTTTTATGAATGCGGATCTTCCTTCAATAAGGTTCCAAGTTCTGTAAAAGAAGTTTTATTGGTACCATCATCATAATTACCCACTAATGCTGAACAAATACTCAGTGTTTGCATAATGCTAACAGTAAACTGATATGTTAACCAAAACATAGGGAAAACGATAGATTATGTTGTTAAAAAAACACTTCAACTTGGTGATTTAGGTGACTTACAGTCTTCTCTAACAATCCCTGAAGAATTTATTACTCCATAAAATTGCAGTTTAAGATTGTCTTTCCTCAATGTCTTGAGGAAAATTTTAATATGGTGGATCCAGTGTCCATCTCATTTCCACTATATGTTCACAATAACAAATATATTACTATGTGTTTCAAGATTGATGTTCCCATTTTAATTATTACTATAGATCCTTAAAAGGCTAATAATTATGACACAGAAGACATAAAATCACCTGACTAAGGTCATGAAATATGCTGCAGTAAAAGTTACTTGTTTTGCTCAGAGAATAATGATTAGTTCTACTACTGCTAACTAAAAATGTGGTTAAAGATTACTTACCGTAATGTCTTGTCCGTTCCCACTGATAGTGCCAACTTGCCAGATGGATGTACAGAAAGAGAAGTCACATGTCCCCTAAAAAAAAAAAGGCCAATTGTTCAGCATCCAATTGTAGTTACCAAGTCAAGAATTCAAATGGAAAGGAAGAGGCTCAGACTCACTTATGTGCTTTAATAGACTTCAAACAGTCCCATTTCTTCGCATCCCACACACAAATTAGTCCATCTTCTCCTCCACTGATTAAGTGCCCATTACCAAAGAATTTCAGGCAATTTATTGTGCCTATCAACAAAAAGAAAGTCAAGGTTTCAGTATTTACATTATTACTAAACTTTTCAGTTGGAATGCTAACAGCTTAGCATTGTTAAAATGGAAAGTCTTAATTAGGACAATTAAATCTTTCATTTATCAGCATGTTTTAATTCGAGCAAGCTGATTTGACCCTTTTAAATTTAAACAGCAAGGCAGTGTATTATAGAAGAAGGTTCACTAGATTTGGTCAAAGGACTTGGGCTCAAATCCTTACTCTTCTACTTAGTATCTGTTTCCCTTTGGTAAGTCATGCCACCTCTCTGGGACTCAGTTTCCTAGTCCTATAAAAATTAAGGTGTTATATACATGACCTCTAAGTTCACTTCTGGCAGTGGACATATATTGTTCAGAACACAAATGATTGGCTGGAGAAAGTGGAGAAGTCTAAAGTTAGACTTTGTTTCCTAACTGTGTTACCTAACAACACCTGAAACGAATGGTGAATTCAGAACAATGCCTTTCTACTGAATTAAAGCAGCTAGGTAGTACAATGTGTGGTAAAAATTATTTGTGGTAAAGATTAATATTGCAGTTTTTAGCTGACTCATTTGGAAGGGGCCACACCTGGCTCACCCTGAGGTTATGTATGCTACTGAGGTCAGAAGGAAAACTCTCCATAGGCAGTTTTTGAAGGACCTCCCCTTTTGGGGGAGAAAAGATTGAACGCTCCCTGAAGGGAGGCAGAGGGTTCTTCCAGAAGGCGGTCTCTCGGTCTTTTGCCCTTGTGGTGGTGACGTGTGTTTGCTCTGTCTAGGGCAGCTGTCCAGGTGTTGGTGAGTTAATTATGGAAAACCCTAAATCCCTTTGAACTAGCTTAATTGGAAACTATCTGAGGATTGAATAGGTTAAATTTAGAGTTAACAGTATTTATCTGTATTTCTATTTTCCTATTTCCTTATCTTTGATTTTTATTAGTCTCACATTTGTTGTTTAATTAATTCCCAATTAATAAAATCTGATCCTTTTGTGAATTAAAGCTTAAAGGCTCCTTTCTTTTGGGCCTGGTAGAAATATCTAAAAGGGCAATTCATAGGGGAGGGGGAATCTAAAAGGTCCCTCATATTTCCAGGACCCCAATATTCTGGCAAGTCACCCAAATAACGCTCTGTATATCAAATTTTGGCCCTCACAAATGGATAGAGTGCTGGACCTGGAGTCAGAAAGACCTAAGTTAAAATCCTGATTCAAATATTTATTAGCTGTGTAACCCAGGGCAAGTCACTTGACCTTGCTATGTCTCAGTTTCCTCAATTATAACATATGTAAAGCATGTAGAAACCCTTAATGCTTTATGTAAATGCTAACTATTAGTATTACAAGTGAACTAAACTGTCACAAATAGTCTGACCTAAATGGTAATTAGCACACAAAAAGTTAGATATACTACATAAACTCTAAGGTCTCCACTAGTTCTATATTTATGATTCCAAAGAATACAACCAAGTTGATGTTGCTGCCTTTCTGAATGCTTCATGTTAGGTAGACTTAAAGAAAAAATAGTTCTATTAAATATTTTAATGTAAAAGTGCTGATATGTATATAAACACAACAGGAAATACCAATATAGTTATCATAAAAGATAGAATTTCCTTACCATTATGATGCAGCAGTGCTCCATGCTCTACCTTTTTTTTCATATCATAGATGTGAATTGTTTCATCTTTGCTTCCAGTGACCACAAAACGGTTATTTACAGCCACTGCTGACAAGGAGGCAGCATGACCATGGTGGGTGAAGTCAGCCACAGGGGTCCATTTCTGAAAGTGAGTAAGACACAATCTAAAGCCATAGTCACAGCACATATTAATGGTAATATTGATTAACTTTGACAAGGAAAAAGCCTCTTTCCAATGATCAATGGAAGTTGTAAATGAATCTTGTTACAGAGGCAGCCAAAAAAAAAATCAATGAATGTAATCACTGGACATGAAAAACTGAGAACCAAATAAGGAAGCATGTCATCTGAAGAGCTGGAGGACAAAGTATAGTACTAATGCAATCTCTTCAACATGCTGACTACCTTCTGGTTATCATCC
Organism: Dromiciops gliroides; assembly: GCF_019393635.1. Classification (NCBI taxonomy): domain Eukaryota; kingdom Metazoa; phylum Chordata; class Mammalia; order Microbiotheria; family Microbiotheriidae; genus Dromiciops; species Dromiciops gliroides. The sequence continues at coordinate 172,349,535 of NC_057861.1, read as the reverse complement.
TCATGTCCTGTCCAGCTTGGATTCTGCTCATAAGTTTGACTTTGACAGGTGAGCTTTAGCCTTATCTTCCCAAGAACTAGGCTTCCATATCATTTCATGTCATCTCACACATATTACCTTCCAGCTGCCCTGGATGTTATTTTTCCTTCTTAGAGTGTAAGCTTCTTGAGGCCAAGGATTATTTTGATTTCTTGCATTTATATCTCCAGATCTCAGCACAGTACCTGGAACACAGCATGTGCTTAACATAGGTTCTAACTATCCACTTATTTAAGTAATGTTTCCAAGCACCATTAAGGCTTATGAATAATTATAGGGGAACTACAAAAACCTATCAAACCAAACCTATCAAATTGACACCATTGTTGATGCCTAGAAGCTAAGCTATCAATACTGAAGCAATGTTCGCTATCATACTAATTTTCCACATTGAGACTGGCAGAGAATGATTTACCGTAAAAAGCACTTTAATGTTTATAAAAACGCTTTTAAAACATTTTATTTAATTCCCCCAGCCACTCTATAAAACAGGATCAAGCATTATGGTTACTTGGCTACTAAGAGGCAGTTAGGCGGGGCAGGTCTTCTGACTCAAATGTCATAATCTATACACTCAGTTTTTCTCACAAGAACATTCAAAATTTCTGAGGTACACTGAAAGCTTAATTGAAAGCAGGTGGGACAAAGGGCAAACTCCTTATATATACAACTTCAAATAACGAACATGTTTCTTGTCTAGATGAGGTACTTGAGCCAGCATGACTAAACATAAGGTCCATAACAGAACACTAACCACGGACAGTTGCTAGAACTGATAAACCAAAGACTCATTTATCCAGGGCATTAAAGTTTCTAAAACAAAAAAATCATGAGATAAGTACTGAAAGTAATATCATCATTACTTTGCAAATGTTAAATAGAAGCTGAGAAAAGTTAAACAAGTTGTACAAGTCATCCTAAGAAATGATTTTAAGCTGTCAGAAAGGGGAAATTGAAGAAATAGAGGGCATGGTCTAAAAACAGAACTTCAGAGTTCTGAATCCCAAAGGTAGAACAGTAACGGTTGACAAGATCAAGGGGATGATCATTTCTCTGTGTGGTTAAGAGTGTCCTGAGTATGTCACGCTGCTAGAAGTAGTTCAAGAAGATTAAAGAGAAATCTAGCACCAAAGCCCCGAAAATAACCTAGTGGTAAATGATATAAGGCAGTCTAAGACTATGGCATGGTGTTAAATAGACAATAAGTATCATGCAAATCAAGGAGAAAGAAATCAATGTGGACCTAATTATACCTGGTGAGAAGTTAAATTTGGGCGTTGGGGGCTGCAATAAGTCAGAGAGGAAGCATTTATTAAGTGACTGATGAGACACACTGTGCATAAGGGGATATAATGGCAAGGTGGGCAGTGGACAGAACACTGCACTTGGGACTCAAGATTTCTAGTAGAATGGCAGCTTTGCAGTTAACTGGGGACCTCGGTTTCTTCATCTGTCAAATAGGGAGATTAAGAGCCGCACCCACTAGATTTTGTCAGCAAAGGCATTTGCAAATGTGAAGATGTTATAAAAACGCGAGCTCGTTATTAACGGGGGGAATGAACTCGCCTCATCTGAGCTCTTCCCACAGCACCATGGGCCCCCTCCCTCCTCCTAACCCCTAACGCTTTTCAACAAGACTAATGAGCTTGGGTCTCCGGTCCCCCGGCCCAGTCCTCGGTCCATGTGCCCCGACTACAGGCTGTCAAGTAGAACAGAGCAAGTCTCGCCGACTTCCAACCCCCCAGAGAAGCAGCTTCGAGGCTCGGGGGACACAGTCCTGACCCTGTGTCCACCGCCCCCGCGCTCACCTCGCTCTGGCCGCTCGGACCCGGCTCCCTGCGCACCGTGAACCCGAAAAGAACTTGCTCGTAGCAGCCACAAACTAGCTCCATACTGCCGGGCACACTCACGTGTCTCCTTCCCTTCTTCCGGAACGCGGCGCCTGGAGGCGGGGTCAGGACGCGAGTGCTCTAGGACCCTAACGCACAGCATGTAAGGGTCCTTCTCCCGCCGGCGCGCCTGACTGACGTCACTGGAAACGCAGGGCTGCCTGCCGGTACGCCTGAGTTCCAATTATCCCTCACGTACGGGAGTTCCATGGACTTTTCCAAGATAAAGTAGAGCAACTCAGAAAATGAAGATTGAGGAGAATGGAAGGACTTCCTGGGAAGTGTGGGCGTGGAGACAGAAGGCGCATCTAGTCGGACTGGTGATGCTACTTTAGAATCGAAACTTCCGCTACGTCGTGACGAAAGGGCGGAGGGCGGGACCTGACTGCAGGAGTGTGTGGGTAGAGGGACGGGGTTGTTGGGGGGGAGGACTGTGAACAGATGAGCGGAGTGGAGGCGGGGCCTGATTGTGGACGAAAGAGAGGGGCGAGGACGGGGTGAGGGAGGGACGAGGACGGGGGCGGGGTGAGGGGGAGCGGGGACAGGGGCGCGGGGGTGGGACAGGGAGCGAAAAGTGGATGGGACCTTGTGGGGGCGGAGCATGGTCCGGGAGAGCTGTATCCCTGGCTTAAATTCACATTTATTGGTCACTTTCCTTTGAGGTTTTTAGGATTTTTAACATTTAGGAATCCTTTTAATTACGAATTTGCAGGAATTTAACTTTTTTTTTTTGGCGGGGCAATGAAGGGTTAAGTCACTTGCCCAGGGTCACATAGCTAGTAAGTGTCTGATGTCTGATTGAACTCAGGTGCTCCTGAATCCAGGGCCGGTGCTTTGTCCACTGCGCCACCTAGCTGCCCCCAGGAATTTAACTTTTAAAAACATACCGAAAGTATACATTTTATGTCCCCCAAGTCTCCTAAAATGTGGGGAATTGGGGTTCTAAGAGCTGTAAGGCCTTCCCGTATATCCCTAGAGCTGGTAGGGAGCCCAGAAATTGTTAGTACAAACTCCATCTTTTATTTATTTACATTTATCTTGGTGGTAAGTTTCATTGATACCTTTTTTTTTTTTTCCCCAATTGCCACAATCATTACTTATGAGAGAAGCTGGTAAGGGAGTGGACCTCACTGGCCTTGATGTGGGCTGGAATTTAGTGTCAAATTGATCGGAAGTCGTGAGTCGTCCCAAAAGAATTACAAGACTCAGTGACTCAGTTACCCAAGTTTTATTGCAATACTGTGAGTGACCACAGGGAGAGAATCAGAATAGTGGAAAGGTGTCTCTCAAATAGGGAAAGAAAAGACAGTTATATTTATAGTATGGATAAATTGATTATCAGTCTCATTATAATAATCTCCACCTTGGGGAGGTACATGGGGAGGACCTATCCTAACTTGAAGTTCCTGGGGTCCTAGGCCAACACCCGGTTGGGTACCTTTTTCTGTGGAGGTGTGTTTTGGGGGTTTACATGTCATAAGGTGAATCTGGGGACACATTTGGCCTTTTCTGTGCATGTCTCTTTCTGGTTCCCATGCTTAGTTTAAAAACATCTTCATTTATCATTTATTTATAATCTAAATTTCTATAGGATGTCATTTTATCATTGTTATATGACCTGCCCCTTTTATGTTCCCCTTATGGATACTGATTACTGTGGGTAAGAGAACTTAGCATCCTTACTTGTAAGTTATACATTAACTGGGGTCTGAATCCTTCTTAGAACTCATATCTGAATTAGAGCTTGGGTCTTAGGTTTTTCTGTTAACCCTTTTTTGCCTCCTACATCAGCCTCAGAGTCAGAAAGACTCAAGTGAGATCATGGATCACCAGAAGAACTCCAAAGGCTACCTATCTAATGCACCACCACCGTACAGATGCATTTAGTAGAAGAAGAAAAAGGCCAGGGAAGTAGTGATTTGACCAAATTCACACAGTCTCCTCCATAGAACTTGAACCCAGACCCTCTGAATCCAGAGTGAGGGCTCTTTCTATTTTAATGCACTGGCTTTGTGACCCTATGGAAGTTATTTAGTTGGTGTGCTAGGCAACTCATCTTAAGTTTCTTTTTTAGGGTTCCATATACCAATTAAATCACAGATCTGTTCCAAAACAAAAAAGCAAAATACTGTACCTCTTTCCCCAGTCAATTAAAATATATTTAACCAAAACATTGATTGATACATCAGTTAATTAACAATAATTTATTAACTACCTACTGTGTGCCAGGCACTGCACTAAGCACTAGAGTTACAAAGGCAAAAATGAAATAATCCCTGTCCTAAGGAGCATTACATAGTATAAGAAGTTGCCAGACTGTTTCTGCAAGATTCTGCCTTAGTCCCAAGTTTGGAGTCAGGAGGAAATGAGTTCTAACCTGCCTTAGATACTTAGTTGCCATGTGACTGTAGGAGTCAGAGTAAACAATCTCTTTCTCAGTTTCCATATCTGTTAATGGAGATAACTGTACAGTTCACATGGTTATTGTGAAGATCAGATTAGTTTAAAAGCTCTTTGGGACCAGTATAGTTCCCTTCTTTTCTTTTTCTTTTTTTTTGGGGGGGGGCAATGAAGGGTTAAGTGACTTGCCCAGGGTCACATAGCTAGTAAGTGTCAAGTGTCTGAAGCCAGATTTGAACTCAGGTCCTCCTGAATCCAGGGCCCAGAGCTTTATCCACTGCACTACCTAGCTGCCCCCCAACCCCCAACAAATATTTTAAAAATACCTACTCTATGCCTCAGTGGCCTACATTAGACCCTTTGCCCCTACTTAGGCCTGAACCAGTTAAGTTTTTCACCCTTCATTTTAAGATAAACTGCTCGAAGCAGAGCTTAAACCAGGGAGGAATTGGAAACAAAGCTTGAGGAATAAAGGACCTTTCTTTGGGGGTGGGTAGGTAGAAAGACCAGTTCCAAAGATTAGCTGGACTTTACTATTAAGGTACAGAGGTTGTTTTCTGGTGTAGGGCTAAAGTTCAGTACCGAGTACAGTGTTTCTCAAAGACTTTTAGATGTTTGTTGATTCTGGCTTTGGTAACACCATAACTTTCCAGAAGGAAGCTATGCATTTTTTTAAGCTCTCCTTCCATCCTTTACCCCCAAATCTGATTTATCCAATTCCTGTATAGGAGATGTGTGAGGTCTGAAAATAAAATAACTAAAGAGTCAAGAAAAAGCTTGCCAATAAATGCCACAAGGTTTTAATTTTTTCCCTTCCTTACCCATGACTTCTGCTTTCTGACTTTTTCTTGGTACTAAAAATTCTGTTTAAAAAAGATAAAAGAAAAAGCATTTTGCTTCATTAGTTTGTTGCTGTCGCATCATTTTTCAGCACACCCAACTCTTCGTGACAGAATTTGGAGTTTTCTTGGTAAAGATACTGGACTGGTTCAACATTTCCTTCTCCAGCTCATTTTACAGATGAGCTGAAACAAAGAGGGCTAAGTGACTCACCCAGAGTCACACAACTAGTAAGTTGAGGCTAGATTTGAACTCAGTAAGATAAGTTTTCCTGACTCCCAGCCTGTCACTCTATCTACTGTGCCATCTACCTACCCCTTGCTTCATTAGTTAGCTAGGGCAATTTTATAACTATTCTAAGAGCCATCAACAGAAAGAAAAAAAGCACAAATGAACAAATACTTAGTATGCCTGTTCAGCTGTATTGGGCCAAAAATATTTCTGTAAAACTCAACTTTAGATTGTAAGAACCACTTAGTTATCATTAGTATAAAATCTTCTTTTGAACAAATACATCATTTTGAAGAAAAGGTCATTAATCGGTGGCTTGTGACAGTACATATTCAATTCTTTTTTTAAGTTTCAAGAATGTTCATTCAATGGCTTTATGCATTTCATCTTACTGAAATTGGAGGACTTTGATTTAGTTTGCAAAATTAAAATTCAATTATCATTAAGCTCATATTATATGTAAGTTCCTGTTCTCAGGGAGCTTACATTTTATTGGAAGTTATATCTTATACAGACACTAGGTAGCACAATGGGCAGAACACCTGGGCCTGGAGTCAAGAAGACTTCTCAGATTGTCTGGCCTCAGACACTTACTAGTTGTATGACCCCAAGCAAGTCATGTAATCAAGTTTGCCTCAGTTTCCTCATCTGTAAAATGAGCTGGAGAAGAAAATGTCAAACCATTCTAATATCCCTGCCAAGAAAACTCCAAATGGAGTCACAAAGAATCAGACAAAACTGAAACAGCTGAACAGCAACATACTTTGTACACAGATAAGTAAATGCAACATCATTTCAGATGGGATCAGGAAAGGTTTTGTTAAGATGTGGTGTCTGAGCTGAGCCTTGAAAGGCAATCTGTATTCTAATAGATGGAGGTGAGAGACCCCACGCCAAGGAGGGGGAACAACCTGAGCTAAGACTCAGTGTGTATGGTTCAGGCACCACCTTTCCAGCTGGTAGTGTGCATGAAGAAGAGCAATAGTAAATAAGATTTGAAGAGTAGGTAGGGACCAGATTGTACAGGGCTTTGGCTGTCAGGTTGATGAGTTTGTTTTTTATGACAGTGGCAATTGCCACTGAAGATTTTTGGGCACAGGAAGTCAGACCTGTGTGTTATGAATATTATTTTGACAAATTGTAAGAGAGGAAAGATAGAAGGCCGGGAGACCAACCAGAAGGATTTTACATTAATTGATATATCAGATTATAAGGTCCTGATTTAGGGAAGTGCTTGTGTGACTAGAAAGAAGATGATGAGAAATCATAAAAATTTAAGTACTATTTGAACAGGGGGATGAGGAAGAGTGAGGAGTCAAGAATGACTGAAATTATGAATGTGGGTTATTAAAAGGATAGCGGTACCCTCAGTATGAATAGGAAAGTTCAGAGGGAGGGATGGTGGGTGGGTGTTTTTTTTTTTTGGTGGGGGGAGGTAAATTCTGCTTTGGACATTTGAATTTTAGATGCTGACATATTATCTAGGTGAGGCCCAGCAGGCACTGTAAGATGTAGAGCTGAAGTTTAGGAGGGATATATAGATTTGATGTTCATCTGCACAGAGATAAGTTAACCTAAGGGAGCTGATGAAATGACAAGAGAATGTGTAGAGAAGAAAGATGGCATAGGGGTTTTGGAGGATCCCCATTCTTAATGGTTGTGAGGTCGATGATATTACAGCAAAGAAGACTGAGAAGGAACAGTCAGAGCAGAACCAAGATAGACTAAAAAGAGCCAAAGGATTAGCAAAGTAGCAGGATATAAAATAAATCCACATAAATCATCAGCATTTCTATACATGACCAACAAAGTCCAGCAGCAAGAGATAGAAAGAGAAATTCCATTTAAAGTAACGGTAGGTAATATAAAATACTTGGGAGTCTACTTACCAAGACAAACCCAGGAACTCTATGAACACAACTACCAAACACTCTTCACACAAATCAAATCAGATCTAAATAATTGGAAAGATATCAATTGCTCATGGATAGGCAGAGCTAATATAGTAAAAATGACAATACTGCCTAAATTAATTTACTTATTCAGTGCCATACCAATCAGGCTACCTAAAAATTATTTTATACAGCTAGAAAAAATAATAACAAAATTCATCTGGAAAAACAAAAAATCAAGAATATCCAGGGAAATAATGAAAAAAAATTCACAGGAAGGTGGGTTAGCGGTACCAAACCTGGAGCTTTACTATAAAGCGGCAGTCATCAAAACTATCTGGTACTGGCTAAAAAATAGAGTGGTAGATCAATGGAATAGGCTAGGCTCAGGAAATGCAGTAGTAAATGACACTAGTAATGTAGTGTTGATAAACCCAAAGACTCCAGCTTCTGGGATAGGAACTCAGTATTTGACAAAAACTGCTGGGAAAACTGGAAGATAGTATGGCAGAAATTAGGCTTAGACCAACATCTTACACCTTATACTAAAATAAGGTCAAAATGGATACATGATTTAGACATAAGAGGTGATACCATAGGTAAATTAGGAGAGAAAGGAATAGTGTACCTATCAGATCTTTGGAAAGGAGAACAGTTTTTGACCAAACATGAGATAGAGTATATTATAAAATGCAAAGTGGATGATTTTGATTATATTAAATTAAAAAATTTTTGTACAAACAGAAGCAATGCATCCAAAATTAGAAGGGAGGCAGAAAGCTGGGAAACAATTTTTGAGGCCAGTGCTTCTGATAAAGGCCTCATCTCTAAAATATATAGGGAATTAAATCAAATTTATAAGAATCCAAGTCATTCCCCAATTGAGAAATGGTCAAAGGATATGAACAGGCAGTTTTCTGATGAAGAAACCAAAGCTATCTATTCCCATATGAAAAAATGCTCTAAATCTCTAATGATTAGAGAGATGCAAATTAAAACAACTCTGAGGTACCACCTGACACCTATCAGATTGGCTAAAATGACAAAAAAGGAAGATAATAAATGTTGGAGAGGCTGTGGGAAAATTGGAACACTAATGCATTGTTGGTGGAGCTGTGAGCTGATCCAACCATTCTGGAGAGCAATTTGGAATTATGCCCAAAGGACGATAAAGCTGTGCATACCCTTTGACCCAGCAATACCACTTTTAGGTCTTTTGCCCAAAGAAATCATGGAAGGGGGAAAGGGACCCACGTGTACAAAAATATTTATAGCTGCTCTTTACGTGGTAGCAAGGAATTGGAAGTTGAGGGGGTGCCCATCAATTGGGGAATGGCTGGACAAGTTGTGGTATATGAATACAATGGAATACTATTGTGCTGTAAGAAATGATGAGCAGGAAGAGTTCAGAGAAACCTGGAGGGTCTTACGTGAGCTGATGATGAGTGAGATGAGCAGAACCAGAAGAACATTGTACACAGTATCATCAACATTGAGTGTTGACCTACTGTGATGGACTATATTCTTCTCACCAATGCAATGGTACAGAAGAGTTCCAGGGAACTCATGATAGAAGAGGATCTCCAAATCCAAGAAAAAAAAAGAAAGAAAGAACTGTGGAGTATAGATGCTGATTGAACCATATTATTTCTTTTGTTTTGGGTGCTGTTGTTTTTTTTTCTATTTTGAGGTTTTGCATCACTGCTCTGATTCTTTCTCTTGTAACAGGATTAATGCAGAAATAGGATTAATGTTATTATGTGTATATATATGTGTGTGTATATATATATCTATATGTATATGTATAGATATATATAGATATAACCTATATCAGATTACCTGCTGTCTAGGGGAGGGGGGAGGGAGGGGAGGGAGGGAGGGAGAAAAATCTGAAATTGTAAAGCATGTATAAACAAAAGTTGAGAACTATCTTTACATGTAACGGAAAAAATAAAATATCTCAAAAAAAAAAAAAAAAGAGCCAAAGGAGGAGAGAGAATCCAAGTCAAGGGTATGGTTCATAGGGTCAAAAACAACAGAGGTCAGGTGGACTGAGGACTGGATTTTGCAGTTGAGATCATTGCTCATGTTGGAGAAAGAAATTTCAGAAAGCAGAGTAATAGAGTAAGAAGCCAGATTCCAAAGGAATAAGAAATGAGCAGGAGGGGAGGAAATGGAGGCAGCCTGTATAGATGGACAGTGCTTTCTAGAAGTTGAAGGGATGGTAGGGTCCAGTGAAGTTTTTCTTTATGGAGGGGAGGAAATTTGGGGAGAACTAGGAATGTTTGTGGCAAGGAAGGAAACAGCAGAAGACAGGCTGAATCAATCTACATCAATCAGGTAGAAGAGAGGCTGAATCAATCTACATTAATCAAATATTAAACTACCTACCATGTGTCAGGCACTGTGCTAAGCACAGTGATACACATACAGGGATACACATACAAAGAATTAAACAGTCTTTGTAAAGAGGTTACATTCTTGTGGAGGAAACAACAAATACATATAGAGGTATCTATGGCATAACTATATAGTTGTAAAGTTGCTATCTAGCTATACTGTCGAAAATATCTAATGAGTGGTCACCAATAAATTATAAGCTTTAGCAAGAGTTTAGACTTTTAAGCATTTATTAAGGAGAATAAGAATTTGGTGAAGAGAGAGAAAGAGGCCTAGATGCCTACTGCTATCTATCTCAGAGAGCCAGCATTTTTGCTCCACTCTCCACGAGAGTCCTCATGAAAAAGAGTGAGCCACCCCTTCTTCATCCCACAAGCTTACTGTGAAAACTGGAAACGTCCTGTCCCCCCCACACACAGCTCCAAACTAATTGGCTGATAGCTTTGATAGACAGTACCCACGAGTAAATGTCACTTCCTGACGCCAAGGAACTGACCTCCCAAGCCACATGGCTTGCCCTCAGACATCTTCTCCTCATGGTGGAGCTTTCTTACAGTAACTCTCCAGCAGGTGGAGTCACTCCAATTGTTACATAGTGAATAAATACAAATACATCCAAAACAGTTTGAGAGGAAGAACATTAGCAGTTAGAAAGAGCAGGAAAGGCTTCATCCAGAACATGGTGCTTCACCTGTGTCTTAAAGAAAGTGAGAGACTCTGGGGCAAAGGCATTAAAATGGAAGATGGAGTGTTGTGTGAAGAACTGAGAAGAGACCATTTTGGCTGGATCAAAGGGTGGCAGGGAGAGTAGTCAATAAACATTTATTAAGCACCTACTATGTGCCAGGCACTGTGCTAAGTGCTGGGGATACAAATGTGAAAAAAGACAGACCCTGCCCTTGAGGAGCTTAAAAGCTAATGGAGCAATACTACCCAGAAAAGAATGCTGAAAAAAAGCAAGGGATTATGGGTAAAGTACCCGGTATGGGGGAATGATGGAGAAACCAAGTAAATTCAAAATGAATGTAACTGGGTAGAAAAAGGGGAGGTGTCTGGAGAAATATCAGTTGTCTTCTCTCCTCAAATGGAGGAGTTGTCCAATTGTCCAATCAGAGGGGCAGATGGTACTGATTAGGCAGAAGTAGTAATTGTTTTAATTATAATGGAAAGAACACTGGCTATGGAGTCAAAGGAACTGAATTAAAATCTTATCTCTAATGTTTACTACAAACATATTTTTAAATCCTACATGATTTTTTGATAGACATTTAAAACACTGATCATCTAATTATTACTATCGAAAAAGGCTTTCTGGGACTGTTTTTTGTAAAACTCTGGGAGAGAGAATAGAGAAGAAGAAACTTTGTTTTTTCATCTTGTGTCCATCTTCCATCAGTAGACAGAGTCAAGAAGCGTCTTCAAGCTCCAGATGCCTGCTCCCCTGGCTCCTCCTAAGATTTTGGTGGGATGCTGTTACTGAATAGAGTGATTGGAGTTGTCAGATTCCAGAAAGACTACCCTGAGTTGAGGGTGATTGTTAGTGAAACAATGCAAGCACCACCAGAACATTTTCCTATCCTCTTGTCTTAGTTCCAAGGAAGGTGTCGAGTTTCCCATCCACTGCCAGATTCATCCACATTCTCTCTCTCTTCCTTTCTTCTGTAGGTGAAGAACTCAAATGAGGACAAGCTGATTCTCCCTCATTAGCCAACAGTGAGAGCCAATACCATCTTTTTTCTGCCCAATAAAATGTTCTCCTCCCGCCCCTTATCCTGTTCATTTTCTTTTCATTTCTAACATTTTGTTACTTTTCATATAAAAGAAAACCCAGCAATCACCAAATCCTTGTCTGATTTGATTAATGCTAACACAGGTAGAAATTAGGGGAAAAGTTTGGATCTTAGCAGAAGAATGGAAGATATATCCCTTTTTCAGCATGGCTGAAGTTCAAAGGGAAAAAGAAGTAACATAATCCACTTAGAGTTTAAGCCCAGTGGAAGCATTTTTTTTCCCTTTTTTTTTTTTTTGTGGGGCAGTGAGGGTTAAGTGACTTGCCCAAGGTCACACACCCAGTAAGTGTCAAGTGTCTGAGGTCAGATTTGAACTCAGGTCCTCCTGAATCCAGGGCCGATGCTTTATCCACTGCACCACCTAGCTGCCCCCAGAGGCATATTAAAACCTTTAAGGCATACCTTTAGGCAAGTTTTGGTAAACAGGAGAACCTAAAAGCAGAGAAAAAAAAATATATATATACATAGGCAAAAACTGAGTCATAAAGGGAGGGAGGAGGTGTTCAGCTCTCAGTGGCAGCACCCATCTCTTGCCTGATGTGATATCCTAGTTTGATGTCTTCAAGAGATAAGAACTGGGGCCTCTTGATAAGAGGGAGACCTACAGCTATTTGAGCTGCAAGAGTCTGTATGGTGATCTACAGAGATCACATAATCTCCTTGTATTCCTTTTAGGTGGGAGCTACTGCCTTTAAAATGTTACATGTGGGGTCACACTCTTTAAAATGCAACAAACAAAAACTACCTGAATGGTAGGATTAAGCAAAATGTTTCAATTGCATGCATGCATGCATGCATGCATTCATTCTTTACTTCTTCATTTATTTATATATTTATTTATTCATTCATTTATTGTTTGTCTATTGCAGGGCAATGAGGGTTAAGTAACCTGCCCAGGATCACACAGCCAGTAAGTGTCAAGTGTCTGAGGTCAGATTTGAACTCAGGTCCTACTGAATCCAGGGCCGGTGCTCTATCCACTGTACCACCTAGCTGCCCCCCATTGTATTTATTACTAATGTAAATAAGATTAAAAACTAAAAGATAGAAAGTAATCAAAATATCATAACTGTAGTTTCTTTCTCAATATATCCTACTTTTCCACCAGTCTGTTCACAAAACTTGATCTAAAAGGCAACAACCTAATAAATCGACACCAATTGTTATAACTAAATTTGCAATGCAATGATACTAATGCATTTGTTCTTATATATTATATTTGTGTTATAGATCAGTTTCAATGATGAGTGGGATATTTTTTATTCTGATTTTGAAAATGTGAAGGTTATAGTTTCTATGTAAGTCCCACAGTTTCTCAGTTATTTCCTTATCTCACTCCATTGACTTTTTTTTTTTTTAGTGAGGCAATTGGGGTTAAGTGACTTGCCCACGGTCACACAGCTAGTAAGTATTAAGTGTCTGAGGCTGGATTTGAACTCAGGTACTCCTGAATGCAGGGCCAGTGCTCTATCCACTGCGCCACCTGGCTGTCTTGCCATTGACTTTTTTTTTTTAATTAATAAAGTATTTTTTTTTCAGTTACATGTAAAGATAGTTCTCAACCTTTGTTTATACAAGCTTTACAATTTCATATTTTTCTCCCTCCCTCCCCCCTCCCCTAGACAGCAGGTAATCTGATATAGGTTATTTATTTATATATATATACACATAATAACATTAATCCTATTTCTGCATTAGTCATGTTATAAGAGAAAAAAATCAGAGCAATGATGGAAAACCTCAAAATAGAAAAAAAAAACAACAGCATCAAAAACAAAAGAAATAGTATGAGTCACTTAGCATCTATACTCTGCAGTTTGTTTTTTTTTTCCTGGATTTGGAGATCCTCTTCCATCACGAGTTCCCTGGAACTCTTCTGTGCCATTGCATTGGTGAGAAGAATATAGTCCATCTCAGTAGATCAACACTCAGTGTTGATGTTACTGTGTACAATGTTCTTCTAGTTCTGCTCATCTCACTCATCATCAGCTCATACAAGACCCTCCAGGTTTCTCTGAACTCCTCCTGCTCATCATTTCTTATAGCACAATAGTATTCCATTGTATTCATATACCACAACTTGTCCAGCCATTCCCCAATTGATGGGCACCCCCTCAACTTCCAATTCTTTGCCACCATGTAAAGAGCTGCTATAAATATTTTTGTACATGTGGATCCCTTTCCCCCTTCCATGATCTCTTTGGGAAAAAGACCCAAAAGTGGTATTGCTGGGTCAAAGGGTATGCACAGCTTTATCGTCCTTTGGGCATAATTCCAAATTGCTCTCCAGAATGGTTGGATCAGTTCACAGCTCCACCAACAATGGATTAGTGTTCCAATTTTCCCACAGCTTTTCCAACATTTATTATTTTCCTTTTTTGTCATTTTAGCCAATCTGATAGGTGTCAGGTGGTACCTCAGAGTTGTTTTTATTTGCATCTCTCTAACCATTAGAGATTTAGAGCATTTTTTCATATGGGAATAGATAGCTTTGGTTTCTTCATCAGAAAACTGCCTGTTCATATCCTTTGACCATTTCTCAATTGGGGAATGACTTGGGTTCCTATAAATTTGATTTAGTTCCCTATATATTTTAGTGATGAGGCCTTTATCAGAAGTACTGGCCTCAAAAATTGTTTCCCAGCTTTCTGCCTCCCTTCTAATTTTGGATGCATTGCTTCTGTTTGTACAAAAATTTTTTAATTTAATGTAATCAAAATCATCCACTTTGCATTTTATAATATACTCTATCTCTTGTTTGGTCAAAAACTGTTTTCCTTTCCAAAGATCTGATAGGTAGACTATTCCTTTCTCTCCTAATTTACCTATGGTATCACCTCTTATGTCTAAATCGTGTATCCATTTTGACCTTATTTTAATATAAGGTGTAAGATGTTGGTCGCCATTGACTTTTAAGTATGCAACTACTCAGGGGAAGGAGAAGAGAAGAAAATATAACCTAAAGTTTAGTTATCATTGCATTTTATAGGGCAGATAGGTGACAGAGTGAATAGAGTGATGGGCCTGAGGTTAGAAAGACCAAAGTTCAAATCTGACCTCAGACACTTAACTAGCTGTGTAACCATGGGGATGTCACTTAATTCTGTTTGCTTCAGTTTCCTCATCTCTAAAATGAACTGGAGAAGGAAATGGCAAACCAATCCAGTATCTCTGCCAAGAAAATCCCAAATGTAGTGCTGAAGACTTGGACGCTACTGAACAACAAATGCGTTTTGTAGGGTAGCAAGGGGTGGAAAGTTCATGATTAGAAATTGTGAAGTTAAATAATTGATGATTTCTTTTGAATAATCAGAAAAGGTTTTATGGTATTCAGGAGTTACTTGACCAGGATTCACTTGTTGGTAAAGTGATAAAGTGATACTGATGTGGGAGGGGAAGGTGGACTGGCCATATGCCTGTTCAAGGTTCTCTTCCAAGGGACCTTTGCAATTCTATGAAATATGGCTTTAGTTGACATGAAGTGTGAAAAAATTTGGAATTTTTTAGACTTTTGAGCTAGTGTAATTTTGACCATAAAATAATAAATGTTCAAATTTTTATAGCAATTTGAGGTTGGCTGTGTTATTTTTCTCACAACAACCCCATGAAGTTATTGTGGAAAATGTGTACTTATTTTACATAGGAGGAAAGCAAGGTTCAGAGATACTCGTGCTAAGGGAGCCTGTGTCATTCAGGATTTGAACCCAGAACTTCTGAATCTAGATCTAGGGCTCTTTCTACTTTTACCAAACTTAATGGCTTAGAATGTTAGTAGAAAGTTGTTAGACTTGTAGTTACTTTTTGATAATGTGACCTGATTTCTGTTTTCATAATTATATTTAGGCAAGAGTAAATGCTACTTTTTGAGTATAATTATAATAAAACAATATTTTGAAACCCTGTCTGTTTTTGCAAAGGACCTATATAAAGGGCATTCTTTCATATGCATTGTCACTGCTGTAAATGTATGTATTTATCAGATTCTCTTTGAATTCTAGAAGATGACAGTCACAAAAGTAAAAACAATCACCACTTAAATTTCTGATAGAGAATTCTAGGGAATTCAGTATTAAACAAAAAAAAAATTTGTAGTATTCCCCTTCGAGGCATAGAAAGCTCCTGAACTCTGATTGTTTGAATATATTACTTTTCTTGCTTACATTAAAATGTAATAAACATTATAAAATTGGATATTTTAGTAAAAAAAATTGTGTTTATCTTAGCAGAAAACTAACGAGCCTCCACTCCTGTCACTGTTAACAGCTAAATGCAATTTGTAGTCCTTCTCCAGTTCATTTTACAGATGAGGAAAATGAAGCAAACAGGGTTAAGTGACTTCCCCATGGTTACACAACTAGTTAAGTGTCTGAGGTCAGATTTGAATTTAGGTCTTCCTGACTTCAGGCCCAGCACTCTATTCATTCTTTTCTCTATTGAAACACTTTATGGATTCTTGTTTAAAAAAATGACCCCATAAATTAAATTCTTTTTATGTATTACAGGATCATAGACAACTTATTGGAAGGGATCTTATATACCAACTAGCTCAGTGCCTGGCATTCAGTAGGCTTGTCAATTAATGAATAGCCCCTCTTTATTGAAGGATTGATGGATTAATCCCTTATTTCATGAATCAAGAACCTGAGGTCCAGAAAGATTAAGTGATTGATCCAAGAAAGTAGATTGTAAGGAACAGGGTTAGTATATAAGCCCAGGGCCCCTGGACCCTACCAGGAGGATTCTTTCCACTATACCACACTGCTTCTTATCTTCCCATAATTTTGTTCTCTTTCTCTTTTCTCTCTCTTCTCTTTTAAATCTGAGTTGCAACTATTGTGGTTCCTATTATCAATAGCACCAAAGTTGTTGATTCTTTTTACTCCTTTAACATTTTCTACAAGACATGGCCAGAAAACAGTTTGTACTAATCAGTTACATACTCCTTTCATCTGCCAAACAGTACATCAGTTTAATGACATAATGATTACAACCAGAGGAAAAAACTAAGCACAACCACACACAGAAAATGCCCTAGAGAGATACTGTTATTTCATGTTTAATTTCTTATCAGAAGACTAGAAAGGAAATAAACATCAGATTGTACAGAGTTAGCCTTTAATTTTTGCTTATTAGTATGTTGTGACTTTACCTATTATTGTGTGAAAGTTGTGTATAGTGAGAATTTTGCTATTAATCAGAGTGAAAACAGCTGAGTTAACTGTGAAGCAGGTGTATTTGGTGTTTGTCAAAAATTGGTTGTAGTATTTGTTTGGAAAGGCAGGAAGGTTTGGTCAAGGAAGCAACTTCAACATTGGGCTTTGCCACTGTTATTTAAAACTAGAGCTTCAGTATCAATGGCTGGGATTTCGAATTCTCTAGATTTTGATTTAATTCAACAAAGCAATTATTTCTGGTACTGGCAACGGTGAGATTCTTTTCCCTCCCCAACCTTTTTTTATCTTTTTAAATACCTACAAAGAGAAATGAAAGACATAAGTAATTTAGGTCTTATGTAACTTCTGACCACTTAAATGTTTTTAAATTGCCTCTTGAAACATGAAACTTAAATCATCTTGCACTGATGATTTTTAAAAATTAGAAATGTAACTCTTTGGCAGGGGAGGGGAGGTGCTGTTATTTGTTTTTTTGTTTTTGTTTTTGTTTTTTAGTGAGGCAATTGGGGTTAAGTGACTTGCCCAGGGTCACACAGCTAGTAAGTGTTAAGTGTCTGAGGCCGGATTTGAACTCAGGTACTTCTGACTCCAGGGCCAGTGCTCTATCCACTGCACCACCTAGCTGCCCCAGTGCTGTTATTTGTAATTTATTTTAGGGGACTGAACTTGAAGCTAAAAGGGACCTTAGAGATCACCTAATCTGACTCCTCATTTTTCAGATGAGGAAACCGAGTCCCGGTCAGGATAGTAACTCATAGTCACACAGGTAGCAGAATTGAGATTCAAACTAAGGTTTTCTGACCCCCAAGCTAGCAGTCTTTCTACTATGCTACAATGCCTTTTCTCATGATTTTGTTCTCTATTAGGATGAAGACTGAGTTACAACTTGACCACTATGGTACCCATTACCAACAGCACCAAACCTGTTATTTGCAGTCAGATTTTGAACCATATTTTGAATATAACTATAACTATATATTTTATGAGAATGTTCAGAAAGTCTCCTCTGCGAAGGAGAACGCTAAAGATCTAGCTGAAATTCCATCTGGGTCAGAGGTAATTATTTATCTCAGTGGATTCATTGTACCTTTTATTCCCTGCACTTAAATATTGTTCTATAAACACAAAAGTTCACACTCCAATATGCTTTTCTATTACCTAATGTGTTTCATTGAGAAATGAGTTGAAAATGCAATTACCTTTATGCAAAAGTTAATTTTATGGTAGGAATTTACTATATGGCTCGAATAATTACAGTTAAGTCAGTATTTCAGGTTTTGAGCTCTCAGAATGTCTCATTATGGCTTTTGAAAAGGACATGCTGCCTTTCACATTGTTGTGTAATGAGAAACATTGTTTTTTAAATGACAAACTATTTGTAAGGAAAGTGTATCTAAGGATATGTGACCTTTTTTAGAAGATAGATGCAAGAATTTTAGAAATGGGATAGGATTTTAACAATCATTTCTAGTTCTTCATTATACAGATGAAAAAAAAGTTGGTATGTGATCAGGGTCCTCCCCCCTCCCCTGTTATAGTTTACATATATTGTAATTCTTTGTGGGTTCATACCTCAGACTCCCCAGGCACCCTTAACTAACAGAAAAATGTTCTAGAGATATGAATGATTAAGTAATTAGGTTTATAGTAGTAGCCTTTCTTTTAAGATCTTGATGCTTCATTTTAGGCTTGGACTACAAATAATGATGAAGAGCAAACTGAAGGTAATGGCAATTCTAATCTATCTGCTGCTTTGACTGTATATTAAAATGATCCTTGTTGTAGTGTTAGACAGCAGCTGAAAAGTAAAACTTTTTATCAGGTGTTAAGGCTGTTTTAGTTTTGCATAGCCCACAATGTAATTTATTAAGTATTGGTGAGATGGGATGTAATGAAGGTGTATAGTAATTGTTATGGAACCAGTATTTAGTATTTAAGGTAAAACTATAGAAAGAATACCAGATAACCAGGAGTCAGCTGGACTGGGGTCTGAATCCTGGCTCTTCCATAAAAATGACAGTGCAACTTTCATCAAGTCAATTTGCCTGTTTATGCCATAGTTCAACCCCAAAATGATAGGGTTGGATTAGATGCTAAGATCTCTCCCAACACTACTGATACATGGTGCTAAATTTTGGGGTTTTTTTCTTCTTTACCCTACCACTTCAGAATATGGTAGTGAGTGCCTTGTTCTTGTTTCACTTGGCAAAGATAGTTTTTTCCAGTAAGAACTAACAGCTATTTCAAAATGTGGGGAGGTGGGAGCTTAGGTGGGGATAATGATGATAATGAGAAGATGAAGGGAAAATATGTTCCTTTAATTTTCCTAAATAAGGGAGAGAACAGGGTTGGGGGGTGGGGAAGTGTGAAAATATGGGAGCAGGTAGGTGGCGCAGTGGATAGAGCACCTGCCCTGTAGTCAAGAGGACCTGTGTTCAAATATGATCTCAGACACTTGATTCTTACTAGCTGTGTAACCCCGGGCAAGTTACTTAACTCTGATTGCCTCACAAAAAAGGAGGAAGATATGTGGGAAAATTTAAAACTTTCTGCTGAAGTGTGCAGGGAACTCTTAATAGCCCGTGACAAATTTAAAAAATCAGCCTTATATCTTGAGTTAGAGATACCCATCTTACATTTCAGAGGTTCTCACTCTTTAGTTACTATTTAAACATGAAAGTAGAAGTTTAATATTTGAAAATAATGTATTAAAGTGGTACATTTCTTAAAGTTTTGGACAAAAGAGAGAGTATTTGTTGCAAATCTAAATGACAGTTTTTAATTAAAATAAGTGTGAGGACTCTCCAAAAATGAAAAGTTTTCTTTTCAAAAGGTATTTTAAACTTCAATTTTCCTATTATTTGACCATGTTACAAGTTTTTTTAGTATGTTATATTTTTAAAGACTACATAATTCTCATTTAAGATTATTTGGGGACAGTCATTGAAAGTATCAGCTGTTTTATTGTTTGGTGAAACTAGCCAGCCTTCATGCACTATTGGCTTTTGCAGATCCACAGATTCCCTTGGATATTGAGAAACTCAACAAGGAGTTTATGGTGGGAAGTGAAGAGCTCTATGACTCCCTAATGAATTGTCACTGGCAGCCTCTGGATACTGTTGCTTCTAGAATCCCAAATAGCATTCAGGAGTAGCTCTGCAAATGCAGAGCAATTCCCATTGAGGTGTTATCCAATGTCTATATTGGTACTTTTTGGGGTGGGTCAGAAGTGGCATTTTGTTTTCTCACAGACATTTGTTTGAATATAATTGTTGGGAGGATTGGAGCATAGTGATATAATGAAGAGTTACCTCCATAAAAATAAAGATACTTAACCAGTAAATGCATTTTACTCGTTATTTAGGATGCAGGTTAGCAACTCCAGGCCACATTTGAAAATTGTGCTTTCCATGGATAACTGATATCAGATTACTTGCCCTCTTGGGGAGGAGAGGGAGGGAGAAAAATTTAGAACTTAGAATCTTATAAATGTTGAAAATTGCCTCTATGTGTAATTGGAAAAAATATTATTTACATTTTAAAAAGAGAATAAAAAAAAGGAAAATTGTGTTCTCTCCTTTTTCTCCTTTTTATGAAAAGCAAGAATACAACTTTACCTCTTAAAAGACTAATTGGTTTCAGTTTAGAAATGGAGCAGCATATCACCCATTTCTGAATGACACCTGAATTCTCTATTGTGCCCTGTGTTACTGTGTGGAGGAGGCTTTAAGCTTTTAAATATATCTTAAGCTCAAAACAATTGCCTATGTGCCATAGAGAGCATTTTTTTTTGTTAAGAATCTGAGAATTTATAAAAGGTAATAGGGGGAAGCTAGGTGGTACAGTAGATAAACACCAGCCCTGGATTCAGGAGGACCTGAGTTCAAATCTGGCCTCAGACACTTGACACTTAACTAGCTATGTGACTCTGGGCAAGTCACTTAACCCTCATTACCCAGGGGAAAAAAAGGTAATGGAGTATACCTAGTTTATCTCCTTCTCTACTTTTATTATGTCATACAGCCAATCCCTAAAACTAGCACTCATGCAGGACATGCAATGGCTATAGCATAACTGGATTGGTGGCACAAGTGTATTTCTATAATTTATTTTACTGTAGGAGTTAGACTTAAGTTGATTAGCTGTTTAAGCCTTTGGATTAATTGTCCTCGAGTTAAATAAAGCATTTATTAAGCAGTTAATATGTGCCAAGCACTCTTTTGGCTGTTATTTTGTGAAGAGAAAGAAGTTCTACTTGGTATCAATTTGGTAGTAACTCATAACATTTTTTAAAAAATGAGTTATCACAAGTTTGGTTTGTTTATACAACCCCGGTCATCCTTTTAACTTGCCAGAGTATTGTGGGAAACTGACTCAAAGGGTCATGGGTAGGACTTGAATAAAAGTTGGTAACCATGTCATCTTCCTACTGGGGTATATTTGCTTGCATAAAGGGCATATGCATGCATAATTTAGTTATTGAAGTATTAGTTGTCCATTTTAGTTGCCCTAAAATGTAGGGTCACCACAGTAGCCTAAGGATGTGTTTGAATCTAGCAGTTTGCTTTTTAAGATTGACTAGGAAACTGAGTTTGATCTTCCCTCAAATTGATTGACATCACTGGGCAAGAGATGGATGAAGAATTGGAACTTGAGGCTTACCTGAACAATTGTTCTAAAGTCACCAGAAAAAGGATAAACCAAACTCTTCAAAGATGTATTGTAGTACCTCCCTGTGATAGAACCATGGACTATTAGCAGATTGCAATAATAGCTGATGACAAGTCAGTTTGGTTTAAAATATCATTGTGAACAGGTCCTACCTGATCAAAATTATTCCTTCCTTCTCAATAGGCTGATGTCAGAATGTAATTTTTGGGGGGGGGGGCGGGTCAATGAGGGTTAAGTGACTTGCTCAGGGCCATACAACTAGCAAGTGTCTGAGGCTACATTTGAACTTGGGTTCTTCTGAATCCAGGGCTGGTGCTTTATCGACTGCACCACCTAGCTGTCTCCAAGAAGTTAATTTTTTTTAAAAGTCCCTGAAGGGGAGATGGGAGTTGACATGTGCCAGAAAAATCAAACATTATCATTCTATCATCTCCTTTTGTCTCTTTATGGTGACACCTAAGACCCTGAACCCAACAGTCTTGGGAATAGAAGTATTCCCCCAAGTCACCAAGCCTGCTTCCAACACAGCCCCTATAGCCCTCAATGAGAAGAGAAACTATGGTGGAGGAGTCCACTTTCCTCATCAACACCAATTGTAATGATTGGAATGATACCACCTACTGGAGACTTGCTGTGGGAAAGCTCCACCATGAGGAAAATGCCTCAGAGACATTGTGGCCTTTCCTTGGTGTCAGGAAATGACGTTTGCTCATGGGTGCTGTCTGTCAAGGCTACCAGCCAATCAACTTGAGGAGCCTCCTATTTTCTGGGAGGAGAAAGGAAGGAGGAAAGGGAGCCTGCGCGGAGAGCTCGGGGGCTTTTTGGGTTCCTGACTTGATGGTGGTGGTGGCAGAGGACTTCACAGGAAATTTGAGGAAAGATAGGAATGCCAGGCTGTTGGAATTCTGTTCTCAATCTTTTTCTTTCTATTTTATCAGTGATTTTAGTCAGTTTCCCCCAAAACTGGGGGAATAGCTTAGAATCCACATTTAGAATCTTAAATTACACACAATAATAATAGCTGCTTACCAACTGCCACCAACAGGTAGATAGGCACAAGAGTCCTGGGAGTAGCAACATCACACAGACCATTGGTACTGATTCCCATCCCTCACTGACTTCATTTAGGGAAGCAGAACATGTGAAAAGAGACCAGCCCTCCCTACTAACTGCTACTCACAGGTTAGGCAAACCACCTTAGCTGAAGAAGGTACCCAGAGAGAGAGAAACAGGAGGGAACTATTCTAAGCAGGTTGAACCACCACTTTGACCACCATCTCCCCTCAGATCCTGATGGAAACAGTTCAAGACCCTTAATTCAAGAACTTTTGATCATGGTCTTCAGGTAGTCCAGTAATTTTCAAATGATCTCTCTTGGATCTATTTTCCAGGTCAGATGTTTTTCCAAGGAGATATTTCATATTGCCCTCTTTTTTTTTTCATTCATTTGGATTTGCTTTATTGTGTCTTGATTTCTCAAAGTCATTAACTTCCATTTGCTCAATCCTAATTCTTAAGCAATTATGTTCTTTAGAGAGCTTTTCCATTTGGCTTTTCAAGCTGTTGACTTTTTTCATGACCCTCCTATATCACACTCATTTCTCTTTCCATTTTTTCCTCTACCTCTCTTACCTTATCTTCAAAGTCCTTTTTGAGCACTTCCATGGTCTGAGACCAATTCATATTTTTCTTGGAAGCTTTGGATGTAGGAGCTTTGACTTTTCTATCTTCCTCTAAGGGTGTATTTTGATCTTCCTCGGCACCAAAGAAACTTTTTAGGGTCAGCATCTTTTTTTGTCTGCTCATTTTGCCAGCCTATTTCTTGACTTTTAACTCTTTCTTAAAGTGGGACACAGCTTCCAGAGAGCACTATCTCAAGCTTCAGGAGGACCCAAGTGATATGATTTAAGGAGAGGCATGCTCTATACTCCCCTGGCCTGTGCTTTGATCTATAAGTAAGCACAGGCCTGCTTACTCTTTAACCCTGAAACAGAATTCTGTTTCACTGTGGTTGTAAACTCTGGTGTGCCTGCGCCCCTCCCCAAGATGGGCTTGCCACTCAAGACTGCTTCCTGGTTCCAAGTGTAAAAATATTTTTACTAACTAGCTGGGCCTTAATTTAACTGAGGGGCCTAATCTAGGGGCTTTTTGACTGGTTGGCTGACTGCTATTAATTTCCTAAGGCAATCTGTTAGGGCCCTTTAAAATTTTCCACACTTGCTCCTCACAAATTGATAAGCAAAAGATTAAGAAGCTTCTTAATTAAATTATCAAAGCAGAGTTTATTTATAAAAATCAATGTAAAAGATAAGGGTAAAGAAATGCAAGTTATAGACCTGTCTGCTTTTAATATAATAAGGGCTTATGCTGCCTCTTGCCTGACAGTATGCTGCTTAGACTGGTTTGCCTCCAGGCCTCTCCAACTTTCACTCTTTTTCTCCTTCACTCCAGCTCCCCTGCCCTTTAATTGCTCTGCTCCTCTTTTCTAACTCTAAGCCCCCTTCACTTTGATAGCCCCCCTGCATCTTCTCTACTTGCTCTGTCAGTCCGCCTCCCTCAGAATTAACTTTCTATCTCAGGTGAAACCCGGGCTTGCTGCCCCTAGGGCCAGCCAAGCCCCGTGCTCCCTGTGCCAAGCTGGGGGCTGGGCGAAGCAAACCTGGTGTCTCTCCCATTTTTCCTGCGCCTCTCCACTGAGCACATGGCTTCCTCCTGCCTTGCCTGGGGCTTTTCATCCACACAGCTTAGCCCAGCTCAGAGGTCTCCTGCAGCTGAAGCAGAGGGGGAAGGGAAGCTCTGCTTGGGAAGCCTGAGGCTAATTTTTTTGGGGGGGGGCAATGGGGGTTAAGTGACTTGCCCAGGGTCACACAGCTAGTAAGTGTCTGAGGCCGGATTTGAACTCAGGTACTCCTGAATCCAGGGCCGGTGCTTTATCCATTGCGCCACCTAGCCGCCCTGAGGCTAATTTTAATGCCTACACAAGCAAAGACAACACAACAGAGTTCCATCTATGCACCCACAGAGACCCCTGCAATCTCCCTCCAGCCAACCACTCAACCCCTTCACCAGGCTGAGTTCCAGAAGCAGCTGCTACCTCAGCTGATTCCAAGGCTCTGGAGAGCAGATTCTCTAGGGCTAGGTCTGCATGGTGCAACCCTGATCTGCACTCCACTCTCACCCTGGTACTACAGACCTTTCCTGCTGACCTTCTTTTTTCGTTTTTTGTGGGGCAATGAGGGTTAAGTGACTTGCCCAGGGTCACATAGCTAGTAAGTATCAAGTGTCTGAGGCTGGATTTGAACTCAGGTCCTCCTGAATCCAGGACCAGTTCTCTATCTACTGTGTCACCTAGCTGTCCCCCCTGCTGACTTTCTAAGCCATCTTTGGCTGGAAAATTATCTCACCCCACCCTTTTGTGGATTCTGCTACTCCAGGAATTGTCTTATGGCATTATTTGAAGGGATTTGGAGGGATTTGTGGGAGAGTTCTGAAGAGTCACTGCCTGTCCTCTGCCATCTTGGCTCCACCCAGAAAGCTCAAGAACTTTTGAAATAGTGGTTCTTCTAGTTCAATGCTCTCAGTCATCACCCAAGGAAGCAACCCATATGGAGATGCAGGTTAGCAACGGCTCTCATAGGTGCTATGGTCACATATATTAAAGACCAGAAAGGAGAATTTTTGTCCCCACAGTCCTTGGCACTGTCAAATAGTTCAACATTAGATACTGACATGACTTTATCAGTGGAAAGAAATTAAAGAAGTATTACTATCTGCTGTTGCACCCTAAGGACCATGAGACATTTGTATATGACTTGAAGTTGAAATCTTCCGTGTGTGGTTTCCCCCATTAAAATATAAGCTTCTTGAGAGTAGAGACTGTCTTACTTTTCTGCTTGTATGCTTAATATTTAATACTGTGCCTTTCTCCTAGTAAGCCTTCAATCAATTATTAATTTATTAATAGGGGGAAAAGCCTTTACCTTGCTTTCTACAATTAATAGCATGACAATTCATATACTCTTAGGAGTGGTAGTAGTTCGACTTTTGTTGTTGTTTAGTGACTCTTTATGACCCCATTAGGGATTTTCATGGCAAAGATATTGGAATGGTTTGCCATTTCCTTCTCCAGTTCATTTTACAGATAAGGAAACTGAGGCAAACAGGGTAAAAAAGACTTGCCTGAGGTCACACAGCTAATAAGTATCTGAGGCCAGATTTGAACTCAGGTTTTCCTGACTCCAGGCCCAGTGCTCTATCTACTGTGCTACCTAAGATGTCCCAAATTTCTGCCAAAACCTGAGATCAAACCAGGTTTTTAGATGTTCAGTCTAATACTCTCTCAACCGAGCTATTTTGGCTGCAGACCAACTTAGTGTTACTTTAAGCATAAATGCCTGGGATCAGAGGCTCTCCTAAAATGAATTTGCAGGAGTAGCAGAAGAGAGAACTAGGCACCTGAAATAAGATGTGGACAATTTGTGAGGTGGAGGGCATAGGGAGAAAATGGGATAGACAGTGAAAATTTTGCTTACTTAAATCTTATTTTAGGATTATCTTGTCTAGCTTCTTTGTAAAAACATTGCTGATATGCCAACTGAACTAAAGATAAAGAAAAAATTCTGTTTTCAGAACATTCTCTAGCTGTCTGTGACTCTTAAGTATTAACACAAAAATCCACAACTACATTATATGAGATATATACAGTGTACTCTCTCTTTTTTTTCCTTTGGTGAGGCAATTGGGGTTAAGTGACTTGCCCAGGGTCACACAGCTAGTAAGTGTCTGAGGTTGGATTTGAACTCAGGGTCCTCCTGAATCCAGGGCCAGTGCTCTATCCACTACATCACCTAGCTGCCCCTATAGTGTACTCTCAAAAGAAAATCTCAGGTAAGTACAGAATATAATCTCAGAGGAAAATAACAGGTGGGGGAGGGATGGGAAACCTAAAAGATTATTTGCAGAAAGTGAGATTTTAGCTCAGTCTTGAAAGAAGCCAAGTAATCCAGGAGTCAAGGATGAGGAAGGAGAACATTTCAGGCATAGGACAGAGCAAGTGTAAAGGCATAGAAAGAAAAAATGGAAGTGTCATTTGTGAAGAATGACAACTAAGTCAATGCAGCATGATTCATAGTGTATAAAAGGAAGCAAAGTATAAACCATGGATATAATGTCAGATTTGGAGCTATGTTGGTTAATGTTGAATTTTTTTCTCAGTTATAAGGGATGGTTCTCTAGAAGAAAAGATAAAATGGGAGATTTAGGCACTGTAAAAACAAAATTTTATTTTCAAAAAGTTTTCATGAATGAAATTTTGACATCAAATTTTTTTTAAACTTTGTGTTCCAAATTCTCTCCCTCCCTTCTTCCCTCAATAACTCAAGCAATTCAATATAAGCTATACCTGAGCAGTCATGCAAAACATTTCTACGTTAGCCAAGTTGTGAAAGAAACCAGACAAAAACAAAACTTCAGAGAAAGGAACTTACAAAAAAATTATGCTTTCAATATGTATTCAGACACCATCAGTTCTCTCTCTGTAGATGGACTGGATTTTTCATAGGACCTTCAGAGTTGTCTTAGATGCTGAAAGTAACCAAATTCTTCACAGCAGATCATCTTACAGTATTGCTGTTATTTTGTATACAGTACATTTCACATTGCATCAGCTCATGTAGGTTTTTCTGGTTTTTTTCTGATAGTATCCTGTTCATCGTGGTTTTTTAAAATAGTAAACTACATTTATATAGTACTTTAAAGAGAGATTTCCTTACAATAAACCCATGAAGTTGGTTCTTGCAACAACAGTAATAGATAACATTTATATAGTACCTTATACCTGACAAAGAATTTTCTTTACAACAGCCCAGCAAAGTAAGTACCATATGTTTTATCAACATCAATCAATTCTCTTCATCATCAATCTATCCTCCTCCTCATCAATCAATCCCCAGTAGATGGGGATTTCTTAAGAAATTAAGCCATTGCTATTGTGAATTGCAAAGTTCACTGATAATTCTTAAGTAGAAAGAAATGCACATTGTCTCAATAAAAATCTGCAATGAAGGGAAACAGAGGCACAAAAGTCCAAGCATAATCTATTAGCAAGGCTCCAATTGCCCAGAATAGAGGTCAGTGGCCCCTCAGTGACCAAAGACACACCTTACAATCAAAGCAACTTTTTAATACAGTTTCGTGGTTACATAAGGTCCAGTGACACAAACTAAACTAAGACTAGTGATTGGTCCATAGTGATGCTGACTAGCAAAAAGAGGGGAGGATCCTTTAGAATCCATAATAAGAAAGAGAACAAAGAGTTGAACATTCTCTGGAAAGTCACAAACCGGATAGTCCTGCTTTACCAAAGAGACCCAATTGCTAGGAAAAACAGCTCCTGACCGGGTTGAATCATCTTCCGTCTTCTTTATGTCCCACAAGAGGCTGGTCTAGCCTCAATTGTATGCATAGTCTCTTGTGAAGTCTCTTACATAATTTTCTATGCAAAATAAACCCAAGTCTAAGCCCTAGAAATTGGTTTCAGTGATTACTAAAACTCTTAACTATTAAGCAATCAGTTACTATTAATCAATCATCAAAAGCCAATTTCACACTATATAAACAAGAATCAGCTTGTGGCAGTGGTTGTTCATGGAACTAGAAATATTGAAAAAGTTCTTGTTCTGTGATTTAGCTTTACTAGAGTGGCAGCAGAGAATGGTAGAAAGTCACAGGACCTGGGTTCGAATTCCATATCTCCTACCTGTTACTCATGTAACCTGGGTTACTTAAACTTTCAGGACCTCAGTTTCTTCATCTGTAAAAGAAGTAGTTTGTACCAGATGATTTATATGATCCCTTAAAGCTTTAGCATTCCCTGATACTAGGCTGCAAATAAAAGCATCATCATAGAAATAGCTTAATTTCTAGCAGCTCTTTTTTTTGGGGGGGGGTGGCAATGAGAGTTAAGTGACTTGCCCGGAGCCACACAGCTAGTGTCAAGTGTCTGAGGTTGGATTTGAACTCAGGTCCTTCTGAATCCAGGGCTGGTGCTTTATCCACTGCACCACCTAGCTGCCCTGAAATAGCTTAATTTCTAATAATAGTATTATCTAATCTAAGAAATTTCATCAACTTGTAATTTGTGTCCCCCTTTTGCACAATTGCATCTAACATTAGATAATTTTGGTTCCAGAAGTAAAAATGCAAATTTTTACTTACTAGGTAGCTATTATCATTCTAACAAAATTGGATTTTATTTTGAAGTTTGTAAAATTCCCTTTTTCAGTCAGTAGTAAAGAAAGACAGATTGTTGCTTTGGGGCTGCATTTCAAAAACATTCTCCCCTTGAAGTGCGAATTTAAACTGCATAACCATATTGTACAACCCCCAAATAAACACTGTTTATCATTGATGGTGCTTTCAATAGTTACAAGCTAAACAAAGATAAGAATATATTCCCAGATTTTCCCAGCAGGAACAGAAACATTTTGCTCTCTGGAGAGTCCTTAAAAATAAAGAGCCACTCCACATGAATGGCAGAAACCAATTTTGCCTTTAACTTCTGGGAAGCCTCAATCTTTCTTTTAGTATTATCATCACAACAGTAAGGTAAATGATAAAAAAAAAATGCATGCCTTTTATTGTAGAACTGGAGGCACTTTCATATGGATCTTATGTTATATGTTTATTATAATACTTTCCAAAGCATGTTCATATCCATTGTGTTCCCTTTAAAATATTTTCTCAAAGCTTATCCATATATACAATATACTATGGTTCTCTTTCAAAAGAGAGAAAAAATATTCAAGAACAATCTCTCAAATGATTTGTCCTTCTGAAAAGTACATCTGTTGGCAGGAAAGTAAAGTAATCACTGCTCCAACTATAATAATTACTGCCATTTGTGGGGAGGAAACTTCTTTAAGTAATGTTCTAATCTGTGGTGCATCATCCTTTGGTAAGATTGATATCTGACTAATAATCTAGCACTTTTCTTTTTTCAGAATCTTCCCAAGTTCACATAGTCTTGGAGTGGTAATGGTTTAAAGTCGAAACGATATCATAGAAGAAGCATACTATAGTGCAGAGGTGTCAAACATGACAGGTAGTTGCAACATTCCTAAGTGCAGCCAAACCAGATTAAAATGTAATTGGGGAATATTTAACAAAATAAATAAAAATATAATGAAACATAGATAATGTTAATATGTGATTTTCTAAGTCAACCTACACCTCCATGGTTCCATATGTACTGTTCAGTGGCCCATTTGTATTGGAGTTTGACACCACTGTGTGTAGTAACTGGGACACTGGACTTGGAGAACAAAGTATATAGGTTCAAATCTCTGCTCTGACACTAGCTATGTGATCCCTGGCAAGTTGCTTGATCTCTCTGTCTCAGTTTCATCATCTATAAAATGAGGAGGGTAGAGAAGATGTTCTTTAAAATTCCTTCCAGCTTGAAATATGATCCTGTTGTGAGAAAATAATGGGGTTTTGAGGATCCCAGAGCCCCCTCCCCCTTGAGGGCCTAACTGCCTGACCTCTTTAAAGGCCAGCTCGGAGTCAGAACAGAGACAATAGAGATTAAAACTACACCTACCAGAAAGCCTCTCTCCCAACCCCCAGGGTCTGTCCTCTGGACTCTGACCTCAGCATTGTAATGCTCATGGACCACCCTCAAGTCCAGTAAACCAATAGATTTGAATGATGCTAGCAGATTAGCTTGGAGCAGTGTGGAAGGGCCGCCTCTCCTCTGGACTGCAGGGAGCTTATGCTCTCTCCCGCTCTCTTGGCCTGGGATGCCAAAGGAGGCAGCCCACTCTCTCTCTCTTCCCTCTATCCTAGGTATGTAGGGCTTCTGAACTTTTGGAGCCATGTGCTCTCTCTTTGCTAACATTTAATATGATTTAATAAATGCTTAATGCCCAAAACTGATGCTAAAGCCTCTAATTTATAAGTAGCAATATATTAGAAACCTCAGCTAAGTTTCCTAAAACTTGGGACAGAGATAGACACCCCCATATAATTTCAAATGACACACTGTGATCCATTCCTTATCACCTGGGCCATTTCCAAGTGAATCTTGTATAATTTGAGGGAATGTTTTTATTATCTTCAAGTGGGTTTCCTGTACAAGCTAGCCTTGAAAAAATTAGTAATTTTATTTTCATTCTTCCTGTATGGCTATGTGACTTTTATATACTCTTGTACATTTACTGCTTCTGTGTTTTCTTTGAAAGACTTAGGAACTCTGATGATCACAATGACCAACCACAACTACAGAGGACTCATGATGAATAATGCTACCAATCTCCTGATGGATTTAGAGTACATAATGAGACACTTTTTTTTCTTGATGTGGCCAATGCAGAAATGTGTTTTGCTGTACAATACATGTTTATAACAAGTGGTTTGTTTTGTTTTGTTTTCTCATTGTGGAGGGGCAGTGAGATTGGAGGAAGAGAAAACAGATAGATCTTCATTTGAAAAAAAAAATTCCTTGAAAAAAATTTCACTCTTTGGGACATCTATCTATTATTTCTGATTCTGCACTTTTGAATGACACAGAGCTCCACAAAGCTATTTGTTATGAAAATTTTCGGGGTCTTTACTGGCTGCTGTTCAAATAATCCAAGACATGATACAGGCAGACAGGTAAGCTGTAGTTTATTTATTCACAGAAGTATGACACACACCCCATCAGTAGGTAATGGATATGTGTATGTGTTAACTTGGGAGATGACATATACACACCCACACACATGTGCTTATATACATATATGTGCATATATATACATGTGTGTATACATATATCATGCTAGCAACCTCCTGATAGCTGATGAATTCAAAGTATATATTGAGACTGTAAGGGGCTAAAACTTTAGCTATACTGTCTAAAATCTAATGAGTGGTCACCAATAAATTATAAGCTTTAGCAAGAGTATTTAAGTGTTTAAGTATTTATTAAAGAGTATTAGGATCAGAGAGAAAGGTAAAAATCTAACTATTTCTAAGACACCCCATCATCTGACCTGCCATGGTGAGGTCAGGAACCAAAAGAGAAAGAACCCCTCCACCAACATCCGCTTCCTACTTCCTGTCCTCCTCCCAGAAATGGGAGGCTCCTCAAGTTGATTGGCTGGTAGCCTTGATAGACAGTACCCACGAGCAAACGTCACTTCCTGACGCCAAGGACCCTGACCACATGGCTTGCCCTCAGACGCCTTCTCCTCATGGTAGAGCTTTACTACAGTAGCTCTCTAGCAGGTGGCGTCATTCCAATTGTTATAAGACATTGTTTTTGGAAATGGCCAATGTGGAAATATGTTTTGCGGTACTATACATGTTTATAACAGGGTGTGTGTGTGTGTGTGTGTGTGTGTGTGTGTGTGTGTGTGTGTGTGTTCTCAATGCAGGCATAGAAGTTGGAGGAAGGGAAGGTACATCTTCATTAGAAAAAAAAATTAGTTTGAAAAAAAGCTTCTGTTTGAGATACCTATCCAATATTTCTGGTTCTGTCCTAAGTGTAGGTATAGATGAACATATATATATATATATATGAGATCTGATTTTGAAGTTGTCTTTTCAGGATTGTTTTCATATTTTAATTTGTCTTCTTCAGTAACTTTTGTCTTTCAGTTCAACTTGGTCTATCTTTCTTTTCTTTTCTTTCTTTATTTCTTGCAGGGCAATGAGAGTTAAGTGACTTGTCCAGGGTCACACAGCTAGTAAGTATCAAGTGTCTGAGACAAGATGTGAACTCAGCTCCTCCTGAATCCAGGTCCGGTGCTTTATTCAGTGCTTTATTCACCTAGCTACCCCCAGAGAAAGGAAGAAAGAAAAAGACATACAGAATAAAATGGAGTTGGTTATGTCACTTCTTAACAGACCACTTTTGGCTCTTAATCCTCCTTTAACGCCTTAAAACACTTAAAGGTAAATATGATTCCCCTTCCTCCCCCAACCTTTTTTTCTCCAGATTAAGCACCCCCAGGTCCTTCAGTTAATATTCACGAAACATGAATTCAAAGCCCGTCTCTATTCTGGATGCTCTTTTCTGGATTCTCTTGAACTGTGATGGTCAGAGCCTAAAATAATGCATGTGGTCTGACCAGGGCAGACTACCTCCCATTCCTTAAATTATGCCTCTCTCGATGCAGCCTAGGATCTTATTGACTCTTTAGATAGCTATAACACACTGCTGACTTTTTTATTTTGTCATCCTCCAAACTGCCTCCCTCCTCTATATCTTTTTCAGAGTTGATAAGTGTGCCTCCTCCATATAGTACTTGTGAAGTTGATTTTTTTTAATCCAAATATAGAACTTAACATTTTGTCCCTATTGAATTTCATCATATTTCACCTAATGATGTGGCCATAAGATCATTTTGGATTTTGATTCTGCCATTCTCTGTGTTAAATAATCCTCCCAGCCTTTGAGTTATGTGAAAATTTAATGAATACACCATCAATGCTTTTATCCAAGTCATTGATAAAAATGTTAAGCAACAGGAGGCCAAGTGTGGATTTCTGGAGACCTCCTGCCATTTTTATACTAGTCCACTGGTAATTACAAGGACAGCTATGTGGCACAGTAGATAGAGCACTGGGGTTGGAATCAGGAAGTTCAGATCTGGCCTCAGACACTTACTAGCTGTGTGAACTTGGGCAAAGTCTAAGTAACCTGCTTGCCTCAGTTCCTCATCTATAAAATGAGCTGGAGAAAGAAATTTCAAACCATTTCAGTAACTCTGCCAAGAAAACCCCAAATGGGGTCATAAAGAGTTGGACATGACTGAAAAGTTGATTTGACCACAAAATTGATGACTATTCTTCAAGTTCATCTATTCTACTACTTATAAATAAAGTATGAGAAACTTTATTTTTAAAGAACTTTTCTAAAATCAAAGTAAATTGAGGGTAGCTAGGTGATTCAGTGGATAAAGCACTAGCCCTGAATTCAGGAGGACCTGAGTTCACATTTGGCCTCAGACACTTGACATTTATTAGCTGTGTGACCCTGGGCAAGTCACTTAACCCTCATTGCCCTGCCCCCCCCTCAAAAAAAAAGTTTATCATTCAAGATATAGGCTAGGAAAATGAACAGATAGAAAAAGATGGGAACCATAGAAAGTTTCTTTGGTGACAAAGAAGATCAAAATACACCCTCAGAAGTAGATAACAAAGTCAAAGCTCCTACATCCAAGAAAAATATGAATTGGTCTCAGGCCATAGAAGTGCTCAAAAAGGACTTTGAAAATAAAGTAACAGAGGTAGAAGGAAAAGAAAGAGAGGTAGAGGAAAAAATGGAAAGAGAAATTAGAGTGTTGCAGGAAAGTCATGAGAAAAAAGTCAACAGCTTGAAAAGCCAAATGGAAAAGCTCTCTAAAGAAAATAATTACTTCAGAATTAGGATTGAACAAATGGAAGCTAATGGCTTTATGAGAAATCAAGACAGAAAGCAAATCCAAATGAATAAAAAAGTAGAGGGCAATGTGAAATATCTTCTTGGAAAAACAACTGACCTAGAAAATAGATCCAGGAGAGATAATTTGAAAATTAATGGACTGCCTGAAAACCATGATCAAAAAAAGAGCTTAGACATCATCTTCCAAGAGATTGTCAGGGGAAATCTCCCTGATATTCTAGAAGCAGAAGGTAAAATAGAAATTGAAAGAATCCACTGATCCCCTCCTGAAAGAGATCCCAAAAGGAAAACTTCCAGGAATATTATAGCCAAATTCCAGAGCTCCCAGGTCAAGGAGAAAATACTAAAAGCATCCAGAAAGAAACAATTCAAATACTGTGGAGAAGTCAGGATAACACAAGATCTGGCAGCTTCTACATTAAAAGATTGGAGTACATGGAATATGATATTCCATAGGGCAAAGGAATTGGTATTACAACCAAAAATCACCTACCCAGTAAAACTGATTATAATATTACAGGGAGAAAAATGAGAGTTCAATGAAAAGGAGGATTTTTAGGTATTCATGAAGAAAAGACCTGAACTGAATAGAAAATTTGACTTTCAAATACAAGACCCTAGGGAAGTATAAAATGGTAAACAGGAAAAAGAAATCATGAGAAAGGTTAAAAGGTTAAATTGTTTACATTCCTACATGGGAAGATGATACTTGTAACTCATAAGGGAATTGCACTGGGAGAAAGGGAAAGGGAGAGGTGGAATGGAGTAAAGTATCTCACATAAAAGAAGCAAGGAGGGGCAGCTAGGTGGCAAAGTGGATAAAGCACCTGCCCTGGATTCAGGAATACCTGAGTTCAAATCCGGCCTCAAACACTTGACCCTTACTAGCTGTGTGACCCTGGGCAAGTCACTTAACCCTCATTTCCCCCCCCCAAAAAAAAGAAGCAAGGAAAAACTAATGGAGTAGAGGGGAAGATGAGAGGGAGCGGGGAAGTGAATGAGCCTTGTTCTCATCAGAATTGGGTCAAAGAGGGAATAACAGACACACTCAAGTGGGTATAGTAATATATCTTGCTCTGCAGGAAAGTGGGAGGGGAAAAAGATAAAGGGGGAGGAGTGAAGGAAAGGAGGGCAGATTGGGGGAGGGGCAGTCAGAAACAGAACACTTTTGAGGAGGGAAAGGGTAAAGGAAGATAGAAAATAGAGTAAATATCATAGGGAGCAAAGAGGATGGAGGGAAACATAAATAGTAACTGGGAAAAAATTTGAAGCAGACGCAAGAGCAATGTAAAATGGTGGTGGTGGTGGTGGTGGTACTTTGCTGTGCTATTGTGAAGGAAATTCTTTGTCAGGTATAAGGTACTATATAAATGTTAGCTATTATTGTTGTTGCAATAATCAACCTCATTGGTTTTTTGCAAGGAAATCTCCCTTTGATGTACTATATAAATGTAGTTTACTATAAAAAAAAGATGAACAGGATGCTATCAGAAAAACCTGGAAAGACTTACATGAACTGATGCTAAGTGAAATGTACTGTATACAAAATAACAGCAATATTGTAAGATGATCTGCTGAGAATGACTTAGTTATTTTCAGCAATGCAATGATCCAAGAACTGAGGGTATCTGAATACAGATGGAAGTATATTTTGTTGTTGTTTTTGGTTCCTTTTTCTAAAATTTTTTTGTCTGCTATGTTTTGCATGACTGCACATGTATAATATATTGAATTGTTTGAGTTCTTGGGGGGGATAGGGAAGAACGAAGAGAATTTGGAACACAAAGTTTTAAAAATTGGTGTTACAATTTGTTTTTACATGTAAGATGGGGAAAATTCTAAATAAATAAATAAAAGTTTAGCATTCCTACAGTATCCCCATCTCCCCTCCACAAGAGCTAGTTGTTAAACATTGACCAGCACATGTTTGTATCCACTCCAAGTGATGCTCCTGCTAGCCCTTCTTTGACTCTTTGTCTCTCTCCATCTGTCTCTCTCCCTCCCTCCCTCTGTCTGTCTCTCTTCCTCTCTTTCTCCCCATTCCATCTTTACAAGATTTCTGTCACATTCATATTTCTTCTCAGTTACCTGCCCTTAATTCCATATTTTGCAGTTAAAAAAAACCTAAATTGTTTAGGGATTTCCTTATGCACCCATATTGATCTCTTTAGGGAAATCTATTTTACTTCCTCGCTACAATCATTTCCCTTTGGGAGTGCAGAATTTCATTCTTAAGGATCTTAAAACTGAGTAGACTTTCCTTGAAGAATTTTTTTTTGGTGAGGCAATTGGGGTTAAGTAACTTGCCCAGGGTCACACAGCCAGTAAGTGTTAAGTGTCTGAGGCCGGATTTGAACTCAGGTCCTCCTGACTCCAGGGCCGGTGCTCTATCCACTGTGCCATCTAGCTGCCCCCCCTTGAAGAATTTTAGTCCTTAACATCCTTCCTACCTTTCCTTTGAACCTTTTGAAATCTGCTTTCTCCAAATCTAGAGTCCATATCAGACTATTCCAGGATTTCTTCTCCTCTAACATTAACATTAAGCAGAAGTATTCATTTCCTCCCAGGCTTCTGGTCATTTTCACTTTAGCACATATTTATCCTTACTAGAAAAATCAGATTCAGAACAGAATTTCCCTTTGTTGATTCCTCCATATTTTGAAGGATGAAATTACCATCAAAATGAATAAAAAATTATTAGCAGCTCTGCTTTTGGCAGGGAAAGTTCCAGCAGATGTCTGGATAAATGAAGTCCCCCATCCAGTCATGCCTCTGTGATAGGCTTGTTAATCTGTTTCCCAGACTTCTTATTTATTTACTTTCTGTCCATGTGCTCTATAGTATATTCCAGTGACAAAAATCTGGTTTTCATTCTACAGGTTCTCTCCATCATGATTCCCTACTTTGATGGCAGCTAGGTGGCACAGTGGATAAAGCACTGGCCCTGGATTCAGGAGGACCTGAGTTCAAATCCAGCCTCAGACACTTGACACTTAGTAGCTGTGTGACCCTGGGCAAGTCAATTAACCCTCGTTGCCCCACAGCAAAAAAAAAAAAATTCCCTACTTTGTTCCTGGATTTCTTCATATGAATATACTTCTCCCTACCCCACTTAATAGTATTTTATTTTCCCCAATTACATGTAAAGACAGTTTTCAACATTCTTTGTTTTTTAGTTTTCAACATTTGTTTTTATAAGATTTCTAGTTTTGAATTTTCTCCCTCCCTCCCCTCCCTCCACCCTCCCCAAGACAGCAAGTAATCTGATATAGGTTACATATGTACAATCACATTAAACATATTTCTGTGTTAGTCATGCTGTGAAAGAAGAATCAGAGCAAAAAAGAAAAACAGCACCAAAACCAAAAGAAAGAGTAGGGTTCAATGTACGTCCATATTATAGTGGTTTTTTTTTTTTTTTCTGGAGTTGGAAAGTATTTTCCATCATGAGTCCTTTGGAACTATCTTGTACCGTTGTATTGCTGAGAAGAATCAAGTCTATCACAGTAGATCAATACATAATGTCAACATTCATTTTTGTAAGATTTTGAGTTCCAATTTTTTCTTCCTCCTTTCCTACCCCTTTCCGAAGACAGCAAGCAATCTGATTTAGGTTATACAGTACAATCACGTTAAACATATTTCCACATTAGTCATGTTGTTGTGGTAAAAAATTATTTGTGGTAAAGATATATATCGGAAGTTTTAGCTGAATCATTTGAGAGATTGCGCATGCTACTGAAGTGGCTTTTGAAGGACCTCCTTTTTTGGGGAGGAGAATGCGAGGAACTTCCAGGACGTGGAAGTTAAAAGTGAGGGCAGGAATGGAAGTTCTCTCTCTCTGGCAGTGAACAGTGACAGAGCAGGATTGAAAGGAGTGCATGTGTTTTGGTGTTCGGTCTTTTCAGAGATTCGCGGTCTGGTGGGCAGTTTGGGATTCGGGCAGTTTGGGATTTGGTGAGTTTTATAAAGGAATAGACTAAGCTTAGATCTAAAATTATTCATTTGTATTTCTCCTTCCTTATTTCCCTAATTGGTTTCAGCTCTTGTTGTCTAATTAATTCCCAAGCAATAATAAAAAACTGACCCATCACAGATTAAAGCTCAGTGGCTCCTTTTTCTTAGGGAAAGTTAAAGGGGGAGATTAATGCTCCATATATCCAATTTGGCTCTCACATTGTGAAAGAAAAATCAGAACAAAAGGGAAAAACCATGTGGAAGAAAAAAACACAAAAGAAAAAAGCAAAAAAGTATGCCTCAATTTGCATTCAAACTCCATAGTTCTTTCTCTGGATGTGGTTAGCATTTTCCATCATGAGTTCTTTTGAATTGCCTTGCATCATTGTATCACTGAGAAGAGCTGTCTGTCATAACTGATCATCATGCAATATTGCTGTTACTGCATATAATATTCTCCTGGTTCTGTTCACTTCATTCAGCATCAGTTCATTTAAGTCTTTCCAGATTTTTCTGAAAGCATCCTGCTCATTTCTTACAGCACAATAGTATCCTATTACATTCATATAACACAACTTGTTCATCCAGTCCTCAATTGATGGGCATCCCTCGGTTTCCAATACTTTGCCACCCAAAAAAGAGTGCTATAAATAATGAATAGACTTTCTTAATAGAAAATACCACCCTGCCTTTTTATTTATTTCACTTATTTTGACTAAGGTATAACCATCCAAAGCCATGTTCTAGTTATAGGTTTCATTCCACCAAATCTCAGAAACTTCAAAAGTCAAAATTTCCTCCTTTTAAGACATTGAGTTGCTTTTCTTGTCACCTAAATTTGGAGAATTGTATACAGATGTTTGAAGCTAGGTGTTATACCACTGTCTCCTTTCTTGAATTGTGTTTCCTATGAGTTACTAGGTATCTCAATTGCTATCTGTTCATTATTATTACTCACATATGAAAGTGTGTATGTAGATGTATACATATATGTGTATATAGGTATGGTCTTCTCCATCCCCCATCCTCTTTAGTTTAAAGCTCTTTTGATTATATTCTGACAATTACATTCTCAGCAACCTTTGTTAGGCATATTCTGTCTCTTGCCAGGAATCTGTCATGCCTATATTTTAAACTGTGGTCCCAAAGTCCAAATCCCATCATCAGATAACTATATTTTTAAACCAGTTTTTCATGTTCAAAATCAAATTTTATTCAGCGTATCCCTTGTCTTGAATGTATGAGAGTGAGAAAACTATAACCTGTTCCTTTAGGATCTTCCATTTTTGCTCAATGCTTCATAATCTTTGGCAATGTTCTTTAGGTTTCTTTTGGCGGTACCATTTGTAACCCTATGAATCACTAGAAGTGGGTAGTTGTTATCCATTTTGATCAATCAGAGCAAGTTGACTGTGATGTCTTGGATACTTGCCCCAGGAAGACAACAGACCTCTACTGTGTTTCTCAGGGCAACAAATAACTGCCTCAGAACCTCTGAGCAGTGACTATTACTATTCTCAGCTTCTTTCTCAGATCCCCACTGAATGATCTGTCCCCTGATAGCTTCTAAGATATCATTTTTTAGTGGACAAGTACCTGCTTACTTAATCATCACCCAGTTTTCTCCTCTTGCCAGAAAAATCCTCAAATTTGTTTTTGTGCTCTCTGTTTCCTTCTCTTTTTTTCTTTGTGTAATTTTCTTCTACTTTCCAACCTCCTAAAAAGGGTCAAGTTTCCCTTCCTCCACCTCAGGTTATTTTTTATCTTATTGACACCTCACTCCTATGTCCTTTAGGAATGGTGCATTGCCCTACCAGCTTGGAGTGAGGAGATGCATTCCTTGAAGTAAGTAACTTCACATTTTTCTTCAGGAGGAAGATAACACCCACCCAGGTGGGGCAGTAATAAAAACATTGCACCCTTGATGCAAGTGACTGCACAATTCCCCTTGCTCTCCATACAGCTTGACTTGATCTGCCTGAGTATTTTCTTTCTTTTTAAACTGTTAAGAAAAATTATTAAGCCCTTTTGGTCTGAGTTGTAACAAGGGGCTGTGCTGGCAGCAAAACAGTAATGGGTTACTGGGTTTAGGCCCTCCTACTCCAGCTCTCTGGCTTCAACTCTAAGAACCGGCCAACTGTGCAACCATAACAGAATAGGCCATCTCCTTTACCAAGGACTTTCTGGCATTTTTGCTGTTGTTTTCAAGACAGTAGTGACTCTCCTCCAAACCACGCGCGCGCGCACACACACGAGTCCAACTACTTCTGCAGGTATAGCATTCAGGTAAATTACTGCTGATAAGCAGCACAAAAGCATAATGGATTGTAGAGTCCAACTTTGAAGGTGCTTTCTTTCTAGCAAGGTAACTGGTAATTGTCATCAGATATTTCTTTACCCAGGCCCCTAAATTCTTCTTTTAAAGATAAGTATAAAAAACAGGGGTTTTGGGAATGAGTAGCCAAGCACTCACAGACTGGGAGGTATTTTGCTGATAATCTTGCCTCTGGTGGTGCAGCTGGAGTGGCTTCTTTCTGTGTTATCTATTCCTTGAATTTTGCAAAAACTTGCTTGGCAGCTGATGTTGGGAAGTCTGACATGGAAAGAGAATGTAAAGGCCTGAGAAACTACCCCATGAAATCACCTAGTCTGATGGAATTTGTGGCTTATATTGACATTTTTTTTTTAGTGAGGCAATTGGGGTTAAGTGACTTGCCCAGGGTCACACAGCTAGTAAGTGTTAAATGTCTGAGGCCAGCTTTGAACTCAGGTACTCCTGACTCCAGGGCCAGTGCTCTATCCACTGTGCCACGTAGCTGCCTCTATATTGACATTTTAATGTTATAGTATAGGGCATTATTTTTTACAGCTTTGGAATCTGTTATACTACAAAAGGCATGCTTCTAGATGCTAAGAACACTTATATGGTTCTACATTGATTACATGATCGGTGGCTACTGTAGCAATCATAGTCTTCTATCTTTTTATAGCATTACTAGCATTACTACCAGTAGTATTACTTTCATATGACCAGATAAAGTAAAGTGTTGAATGATAATGCAGCCTGAGTCCAAAGGAGCTGATTTCATTTTCACCAGAACTACTGGAGGAAGATTGCTAAAGAGGAAGGCTACATAGCTTTCTTTTTAAAAAATAATAATAAACATTTTTAGTTAAAGTTTTGAGTTCCAAATTCTATCCCTCCTTCTCTACCTCCCTCTCCTTCCCTCTAGCTGAGGCAGTAAGCAATCAGATATGGGTCATACACTGCAGTTATGTAAACCATTACCATAGTGATCATTTTGTGTAAGAAAACTTGAATAAAAGAAAAAATGAAAGAAAGTGAAAAATAGCATTCTCCATTCTGTGTTCAATCAATATCCATTCTTTCTTCGGAGGTGAATAGTATCCTTAGTCCTTTGGGATTGTCTTGGATCATTGTATTGTTGAGCACAGTTAAGTCATTCAGAGTTCTTCATCAAGCAATATTGCTATCACTGTGCACAATGTTCTCCTGGTTCTGATCACTTCACTATACATCAGTTCATATAAATCTTTCCAGGCCTTTCTGAAATTATCCTGCTTGTCATTTCTTATAGCACAATAATATTCCATCACCGTCATATCCTACAGCTTGTTTAGCCATTCCCTAATTGATGGGCATTCCTTTGATTTCCAACTTTTAGCCACCACAAAAAGAGCTACTATAAATATTTCTGTGCAAATAGGTCCTTTTTTCTTTTTTGGGATGTCTTTGGGATATAAACCTAGCAGTGGTATTGCTGGATGCACAGTTTTATAGCCTTTTGGACATAATTCCAAATGCTGCATAACTTTCTTCAAGGGTACCTGTTAGAGGCATAGATAGAGTTTTTGTGCTTGTCGAGTATGATGAACTGGAAAAAGTAATCTAAGTATATCCTAACAAAAAAATTGGAAATTGGATATAGATCATGTGGCATACTTAACTATATTTAGCATTTTGGACCATTGACCATCAAGAAATTCCTGTTTCTAACTTTAAAATAGTACTTTATTCTTCTCCTCTTCATCCTCTTCCATGTCTTTTACCACTTTGAGGTAAGGTCATAGTAGAATCCTTGAGTCAATGAATATGGACATTTTAGTCCCTTTTAAAAAAAATTGTTTCCAAATTGGGTTCTAGAATAGTTGGATTAAATCTCAGCTTCACCAATACTGTATTAGTCTGCATATCTTTCCATAGTACCATGAAGAATCATACTGAAAATAATTCACTAAGAAGACATTTAATAGTTTGAAGACATGTACTAAAGCCCTTTATCAGGGTATGCAAGATTGGAGGAGAAGCATGAAACTGAGAAGAAAACATCTTCCATTCCTGAAATATTCTTTTCAAATCCCTCTTAAGTCTAGTGGAAAATATTCCTTTTCAAGCTTAATCATTCAAAAGATTTCTAGATTTCCCATTCTAGTACTACTGTTAAGGTTTGATATGAATATTCTCAGCCTCAGGGTTTTTTTTCTTTTTCTTCACTGACAAAGACATGCTTTATTTTTTAGCAAAGCTTCTCTCATGCAAAATAATATGTATAACATTTAGCATATAAGATTATAGAAGGAAAGTGGACTTTTCTTATTTAAATGCAACATTGGTACAATAGTAAGGTTTTTTTCTCTCAGAAAAAAATTTAATAACTGAATTTATGGGTTATCATTTTGGATTTTAAATTTTGCTTGAGGTGGTTGGACTTTACCTTAGATGACCACCTTCTGATTACTCAAATTACAACATGGAAGAAACCGATATGGCACTAGAGGGCTCCCTCATTCTCTGATATGGTTACCTATGAATTCTACTCCCCTGGGAAGGTTCCAGCTGAGGCTACACATTTGTGACTCAATGTACCACACAAGGTATATAGATTGTTAATAAATGTTGATTTATTTGAATCACCAGGTACAATCCTTAGAACCTATCTGGACCTGATTGTTTGTATTTTGAAGGAACTGCCATGACCACTTATCTGACAAATAAGACTTACTATACTAGGACCCAATTTCCCTTCAGCTACAAATTATTGAAATTCTTGAAACAAATATTCAGTACTTCTCCCCCTGTGATCTTTATAATAAAAATGTGCACTTCATCCAGGTGCCATAAATCTTAGATAACATGTTTCTAAAATGCAAAAAGAAAAAAAAGTGATATGGCACAAGAATTAAACATAAGAATGCACCTAGGATCCAAACTTCTAAACACTCTATCCAATCCATTCCAATCCAACAAACATGACTTCAATATTTATTCTATGGAAGGCGCAGGAATACAAAGTCAAATGGAAAAACAGTCCCTACCATCAAGGGACTTACATTGTCTTGGAGAACTTGAACTATAATTGGACAAATTCCCTTCCTCAATGGCATTTTAAAATTAAATTTATACTGGGAACTTTTTCTGATTCCAGAACTTTGAAAATAAGTCTGTTCTTAGGCACTTCAGAGTGCCCAAGAAATGTTCACTATCAGGAAACCACCCACATGTTAAGAACCACTGACTTGCTTTCATTTAACTGGGCTGTTACTCTTATCTAAG
Organism: Dromiciops gliroides; assembly: GCF_019393635.1. NCBI lineage: Eukaryota > Metazoa > Chordata > Mammalia > Microbiotheria > Microbiotheriidae > Dromiciops > Dromiciops gliroides. Next base: position 172,306,250 of record NC_057861.1, on the reverse strand, counting down.
GGGTAACTTCTTGCCACAGCATCAGGAGTCAAATCTATTCTACACTTTCCACTTTATGAGTTTTTCTCATGAAACTGAAAGGAAAGAATTTGGTAATGTCTTTCCCCCTCCAGGCCCCCAAAATTATTTTTTGCTCAAAGAGGCTCAACACAAGAGAGAAATGTGAGGTTTTTCAAACCTTCCTTATTTTCACCCTTTTTCATTTCCCCAACATTTTGAAGAATTCAATACTATTTTTTTCTAGTGACAGATAATTTTTTTCTTTTTAATCACATGGCAACATTCTCACAAGAAATGTTGAAAATTCAAATATACAAATTAAAAAGTAGATGAATCTATTATAACTGTTTAAATAGGAAATCCTCACCTTCCCCCTCACCTAAATTATGTTGCAGTTAGATTTAGACATATCTAGTTAAATCTTGACAGACATCTGTATTTTTACACTTTGATCCAGACATTTTTGTAACTGCATGCTCTTCCCAAGGGAAAGATCAAGTAAATAGCAATTTCTGCCCCAGGCTCTCTCTCCCATTTTGTAACAGCACAAGTGTGGGTGAATTACTTACCAATGTTATCTTTTCTGAGAGTGTGGTTCTAAAATGCAGAAATGTGTTCTTGGACACATCTGAATGAAATGCAATGTCAAGACTATCTTAAGGGTTCTTCTATCAAACATTTGACTGGCTATGTATTGCCATAATCTTTTCCTAAACTGTTTCACACATAACGTGTTAAAATATGCTAGAATTAACAAATACTTTTTGAACAATTTAACATTATAATTGATTATATCCTGGTTTCTTTCAAGATCAAAGACTATTTTTCTTAGGATCCCCACATTCCTTGGTTTCAAGCTGGTTACCCAACAAGTCTCCATGCAGTGTATCAGAATCTATAGTCTGATGCACCTGTCTTAAAACATTGATGTGCTGGAAGATGTAATTTTTGGTAATGTGATTTTTTTTTAGATTTTCCTGGAATTTGGATTTTCTTTCTGTGGGCTAGTGATGGCAAGAAGTACAAGGAAGGGGGCAGCTAGATGGTGCAGTGGATAGAGCACCAGCCCTGGAGTCAGGAATACCTGAGTTCAAATCCGGCCTCAGACACTTAACATTTACTAGCTGTGTGACCCTGGGCAAGTCACTTAACCTCAATTACCACACACACACACACACACACACACACACACACACACACACACACGAAGTCTCCATACAACTGGAGACAGGGTGCTATGGTTCTTCTAGTCTGTATCTTGAGTTGGGTCTCTGCCAGCTGTTTGGGTAGTGTAGGGGCCTGCATTTTCAGATCATCTCATGAAAGTGACAGCATCTTAAAAGGCATGTGAGAATGGCAACACCAAAATTGGTCCCCAATCTTTAGGGCAGTGATGTTTCATCAGTTTCTTTGCTTTTCTAGGTCAGTGATTACTGCAATTTTTGAGCATTGTGATTTCTTAAGAGGAAGAAGGAAAGAGAAGCAAAAGAAGGAGAATCTGATACTTGTAGGCTAAGTTGGCAAATTTATGGGGCCTGATCACATAGCCTTGATTGGACTGTGGAAAAACACTTATCTGCGTATTTCCCAGAGCTCAGGAGATCATTCCATCACATGACATGAATTTCCAACACTCAACTTTCCTAAACCAGTCCACTTTTGTTCTGTACTTTATTTATTGGGGGTATGCTGCATCTATGATATGGGGAAGGGAATAAGCACTTATATAGCATCTACTATGTGCCAGGCACTGTGCTAGGTACATTTTTTTTTTGTGAGGCAATTGGGGTTAAGTGACTTGCCCAGGGTCACACAGCTATTAAGTGTTAAGTGTCTGAGACCAGATTTGAACTCAGGTCCTCCTGAATCCAGGGCCGGTGCTCTATCCACTGTGCCACCTAGCTGCCCCAGTGCTAAGTACTTTTACAAATATTATCTCATTTGATCCTCACAACAACCCTGGAGGTAGGTGTTATTATTATTATCCCCATTTTACATATGAGAAAACTGAAGCAGACAGTGGTTAAATGATTTGCCCAGGATTACAGCTAACAAGTGTCTAAGGCTTGGACTCAGGTCTTCCAGACTCCAGATCTAGCACTCTATATGCTGTGCCACTAGCTACTTCTGTGGATCAGTAGGAACTACCAGGGGCTAGAATAGTTTCCATTGCCCAGAGGGGGCGGGCGCAAAACATGTATCTGTATCAGACCATCCACTTATATTCTAATATCAGCTCCACTTTGGGCACATACTTTATACTGTAATGTGGATGTTTTCAATACAGATTGAGTAATTGGAAAATTAAATTTATGGCCTATAAAAAGTAAACAAAATAAGGAAGCATCATTGTTTATTCTAGATTCCTGTTTCTTTATTATTTCCTTTGAATTTGGAGTTGCTGAGGACCAAAGATACCAGCTCAACTGCACTGGAATTTTGCTTTGGTTTAGGGCTCTTTCTTGAAGCCACAGTTATAGACATTCCAAAAGAAGTGGGTATGTTTTAAGCTCAAATTTGTTGGCAAACATACTCAGTGACGTAGTCAGTCACTTTAAGATACCTGCTCCATAGACACAAATGCCTTGGACTTACTGGTCTGCAAGAGAAAGATGGCAAGAAGGTCAACAAAGGATGTGTTTTATTAAAGACAAGAAATGTAGCCCTCCACACAGCAAAACAGAGGTAGATGTTTTCCAGAATGGAATCAGTAGGGAGCAGCAGAAAGAACATGATATGGTGTTAGATGATGTGGATTTGAGCTCTGGCCCTGCTTATTGACTACCCATGCAAACTTGGGCAAGTCACCCCTCTGAGCCTCATTCTTTATGTCTGTACAGTAAATAGTCCCACCTTGCTTGTGCTTGTGGGAGAGTGAGACCCAGAGGCATGCCATATTTGAATTTATTCTCTTTATATTTATTCTATACAAGGTATCTCAAAAGCTGTAAGCTCTAATAGTTTAAAACTGCACTAAAACTTTTGGGACAGGGTGTGTTAATATCTATATCGATAGATAGATAGATAGATAGATAGATAGATAGATAGATAGATAGATAGATAGATGATAGATGATAGATAGATAGATAGATAGATAGATAGATAGATAGATAGATAGATAGATAGATAGATGTGTATACCTAAATATAGATGCAGGTACAGATACAGAATAACCATCTACCTGTCTGTTGTATTCCCCACTGGAATGTATGCTTCTTTGGAGTAGGGACTATTTAATTTATTGTATTTGTATCACTAGCACCTAGCTTAGCACCTACACATAATAGACTCAATATTTGTTGAGTCAATTGTTGATTGATTGATTGATGAGATCATAAATCTATCCAAGTATCCATGAAAGGGGACAACTTAATTAACATTCTACTTTGATGTTTCATCATGATAAGGAGGTGACCCTGGATTTCCAAGAATATGTCATTGTCATACTTTGAGCTGAAAAGGATTTTAAGGACAGGCCTTAATTGGTTTTGTGTTTCTACACAAAGTACTTCCTGATTCCCCCAGCTTCTAATGCTCTAATTTATAAATTCTCTTGTATTTGTTTTGTAGTACTTCATTTATTGATAGATATACATATTATTTCCCCTGATAGAATGTAAGTTCCTCAAAGAAAGGGATGTTTTTTCCCCCCATTTTTGTCTTCATTTCCCCCAGGGACTTAATTTATAGTACATACTGAGTGCTCAATAGATGCTTTCTCACTAATTTTGTCCAATAAATGTTTGTTGATCATTGCTCTCTAAGAACCATCCTACCTAAATCTGCAGATCATTACCAGAAGGTTGGACATTAGGTAATGATTCTGGGGGCCTATAGTACCTCATTAAGGGCTAGCCATTTTGTGGAATAGATTATTTTAATTCTAGGCAGGTTTTCCACTACTACACATGATAATTGTGGGCCACTTTTCTGCACCATTAATTGGCTCAACTCATGAAGATTCTCCTCAAATGTGAAGAGGTTGTAATCTGTGTTACTGAAATGATGATAGAACCAATGAAATCAGATCCTTTGAGTACTGAAGAAGGAAAGAGATGTGCACTTTATTTATTAATTTTTTTCCATTTGTTTTTTGGTTTTGTTTTGTGGGGCATTGAGGGTTAAGTGACTTGCCCAGAGTCACACAGCTAGTGTCAAGTGTCTGAGACCAGATTTGAACTCAGGTCCTCCTGAATTCAGGGCTGGTGTTTTATCCACTGTACCACTTAGCTGCCCACGAGATGTGCACTTTATAAAGTGAGGGGTAGGACCTAGGAAGGAAAATAGTGAAGATGATGAACAAGAGAATGACTGAAATGGTATAAGGGGTTGGGATCAAGTACACACATGGAAGGAATAGTTTTGGAAAGAAGAAAGAACTGAAGAAATAAAGATCTGCCCTTTGAGTTTTGCTTCTTTCTTGGCAAAAACAAAGGGAAAGAGCTTCAGAAACTGAAGGGGAAGATGGGAGGTATTTGAGTTGGAGATGAGGGATTCTGGCTTCTGAAAGGGCTGCACCTTAAAGATCATAAGGATATGTGGCCAGGACATTGTTAAAAGAATATTATGGTTTGGCAAAACCATAGCAAATCCATTTCATTGACAGCCTTGAGCCTTGTTCCCAAGTTCTTAAAATTGCCATTGGCTCATCCTTCAAGCATTTGGTTCATTCTATTTCTGTTATTTTTGGTTATACTAGTGAAATGGTTCTCAAAATTTTTGCTCTCAAGACCCCTTTATATTCTCAAAAATTATCTGAGGTCCTCAATGATTTTTACCAAATTAACCCAATAAAGTGTACCCAGCTCCCTTGTTTCCTTGACTTTCTTGCTTTATGTTAACTATATTCAAATTTACCATATTAGAAATTAACATGTCTTAATATTATTATTTTGAAAATAATTTGACATCATGGAACACCTGAAAGGGTCTTGGGGACCCCTAGTGGTCCCTAAACCACACTTTGAGAACTGCCGCTCTAGGGTATCCATCTGGCCTTGATACCTGTGTTCTGCTACTGCTGATGCTTTTGGCTATAATGAGTCTCCTGATTTAACTATGGTTGGACACCATTTTCTTCTTCATCCTAATTTTGATGCCTAGCTCCCTCCTCTAGATAGTGAACAATTGTCTCTGTCAGGAGTGTCTCTAGGCCATCAGCATGTTGTTGAGGTGTGACAAGAAATATGCGGTAGCTCTCACTGAATGCCCTAGATTTTTAGGAGGTTTCATGGTGCAGTGGATGGGAAAGTAGACTTGGAATCTCAGGACTGAGTTCAAATCCCAGCTCTGTTATTTTATTACCTATGTGACTTGAGGCAGACTTCCTGAGCTTTAGTTTCCTCATCTCTAAAATAAGGGATTGGGATAATACTTGCTGATGCCCTTTCCAGCTCTAAAATTATATGAGCTAAAGTGATTTTTGCAAAAATAATAGAGTGTAGGGCAGCTAGGTGGTGCAATGGATAAAGCACCAACTCTGGATTCAGGAGGACCTGAGTTCAAATCCAGCCTTAGACACTTGACACTTACTAGCTGTGTGACCCTGGGCAAGTCACTTAACCCTCATTGCTCCAGAAAAAAAAAAATAATGATAATGATAGGGGCAGCTAGATGGCGCAGTGGTTAAAGCACTGGCCCTGGATTCAGGAGTACCTGAGTTCAAAGCCGGCCTCAGACACTTGACACTTACTAGCTGTGTGACCCTGAGCAAGTCACTTAACCCCCATTGCCCCGCAAAAAAAAAATAATAATGATAATGATATTAAAGTGTATACCCATCTCTTCTGGCTCCTGAGCTGAGACTTTATTCTGTCAGCCCCCAAGAACATCACATACAGAAATGAACCTGTGTTGCATTGCAACCTGAAATCCCCTACCATCCATGACACTTCCATTCTACTAAGGAAATACCAACAGTCAAAGGAATGATGCAGTCATGTACTACCATTGCAGCCTTCCTCATAGTTTTCCTGGAAATTTCACTTTATAGCCGAGAGGCTGCCTTCCCCTGTTTCTTCTGGCATGGAACCAGGGACATCTGCAGTGTTGATAAAGGAGAGAAGCAGAAATAAGAACTAGCAAAAAAAAAAAAATCCCTCAAACAGAGATAATGTGCAAGATGGGATTCTCACCCTGAGGGCTTTCATTACTTATTTATCCTGTTTATTCTAATTTTCCTACATCTTTAAGCAGAGATGAAAGCCTGAGGAAGATCTGGAGGTTTGTGGGGTGAGCTTGGAGACCTCATCTTTACTTTTGCTTCATTCAGTTTCTTCATAATTTTTTTTTGCCTTTTCTTGGAGGGGGGAAGGGCAGTGAAGATTAAGTGACTTGCCCAAGGTCACACAGCTAGTAAGTGTCAAGTGTCTGAGGTCGGATTTGAACTCAGGTCTTCCTGAATCCAGGGCCGGTGCTTTATTCACTGTGCCACTTAGCTGCCCCCCAGTTTCTTCATAATTTAAAGAACTACCCTTCTAGGCCTAATGTTTGAAAGGGCTTGAATAGGGATTTGTTCAAGCTGTAGCCCCAGAATTGGAAACCCATAACAGAGACTTCTGCTGCACTTTTCAGAGTTTTTGTAATTTATTTTTCTAAAAAATAGCACACTAAGCATTTCATTTTTTAGAAAGTCAATATGACCATGAGACTTGGTCACAGGATGTTCATTTGGATTCTGACACAAAACCATATTTATAACCTCCGTGAACTTTAGTTTTCTTTTCTATAAAATGAGAGCCTTAGCCTAGATCATCTTTATTGATGTTCCTTCCAGCTTTCCTTAATTAGATAGAAATCTAGTATTTGTGTGTGTGTTCACCAATCATATCCTGCTCTTTATCCTATTTAAATAAGTGCAAAAAAAAGTGCTTCGTATCAAATGAGTAATTACTTGGTAAGATAGGTAAATGACAATTTATGGTTCTCTTTCTTATTAATTTGATTCCTTTGATAAATCAGGTTAGGGCTTAGCATTAGAATAAAATTCACTTGCAGTGAAGGCTTAGTTCCCTGAATGAAACTGCTAGAGGCCGGTTCACTTTCTTCTTTCTTTCTTTCTTTCTTTCTTTCTTTCTTTCTTTCTTTCTTTCTTTCTTTCTTTCTTTCTTTCTTTCTTTCTTTCTTTCTTTCTTTCTTTCCTTCCTTCCTTCCTTCCTTCCTTCCTTCCTTCCTTCCTTCCTTCCTTCCTTCCTTCCTTCCTTCCTTCCTTCCTTCCTTCCTTCCTTCTTTCTTTCTTCCTTCCTTCCTTCCTTTCTTTTTTTTTATGAGGCAATTGGGGTTAAGTGACTTGCCAGGGTCACACAGCTAGTAAGTGTTAAGTGTCTGAGGTTGGCTTTAAACTCAGGTCCTCTTGAATCCAGGGTCAGTGCTCTATCCACCGTGCCTTTTCTTTCTTTCTTTCTTTCTTTCTTTCTTTCTTTCTTTCTTTCTTTCTTTCTTTCTTTCTTTCTTTCTTTCTTTCTTTCTTTCTTCCTTCCTTCCTTCCTTCCTTCCTTCCTTCCTTCCTTCCTTCCTTCCTTCCTTCCTTCCTTCCTTCCTTCCTTTCTTTCTTTCTTTTTGATGAGTTCACTTTCTTAAAGAAGGGACTGTGGATTTGAGGAGTTAGCTATTTTCATATGATAAAATCATATAGACATTATTCAAAAAGGAAAGTGGGTATAGATAGTAGTAATAAAAATACTATAAAGGGATAAAATGTTCTGGATGCCCTTGGGCCAGGTGTAGATAAGGGGTTGAGGAGCAGAGGCCTCTCAAAAAGGAAGAAGTCTAGGGAGGGATTTAAGTAATGGTCATGAATCAGGGTTGGGTAGGGGTCCTGAGGTTGTGGAAAGTAGGCAATAATAGAAAAAGCAAACAAACTGAGTCCTTTGAGTAGGAGTGGAAGAGAAAATGCGGCAGCTTTGTAGATCCAAGAGGACAAGATCCAAAGGCAGGAATATGTAACAAAGTTCCTAAAGATATTAATGAGGACAGATGTTTTTGGGATAATTAAAGGAAATAAATAGCAAGGACCTATGTCATAGGCCAGGGAGTGAAGGAAGAAAAAATATATCTTAGTGACAGAGCAAAGGGTCCACAAGCTGTGACGAAGGAAGTGGCTATAATGTCAGTGTAGCTGAACCAGGAACTAAAGAGTTATATATGCAGGGTAGTTGTGAGGCTCCAGTGAGATAGAGGAGGTGAAGCACCTTGCAAACCTTAAAGTGTTATGTAAATGCCAGTTATCATTATCATTATTGTTGTTACTCTTATTAGCCTAGAGTCTTGGGCAGTTAAGTGGTGCATTGGATAGAACACCAGACCTAGAGTCAGGAAGACCTGAGGTCAAAATTGGCCTTAGACACTTAGTAGCTGTGTGACCCTGGGTAAGTCACTTAACCCTGTTTACCTCAATTTTCTCATCTGTAAAAGGAGCTGTAGAAAGAAATGGTAAAACACTCCAGTAACTCTGTCAAGAAAACCTCAAATGGGGTCACCAAAAATCAGATACTGCTATGACAACTGAACAACCAGCTTAGAGTTAGCAGGCCTCCAATCTGGTTATGACTTCATTCTCTGAACTTTTTAATACACTCCTGCTAAGCTCAAGCAAATTTATAGAGCAATACAGGTTTGTGCTAGTAAATGTTTGATATCATCTATATTGGTTTTTTTTTTTTAAGTGAGGCAATTGGGGTTAAGTGACTTGCCCAGGGTCACACAGCAAGTAAGTGTTAAGTGTCTGAGGCCGGATTTGAACTCAGGTACTCCTGACACCAGGGCTGGTGCTCTATCCACTGCGCCATCTAGCTGCCCCTTGATATCATCTATATTAATGGACTATAGCTGGGAAATGTATGTATATATGCTTTAAGTTTAAGCTGCTTTATTGACATTTTTTAAAAGTCTAGACAATAAACAAAACAATAAATCAAGCCCTGTTTTATAGTAATGCTGACTTTGGGGGTATAAATTCGGGCTATAAATGCTCACACTGAAAACTTAACAATTGGCTCTGCAAGCCAGTTAGAGCTGCTTCCTGCACACCCTTGTATATATGGGACCAAACTGAATAAAGAATCTCATGTGCTGGGGTTCAGAGAAACTGAACACAGGAAAGAGAAAGAAAAGGACTTAAGTTTTGAAGTAGGTTTTAAGAAGTAGGGTCATTGATATTAAAAAGGTTTGTGAAATGGTAACAGTTTTTAGCAGTCTAGGATTTGAGAAAACTTGAGTTATATTAAAAAAGGAATTTGAAAAATATTAATTGCACATGGGTAGGTTGAACTAATATAATAAAAATTACAATTCTATCTAAATTAATCTATTTATTCATTCTCTTACCAAACTATCAAAAATTATTTTATAGAGCTAGAAAAAATAATAACAACATTTATCTAGGGGAACAAAACCTCAAGTATATCAAGTGAATCAATGAAAAAATTCTAACTGTACCAGATCTCAAACTGTAATATAAAGTGATAATTATCAAGACAATTTGGTACTGGCTAAGAAATAGAGTGGTGGATTAGTGGAATAGAGTAGGTAAATATGACACTGTAGTAAATGACCATAGTAATCTAATATATGATAAACCCAAAGATACAAGCTTTTGGACCAAAAACTCATTATTTGGCAAAAACTGTTGGGAAAATTAGAAAACAATATGACAGAGACTAGGTATAGTTCAACATCTCTCACTGAATAACAAGATAAGGTAAAAATGGTACATGGGTTTACACATAAAGGATGATACCATAAGCAAATTAAGAGAGCATGGAATAGTTTCTCTAAGAATTTAGGACCAAAGAGGATATAGAAAGCATTAGAAAATGTAAAATAGACAATTTTGGCCCTGGTGCAGCTAGGTGGCACAGTAGATAGAGCACTGGCCCAGGATTCAGAAGGACCTGAGTTCAAAACCAGACTCAGACACTTGACACTTTGTAATGATTGGAATGATGCCACCTGCTGGAGACTTACTGTAGGAAAGCTCCGCCATGAGGAGAAGGTGCCCGACAACTTACTAGCTGTGTGACCCTGGGCAAGTCATTTAACCCTCATTGCCCCACAAAAAAAAATAGACAATTTTTATTATATAAAATTAAAAATGTTTTTGCACAAACAAAACCAATGCAACCAAAATTATAAGGAAAACAGAAAACTGGGAAAGAATTTTTGCAACAAGTATCTCTGATATTCATTTCTCAAATATGTAGAGAACCAAATCAAATTTATAAAAATATAAGTCATTCCCCAATTGATAAATTATAAAAGGATATGAACAGGCAGTTTTCAGATGAAGAAACCAAAGAGATGTATAGCCATATGAAAAAATTCTCTAATTTACTATTGATCAGAGAAATAAACATTAAAACAACTCTGAGGTACCACCTCACACCTATAAGAGTGGGTAATATGACAAAAAAAGAAAATATTGGATGTTGGAGGGGATATGGGAAAACTGGGACACTAATGTAATGTTGATTGAGTTGTGAACTGATCCAACAATTCTGGAGAACAATTTGGAATTATGTTCAAAGGGCTATGAAACTGCATTCCCTTTGATCCACTGCTAGGTCTATATCCCAAAGACATACCACCCCCCCAAAAGGGAAAAGTATCTATTTGTAGAAAAATATTCATAAAAGCTCTTTTGTGGTGGCTAAGAATTGGAAATAGAAGGGATGCATATCAATTGGGGTATGGTTAAACAAGCTGAGGTATGATTTTAATGGAATGTTATTATGCTATAAGAAATGATAAGCAGGATAATTTCACAAAAATCTGTAAAGACTTACATGAGCTGATGCATAGTGAAGCAAACAAAACCAGGAGAACATTGTCCACAGTAACAGCAGTATTGTTTGATGAAGAACTGTGAATGTCTTAGCTATTCTCAGCAATATGATGATCCAAGACAACCCCAAAGGACTAATGACAAAGCATACTATCTGCCTTCAGAGAAAGAACAGTTATTGGTTGAATACAAACTGAAGTATGCTATTTTTCACTTTCTTTCTTTCTTTTTTTCCTTTTATTTGAATCTTCTTATACAAAATAACTTATATGGAAACATTTTACATAATTGAATGTGTGTAACATATTTGATTGCTTACCATCTCAGGGAGGGTAAGGAGGGGAGGAAAAGAGGAAGAAATAGAATTTGGAACCCAAAACTTTAAATAAAAATGTAAAAAAAAATTGAAAAAAAGAAAAAAAAAAGAATTTCCTTATGATGAGGCCTGGCCTCAGGGTCTATGAACTAATTTCTCTGAGAACATTTCCCGCTCCCTCCCCAAATCTAAAAAATTGAGGCAGCAAGAAAAATTAAGCCTTTCTTTCTAAATAGTTCTGTCTTCCTGAAATTGGAATGCAGTTGAAGGAAACTGGGAGTAACTGATAAGACTTGAACTAGATTAAGAAAGGGTGTGTTGGGGTAGCTAGGTGGTGCAGTGATAGAGCACTGGCCCTGGACTCAGGAGGCCCTGAGTTCAAATCTGGCCTCAGACACTTGACACTTACTAGCTGAGTGACCCTGGGCAAGTCACTTAACCCCAATTGCCTTGCCAAAAAAAAAAAGGGGGTGCGTTAGGGAAAACAGCCAGCTAGAGATTCAAAGGAATCAATTAGCTCTAATGATGGGCCTATGGTAAGTACCACATTTTGAAAGGCCTGCCTGGATGCCTTCTCTCGCCATCTCCTTTTCCATTTTAAAATTGTTTGACGCCTAGTTGTACAAGGCACTATTCTTACAGCTTACAGGTTTCAAATTCTATGATTCAGTGATTATGTTCATAAGTACTTGAAGATAAAAAAACTACTGTAAGATTTTGTATTTGTGCGTACATATATATGTGTGTACACACATATGTATTATGTGCATACACATATGCATTATGTGCACACATGTGTATTATAGGCATGCACACATGTGTGCATGTACACACATACATGTATATGTGTATTCAGTGATGTGACAAAGTAGATAGTATGCTGACCCTGGACTAAGGAAGACCTGAGTTCAATTGTGACCTCAGACACTTACTGCCTATGTGACCCAGGGCAAGTGTTTGCCTCAATTTCCTCACCTATAAAGTGGGGATCTTAATAACAACTGCTCCCAGGGTTGCTGTGAGGATCAAATGAGATAATATTTGTAGAGCGCTTAGCACAGTGCCTGGCACATAGAGTTATATATATGTGAGAGAAATTATTATTTCTCTCTTGTATTAATAACTAATTATTGAATCAAGACCAAGGGTTTTTTTTCCCCCTTCTACTTTCTCATCAAGAAATAACCAGTGTGGGAAATCTTGAGCAAAAACTTATCTAGGTTAAGATCTAATCAGAAAGTAAAACAAATTCTAAGTTTAGGCTAATGGATGGATTCTTATTTATGGTGTTTGCTCAGACAGGTATGTGGAAATATGGATTCTCCTTTTTGTCAGACAGGTGATGTGGAAATTGATGTCTCTCTTTGACCAAGACTGGGGTCACCCAAGTGACATACCCCCAAGACCCTTACCATAATATAGTCTACTGTCTTTGTAATTCACTCTCTCATTAACTGTTAATCAGAGTTGGTTGCTGTACCCACTCTTTCCAAGGGCATATAAACTATGAGCCCACTGCCATGAGGGGTCTTTGGCATTTGAGAGTGTCACTGGCTTCTTTTTGATTAATAAACATATTAGACTTATTAATAAAATTATTAAATTACCTGGAAACTGTCTCTTGAACTTTTTAATCACCACAAATGTTAGCTTTATTATTTTCTATCATATCTATATAAAATTATTTTTACAAATAACATTACAATCTTTACAAAGTTATTTGCCAAAAAAACCCTTATAAATAAATATAATCTAGAAAGTTCTTTGGTTAATAAAGAGTTTAAGATGATGCCATTTCTCTCCTTGAATTTCTCTGAGAAGTCATTTTGCCCAGTAGAGTATAGTTGCACAAGTAGATTACCCATGCTTTCTGGACCAACTACTAGGTTTTAAGGTCAAGAGGCTTAAAAAAAGCCTGACTTCAAGAAAACCTTGCTCTACTATTTATTAACTTTGTGAGCAGACAGACACACACACAGAGATACACATATATTTGTGTATCTGTGTGTGTCTGTGTGCATTCTCTCTGGGCTTTAGTCTCCTGATGTGTGAATGTATGAAGTAGAAATTATAATACCTTTAATATTTGATGAAAAGGTCAAATGAAATAAATGTGGAAGGATTTTATAAATTTTAAAATTGCTATAGGAATACAAATTTTAATTATTGTAATAGTTATTATCTAATGATAAAGTAGAATATTTTATTCAAGAATGTGATGATCACATAGGATAGACAGGCATGATTGGCTGTGATCTGCATCATGTCAAAGAAAAACTCTGTACTTTGAGTTTGGGGCATAAATATGCCAGAAACAATTTTTATTAAATTAAATTATTCTAATCCTTAGCATCTCTGGTTAGAGAGAGAAACAAAAAATCCAAAGGGATGGTAAACTATCCTCCCTTTGAAAATCTTTCTCTGGAAAATGTGTTTTCTTTTTTCTTTCTTTCTTTTAATTTTTTCCAATTAAACAAAATCTGTCCCCCTTCTCCCCCACTTTTCCTCTCCCCTCACTGGGAAAAAAAAAGCCAAGCTCTTGTAATTCTCGTAACAAATTAGTATAGTGAAGTAAAACAAATTCCCACATTTGGCTAATACATTTTCAAGTTACAATTTCTAGCAATCCCAAACAATAGACAAAAATTGTGCAATAAAATTTTTTTTTTAAAGTTTAGGAAATCATTTCATTCATTAGACTTAACAATAGACATTAAAACATTTTGCACCCAGAAGAATCTAAACCATTCAATCTCTCTTTCACCACTCCCTCTAAGGCAGGGCTTCTTAAACTTTTTCCACATGCAACCCCTTTTCACCAGAGAAATTTTTTACACAACCCTGGTTATATAGGTTGTTGTTATTATTTGTCCTTCATTTTTTTTTTTTGGCAGGGTAATGAGGGTTAAGTGACTTGCCCAGAGTCACACGGTCACATGGCTAGTAAGTGTCAAATGTCTGAGGCCGAATTTGAACTCAGAGCCCCCTGAATCCAAGGCCAGTACTGTGCCACCTAGCTGCCCAGTTTGTCCTTCATTCTTTTTTTTTAAATAAAAGTTTTTTTTTTATTTTCCAGTTACATGTAGAGATAGCTTTCAGCATTTGTTTACATAAGATTTCCAATTTCAAATTTTTCTCCCTCCCTCCCTTCCCTCCCCCCCTCCCCCAGACAGCAGGCAATCTGATGTAGGTTATACATATATATATATACATATATATATGTGTGTGTGTGTGTGTGTGTGTGTGTGTATACTGTGAGATTTAAAATTGGATATTAGATCATAAATCTCCCCTACTTAACCTTTCCCTTAATTTATCTCCCAGACTAGTAAATGGAAGAAGCTTCTGGTTTTCTAGATAGACCTTTTATTGTTATGGTAGTCACAAGGTGATGTTGATTAGAAGGATAGGAAAGTAGAAACACAATACAAATCGTCTTAAGTCTAAGCTTAGTCTATATTCCTTATAAAAACTCACCAAAACCGAAGGCCACCTTTGGAGAGAGAGAGAGACCGTCTGTGCAGCACAGTCAGGAGACCAGCAGAGCAGGAAAAAGCCCCACTTCCGTTCTCTCCTTGTCTTTTAAGCTTGCACCCTGGAAGTCGAGTGCGTAACAGGCAGTCTGACGTGCGCAGCAGGCGGACTGGCGTAGCTCATGCCGTTGGTCTCCTCCCCAAAAGGGTGGTCCTTCAAAAACTGGAGTCTTTCAGTTATCCTAACCGACTGTTAAAAAACTTTCATATTTTTTTACCACAATACACATATACATATATACATATAGATATATATACACATACATATACATACACATATATACATACACACATATATACATACATACACACATAAATATACATCTACATAACAACAGTAAACATATTTCTGCATCAGTCATGCTATAAGAGAAGAATCAGAGCAATAAGGAAAAACCTCAAAATAGAAAAACAACAGCACCAAAAACAAAAGAAATAGGACCATGACATTAGGGTGATGTCATTACTTTGCACTGAATTGGATTTAAGTGAGGAAGGACTGTGTAAGAAAGGTCACCAACCTTACGCTCTCCTTCAGGACCATCTGGGTCCAATGACAAGATATACAGCAGGTCGACTGGGAATGGCCCCAGATGTTTAAGGCAATTGGGGTTAAGTGACTTGCCCAGGGTCACACAGCTAGTAAGCTTCTGAGGTGAAATTTGAACTTAGATCCTCCCAACTTCAGGGACAGTGCTCTGCCACCTAGATATAGGTATATGAAATAGGTATACAATTCAAACATTTACTGCCAAAATTTTCATGACTTCCACATTGAGTTACATGACCCCATATGGGTCACAATCCACAGTTTAAAAAGCTTTGCTTTAAGGATTCTTCTTTCAGCCTGTTCAAAGGTAAACCCAAGAAATACTTCTTATTTCTATTAGTTGAATTGATCAAAGATGACTTCTCTTAGCCTAATCTTCATCTGTTTTAGGAGGAGAAAAGGGATACTGTTCTAATGTGGATTAATCTAGGGCTTTCCTGCCATTGTTCATTAACTTCTTAATTTTATCTTCATGGAGAACAGTTTCTCCCAAAACTTTTAACTAGTTTTCTCTCAGACAGTGGTTAGTCCTTGAAATGTGTAAATGGTGACAAGGTTTTCTTCCTGCAGATAAGTCTGGAAAGGACTTTGGACTTTAAAAATATTTATTAATAATTTTAAAATAGGGAGCAGGAGGGACCTTAGTGTACTGCCACAATTGTTAAAAGGATGTTTCAAATTTATAGGATCTCAGATCCATCTGTTAATATTTGTTAAATACATGTGTCCTAAGGTATAAAAATAATATTGAAGTATAAACACTTCATCACAATTATCAAATTTTACTTCTCTCTCTTTTGGTTCCTTCCTCATACAGAAGTAAAAAGAAAGCACTCTGGAGGATAAAAATGTAAAATAATGCTTTCTCTTGAGGTAGTAGCCAAAGGAGAGAGGAATCAGAGAGCTGGCATTGAGATATATTGTAGTTGTTGAGTTGTTTTTCAGTTGTGTCTGACTCTTCATGGTCCCATTTGGAGTTTTCTTGGCAAAGATAATGGAGTGGTTTGCCATTTTCTTCTCCAGCTCATTTTACAGATAAGGAAACTGAGGCAAACAGGGCTAAGTGACTTGCCATGGTTTCAAAGCTAGTAAGTGTCTGAGACTGGATTTGAACTCAGGAAGGAGTCTTCCTGACTCCACACCTGATATGCTATGCACTGTGCCACCTAGCTGCCTCACTGAGACTTTAGCATCCTGGGAAAGTTCTGAGATGAGCAACCCTGAAAGCTGATTACAAAGCCAGAAGGACTTTTGATACCAAATAAGATTCTGATGAGTTGATAGTGAAAATTAATGATTCAATTCTATTAAACACACATTTATTTTAGATGAGGAATCTACTAAAGTGCACTGTCTTTAAAAGGGATCATCTATGCATTAAATCTTAAAATTGAAAAGGAAATTTAGAAGACCAGTGTTTTGCTAAATAATACAGGAGAATTCAAACAAAGAATATGCTCTATGAGTTAAAGTTAAGGTTAATCATGCTGATGAGATCTACATTTCATGAAACCTCTCCTACCATTTTCTAATCTCCCATTATGCCAGAAGTGAGGGTCCAGGGCATCTATGTCTCAAAGATAGTATCCAACGAGCCAAGCTTTAAAGACTTAGGGTACAGCTATACTGTGCAGATTGTGGGGCTGAAGTGTTTGCTAAGTCTTTGCTAAATACTCTTTATCAGAATATTTCTGTCCTTCCTGGTAATAAATTTTGGGTCACAGCAACTCATTGAACTGCTTACTGAGTTGTAAACAAAACAGCTTATTATCTGCACTGGTGAAGGAGGACCCAAAAGGATAAAATCATCAGTCTTTTGAAGTATGAAATCTATATGCCAAATTGTTTCTTCAATCCTTTAATAGATCTGTGATTTCATGAGTGAGGGGTGTCCTTCCACCAGGGCAGATTATGATTCTTGTCCGTGTTCTTCTATAAATCCTCCATAAAAGATCTACCCAATACCCTACAAGACCTCCTAAAGCCCCTTTAATATGTTGTGACTCTTATGGTAGCTTGGTATAGTAGCCAATTGTGTAGTCAAAATGATCTGAGTACAAGTCCTGTTTCTGGCACATACACACTTTGTGACTAACCCTTGGTACCTCTGGCAATTCTCTAAGACTGTAAATTACAGAATTGTTGCTGGGCTACATTGGTAGAGGGAGCTTCCTCACCAGAAGCTCCTTATCCAGTGAAATCATAGGTCTGAACCCGTGCAATACCTGAGTTATTCATTTCACTCTGGACCAGTGCTTGAGATGTTCAGTCATTCATAATATGTGACTAGACCATCTCTCTTCTAGTAACACATGTCCTCAGTGATTTGTCTAATGTCATTTATTGGGTGCAAGTTATTATTAGTTGAATGTTTTTGTTGAATCATTTCAGTCATATCTGGCTCTTTGTGACCTCATTAGAGGTTTTCTTGGCAAAGATACTGGAGTAGTTTGTCATTTCCTTCTCTAACTCATTTTACAAATGAGGAACTGAGGCAAACAAGCTGAAGTGACTTGCCAGAATCACATAGCTGGTAAGTATCTGAGACCAGATTTGAACTCATGAGGATAAGTGTTCTTGATTCAAAGCTCTATCCAGTGATCTATCCAACTGTACCACCTAGCTGCAGCCTTTTAACCATGTGTCTTTCCATTGCCCCCTGAATTCCCTGCAAATTGTATTCTGTTGAAATCATGTTGCAATGCAGAAGTGTCAAAATTGCTGTTAAGAGCCTGCAAGTATTTCAAAACTTCGATTGTCCAACCCAGATGAAAATGTAATTAAGATATCAAATGAGAGAGCATTACAGGATGTAAAATAGATAACTTTGCACAAACAAAACCAAGACAGCTAAGATTAGAAGGAAAGCAGAAAACTAGGGGGAAATTTTATAGCATATTTCTCAGAGAAAGGCCTCATCTCTCAGATATATAGAAAATTGAATCAAATTTACAAGAATGAGTCATTCCCCAATTGCTAAATGGTCAAAGGATATGAACAAGCAGTTTTCAGATGAAGAAACCAAAGAGATATCTGTCATATGAAAAAAATGCTCTAAATCACTATTGATTAGAGAAATACAAATTAAAACAATTCTGAGGTATCACCTTACAGCCATCAGATTGGCTAATATGACAGAAAAGGAAAATGATGAATGTTGGAGGGAATGTGGGAAAATGAGGACACTAATGCACTGTTGGTGGAGTTGTGAACTGATCCAACCATTCTAGAGAGCAATTTGGAACTACATCTGAAGGGAAATAAAACTGTGATGCCCTTTGACCCAGCAATAACAGTACTATGTCTATAACTCCAAAGAGATAAAAAAGGATAAGGATTTAAATGTGCAAAAAATATTTATAGCAGCTCTTTTTGTTGTGGCAAAGAATTGGAAATTGAGGGGATACCCATCAATTGCAGAATAGCTGAACAAATCGTGGCATATGAATGTAATGGGATACTATTGTGATATAAGAAATGATAAGCATGATGCTTTCAGAAAAACCTGGAAAGGCTTACATGAGCTGAAGCAAAGTAAAATAAGCAGAACCAGAATATTGTACACAGTAACAGCAATATTTTATAATTATCAGCTGTGAATGACTTAGCTATTTTCAGCAATACAAAGATTTAAGGCAGTTCTGAGGTACTATGATGAAAAATGCTATCCACCTCCAGAGAAAGAACTGATGGAATCTAAATACAGATCAAAGGACACCCTTTAAAAAAACATGCCTAATATGGAAATGTTTTGTACGATTACACATGTATAACCTTTATGAAGTCACTTACTTTCTCAATGGTGGGGGGAGGAGAGGGGAGGAGACAATTTGGAACTCAAAATTGAGGAAAAAAAGTCAGGTTGCTTTTATCCTCACATGTAATTGGAAAAAGTAAAATATTAAAACTTTAAAAAAAATATTTCACAGTTAAAAAAAATAGAACAGGGGCAGATAGGTGGTGCAGTGGATAGAGCACTGGCCCTGGATTCAGTAGGACCTGAGTTCAAATCTGATCTCAGACACTTGACACTTACTAGCTGTGTGACCCTAGGCAAGTCACTTAACCTCCTTGCCCCACCAAAACAAACGAATGAACGAATGAACGAATGAATAACAAATAAATGAATAAATAGATGAATGAATAAAAGGAAATATAATAGTTTTTATTTGAGGTTTTCTAAGTCAATGTGCCTTCATAGGGAACCATTTCCATTTGAATTTGATACCACTGGTAAGGGAGGAGGGAGGGA
The DNA here is from genome assembly GCF_019393635.1 of Dromiciops gliroides. Lineage (NCBI taxonomy): Eukaryota > Metazoa > Chordata > Mammalia > Microbiotheria > Microbiotheriidae > Dromiciops > Dromiciops gliroides. The sequence continues at coordinate 172,286,819 of NC_057861.1, read as the reverse complement.
GAGTGAGGAAGAGAGAACACTCAGTTAGTTGGAATTGGTGAATTGTATCAAGTGACAAGGCATGCAGAAGAGAGTGTTCCACCAAATGTAGGAATAAACTGTGAATATTGAGGAGGACATCTTGTAGCAGAAGACCTAGCCTAAACAAGTGTTCTTTTCTCAATTTTTCCTGTCCATCTTTGGATACATAGACACTACATTATATAATCTCCTGTTTTGTTCATCAAACATATCCAGTAAGCTGAAATTTTTCTTCAACCACAAAGAAGTCAAGGGTTGGCTACAGATAGATATAAATGTAAATTTATAAACCTCTGCTTAAATGTTAGCAATTTTCCTAACTGAGGGCTTAGTGCAATTGTGCTGAAACCCATAACTTTTTGTCTAAAAGAAATTCCTTAAAGCTAAAGAGGAGGGAGCCACATGGACCCAAGGGGCCATTATATTTCCAACAGGCTTAAAAACAACTAGTTACTGTAACAGGGTTTTTTATACTTTGCTATGAGGAATCCCAGCGTGCTAATCATTTACACTGGCAACACTAGAGGAGAGGAGGGTGACTGTAGTTTCCCTTCAATAAGAAAAGATATTTTTTATTATGTTCTTTGCAAGTTCATGACCTGATGTGTTTTGAGGTTAATATTTATATATAATAGGCAAGTTTTGTTTGTTCTACAAATGGGTGCTTATCATATTATGTGTGTTGGGAATAAGTACAATTTATACTAAACCAAATTACCTATACATTTTTTTTTATCTTCAGTAACATTACATCCAAAAATTTGTAGCATACCTTACACTTGAAGAACACTACCATACTGTGGCACACCCTTTGAGAACCACTGTACTGAAGATACAAAGACAAAAAAAAAAAACCAAACAACAAAAAACCCAACCCACACCACAATTCCTGCTGACAAGGAAACACATTCAATACAATATAATCTGGTTTAGCAGGAAATCACAACAAGCTCACCACAGGATTATTTTCCCCTCAACTGTTTCTTGCTGATTTGTGAGATGATATTATGCAGTCTTCACTCATCCTTCTTTGAAATGTTTTGCAAATGTTTTTTACTCTAAACTAGTGTTTCTCTTGGCTGCTATGCCTCATTGCTTAGGAAGGAGATAAAATGGATGCTGGCTAAGGTAGTTCCTGGACTCTTTTTGCTTTCTCATTGTGGCAACTATTTAGTATTAGTTGAACTTTTTCAAGAAATCAGTTTCATTTTTTGTTGCAATATTCAGTGCTCACCACCTCTTTTACAGAATCTGTCAAAGCTGGTCCTTCAAAATTTTAGGGTCATCTCCATGCCAAGATGAGTTATTAGAGAAGGGTTTCTGTGTATTGTACATTTCATAAAAAGAAGGAAATGTTATGTGCCTTACAAACATTCTGGAATTTAAGACATTGTTTGGATTGCCAAGTTGTATCACACTGTTACTTCAAGATAGTAATGTATCCAAGTTTATAAGTTAAAAATGTAGATAAGGTTATAAAGTAACAGGTGAGTCAAATCCCTGTTGATTTTTGAAAACAAAATTGATAAATTCCTTTCAGATAGAAATAAATTTTCAACTAATAGGGAGATATATGTATGGTATGCCTTTCCTGAGAGTCACTGAGTGGTTCCTAGCTTCTTCTAGCTTGATAGCTGATAGCTCATTGCCTCTGAACCATATATCCCCCAAAGTAGCACATTCTGCTTGTCTTTCCTACCTTGGTCACCTTCTGCTCTTTTTCTAAGAACACCAATATAACAGGAGTATAGGGACCATATTGTATAAAGTGTTTGCTCCCTCCCGCCCCAACTTTGTGGTTTTAAAAAATATTCATTTATTAATTCATTCATTAGTTTGTTTTGTGATTATTATCATCATTGTCATCATCGTCGTTGCCGTAATCATCATCATCATCAAAGTTAGGTGACTCCACAAAGCATTCTCCACCCTCCCCAAACAAGACTGACCACCAAATGACCTAAGTGTTATGGTACCACTGTCTTCTTTGGATGGCGTTCTTTGAAAATTGAGAAGAGGGAGCCTCAGAGACACCCTCTCAAAAACAAACTTAATTAGATGAGTTTAGCACCAAAAGTAATCCTAACTTGTCTCCTTAAGAGATATGGTTAATCCAGGCCAGACTTCTTATTCGTTCTCACTGCTCCCAGTGAAAAACAGCCCAATGGAATACCCCATGAGTGTTTGCTGTCCTTCTATATCACACAAACCAAGAATACCTTCCTAAGAATAGAACCAAAGAGGCAGATCCCAAGTAAGGGGCACAGACTCATAGACCATATAAGAAAAAGTTGGGTTGTTAGAGTACTGGAGAGAGAGGTTTTCCTGAGAGCAGCAGCATTGCAGAACTGTCCATCAACAAATTTGCATGACTTCACATGACAGGCATTTTGTAGGTAGGAGCAGACAGGCAATCAATTAGCCTTTATTATATCCTTACTGTGCCAAATGCAGAGCTAAGTGCTATGGATATGAGTACAAGCCACAAGAAAGACAACACCTGCCTTCAAAGTGCTTATGTTGGTTGGTTGTTGGACTTTATTCTTGAAGAGAAGCAAAATGACATCAATATGTTAAAGTGAAGTTACAGTGTGTTCAACTGGCTGATAAGACCAATATGAGCTTGGAATGCTCTACCACAGGTCAGGCACAAATAATCCATGTGAACATTTGGATTGGATTCTCTAAATTCGCACATATCTGTTTTCTTTTGAGCTACTTTAATTCTGCTTTGCTCATAGAGAATAGCACCTTCTCTGATGAGGGCATGCCATGCTGGGTAGTCCTGTACCAGTGTCTCCCATGTCTTGCAATCAATTCCAAATTTCTTAAGAGAGACCTTGACAGTGTCTTTATATCACTTTTTCTGACCACCGTGTGAGTGCTTGCCTTCTTTGAGTTCTCCATAAAATAGTCTTTTAGGCAAGCATAAGTTTGGTATTCAAACAATGTGGCCAGCCCAATGGAGTTGTGCCTTCTGTAGTAGAATTAGAATGTTTGGCAGTTTAGTTTGAGAGAGGACCTCAGTGTATGGTATCTTATCTTGCCAGATGATATTAAGAATCTTCCTAATATAATTCAAATGGAAGCACTTCAGTTTCCTGGCACAGCACTTGTATACTGTCTAAATTTCACAGGCATACAACAATGAGGTCAGCACAACAGCTCTGTAGACTTTTGCTTTGGTAGTCAGTCTAATACCTCTTCTCTCCCACACTTTTCTTTGGAGCCTTCGAAGTGCTGAGCTAGCTCTGACAATGTGTCTGTCAACTTCATTGTCAATGTGTACGTGCCTGAAAAGTATACTGCCAAGGTAAGTGAACTTATGCACAGTATTCAAAACTTCAGAAGACAATACATAAAAAGAATCTGTCATTCTTGTTCGTGGGTAGAGGACCAATGACACTGGCAGAGGATGTCTTGACTTGTCCATGAATTGAATTTAAGTGAGGCAGAATTACACAAAGTCATCAGCCTCGCTATCTCCCCCCGAGTGGTCAAAGTTCAGTGGCAGGACAAAAGTCAAGACAACTGGTGCTGGCCCAGGATGCAGGAGATGACCTTGGTGTCTTCAATGCTCAACCAAGCTCTAAGAACTCCATAGCACCTCTTTCATTCACCTTCATGGAACAAATTGTTCTGTTCATTTCCCTGGGGTAAGTCTTCACATTTTGGGGGTAGACATCCTTTAACTCACTAACAGGTTTGAGTCCTATCAGTTGCAGAGAAAGTAGAGGAGGTTCTGAGACTGAAGAATTGTGGCAAAGTCAGAAGAGTTAGAAACACAACCAGGAGAGGGGAATGAATCATGACTGACCCATGCCTGGCTCCAAAATGGAGGGTCCTGGAAGGAACTCACCAATGGGAAAAGGGAGTCAACTGGGATGTTCTAAAGTGAGAAGGCCCCAGACATGGAGGAAAATTTCTGAGTGATAATGTCCTAGGCATTAAGGGAAGTTCTAAGGTGAGAATGCAGCTGAATCATGTTGGTGAATCTGGAGAGTCAGAAGCATAGCTAGGAGGGGAATGTAGTTCTCATATGCATACCTTTCTAACTAACAACCTCAAAAGAGTCAAGTGTGTGCCCAGACTAGAGTAATTAAAGCTGACTACACAAGATAAACAGATTGGAACAAAACCCAAAGTAGAAACCTATTGAAATAACCTAGAAACTTAAAGTTCTCACTCATCTATCCCACCCGCAGTCCACCTGGTGCATTGAGTGTCCCCAATGCAAACAATCTCATAGGCTTGTATTTCTGGGTCTGGTTGTGGGAACTCCTGCATGATTTCCACCATGACAGTAATTCAATGCCCTATGCACTGTCCTCCCCACCCCCAACCTGCCCCTCTCCAACTCCCTAAGAGGTGGAATCATTGATTCAGATCATCCAAGGAAAGGAACAGGAATCCAACTAAAAAGTATGTGTAGAACATGGTGTGTGTAGAGAAGAGAGTAGAATTGAACTGGCCAGAGGAGAAGCGACTTCTGTGACTGAGAGAAATGCTACTAGAAACATAACCGGGGTCAGTTAAATCTCCACAGAATTTACTCTAGGAATGGACTCAGCTCTTGGCTCCCACATTCTCCAACTCAAGGAGATCAAAGATGCTTAGCCTCGAGTATCTATATCAAAGAAAAGGAAATCAATACCATAGCAGTAGAAGGCAGTTGGGCCAAGAGTGAAGAGGGAAGGCAAAGACAAGCTACTAGGAATACAAGAAAAAAGACTGAAGGACAAAAAGGCCAAGAGAGCTAGCTAAAGCAAATAAACCAAAAGAGATATAAGGAAAATTATAAAAATTCAAAAGAAAGTCACCAAACAAATACATCATGAAAGAAAATAAACAAAGAATCTGTAATGAAAAAGAGTTTTATGAACTCACTAGAGATCATTTAACAAGAACAAGAAACTAAAGAATGGTTTAAAAAAGAAACGAATTAAAAATATACATTAGGGCAGAATTACTTAAGAAATCAAAGCATAAAATGGAGAATTAATAAAGAAATAAGGGAATAAATAACTGGGAGGTGGAGCCAAGATGGCAGAGGAAAGACATTAAACACACAGAGTTCCTGATACAATTACCCCCAAAACAGCAATAAAAGAACCCCTGGAGCAGAAAAACCCACAAAAATACAGGCTGAGATTATTTTCCAGCCATAGACAGATAAAAGGGAGCTATTCTGAGCTGTGAGTAAAATCCAACCCTGCAATTGTGCTGACAGAGACCCCAGGCATACCACATCAGAGGAACTTAACCCCCGAGTCTCTGAATCAGCTACAGCACCAGCATCTTCTGGAACTGAGCTTGCGGTCAGGTGAGAGGGCTGAACGGCTGACTGGGGGAGGGGGGGAAGTGCAGGGGTGTCAGCAGGACCTAAGGAGGAATTTGGTTGTCCCACCCCATCAGGGAACCAGGAAGAAATCCTGAGCAGCGGTAGGTCCAGGTCGGGGAGGGGCACAAGCTTGTCGAAGCTAAAAACCACCACAGTGCTCTCTCTGCTGGTTGGTTAACTAACAAGTTGGCTTGAGGTTATCTTCAGACCAGACAACAGGCCAGGTGAGAAAAAAAAACCTGCCCTCCCTCAAACCAAAATACATGGGACCCTCTGAAGCTTGGGACAGTAGTGTAGCCTAGAAGCAGGACCCCCTAGTGGGGAGTTATAAGTCAAATAAAAGATGGCAAGATGAGTAAGCAAAGAAAGTTTAGAACTATAGAAAGTTTCTTCAGCGACAAGGAAGATCAAGGCGCACCCTCAGAAGAAGATAACAATCTCAGGGCCCCTACATCCAAAGCTTCCAAGAACAATATGAACTGGTCTCAGGGCATGGAAGCTCTCAAAAGGGACTTTGAAGAGGGGCAGCTAGGTGGCGCAGTGGATAAAGCACCGGTCCTGGAATCAGGAGTACCTGAGTTCAAATCTGGCCTCAGACACTTAACACTCACTAGCTGTGTGACCCTGGGCAAGTCACTTAACCACAATTGCCTCACTAAAAAAAAAAAGGGGACTTTGAAGAGAAAGTAGGAGAGATAGAAGGAAGATTCAGAGAGGGGGGGAAAGAATGAAAAGAGAAATGAGCGATGCAGGAGAGTCATGAGAAAAAAGTCAATAGTTTGAAAAGTCAAATGGAAAAGGAGATTTAAAAAAAGTTGTCTAATGAAAATAATTGCCTAAGAATTAGGATTGAGCAAATGGAAGCTAGTGATTTTATGAGAAACCAAGACACGGTAAAGCAAATCCAATTGAACGAAAAAGTAGAGGGCAATGTGAAATATCTCTTTGGAAAAACAGCTGACCTGGAAAATAAATCCAGGAGAGATAATTTGAAAATTGTTGGACTACCTGAAAACCATGACCAAAATAAGAACTTAGATACCATCCTCCAAGAGATTGTCAGGGAAAATTGCCCTGATATTCTAGAAGCGGAAGCTAAAATAGAAATTGAAAGAAACCACCAATCACCTCCTGAAAGATATCCCAAAAGGAAAACCTCCAGGAATATTATAGCCAAATTCCAGAACTTCAAGGTCAAGGAGAAAATATTACAAGCAGCTAGAAAAAAGGAATTCAAATACTGTGGAGCTCCAATAAGGATAAAACAAGATCTAGCAGCATTTATATTAAAGGACCAGAGGGCATGGAATATGATATTCCAGAGGGCAAAGGAACTGAGACTACAGCCAAGAATCACATACCCAGCAAAGCTGAGTATAATCTTTCAGAGTAAAAAATGGGACTTCAATGAAAAAGAGGACTTTCAGGCATTTATGATGAAAAGACCTGAATAGAAAAATTGACTTTCAAATACAAGACCCTGGAGAAGCATAAAAAGGTAAACAGAAAAAAGAAATCATGAGGGACTTTAAAAGGTTAAACTGTTTACATTCATACATGAGAAAATAATACTTACAACTTGTAAGAACTTTTTCAGTAAGGAATACACAGAGGACACAGGTCTGAACTGAATATGAAGGGATGGTATTTGCAAAGCGTTTATTTTTGTGGATCCTTGTTCTTTGTAGAGCAAACAGGGTGGGTTGTCTTATGTTTGAGGCCGGATTTGGGCTCTGGTCTCCTGGGCCCAGGGCTGGCACTTTGTGCACTGTGCCACCTAGCTAACCCATGATAACATCTTTAAAATAGGGTTGAGGGATAGGAGGAATAGACTGGAAGGGAAGGGAAGGCGAGAGGTGGATTGGGGAGAGGTAGTTCACATGAAGGAAACAAGAAAAAAGCTTATGGAGGGGAGGGGAGGGGAAGAGGGGGAAGGAGTTGGGGAGTGAGGAAACCTTGCCATCATCAGAATTGGCTCAAAGAGGGAATAATAATATATTTTTGGGAAGAGTAATCTATTTAACTCTATAGGAAAGTAGGAGGGAAAGAGGATAAGGAGGGAAGGGTTAATGAAGGGTGGGTAGAGCGGGGGAGGGGGCAGTCAGTAGCAAAACACTTTTGAGGAGGAATAGGGCAAAAATAAGATAGAAAATAGAGTAAATATCATTGGAAGGGAATAGGATGTAGGGAAATTGTTATGATGATTGACTACAATGGCAAAACGTATGGTACCTACTCTGCTGGGCTATTGTGAAGAAAATTCTTTGTCAAGTTTAAGGTACTATATAAAAGTTATGATGAACAAAATGCTATCAGAAAAACCTGGAAATAGAATAAATAACTTAGAAGACATGATAAATAACTGCTCCAAAATAACAAAGGCTTTGAAAAAATAACTGGCAGATTAGGAACTCAAAAATAGAGAAGTGGGAAAAAATTGAGCAGAAGAAAAACAAACGTTAACTTTTAGTAGAATATGTGAGGTTCAACCATTATGGTAAGAAATTTAGGGTTATGCTAAAAAAAAGTTATTTTGATTCAGAGATTCCACTTCTGGGCATATGCCCCTAGTAGTTTGGTGACAGAAAGAAAAAATTTACATATATAGCAATATATTAATAGCGGTAATTTTGTAGTTGAAAAGAACTGAAAATATAGTGGGTTCTTATTAACTGTGGAGTGTCTAACTAGACTGAAATATATAAATATAATGGAATAGTGTTGTATCTAAAAAAATTACAAATGTGGGAAATTTGGAGAAACACATATGAATTGATATATATGAAAATATGTATATAAACCAATGCCAAGTAGGCACGTAGAACCAGGAAAACAATAAACAAAAAGAACTACAACGATGAAAATGGAAAGGTGTAATGGGATGCTGTGTGATTATAATGACCAAGTATGAACCTGGAAAAGAGATGGGAAAATGCACCTCTCTTCTTTCATTGGGTACACAACATTCCACACCCAGATATAGACAATGTGCTGATTAGTTTTGCTGAATTTTTAAAAAAATCTTTGTTGTAAGGATAGTTTTCCTGAGCAAAGGAAGGGGAGGGTATACTCAAAAATGGAAGTGGTATGTTAAAACAAAAGGCATCAACAAAACTTTTAAAAGCAAAATAAAAAATAACTTGTACAGTTGTGGGGCCTTTAAAATAAGGTGAGGAAAACAGAGGATAATGGATGGTAGGGGGTGGAGAAATAGTTAGGGATGTTTGTGTGTGGAGTGGTGGCAGGGAGAAAATGTTCTCATCTCAACAGACAATCAGTTTCACTTTGTTTTCAGTTTGTTGCTGCCACAAGTGCTGCTATTAATATTTTCCTAGACATGTATCATTGACCTCCCTTGGGGATATGACCAATAGTGGGATAACAAAGTCAAAGGGTATAGTAGAGTTTTTTTAGGTTTTTAGAGACATATTGATTTGCATTCCTGCATTCCTGTAGGTGTTAATTATCCTCTGAATTGAACCTGCATGCTCATGCATTCTCTGTTCCAGTATGTCTCTGCCCTTTTGGGATGGGTATAGCTTTTACTTGCTGTTTACGTTCCTGTTGTCTTCTGCCATGGCAACGGCCTGTGCTATTTTAGACTTCTGGGTTTGATGTGTGTTTTACCACAGACGAGCAATCTGTTGTCTGCAAGTCTGTGAAAGGGAGCTTTCTACCCTATATTATGATGATGATAAGCTACCATTGATATAGCATTTTAAGGTTTATGAAGTTTTACATACGTCATCTCATTTGATTCTTACAACAACCCTGTTATTATTCTCATTTTACAAATGAGGAAACTGAAGCAGACAGGTTAGGCAACTTGTCCAGGGTCACATACCTAATAAGTGCCTGAAGCTGCATTTGAACTGGGGTTGTCCTATGCAAACTCCTTCACCCAATCTACTTAATTTCAACCTAATATCATAGACAATGATAGAAGTTAAATTCTAATTTTTGTAACACTAAAAATCACATTCTGATCCTTATTCATGTCTATCATGCATTTTACATAGATACTATATATATTATACTGATGATTTTTGTTTTGAATTATTATATGTACATATTCCCTGGTATTAAAAAGTCCATATTTGTAATACTTATAAATTATTCATCATATTACCATCCCTTCTTTTTATATTTAGAATTTTACTTTCCAAATTATATGTAAAATACAAATTTTGGCATCAATTTTTTAAAAACTTTGTGTTCCAAATTCTCTTCCTCCTTCCCTCCCTTCCTCTCCCCCAAGAACTCAAGCAATTCAATATAAGTTGTTTTGGGTGGGGGGTTTGGGTGAGGCAACTGGGGTTAAGTGACTTGCCCAGGGTCACACAGCTAGTAAGTGTCAAGTGTCGGAGGTCGGATTTTAACTCAGGTCCTCCTGACTCCAGGGCTGGTGCTCTATCCACTGCGCCACCTAGTTGCCCCAATTCAATATAAGTAATACATCAGCAGTCATGCAAAACTTTTCCACATTAGCCAGGTTGTGAAAGGAAACCGACAAAAACAAAACTTCAGATAAAAGAACTAACAAAAAAAATTATGCTTCAATCTGTATTCAAATACCATCTGTTCTCTCTCTGTAGATGAATTGCATTTTTCATAAGACTTTCACAGTTGTCTTGGATCATTGCATTGCTGAAAATAACCAAGTCATTCACAGCAGATCATCTCACAATATTACTGTTATTTTGTATACAGTACATTTCACTTTGCATTAGCTCATGCAGGTTCTTTCAAGTCTTTCTGATAGCATCATGCTCATCATTTTATACTAAACTACATTTATATAGTACTTTAAAGACAGATTTCCTTACAAAAAAACATAAGGTTGATTCTTGCAACAACATTAATAGATAATATTTATATAGTAACTTATAGTTGACAAAGAATTTTCTTCACAATAGCCTAGCAAATTAAGTACCATACATTTTGCCATCATCATCAATCAATCATCATCCATCATTCTTCACCATCATCCTCAGTCCTCATCATTGTCAATCTATCCTCACCTTCTTCATTCAATCCTCATGATTATCAATCAGTCCTCATTATCAATCAATCCTCATCATTCATCATCATCTTATATTATTCTTGCCCCTGCTTCAAAAAATTTTCACAATTACTATTGTGAAACTATTTTTTAAATGTTTTCCTCCATTCTATTCCCTTCCCATGATATTTACTCTATTTTCTATCTTCTTTTACCCTATCCCTCCTCAGAAGTGTTTTGTTTCTGATTGCCCCCTCCCCTGCTCTGCCCTCCCTTCTTTCACCCCTTCCTCTTTATCCCCTTCCCCTCTTACTTACCTGCAGGGTTAGGTAGATTACTCCATCCAATTGAGTGTGTATGTTATTCCCTCATTGATGAGATTAAGGTCAACTCTGATGAGATTAAGGTATTTGAGCCAATTCTGATGAGAATAAGGCTCATATACTGGTACACTCCTCCCCCATCTCTCCCCTCACTCTATAAGGCCTTTCCTGCTTCTTTTACATGAGATTTCTCCCCATTCTACCTCTCCCTTTCCCCCTCCCCTAGTGCAATCCTCTCTCCCCCTCAGTTTTGCCATAAAGATGTCATTATGGGACAGCTAGGTGACACAGTGGACAAAGCGCCTGCCCTGGACCCAGGAGGACCCAAGCCCAAATCCAGCCTCAGACACAAGACACTCACCAACCCCACGACCTCAGGCATGCCAGGCAACCCCAACCACCCCACCCCCATCACCAACAAAAAAAAGATAAACAAAAAATAAATGCTTTACATATAGCATCCCTTCATAATCACTTACCACCTGTGCCCTCTGTCTAAATTTATTCCTATCACCTGCCCTAATACTGAGAAAGCTCTTATGAGTTAGACATATCATCTTTCCATGTAGGAATATAAACAGTTTAATTTTTTAACATCCCTCATGATTTCTTTTTCCTGTTTACCTTTTTATGCTTCTCTAGGGTCTTGCATTTGAAAATCAAATTTTCTATTCAGTTCAGGTCTTTTCATTATGAATATCTGAAAGTCCTCTTTTTCATTGAAGTCCCATTCCCCCCCCCCCTGAAAGATTATACACAGTTTTTGCTGGGTAGGTGATTTTTGGTCTTAGTTCTAATTCCTTTGCCCTCTGGAATATCATATTCTATGCCCTCTGATTATTTAATGTAGAAGCTACTAGATCCTGTGCTATTCTTACCGTGACTCCATGGTATTTGAATTATTTCTTTCTGGCTGCTAGCAATATTTTCTCCTTGACCTGGGAGCTCTGGAATTTGGCTATAATATTCCTGGAAGTTTTCCTTTTGGGATCTCTTTCAGGGGGTGATTGGTGAATTCTTTCAATTTCTATTTTACCTTCTGTTTCTAGAATATCAGGACAATTTTCCTTGACAATCTCTTTGAAGATGATGTCTAAGCTCTTTTTTTGATCATGGTTTTCAGGTAGTACAATAATTTTCAAATTCTCTCTACTGGATCTATTTTCCAGGTCAGCAGTTTTTCCAAGAAGATATTTCACATTGCCCTCTATTTTTTTATTCATTTGGATTTGCTTTATTGTGTCTTGGTTTCTCATAAAGTCATTAGTTTCCATTTATTCAATCCTAATTCTTAGGCACTGATTTTCTTCAGAGAGCTTTTCCATTTAGCTTTTCAAGCTATTGACGTTTTTCTCATGACTTTCCTTCATCACTCTCATTTCTCTTTCCATTTTTTCCTCTACGTCTCTAACTTTATCTTCAAAGACCTTTTTGAGTACCTCTATGCCCTGAGACCAATTCATATTTTTCTTGGAAGCTTTGGATGTAGGAGCCCTTACATTGCTATCCTCTTCTGAGGGTGCACCTCGATCTTCCTTGTCACTAAAAAATTTTCTATGATCCACATCTTTCTCCATCTACTCATCTTGCCTTCCTATTTCTTGACTTTTAACTCCTTCTTAAAGTGGGGTGCTGCTTCCAGGCTGCACTGTCTCAAGCTTCAGGGAGTCCCAGGTGGTATAATTTAAGGAGGGGCAGGTTCTTCGCTTGCCTGGCCAATGCTTGGTCTATAAATAATGCCAGGCTAACTTGCTAATTAACCAGGCAACAAAATTTCGTTTGCTATGGTTGTTAGCAACAATGAACCTGCACCCCTTCCCAACCTGAGCTGCCACCACTCAATATTTCTTCCTGTTTGGTAGAACAACTGAATTCCACCTCAGCTCCAGCAGAAACCACTTTAGTCTCCACACCCCCCACACCCACACCCAGCCAGCCGTTCAGCCCTCTCACCAGACCATGAGATTAATTCCAGATGACAATGGTGCTGCAGCTTATTTGGAGGCTCAGGGGTAAATTTCTTTGGTGCATCCTGCCTGGGGCTGGATCTCTGTTGGTGTGACTACAGGGTTGGGTTCTACTCCCACCCTAGCACAGCATCCCCCTCCTGCCAAACTGCTAAGTCTTCTTTGGCTGGAAAATTATCTCAGCTGTCCTTTCGTGGGTTCTGCTCCTCCAGGAATTGTCTTATGACTGTGTTTGGAGTTTTTTGGAGTAATTGTGTCAGGAGCTCTGAGTGCTTACTGCCTTTCCTCCACCATCTTAGCTCTACCACCCTATCCCTTCTTTTTCTTAATCATTCCCTGATTGTTGGTCATTTGTATAGCAATTTTTTAAAAAGAGTTAAAAGGAACCTAAGTAACCATCTTGTCCAATTCATTTTTTTTCTTGGTCCAGACCTTTGATTTCATTTTTCTAAGGAGCTCCCTCAGGAGGAATTTCCCTGATCAACTACTGAAGAGTACATTCTCTCTAATTTATATTTTTAGAGAATTACCTGGGGCATGAAAAAATTAAGTGACTTGGGGAAGTAATATGATTTACTGTTAAGAATATTGGGGGCAGTTAGGTGGCGCAGTGGATAGAGAACTGGCCCTGGAGTCAGGAGGGCCTGAGTTCAAATCCGGCCTCAGACACTTAACACTTACTAGCTGTGTGACCCTGGGCAAGTCACTTAACCCCAATTGCCTCACCAAAAAAAAAAAAAATTAAAAAAAAAAGAATATTGACTGGAGTCCGAGGATGTGTTCAAATCCCGTCTCTTTATGTTAACTACCTGTGTGACCTTGGATAAGTCAGTTGACTTCCTGAGTTTCAGTTCCTCATCAATAAAATGACTAGGTCACCTCTAGGTTCCTTTCAACTTTAGAGTAATGATCCTATGGCTCACTCAGGGTCAAATAGCCAGTATGTGATAGAAGCAATTCCTGAGTCCAGGTCTTCCTTGACTCCCTATCTACTAACCCATGTTGCATCTCAGCACTTTATATTTTATAAAAAGCATTCTTCTCCATGATCCTTTCAGGTGGGTAGTAAAAGTATTATCAGTTCCATTTTACAAATGAGAAAAACATTGACATCTAGCTCAAGGTCACCTAACTAATAAAGTGATATGGTGGAGCCAAAGTATCAAAGAAGCTCAGAATCTGAAGGGTTTTCATGGATTGAGTAATCCAATTTACACTTGAACCAAAATCTCCTCCACAACATCCTTAATAATTGCTTCTCCAGCATTTGTTTGAAGACCTCCAGCAGTGGGGAAATACACTGTCTCCCAAAGCAGTCCATTCTCCTTTTGGACAACTCTAAATGCCAATGACTATTTTAAGTCAGCATGATAAAGATGTCAGTAGTACCCAAATTAATTTACAAATTAATGAAATGCCAGGGTGGGCAGTAGGTGGCTCAGTGGATAAAGCACTGGCCCTGAATTCAGGAGGACCTGAGTTCAAATTCAGCCTCAGACACTTAACACAAGGTGTGTGACCCTGGGCAAGTCACTTAACCCTCATTGCTTGGCAAAAACAAACAAACAAAACCAAATTAATGAAATGCCAATAAAAATACCAGTGGGATATTTTGTAGAATTAGATGAAGTGACAACAATATGTATATATATGTATATATGTATGTATGTATGTACAAATTCTCGAGGGCTAGAGGATCTATGCTGAAAAGGACACATATCCTTTCTGTGCATTTCTATGCCTTTCTGCACGTATGCATTCTGTGCAGAACTATCAAAGATCCTGAGCCTTAGGATTCCACAAATACAAGAAGGACCCTTCTTCCAAAGACAGGTAGTTCTCTCCCCATCCCATGCCTGGCAAAGACCCACCTTCTGCTCCCTAAACCCTGCTTTGATGTATATGAATTGTTCCCCCTGGTACCTCTTTCTATACTTTTATCTCTGTCCACCTTTGCACTTCTGTAGCAATCCATGGTCCATCCACATCCTCCTCTGCCTCTGATTCCAATCTGCTCTCTGGAAATGCCACTTGATTGATGAGTTCCCCTTCTTCTCACATCTACTTGAGTTCATGGCTCCTTCTAGAAGATACTGAATCCCTGGCCACATTCTCTAGTATTTGGTGCTCCTTTCCTCAAAATCCCGCACCCCCACCCCCACTTCCACCCTAAACCAGAAGGAAAAGCAGGCATACTTCCTACTCCTTGCTGCTGCTTCCAATTCTACTCATAATTAGTTTAATCCTCTCCTAATTACATTATTCACTGAAGCAGATGTTAGTACATAAGCTATAATTATCTTGAGCCTTCAAAAAATCTTTACTTGACCCTGCTATTGTAGATAGCAAGATTTTTGCTGGCCAAAATGCTACACAAAAGCAACGGGTTTTGCAGTTGACAAATAAAAATAGTAAAGTCAGGTATGTGGGGTAGGTGGGTGGAGAACAAAGACTTTACCTCCTCAGTTTACCTTTTGTTACCTAAGTGTAAAAGTAAGTATAGGTTTAGTAAATAAATCAAATGATCTCACCCTATTTAAAATGTGTCAAGAAACTAAGCCTTAATACTTAAATAGGTAAGAATTAATTATAAGCTTAATACTAGGGGGTAAAGTCTTTGATCAGCTGGAGTAACCTTGCACAGAATGTGTGTTTGGCTGAGGACAGTTGGTCATGTTCTGTGATATATGAAATCACTCAGTTTCCAAGAGATTGGTGAAACTGGCAGAGGAGAGGAGAGAACATTCCAGCTAAATCTTTGATTCAGAAAGAATAGTTTGGAGGGTGAGGGGAGAGAGCAGAGTTCCTAGGCCTTCTCCCTTCCCCCTTGGACAAAGGAAAGCCTTGTAAGTTTTAAAGGGCCCAGAAAATTTTTAACTTACAATCTTCCTCTTGGCATCTTAGGAGTCTCTGGAACAGCTGACTGCAGGGTCCATTAGGTGCCAAGGAGAGACTGGATATAGCCCAGCAGAAAAAAAGCTACACTATACCTAAACGATATTAACACCTGCTGCTGCTACTACTACTACCACTACTACAAAAGGATTTCCAGGAAGTGTGTTGCTCCTTTACCACATCATATATGCTCTAAGCTTAAACCAACTTTTCTATGGTCTTTATATTGATAAGAGAATGTCACAGACTTTGGGGGATGTTTTATATCAACTGTACCAACCATACCACAGTATTTAAAATACCCCTTTCTAAATGCTAATTAATTCTGACTGACTAATTGATATCAATGGATAATCGTGGAGGGAAGCATGCTGCTTGTGAGATATGTGTTTTTTTATTGTTCAATCACTTCAATCATGACTGACTTTTCATAATCCCATTTGAGTGTTTTCTTGGCAAAGATACTGAAGTGGTTTGCCATTTCCTTCTACAACTCATTTTGCAGGTGAGGAAACTGAGGCAAACAGGGTAAAGTAACTTGCCTAGGGTCATATAGCTAGTAAGTATCTGGGGCTAGAGTTGTAATCAGTTCTTCCTGATTCTAGACCTGGAGCTTTATATACTTTGTCCCCTAATTGCCCCTGAGATATAAGATAGAGAATTAGAAAATCACCTCCCTAGCCCCTTATAGTTAGCCCTAAATCCCTGAGGTAGTATGTTAACCACCCTATGTGGACAGCCTAATAGTGGAAGTGAGCAATGGGAAAACTGAGTCTAAAGCCTACATAAGCTTGATAAATTTTGTTGAATTTGTCAAATTCATTTGCACATTAAGCCACAAAGGATCTTGGGAATTTCTAACCTTAAGCTAATTTTTTTTACTAGAATAGAGGGTTATATAATATCTACCCATACACAGAAATTTTTTAAAAAAGATTTCATCTTGGGGGCAGCTAGGTGGTGCAGTGGATAGAGTACTGGCCCTGGATTCAGGAGGACCTGAGTTCAAACCCTGCCTCAGACACTTGACACTTACTAGCTATGTGACCCTGGGCAAGTCACTTAACCCCAATTGCCTCACAGGAAAAAAAAAAAAGACTTCATCTCACTCTGGAGAAATTCTGCCCAATTTTTGTCAGTTAAGTATTTAACCACTTATGGTCTCACCAACTGGAGCTGAGACAATCAGCAGGTGGCCCTGAAGAGATACAGCCAAAAAGCTAACATAAGGGAGCAATTGCTCCCACATACTACATATCCAACAATCACCATGATACCTTCAGAGATCAGTGGAACAATGACTAGCAAAGGCTACTGTCAGGAAAATTTCTAAGTCTGAATGAGGAACAGAAACAACAAAGTCTCTAAGCCCTAGAAAATAGGTTTATTGAGGGAAGGCCACACAATAAAGCTGGTCATTAAGGGGTTGAACCTGAAAGATCAATGTAACTCAAGTTACCAAATCAATGGGTTTTTATACCCCTCCAGAGCTTGAATGCTTCTGTACAATACTAATTAAAAGTATCTAAAATTAAATCATCTTCTTAGGAAATGTAGAAACTGCCTATATGACAAATGTCAGCATTTTCCAATACTCATATCAGCCTTCTTGGGGCAACAGGGTCATAATTCTGCTGCATGACCCCTTCTAATCGAGTGTATCACTAGTGAGCTGCATGACCCCCTTGAGTCAAGCATAACACTTGTGGTTTCTAAAATATAATATTGCTGAATATTGTATCTTGTGATATTACTTAATGCTTGACATTGGAAAGTATCATCTGACATTATTAAGTAGTAAGAAGAGAGACTTAATCTGCTAATACAATTAAAATAAGATATCTAAATATAATAAACCACAATTTTTCAGTTAATATGCTGATTACTATCATAATTAAATCACTTTAAACTATATTAAATCTCTTATAACCAAGGGGTGGGGAAAATCTCACTCACTACCATGCCCAGCGGCTATCATAAGACCAGGAGAGCAATACCCAGAAAATACTGTACACCCAGAAGTAATCAGCAGTCAGCACAATATCAATGGGACCATCAGAATACAGCATACACTTGGGGCAGCTAGGTGGCGCAGTGGATAGAGCACCGGCCCTGGAGTCAGGAGTACCTGAGTTCAAATCCGGCCTCAGACAGTTAACACTTACTAGCTGTATGACCCTGGGCAAGTCACTTAACCCCAGTTGCCTCACCAAAAAAACCAAAAAACAAAACTCTTGCAATTTGACTTTTTGACCCCACCACTCATCAGAAATGGTTGTGTCCTAGTTAAACAATCACCTCCACACTATGAAATCCATTAGCCTTTTCTGAGTTCTCATTCTCTTGGACTTTGAAGTTTTTGATGCTGTTGATTACTCTTTCTTCTTGTATACTCTTTCCTTCCATAGCTTCTGCCACACTGCCTCCTTTTTATTCTTATTATCTTTCTGGCTGGGGCAGCTAGGTGGTACAGTGGATAGAGCACTGGTCCTGGAGTCAGGAGGACCTGAGTTCAAATCCGACCTCAGATACTAACCTTGATTGCCTCAAACATATGGGGCCATCTCTAGTCTTCCTCATGTATATCTTGCCACCGGACCCAGACGGCTCTGGAGGAGAGAGTGAGGTTGTTGACTATGCACAGCTCTCCTTCACTTAAATCCAGTTCACTGAAAGTCTTGACATCACCTTCATGATGCCATGGTCCTCTTTGAGAACAATCTTTTGGGGCCTTCTTATTCATTCTCCTTTGCTAGGTCATCATTCTCCTGTTACCCACTAAGTTTGAGTGTCCCCTAGTGCTCTCTCCTTGGCCTCTTTTCTCTCTACTCTCTTCCTTGGGGATCTCATCAGCTTCTTTGGGTACAATGATCAATGATCATTGATCAAAACAATGATCTTGATAGAAATATGAAGATGACTCCCAAGCATATATACCCAACCCTAATCTCTCCTGCACTTCAGCCCCACAATACATAGGCATCTCCTCTGGATGTCCTGATGGTATCATAAATTCCATTTCCAAAATAGAACTTTTTATATTTTCCCCAAACCAAGTTTTCCTATTTATGTTAATAGCATCACCACTAGGCTTGCAACCCTAGAGTCATCTTTGATTTTTCCTGACCATCAACCACTAGTTACAAATAGTGGTCAGGTATTATTGATCTTAACTCCATGCCTTTCCAAACCATCACCTTCTTTCTAAGCATGCAATTTCTACAGTCGTTCTGGTTCTTATTATCCCTTGCCCATACTATTGTATTAGGCTTCCAATTGGTTTTCCTCCTTCTAGTTTCCAGCTCTTCAATATATCTTCCACACAGGTTCCAAGCAGATATTCCTAAAACATAGATTTTACCATGCACACACTCTCCACACAAATCCAAAAATCTTTAATGACTCTATATTATTTCTAAGATAAAAACATAAACTTATCAGCTGGGCATAATCCACAATCTGGCTCCCACCTAACTTTGAAGTCTTATTTCAAATTACTCCCTTTTACACACTCTCCATCACAGTCAATCCAACCTATCAATACTCAACATCCCACGTTCGGCCTTTGTGTTTTTGCACAGGTTGTCGTCCCTATGTAGACTGCACTGCTTGCTCACTGGGATCTTGTGGAATCTCTAGATTCTTTTAATGGAGGGCCCAAATGTTACATCCTGTTCCCCACAGTTTTTATCACTCTCTCCCTCTTGAAATTCCTTTGTATTTCTTGTTTAAATGTATCCCCTTGGTAAAATGTAAGGCATTTTGAGGGCAAGGCCTATTTCATTTTTTTTATCTTTCTACTGGCAACCCCAGCACAATATCTTACATGTAATTGTTGTTGTTTGGTTGTATCCAATGGGGTCTTGGCAAATTTTACTGGAGTGGTTTGCCATTTCCTTCTCCAGCTCATTTTATAGATGAAGAACTGAAGTGAATAGAGGTTAAGTGACTTACCCAGGGTCATACAGCCACTAAGTGTCTGAAGTCAAATTTTAACTCAGATCTTTCTGATTCCAGGCCCAGTATTCTATCCACTACATTACATAGATGCCTTTTAAGTATGATAATTGCCATAAATACTTAATGAATGTTTGTTGAATTCAACTGAATCAAAATATGGCTTTTTTTGTCCATCTCTATCATGGCCAAGTTTCTTGTGAAATGATGTCACTTTGTAACTTTTGGATAACTCTTCTATCAGCCCGAGGAGCAACTATAAACCATTGATCTTTTAACTGCAACTTCCTTTTTGCTTCTGGATTAATTTAAAGCAAGAATGGGACTCTTGACATAATACAATTTTTCCAGCAATAAGTCAACTCTAGATTGAAGAGGGATCTCACATTTAGACAACCAATAGTTAAATTAATGTTTAAAGACAATCTAAACATTCTGATTCTTAGCACCCTCTGCTCCCTTTTCTACTATACAGCCATCCTTCACTGAAGGAAAAAGTCATACTGATCTGAGGGCTATTTTGTACTTCTCATTGTTTCATGGGCTGCTGTGGGCAGCAAATTAAATCAGCTAAATACCAGCCTACTACTGGTGGTGAGCCTGTTCATACTTAGCTAGGCCATTACTTCAGACAGCAAATATAATCTGTACCTGTAGCCTTTCCAGCATGGGGAATCAGAGCTTTTCTCTGCTGGCATAATTTTGAGAGTACAGAGTCATCTTCCTACCATCATGAGGCACCAGAGTGGAGTACATAAGAAATTATTAGACACAAAATAAAAGCATTTGGTTATAGAAAAATAATGATTCCATGCACAAAGCAATGCATCCTGAATAAAAAAGAAAGAAACAGCTTGGGGGGACAAAATCTTTGCTATAAACATTTTTAAGAAAAGTTTTAACATCAAAAATTGATAAAGAATTGACACAATTTTCTAAGTCATGATTATTTAATAGATAGATGCAAGTTGACAGTTTTGAAAAGCAATACAAATTATCAATAAACACTTGAAAAATTCTTTGAATTCTCTGCTAATTAGAGAAATATAAACTAAAACAACTCTTAGGTACTTCTTTCCACTGACTAATTAGGAAAAGATAGGTAGAATCAATAAAATTCAATGCTAGTTGGGTTGTGGAGAAACATTAACAAGTGATAGGATTGTGAAATGATGCAATCTTTTTGGAAAACGATAAGACATTATATAGTGAAAATTACAAACCTGTTCATACCCTGTGACCCAGTGATCCCATTAATAGAACTGTATCCCAAGAATATTATTGAAAAGTGTTTTACAAATCATTTATACAAAAAATGTTCCAACAACCATTATTCTTTTTGGGGGGGGGCAATGAGGGTTAAGTGACTTGCCCAGGGTCACACAGCTAGTAAGTGTCAGGCATCTGAGGCCAGATTTGAACTCAGGTCCTTCTGAATCCAGGGCTGGTGCTTTATCCACTGCACCACCTAGCTCACCCCAAGCATTATTCTTAATAACAAAAAAAAACCCTAAACAAAACCTATGTATCCAGTGGAGACTGGTTAAACAAACTCAGGTATGTGCATGTGTTATTAAACTATAAAAGATGGATAAGTGTGAATAATACAAAGAAATACAGGGAAAGCAAAACATTAATAATCATACCAATTACAACTATATAAACAAAATCTAGAAAAATGTACAGAAGTAAAAGTTCAGGAATAGACATGGAAACAAACAAAACAATTTAGTTATCATCTTGTTAAAAATTAACATACATTTGGGGCAGCTAGGTGGTGCAGTGGATAGAGGACCAACCCTAGAGTCAGGAGGACCTGAGTTCAAATCCGGCCTCAGACACTTGATACTTACTAGCTGTATGACCCTGGGCAAGTCACTTAACCCCAATTGCCTCCCCCCCACCACAAAATTAATTAATTAATTAACATACATTTATAAGGGGAGATCTCCTAGAGGGCACTGTACCTTGATTTTTGATGTAATAAGAATAATACATTAATATAACATTTAAAAATAAAGTTAATATGTTTATTTAAGAGTAAACTGTACATAACAAAAGGTCGGTTTCATTTAGACATTTTAAAATTCTTACTTGTGTATGTGAATATATTTATATTTATCATTGGTTATTCATTTTATACTTAGTTGGGTGGCACTGTGGATGGAATGCTGAACCTGAAGTCAGTAAGACTCATATTCCTGAGTTCAAATCTGGCCTTAGACACTTACTAGCTGTGTGACCCTTGGCAAGTCACTTAACCAAGTTTGCCTCAGTTTCCTTGACTGTAAAATGAGCTGGAGAAATAAATGAAAAACCATTCCACTATCTCTGCCAAGAAAACTCCAAATAGGGTTGCAAAGAGTCAGACATGACAAACAAGTGAAAAGCAAATTCAGTTTGTAATAAATAATGTTTTTAAAATTGAAGGTCCCTTCAAACTCTAAAGTAAGGGGAGTAGAGTTAAATTTGTCTTTTTTATCAGATATTCAGAGAGAACACCACAAACATCAACTTGATCTATAGATAAAAATGAGAAAAGAAGTCACACACACTTGGAATTTTATTTAGTGTCATCCAGAAATATTTATCCAGACTATAAGTGTCCTTAGACCATTGGAGCAAACCCGTGGCTCGTTCACTCCTAAAAACAAAATTGACAGACTTCCTTGTGAGGGCAACATAAGCAGAACCAAGGTAGATTGCTGGTTTTTGAGAAGGAAAAGACTTTAAAATTCAGGTCCTCATTCACTTTTATATTCTTTGTGGATATACTTTAACCTCTCAATATGATCCCAAGGCCTTGGAATATTTGGGGTAAAGTTTTTTCCTTTGAATTGTTTCAAATAGTCAGTTATTTCCTGTTTGGTTTTCAGGGAAATGCTGCCCACTGTTGTTGATTATATACTTCCACTGATGCTTGGGGGGGCGGTGCAAGGTCTTTCATGCAGTTCAGGTCAGTCTGAATTCTAGATATTCCACCATAGACAACTGCAAGGAAAGCACTGGAGAAGTAGCTCACCAATCTTCACACAGCATATTTAAATCTAGTTGGAACTTTTTCATCCACATGAAGACAGTAAACATTTTGGAGAATGTACACTGCCCTGAAGAGCCTTTCAAAAGTATTAAAATCTTTGTGTATGACCTTTATGTATGCTAAAGGAAATTCATTTTCTTCTTTGAATAGAGGGGTTGAAATATAGTGATTCTGAATCACATATTCCTTGCAAGGGACTTTACCAAATAATGATGTTAACACTTTGTGAAATGAGACCTTTCCTTCTATGGCTTCATTGCAAATGCCTTTTAGTATATGGGAATCTTTGGCTAATGCAGACCTCTGATCACCTTTCAGAAGACATAACTGTTTACTGTTACACAACAACCAATCTTGATCAGAGTAGCAAGGAGATAATACCTCCAAAATTTCATCCTTTTGAGTCCTTAAGAAAAGAAACACCCCTTTACAGTGACTGAGAAATTGTTAGTTCCACCTCTGGGAACTCTTGGATATGGCTTTTTCAACTGTATGCAGTTTTCCAGATTCCAAAGGTGCCGTTTGTTTGTTTGTTTATTTTTTTTTGCGGGGCAATGAGGGTTAAGTGACTTGCCCAGGGTCACACAGCTAGTAAGTGTCAAGTGGCTGAGGCCGGATTTGAACTCAGGTTCTCCTGAATCCAGGACCGGTGCTTTATCCATTGTACGACCTAGCTGCCCCACAAAGGTAACATGTTTTAAGCCCTGTTGGCACACTTTTGGTTCACTTCCTACTTCAATATCTGCTAAGTATTCTTCTCTTTCCTGATAGACATGCTATATATTCAGCTCTGCATGTGTAAGTCTGTGGTACCCACAAGCACCTGAACTGAATCCCTGTTATCCAATTACCATAGGAAAAACCAGGTGATTGAAATGAGCCAATTTCAGTATGGAAGAATACTTCTTCTGTTCCAGTACTTCCACTCTCACCTGTCAAGCTATTTATTCTGTTCTCCCTTTAATTTCATATTCCCCGCCCCCCCCATCTTATATTCCACAGTTCTCAAGTCCCTTAGGTCAGTACCTTTTAGAATATTTTGCTGGACCTTCTTACAATAATGATTCAGAAAATCCATTTAGCGATAATTTTAGCTGATTGGTTGTATTATGATAGAAAGCCTTATTAGCTGGTGAATGAACCTGCCTAGTGGATTTGGTTGTCTTGTATCCATGGCAACCAAGGTTGACTAGTCATTTCCTCTTGACAAATAATAGGATGTTTTCAACTTTCAACATCCAACTAGAGTATTGTCCTTGCTCTGTTCTGTTCTGTTCTGTTCTGTTCACAGGAATTAGTAATTTAATTGTGTTTTCACCTCTTTCTAAGCAAGTAATGGGAAACATTTTTGAAAACAGACATCAAGTGGGCATTTTTCTTGCTTTCTCCTATCCCTTCACAAATGTAAAGAAGCTGGTCACTCAATGGAAAAGGAGGTGAAATGAAGCCAAAGTCCAAAGATACACAATCAGCACAGCTCAATCATTGAACTAAAGTGTTGATTTATGTGATCTTTTTTAAAAAATATATTTTATTTTTTCCTATTGCATGTAAAAACCATGTTTAACATTCATTTTTTTAAATATTGAGGTCCACAATCTCTCTCTCCTTCCCTCCCCTCTCTCCTCCCTGAGACTGTAAGCGATTTGATATACGTTATACACAGCAATCCTGCCAAATATATATTCCATATTAGTCATGTTGTGAAAGAAAACACAAACCAAAAAATTCCACAAAAAATAAAGTGAAAAGTAATATGCTTCAATTTCCATTCAGATTCTATAAGTTCTTTCTCTGGAAGTGGATAAAATTTTTCATTGTGAGTCCTTTGGAATTTTGTTGGACCATTGTACGGCTGAGAATAGCTAAGTCATTCACATTGCTTATTGTAGAATATTGGTGTTATTGTGTATAATGTTCTCTTGGTTCTGCTTGTTTCACTTTGCATCAGTTCATGTAAGTCTTTCCAAGTTCTTCTGAAAGCATGTTGCCGGTCATTTCTTATTGCACAATAGTAATCCATTACAATCATATATCACAGCTTGTTCAGTCAATTCCCAATTCTTTGCCGCTACAAAAAGAGTTATTATAAATATTTTTCTTTCTTTCTTTCTTTCTTTTTGTGAGGCAATTGGGGTTAAGTGACTTGGCCAGGGTCACAAAGTCAGTAAGTGTCAATTGTCTGAGGCCAGATTTGAACTCAGGTACTCCTGACTCCAGGGCTGGTACTCTATCCACTGTACCACCTAGCTGCCCCACTATAAATGTTTTTGTGCCAATAGGTCCTTTTCCTTTTTTTAAAAAAATCTCTTTGGGATACAGAACTAGTAGAGGTATTTTGGGGTCAAAGGTCAAAGTTTTATAGCTCTTTGGACATAGTGCCAGATTGCTTTCCAGAATGGTTGGATCAGTTCACAACTTTGCCAATAATGCATTAGTGTCCCATTTTCCCACATCCCCTCCAACATTTTCCTTTTCTGTCATATTAGTCAATCTGATAGGTATAGGAGAAAGTAACATGGCAAATCTGGCATCACAGTGGGACTCAACGTCCCACTATTTCTCTGGATTTGTCTTGCTCATTCCAACCTGTTTTCACACCAGCAGGTCTAAGTTCCCAGGGATAGCTTACTACCATGGATTTCATTCTGACTTTCAGGGGCCTGGTAACCATGTTGAGGAAAAATTCAGTTCTTCCCCTGTTTCCTATTCTAGCTCTTGAGCCCCCATCCAATGCATTTTCTTTCTACAAAACCAGATATTCACAAAGTAAAATATCCACAAAGTGACTGATATTTGTACAAACAGCTATTCACAATAATGATACTTTGATATCTCAAACATACACTTAACAATAAAGCAAAAGAAATAATATTCTAAATACTAATATGTTAAAGCAAGTGGACAAATAATAAACTATCTCACAATTCACATATAAACCCAGATCATGCTCTACCACCAATGCACTTAATAGGATGAAGAGTGGGCACACATTTATAGCAACTTTACAGGGAAGCACAGGAGGGCAGGAAACTCAAGTGCTTAGAGTAACTGACAAGTCTGGCCTAATGACTGATGTCATTGGTCCATTCAAGAACACCTATTTTTCACGATGGCTTCTCTGTTCACTTCTTGACTGTTGATCCTCACTATTCTTCAGTTAGAGAAATCCCCTTCTTGCTGTAGCATTTGTAAGCTCTTTCAAGCAACTCTCATCTTTAAGGGGGCATTTAGATAGTTAGTTGTAAAAGGGAATAGCAGGTCTAAGGTATAGAACCGCAATGCTCATCAAACTGACTATTTCTGTGGACCAGACCAATTTCGGTCACATAGATGCTGTGTTGTCCAATCAGAATGGAGCTCAGATGACACTGAAAGGCAATACCTATCAGGGGCTCTGAGACTCCAAAATTCTCTCTTTTTGACCAAAGGCTGGAGCCTTCTATTAGCTGACTGCTTTCTACTGCCACAAAACTAAATAGCTTTTTCAATTCCCATCCCCACTATGTGTTTTCAATTCTTTCTGAGTCTTGGTTGACTAACATTTTACTTAAAGTAACAACTCCTCAAATTTCCCCTATCAAATTTATAATCCTTTTAAAATTGATACCTTCAATCTCCAAATATTTATATGATCTCTCATTTTTTTTTGGTATATACTTAAGTCATGGAACATACTAATACAAATCAGATGACATAGCATAATTCTTTGTAGGTCTGAAGTATTCATCATGGTCTTCCATCTCTTTGCTCCTTTACATTCACATGTCTCTAGATTTAAAAAAAAAAATTAAAAATCTTTCTTTGTCTTCATAATATTAAACTGTTCTCACACAAGCAAAGCATCATTCTATATTCTTCACAAAGAGGTTTGTCAGAAAGCTGTTTCTTCATATATATATTAGCAGCACATATTTTTTATTTTTAGGTTTTTTAATTAAAATGTTTTAATTGGTGAAAATTTATCATCTCTTCTCTTTCTCTCTCTTCCTTCCCCCTTTTCCTCCTCCTCCATAAGCTTGAGAAAGAAATAAAAACAAAACCCATGTTACAAAAATGTAAAGTGTGGAAATTTATTATGATTTGGGGACCCTGCCTTTGGGCTGAGATTAGAAAGCCTTAGGCCCTCAGGTTTTTTCTGTGGGGGAGGGGCACCAGCCCCTCCACTTCAGCTGAGCCAAAAAGCCCCGTGGGCTTTTCAGGACTCTAGGTCAGAAGGCTGGGGGAGGGGAAGCCCTAGATCCCTATGCCCTGAGGTAAGCTACCCCAGAGATCCCGGGCTCCGGCTTGTCCAGATGGGCCTCTGTTGCAACCTGTGTGGAGGTCCCTGGGCACACAGCAGGGGGCAGGGGCCTCTGGAGCCCTGGGTGTGGTATGCAGGGGACACTCAAGCATCCCCCCAGCTGCAGCGCTAATACGGCAGGTGGATTAGCTTGCGTGAGTGGGGGCACAGGGAGCCCGAAATTTGAGAGGAGAGAAGGAATATATATACAAGGGAGAAGACAGTGAGAGGGGAGGCTGGAAGATTAAGAGAACAGAAAGACACTGGAGGATAGAGAAAGCGAGAAGAGACTAGAGACGTTGAGAGGTTGGTGAAAAAGGGATGCTAGAGATGCTGAGGGGGAGATGGAGAAAAAGCCAAGAGCAAGGAAGGAGAATGAAACAGTAAGAGGCTTTTCAGGGGTGTCGACAAAGTGAAAGGGACTTGGAGTTAGAAGAAAGGAGCAGAACAGTGAAAACGGAGTGAAGGAGAAAAAGTGAAAGTTGAAGAAAGCTGTAGCATACCCTAAGGTAAGAGGCAGCAAACATGACCCTTATTATATTAAAAGCAGACAGGCTGTATAATTTGCATTTCTTAATCCTTATCATTTACATTGATTTTTATAAATGCATTCTGCCTTGATTATTTAATTAAGAGGCTTCTTAATTGTTTGCTTATCAATTTGGGAGCAGTGTGGAGAAATTTTGTAAATGGCCCATATTAAATTAATAGCAGTCAGATAGCCAGCCAGTCAAACATCCACAGATTAGTCAAAAATCCACAGATTAGACCCCCAGTGAGATTATGCCCAGCTAGCAAAAATACTCTTACATTTGAATGGCGACTGAGGCAGGACTTCCGGCCCAATTATAATTTTTCTAAACTTAGAATTTTTCATATAATTTTATTTTTTCATATAGCCCACGCATAAAATTTTTCACATTGATTAGCTAGTTAATATTTTTTTTACAAAAGTCAAGCAAAAGAAACAAACAAAAAAATAATGGCTAGCATTTGTATAGCATCTACTATGTACCAGGCACATGCTAAGCACTTTGCAAATATTTCATTTAATCCTTACTACAACCCTGGCAGTTAGGTACTATCAGTTATCACCAATTTACAGTTGAGGAAACTTAGGCAAACAGAAGTTAAATGACTTGCTGAGGGTCACAGAGTTAGTAAATATCTGAAGCTGGATTTAAATTCAGGTTTTTCTGACTCCAGGAGTCATTTCTTTAATCACAATTCCTAAATCTTTCAAATTTCTTTATTTTTTATGCTATTATTGTATAAATTATTTTTCTGATTCTGTTCATGTTACTCTTCCTCAGGCCATACAAGTCTTCTCAAGCTTTTTTGAAACCATCCCCTTCATCATTTCTTCCTTCCTTCCTTCCTTCCTTCCTTCCTTCCTTCCTTCCTTCCTTCCTTCCTTCCTTCCTTCCTTCCTTCCTTCCTTCCTTCCTTCCTTCCTTCCTTTCTTTCTTTCTTTCTTTCTTTCTTTCTTTCTTTTTTGATGAGGCAATTGGGATTAAGTGACTTGTCCAGGGTCACACAGTTAGTAAATGTCAAGTGTCAGAGACTGGATTTGAACTCAGGTTCTCCTGAATCCAGGGCTGGTGCTTTATCCACTGCACCACCTAACTGCCCCCTCCCTTCATCATTTCTCATAGCACAATAATATTCCATCACATTCATGTGCCATAACTTGTTTAGCCATTTCCCTATTGATGGTAGTATTGATGTTTCCAATTATATGTCGCTGCAAGAAGAGCTATGAATGTTTTATACACCTTCAGTTAGAGTTTGTTTTGCTTCCCTCCCATAAACTACCTTCCTTCTTATTCCCTTCTCTCCCTTCTCTCATTTTCCTCTTCTTACCCTGTTGAGTGAAATGAATTTCTGCGTCAGCTGGGAAACACACCAACTACACCCCAAGCTGGCACCCCCATGGTCACACACAAAACTTCCCTTTCAGGGAAAAGAGCAAATGCTTCTTTGCAAACAGTTTCTTTGGCACACTTTCAAAAATATTCCTTCATGAAATGCAAATTTAAATTTTTACAAGTCAATATTATATCCACAAACAAATGGTGTTTATCTTGGATTACTTTTTCAATAGCTACCAGCAAAACACACATAAGAATGTCTTCTCATGTTATAGTAGAGGAAATAAGAGATTCTTGCTCTTTGAAGGGCCCTTAACAGAAAGCAATGCAACATGCATGCCAGGAATTGATTTTGCCTTTGACTGCTGGGTGTGTGGAAGATAGTGGTATTATTGAGCTGACTGTGTTAACTACCTTTTCATTGGCACCAATTCATGCTCTGAGTTGTTGCTTTTCTGCTTAAGTTACTGTTTCCCAGGAATTAGCTTCTCTTAATTCCTACAGCCCATTCTCAGATATAAGAAGTCATGGTCCCCTCTCTCCCTGTCTCCCTGTCTCCCTCTCCCCCTCATCCCATCTCCCCCTCTCCACCTCTTCCCCTCTTCCCCTCTCCTCCCTTTCCCCCTCCCCCCTTCCCCTCCCCCCCCCCCCCGATAGAATGTTGGACCTGGAGCCAGGAATACCTGAATTCAAATCCTGCCTTAGACCCTTTCAAGATTTGGACCCTAGGAAAGTCATTTAAATTCTCTTAGCCTCACTTTTCTCAAATGTAAAATGGGAGTAATATCACCCACTTCAGAGGGTTATTATGAGAATCAAATTGGATAATAAAGCACTTTGGAAAACTTAAAGTGCTATATAAATGCTAGCTTTCACAAGCCCTTCATTATGTGACCCATTTCTATCTTTCCAATCTTCTTATTTTATTTTATAACTCACCTTATCTTATATCTTCTTATCTTATCTTATATCTTACTTCCCTCCACATACAGTAAGATCCAGTGGTTTTGTCATCCTGACTGGTTTTCCATCTGCCAACTCTACACTTTCATTGACTGTCCACCCAGTCCTAGAATGTCCTCCCTTTCTCTTTTCTGCCTCCTGACCTCCCTGGCTTCCTTCAAGTCTCCATAAAAGTCCCACCTTTCACAAGAAACTTTTTTCAGTCCTCCCTAGCCTTGGTGTCTCCCTCTGAGATTCCCTCTGATTTATCCTGTACCTATCATATTTGTACAAAATTTTTTACACATTGTCTCCCTCATTAACCTGGGGGATTCCTTGAGAGCTGGGACTGTTTTACCTTTGTTTCTATTCCTAGCACTTAGCATTATGCTTAGTGCAGATACTGAATAAATGCTTGTTGACTTGGCTTGACTATTAGAATTTCCATTATTACTGTTGTCACCATCTTCATTGTCATGATCACCATCAATCAGATCATTATTATCATTACCTATCAGTAGTTGGGAATATTTGGCTTGGGGTGTTGCAGGGATGATTGGGCTGCTGAATTAGATGCTATCATGGCTGCTTCCACTAGCACAAAGGACTACTGTGTGACAACTATTCCTATACAGCCTTTACCTCATTTTATAACTATGTCTCTTATATAGTAATTTCCTACATCTATTATTTGGACCTGAACACTGACTGGTTTGTCCATCAAGCTAAAACACTGGGACATCGCTTTCTTTCTTCCTCTCTTTCTTTCTTTCTTTCTTTCTTTCTTTCTTTCTTTCTTTCTTTCTTTCTTTCTTTCTTTCTTTCTTTCTTTCTTTCTTTCTTTCTTCCTTCCTTCCTTCCTTCCTTCCTTCCTTCCTTCCTTCCTTCCTTCCTTCCTTCCTTCCTTCCTTCCTTCCTTCCTTCCTTCCTTCCTTCCTTCCTTCCTTCCTTCCTTCCTTCCTTCCTTCCTTCCTTCCTTCCTTGTGGGGCAATGAAGGTTAAGTGACTTGCCCAGGGTCACACAGCTAGTAAGTGTCAAGTGTCTGAGGCCAGATTTGAACTCAGGTCCTCCTGAATCCAGGGCCAGTGCTTTATCCACTGTACCACCTAGCTTTCCCCAATCTTTCTTTTAATAACATCCTTTCCATAACCTGTTAAAACTTGACAAATAACAAAATTGTAGTCCTGGTTCCCTTGCTCCAGAAGCTTTATTTGAGTGTCACATGAGGATCAAACATCTTAGCCTGAAATGCAAAGTCCTCCTCTTTTCTACTTCATCTCATGCTACTGTATTGTGTGTTGTCCAAATATACCAGGGCTTTCTAACCATATTATTTTCTTAAGTTTACAATGCTCTCCCCCTGTCATCTTAATTTACTGAAACGATACCCATCATATAAGGCCCCATTTCAATGTCAATCAGTCAATTGGCATTTATTAAGTGCTCACAATGTGTCCAGCACAGTGCTATGTACTAGAAATACTTTGTTGGTGTTCAGTCATTTCCAAATCTTCATGATCACCATTTGGGATTTTCTTGGAAAAGATATTGGAGTGGAATGGCGGCGCTCCGTTCTCAGACACGTCCAGGAGCATGTGCAGAGCTGAGAGAGGCCAGATCTTGGCCTTGGCCTTGGCCTTACTGGGGACCCTCCCCACACCCCTCCTCCCCTTCCACAGAGGCATCCTCCCTCCTTCCCTGGGCCTCCTGCCAAGCTCCGTGGGGGGCCCCCGGGAAAGCTGCTGCTCCTGGATCAGCCGCCCGGGAGCAGGCGTTGTGGTGCTGTGGCCGGAGCCCTGGTTTTGGACCTAGAACCATCCGGAGTGGACCCCTCCCTGGCTCCCGCGTGAATTGGGCCAAACTCAAGAGTTTTCCACCAAGGCAGTGCCGGAGTCTCGCCCCAACCACACCATTTACTTCAATAACCTCAATGAGAAGATAAAGAAGGATGAATTGAAGAAGTCCCTTTACGCCATCTTCTCCCGGTTTGACCAGATCCTGGACATCCTGGTGTTGAGGAGCCTGAAGATGAGAGGCCAGGCCTTTGTCATCTTCAAGGAGATCAGCAGCGCCACCTACGCCCTGAGATCCATGCAGGGCTTTCACTTCTACGACAAGCCCATGAGAATCCAGTATGCCGAGTCATACTTGGACATCATTGCCAAGATGAAGGGCACCTATGTGGAGTGTGACTAGAAGAGGGAGAAGAGAAAACCCAAGAGCCAAGAAACACTGGCTGTTAAGAAGACTGTTCCGAGCTGGGCGGTGGCCCCAGTTTGGCTGCTTTTCAGCTAGTGCCAGGGATGCCGCCCATGACCCAACCCCCTCCCCCCCCCATCATACTTCCAGGGCAGTCACCATATATGCCTCCCCCAGGGATGATCCCTCAACCAGGTCTGGCCCCTGGACAGATCCCACCGGGTGCCAAGCCCCCGCAGCAGATGATGCCGGGACAGATGCCCCCTGCCCAGCTGTTGTTTGCAAACCCACTCAACCATATCCTGTTCCTCACCAACCTATCTATGCTCTTCAGTCAGTTTTCTGGCTTCAAAGAGGTGCGTCTGGTGCCCCGGCACCATGACATTGCTTTTGTGGAGTTTGACAATGAGGTGCAGGTCCGGGCTGCCCGGGACGCCCTTCAGGGCTTCAAGATCGCCCAGAACAGCGCCATGAAGATCTCTTTTGCCAAGAAATAGCCCTGTCCCTGCTGTTTCCCCTCTGCTGCCCCGCCCCCTTCCTCCCTTCTTTCCTTCCAGGGTGGCCCTGCTTGTCTGATTGGGGCTGTCATAGGGGAAGGTAAATCCCTGCTCCCCTCTTTGTCCTATTGGAGTGACTGTGTGTGGGTCTCAGAATTGTACCCAGAGTCTGTCCTACAGACATTGTTACCTGGAGCTGTGGGACAGAAATAAAAGGTTTGGAGGCCTTGGTTTTTCCTATTAAAAAAAAAAAAGGATATTGGAGTGGTTTTCCATTTCCTTCTCCAGCTCATTTTATAGATGAGGAAACTAAGGCAAACAAGGTTAAATGATTTGCCCAGGGTCTGTAAGTGTCTGAGGTCCTCTTCCTGATTCTAGGCCTGGCACTCTATCCACTGTGCCACCTAGCTGCCCCTGGGAAGACAAAGAAAGGCAATAAACAGTCTCTTCCATCAAGGAGCTTATAGCCACCCTTCCTTTAGGAAGACTTTCCTATTCTTTCCGGTGATCTTTTCTTCCCTAGAAGTCTAACAATATATTTTTTTTCATTTCTTTGATGCATTTTTCTCCTCCTTTGTTTCAGTGTCTTATCTTTCATATTAGATAGCACAGTCCCAGTTTCCTAATGTAAATATTGATATTTGTATTCAATACTCATCTTACCTATCTTGCAAAGTTGTTGCCAGGAAAGTGTTTTGTAAACCCTAAAATGCTATACAGAGTATTCCCAAAGTTTAAATAATGACTGGAGTTTGGGAGTAATGATTTTGGAACAATGATTATAGTTTTTGTAGTAAATTCCTTGTGGGATTATTATTCATCCATTATTTAAAGGTAGCTCAATGTGCAGTGTAGAGAGGACTGGACCTGGAATCAAGAGACCAGTGTTCAATTCCTGTCTCAAATGCTTTCTAGTTGTGTGACCCTGGGTAAGTCACAGCCTCTGTCAGTCTCAGTTTCCCCATATGTAAATAGGGCATAAAAATAGCACCTACTTTCCAAGACTGTTGTGAGGATCAAATGAGGTCACATTTAATGTGCTCTGCAAACCTTAAAGTGCTTCATAATTTCTAGTTATTAATTTTTCTCTGTAGCCACCCCCAGTACCAAGCACATAGTAGGCACTCAAAGTTTTGTTGAATGAATGAATAAATGAACAAGGGGCCAATTGAATTATAAGAATGAAGGTGATTTCATCTATGTGTGAAATTGGTAACAATCACTAATACCTCACGTTAGAAAAGTGTTTCATGCTTTCCAAAGTTCTTTAACATTCAATAGAAGGCCTCCTCAAAAACATCTTTTCATGATTCACACACACACACATGTATGTGTGTTTGTGTAAAAATTTTTCTTAGCATTTTAAAATATATTTACAGTTTCTCAAACGGCCTATTCATTGTTGTTGTTTGTCCTTTGTTCTCAAAGAGGACTATGACATCAGGAAGGTGACATCATGACTTGAAATAAATTGGATTTAAGTGAGGCAGGGCTGTGCAAGGTCACCAGCCTCAGTCTCACCTCCAGAGCCATCTCAGCTCAATGGCAAGATATATATCAAGACGACTGGAGATGACCTCAGATGTTTAAGGCAATCAGGGTTAAGTGACTAGGCCAAGATCACACAGCTAGTAAGTGTCAAGTGTCTGAGGCTGTATTTGAACTCAGGTCCTCCTGAACCAAGGCCAGTTCTCTATTCACTTGGCCATTTAGCTGCCATAAAAATGACTAAACAACAACCTCAGACTCTTAATTCGGTGTTTTTCCCATTGCACTATACTTAGTCTTTTTGTTGCTTCCTTATGTTTTCAAATATTTTCCTTTTGCTCTGCATGTTATGTCACTCACTCTCTTATAAGAAGATATCTGGCCAAGACTAGCAAGCTTGCTTGTTTCTCTTTTGCAATTGTTACCCTCTCTAGATTCTCATATGCTTTTCTTGGTTGCTTTTTAAAGCACTACTTATACCCTGGGTTCATCTCCAGTGAATAGTGCGACTGGAGGGTCTAGATTTCTGCTGGGTTGTCTGTAAAAGCCAACCCGTGAATGTTAATCATTCTATTTCCATGGCTCATTTTCTCAGGCAGATGGGTTTTTTTACATACTCAGGTTTTAAATTTGCATCTTTGGGAGCAAGCAGACTTTTCATACACCACATAGTCACATCCCACTCAACTCATTAACATACTTGAAAAATGTGGTCTAGATCCTGGATTTCAAATCTGTGGACCATTCCAAGTGATTTGCAATCCTCCAAGACATGTTATGGGCAGCTAGGTGACCCAGTGGATAGAGTCCTGGGCCTAGAGGCTGGTAGACTTATCTTCCCAAGTTCAAATATGGCCTATGACAACAAGAAGACATATTATGCTTCCTTTTCTCTCTTTATTCATATGAATATGCAACCAGGTTAACTAATCTTTCTGAAAAGAAACAGACATTTAAGTAGATGGTGGGATAGAAAGAAATAGGAAGAGGCAAGTAATTTAGATGCTTACTAGCAATAAAAATAGCTTACATTTACATAGTTCCTTGTAACAATTTAGTAAGAGTGAAAAAAATATTATCTCCTATCCTATAAACTAGGAAATTTCAATTCAGAGAGTGATTTATCCCCATCAGTAGTAGTAGGCTTCCACCAGTTGCAGACGACCATGGATCAGCGCCTTGAAGAGCCACAGGCCACAGTATGGCTGTGCAGTCCAATAGGGAAGCCTCCGCCGCAACGAGGACATCAGAAAACTGCGCTCTCTGTTGCCCGTCACATAGCTGGTATCAGAACAGGGACAGTCTGACTTCAAATTCATTGTTCTTTCCATTAAATCACATTGCTTTGCTATTAATAATATGAAGTCATATTTATATTATGTTTTACAGTTGATAAAACACTTTTTCCTTCAAGCCTTGCAAGGTAAATAGTGATGGTGCTCTTAGTGCAAATAGATTAGTGATATCACTTAACCCTCATTGCTCCACAAACAAACAAACAAACACTATACTTTCAGAATTTGAGACCACTGGAGTAGCCCATATGAGAAACAAACATGTTAGAGGGCCCATATTTTTACATATTAGAATTTAAATTTTGCCATTTTATAAGCAATCAGTAACAAGGATGATTTCTTTAAGACACTGTGATTTTGTTTCATACCTCTTCATGCCTGAAGGACGCTATTGAACGATATCACTATACAACTTTTTTTTCCAGCGACCTAGCTTCTTATAAATTCTTCTGGCTTCTCCATGAAGACCCCTGGCTCTTTAGTTCCAGCTTTCCTTTTTTTACCTATCATCTTTGACTTGGTCTATTTCCCTTATTCAGAGCTGAAACTAACACCAGGCAAATGGGGCTTTGTCACAGGATAGCAACATGGTGGGAAGAGAGTACCCTCAGAAGGTATGCACTTCCAAACTTCCTACTTATAATAATCTCCAGTTCTAAAGGCAACTAACATCTCTATATATTGTCTTTAAAGAAAGTTTTATTGTTGTGCTTTGTTTTTACATTACAGGCATTTATAGATTATTCCCATTTTTGCGAGAGATCTCTTGTAACAAAAAGTTAAATAAAACTATTAATACAGTGACCTTATCTAAAAATGCATGCAACATTCCACATCTGTAACACCAATGCTCCATTAAAATAAAACCAGAAATTTATTTTCTCTTCTTCTCACTCCAACTCCACTGGGGGAAAAAATGAAATTCTTGTAACAAACTGCCTCTGTGGTATCTGAGTGCTAGGCTGTCCCACATATACCGACAGTGAGTCTGTGTTCTGTGCCACCACACCCCAATCCTGTTGGATTCTTTTCTGTGCTGCCATGATCACCCCACAGCCTGTTGGATGCCTTTTGGATTACCATCCTCTCCAACCTCTGTGCCACCATGCTGCTCCAACTACCCCCCACCAAAAAAAAAGTTTGCCTCAGGCAAAATTTGGATTCTACCCTCAGTATCCCTTTCTGGACAATTTGGACATAAACCTAAAACATAAATAAACATAAATCTGGACATAAACCAATGTCTGGTTTCCATTTTTACTTGCTCCCTCAGATTTAACATTTCCCTATAAATTCTACCTGATCTCTCATTGATACCTTTGGTCTACACAACCTTATTAAAGTAATTCTTTATGTAGCCTTCACTTTGACCATAGCTCTGACCATTAACTCTGTATTATTATTTAAAAAAAAACAACAACATGTTTTGTTGATGCTTTTTGTCTTTGCACCACAGTCATTTCTGTAAAAAACAAAAACACCTTTTTTTCCTCCAGGATGAACCTTCTCTTATAATAATAAAGAAAAGTCATTATGCAAAGACATTTGCCAATGTGTCCAACATTCTGCATTATTACCCACTTTTCTCTCATATAAGGGAGGAGGCATATTTTATTATCTTTTCCAAGACCTTCATTACTTTTTTCCATTACTCAAATTTCAATTTCCTTTTAATGAGTTTTCAATTTATGTTTGTAAAAAGCATTGCACCCCATGGAGTACATGAAGAGCTGTCCTGACCAATTCTGGCTGGCTATTTGTGCTGGCTGGGCCCTGAAGTACTCAGGAACTTTTGAATGATGAAGCAATCCCTTTATTGGTCCCTTAGAACTGTGATGATGGCAGGAAAGGAGATGCATTGGTTCAAAAGGAAAGACAACTTCTGGATTTTCTTCCTTTCTAACTCTGGTATGTGTCAAAAAGTACCCTGTTGCTAGGTTGTCAGTCATTCAGTCAATAGACATTTATCAAATGCCTAATATGTGCCAAGCACAGTGATAATTTCTAAGATTACAAAAAAACAAAGACAAGAGATGGGTCCCTGCACTTGATGAATTCCCAATCTAATGGATTACCTGCCAGTTGGGTGATTGCTGGTGGCAGCCAGATCAAGTACTCAGCTAGACTAGCTGAACATCTGAGCCTTGAGACCTTTAGCTGTTTTTTTCTGCTTTGTGCTTCTTTTCTGGAGTACGGATAACCCAGTGGAGATCCTGAGGGACTATTACAGCCTTGAAAGTAACCTTGTGTGTTTGAGAGGTCCAGAAATCTTGGGTACCATGGCTGGACCTAACTGATGGCAGGAGGAATTTCTTCATCTAAAGTGAAGGCCACTGTCAGAGGAAGGAGTTGAACTCTAGACTTTTTTAGAAGTCATGAATCTGAAGAGAATTGTTTGGTCAGTACAGAACTGAGGTTAAATATAAAAGATCTATCTAGCAATTCATCAGCTTTGTTTTGATAGTTTTAAGTCTCAACCCCTTAGGAAAGTGTAACCATATTTGTAAGTTACTCTATCATGTTTTGATTACCTCTCAATTCACCCTTGTGAGGGCCTTTTGTGTTTAGCATTTCTTCAATGTGGAGGAAATAAATAGCTGTCCTATACCAATACATATTGTATATTGAGTACCTTTCTACTGTCCACCTTGGAGAAATTCTAGATATGAGCTAAACCTAAGCTTTAACAAAATTTCCCCAGGTCTTTAAGTAAGACCAGTGAGAATATAAAAAACCTAATTATTACACCTGCTGATGAGGGTGGGAGTGATGAGGGGCTCAGAGTGCTTGTCCTCTCCACTTCTAAGATGTTCTGTACCCACCTAAAGGATGATTGGGTTCTTTCTTAGGGAAAACTAGCCCTTACTGAAAAAAAATGGGTTTCTTTTCTCTTACTCTCTGACTCTTTACATAGAATTCCCTTGTGCCATGACATCCTACTGATAGACTAGAGAATTGTAGTGGAAAGTGTACTAGCTTTGGAGTCAGAAGTCCTAGGTTCAAATCCCACCTGTTATACTTGCTACCTGTGTGACATTGGATAAATCACTTAACTTCCTTGGACCTCAGTTTCCTTATCTGTAAATTGAGAGGGTTGGTTTAGATGGCCTCTGAGGCCACTTCCAATTTTATGTCTCTGATTCTATAATCTTGTAATCCCTTGACCATATAGTCTTCTTTTTGTTTGTTTGTTTGGGGTTTTTTGTTTGTTTTGGGGGTTTTTTGGTGAGGCATTTGGGGTTAAATGACTTGCCCAGGGTCACACAGCTAGTAAGTGTTAAGTGTCTGAGGCCGGATTTGAACTCAGGTCCTCCTGGCTCCAGGGCTGGTGCTCTATCCACTGCACCACCTAGCTGCCCCCATATAGGCTTCTTTAAATCTTGTGCAATGTCACCCACAAATTTAGTGCAGTCTCATGGTTGACTATTATAGAAATATATGTGAGGTCTGCATTCAGTCCAAGGAGGTCATGGAATAGGAAAGAAGGAAAAGCATGCATATCCCCACTGAATATTTGCTAGGTACTCTGCTAAGCACTTTTTACAAAAAATTATCTCATTTCATCCTTACAAAGTAGGTGCTGTTATCCCCCCATTTTATAATTGAGGAAACTGAGGTTGAAAGAGGTTAAGTGACTTGCCCAGGATCACACAGCTAGTAAATGTCTTAGGCCAGATTTAAATTCAGGTTTTCCTGACTCCAGTCCCACTGCTCTATTCACTGTGCCAACAGTTACTTTGGAAAATCTGTGGGCCTGTTTCAGCCTCTACCAATACCCTTGTATCAGTAGACCATAGGCAACAGTTACCCTAAACTATAAACTCTTCAAGAATAGGGATTATTTTGTTTCTCTGTATTTGCATCTATAGCAATTAGCACAGTACCAGGCTTGCAGTAAACACATAAGAAATCTTTGTTGATTGATCATTTTTGTTATGGAATTGTCTTTTCCCAAAGTTTACCATAGCATTCTGCTCATTGTGGACAGTCTCATGAAGATGTGGTACTTCATATACTACTGCAGTTTCCCTGATGTTGCCAAAGCTATACACTTAATTCTGACAGATGGCTTCTAACTACATAGCTTGTCCTCAGTTCATCTATGACAATGAATAATAGTTTATCATATATTTTTTTTTGTTTTTTTTTGTTGTTGTTGTTGTTTTTTTTTTGGTAAGGCGATTAGGGTTAAGTGACTTGCCCAGGGTCACACAGCTAGTAAGTGTCAAGTGTCTGAGTCCAGATTTGAACTCAGGTCCTCCTGAATCCAGGGCCAGTGCTCTATCTACTGCACCACCTAGCTGCCCCTATCATATATTTTTAATATACTATTTTACTACTCTACAAGTCAGGATCCTAGTTTGTCTCACATTGTTGGAATATACTTTTTTTATTATTCTGTATATCAGGGTTGATTTCTTCATTGCTCATCATCAGATGGGCAAACTGTATGCACTGTCCAAACCTTGAGCTATATATACCTTCACTGTTATACCTTTTGCTACTATGATAATTAAGTCATTTTATTATCCACCACTGAATTTACTATTATATTAATGACTACTACAATCAGAACACTCTTTTATACACCTGAATATTATTTTTACTTGAAATGATACTTCTCCCCTCCAGTCCCTTAGGTTGTGGTTCTGGTTATAGATGATATCTCAGGAAACTAGAAGTTACCCAGAGTGATCTCTGGGTCATCCTACAGGAAGCTAAGGTTTATAAAAACAAGTTGTTGATTGGCAGCAAATCTTTTGGGAGCCTCTATAGGTAAGGAACTATGTATAGCTGTCTATCTATAACCTCTACTCTGATTGAAACTCTTAGAATCTAAAAGAACCCTATTTTAGGGCCCTCCTTATTAACCTAGCTGATAAATCTCATGATCCTCCATCTACATATATCCCTGCCTTCTACTAGCCCTGTTCTATGAGACACAATAGTGCTACACTCATGGCCCAAATCCAATTCTTTTTTCTACACTAGTCCTGATTTCAAAAGGAAAGAGGGGTTCATGGGTTATTTTGGACTTTGGATGCAAGTTGGGCAATCTACTAAGAATGGATCAACAGGAAAAGTTATAAGTCAAAGGACTAAGTTAGGTACCAGTAGGGACCTGCCATGTTGCTGGGTTAATAAAAGTGATTAATTGTTGGGTACTTACTAGAAAAATTGGGTCCTAAGTGTGTATAACAAGACAAAGAGTTTGAAAGGATTCACCTGGCTCAGCACTTTACTGCCTGTGTGACTTTTTGCAAGTAATTTTGCTTCTCTGGGCCTCAGTTTCCTCATCTATAAAATGACAGGATTAGGCTAGATGATTTCTAAGGCCCATTCCAGCTCTACTGTTCTGTATTCCTATGATTCTACCAACCTGTTAAAGAAACAAAATGAGGCTTCTGTTCAAGGAGAATGGTGCCTTGCACTGTACTATGTACAAGAGATTGCAGATTGAATCAAATCCTCTGCCTTACTATTTTACTTAATGAACTCTGGATATAATTTTGAAGAGTTGTTTAAAAAGATATATGCTAACTATGCCCAAAGGGCTATAAAACTGTGTATACCCTTTGACCCTGTAATGTGTCTCCTAGGTCTATATTCCAAAGAAGTCATAAAAAAGGGAAAAGGACCCACATGTACAAAAATATTTATAGCAGCTCTTTATATGGTGGCATAGAATTGGAAATTGAGGGGATGCCCATCAATTGAGGAATGGCTGAACAAGTTGTGGTATATGAATATAATGGAATACTATTGTGCTATAATAAATGATGAGGAGGATGCTTTAAAAAAAACCTGGAAAGGCTTACATGAACTGATGCTGAGTGAAGTGAACAGAACCATTATACATAGTAATAGCAACATTGTGCTGTGATCAACTATGATTAGCTTAGCTCTTCTCGGCAATACAATTCCAAAGGACTCATGATGGAAAATGCTATTAAGATCCAGAGAGAACTATGCAGTCTGAATGCTGAACAAAGCATATGATTTTCATCTTTTTGCTGCTTTTCCATTTTATTCTTTTTCTTCTCCACATGACTAATGTGGAAATATGCTTACATGATTGTACATGTATAATCTATATCAGATTGCTTGTCTTCTTGGGAAGGGAAGATGGGAGGGAGGAAGAGAGAGAGAAAAAAATGAGAACTCAAAATCTTTTAAAAATGAATGATGAAAGTGCTCTTTAGATGTAATTGGAAAAGATAAAATACTATTTACCAAAAAGGGGGCTAGCCAGGAATTTCTTTTTTTCTTTCTTTCTTTCTTTTCTTTTCTTTTCTTACTTTCTTTCTTTCTTTTTTCTTTTTTTGGTGGGGCAATGAGGGTTAAGTGACTTGCCCACAGTCACACAGCTAGTAAGTGTCAAATGTCTGAGACAGAATTTGAACTCAGGTTCTCTTCAATCCAGGGCCAGTGCTTTATCCACTGTGCCACCTAGCTGCCCCCTGGAATTTCTTTAGCTTGTCTAGCATAATGATTTGTATATAGAGTCGACTGTCCTAAGACTTCAATTAAAGTTCATGGGAAATGATTGAAAGATTTTTGTTATTAAGGCATTTTTAAGTGGTGTCTGACTTTCCATGATCCCATTTGGGGTTTTCTTGGCAAAGATACTGGAGTGGTTTGCCATTTCCTTCTGTAGCTCATTTTACATTAAGTGAGGCAAACAGGGTTAAATGACTTTCCTAGGGTCACACAGCTAGTAAGTGTCTGAGGCCAGATTTGAACTCAAGAAGATGAATTTTCCTACGTCTGGGTCTGGCACTCTATCCACTGTGCCACCTAGCTGCCCCACGACTGAAAAATACTCTGCCTGAAACCTTAAATAAGTTAAATTGAAAGCCTGGGAGAAGGGAATGAATAAGTTTCCTACCACTCATGATACAGAAGCTTTAATGCACCTGCCAACCATGTGAAACATGAACTTAATGCTTCTGGCCTAAAGATAAACATTTTATCCTATTGAATGACTGCTTTAGTGAATCAATAGCCAAGAGCTGCATGTACCTACATCTGAAAATGCAATCAACCTGTGCTATATTGAATTACAAAGAGATGGTCATTTCCAAGGTTGAAAGCCTCCCACTAGCTGAGCATTTGATTTGGCCATGGAAAAAGGAAATGGGATTCTCTAGCCATAAAGTTTCTAGGGGGAAACTGAGATTATCAGACCTCAAAGAGCAGGGAGATTTCCTA
This sequence comes from Dromiciops gliroides, assembly GCF_019393635.1. NCBI lineage: Eukaryota > Metazoa > Chordata > Mammalia > Microbiotheria > Microbiotheriidae > Dromiciops > Dromiciops gliroides. Next base: position 172,244,486 of record NC_057861.1, on the reverse strand, counting down.
ATTGAAAAGTCAACACCTTAAAATTGATTGTGGAAAGGTCAGGTAACACTCTGCCAATTTGGTCTCCTATTGCCAAACCAGGAAAAGGGCTATATACATGTAAAATTGTTCTCTCTATATTTCTATTCATCAATTCTTTCTCTGGATGTAGATAGAATCTTTCTTCATATGTCCTTTATAGTTCATTTGAACATGTATAATAGTCAGAATGACGTATTTGCTTGAAGTCGTCTTAAAATAATATTGCTGTTACTGTGTGCAGCATTCTCTTGGTTTTGCTCATTTCACTCTTCATTATTTTGTGCAAGTTTTTCCATGTTTTTTCTAAAATCATTGAGCTCATCATTTCTTATAACACAGTAGTATTCCATCACAATCATACAACATAACTTGTTCAGCCATTCCCCAATTTATGAGAATCTCTGCAATTTCCAGTTCTTTGCCACCACAGAGAGAGATGCTATAAACATTTTAGAACAGAGAGGTAATTTTCCTTTTTCCCTCATCATCTTTGGAAGTAGACCAAGTAGTGGTATTTCTGGGTCAAAGGATATAAGCAGTTTAATAACTCTTTGGGCATAGTTCCAGATTCTAGAGCAGTTCTTACCCTGGGACTCACAGATAGATTTCAGGAAGTCCATGAACTTGGAACTTTCAATGTTTTGATAGTTGAATTTCAATACATTTAGTTTCCCTTGAAACCCTATATATTTTATTTGGTGCATTTAAAGATATTCTGAGAAGGAGTTAGTTCATAGGCTTGACCAGCCTGCCAAAGGGGTCTAGGATGCAAAAAAAAGTTAAGAACCCTTGTCCTAGAGGCAATAGGAGCCACTGAAAATGTCTGAGCAGGGAAGTACCATAAATAGAACTATTCATTGGGAATATGATTTTGGCAGTCTGGTAAAAGAAAGATGGGTTGGATTTGGGAGAAATTGGAAGCTGGACAGCCAATTAATCTAGGCAAGAAATCATAAGAGCCTGAATAAGGGGGAGGTCAGCTGTCTGAGAGGAGATGGGTGCAAGGAGCAGAAGCAGAATCGACACTTGGCAACTGAGTGGAAATTGGAGGTGAGAAAGAAGGAAGAGTCAAGGGTAATAATAGTGCATTTATATACTAATTTAATTTAATAATAAAAGTACATTTATCTAGCACCTTAAGATTTGCAAAGCACTTTATATATGTTAAAAAAATTTAACCCTCACAACAATCCTGGGAGACAGGTACTATTATCTCAAGTGACTTGCCCAGGGTCACATAGCTAGCATCTGAGGCAGGATTTGAAATTAGTTCTTCCTGATTCCAAGTCAGGGTGACTGGGACGATGGAGATGCTTTCAACAAATATAGAAAAGTCTCAAGGAGAGCTAAGCTTGAGAGTAAAGGTGAGGGGCAGCTAAGTGGTGCAGCGGATAAAGCATCAGCCCTGGATTCAGGAGGACCTGAGTTCAAATCCGGCTTCAGACACTACTTGACACTAGCTGTGTGACCCTGGACAAGTCACTTAACCCTTATTGCCCCACCAAAAAAAAAAAGAGTAAAGGTGAATTCAATTTGGGACATGCTGAATTTGGAGTGGCAACAGGACATCCAACATGTTGAGCAGGCAGCTGAAGATGTGAAGATGGAGTTCTGGAAGGATATCTGGGCTCTATGTATAGATTTGGTTATCTGACTTGAGAGGATGTCTGAACAAATGGGAGCTAATGAGATCATAGAGAGCGTAGAAAGAGAAGAGGGCCCAGGACAGAACTTTGGGAGTGTGAGAAATGGTTAATTGAACCCCTGCTTCATTCTAATCAGTATCAATCAATTTGATGAATCCATAGGAATGGTGACTATAAAGTTCTCTATATTAGGCCCCAGAGCTGTGAACTGCATGCAGATTGTATGTTCACTTGTTTAATCATAGGAAGCTAACTAGAGGAGCTCAACCCTTGTTTTTCCTTATTATAGTAACCCAGACCAGTGTAGTGGAGGTGACTCAATGACACTGAAAGTCCTCTAGATATCATCGTTGCCTCTCTATTCCTTGTCACCCCTCTATTGCCCAACATGGGGAGATGGCCATGAGCATTTGGCCAATAAGTAACCCTATTTGTTGGCCTGTGTCCTGCCTTTCTACTGGTCCCTCAGCCCATCGAGTTGTTTAGACATCTGTTTATCAATCCAGCCCAAGGGTCTGGTCGGCTTGGTAGGACCTCCTAAAAGGTTAAGATCATTCTGCTAAGGTCTGTTCATTGGCTCATTTATCAACCAATGGGATTCTGTATTTTGGTATAGACCCTCTTGGAGGATCAAGGCCAAGATCTATCAACCAATAAGACTCTCTATTCAATTGTACCTCTCTTGTGTATCATCTGGCACTACAAAACTAAGTCCCTGGAAGAAGGGAGCATCTCAGACTGTGAGGAAAATCTGAGGTTCACTTCATTAGAGGAGGCCACAGACCTTTTAATAAAGTGCCATTGGCTTGGGGCTCTGCCTCAGTTTCTTTTATTGTAGATTGTAGAATTTCAGACACCACAGGAGACCCCTCCCCACTTGGGGGCAAGAGATAGATCATAATCCAGCAAAGGTGATTGAAAAGGTGTGGTCAGATAAATAAAAAGGACATGAGAAGAGGGTGGCATCATGAGATCAGAAGAAGAGAAAACGTTCAATAGGAGGAGGTGCCTAATGATATTAAAAAAAAACCTACTCAAAGGTCAGGGCAGCTAAGAATTTGAGAAAAGTTCATCAGATTTAACATTTAAGTTATTACGGGTAACCTTTAAAACAGTTTAAATAAGGTAGTGGGGTTGGAATCCAGATTCCAAGAGGTTAAGAAGTGAAAGGATGGATGATGAGGAGTGGAAGCAATGAATGTAGAAGACTTTCTAAGGGTTTAAGCAGGGAAAGCGTTCAGTTTAGTTTTTTAAGAGTTTAGCAGGGAAAGAAAAGATGGAGGCAGGATGATTACTTGAAGGATCAAGCCAAGACTTTTTCAGGACAGAGGAAGCTTGAATCTGTTTTTAGGCATTGAGCAAAGAGACAGTACTTAAGGAAAGATTGGAGATGAGAGAGGAGGAGAGCATAATCCCAGGGTAAACTCACAGAAGAAATGGGAGGGTGTGGGACTGATGTCACAAGTAGCAGAGTTGGCCTTGGGAAGGAGAGGAGCCACCTCATCCCGAGATCAGACCTCATTCTATTTCTCTTTGGCTTATCTTTGGATGTATTGACATCATTTTGCTTTGTTAGACTTGCTTCCCTTCAGTTCCTTTGTCTCTCACCCTAACCCCCAATATGAGAACCACAGTACTGCCATGTCACCATGATGCTGCTATGCCCACTAGAGTCCATGCCCTGAAGAAGCCAACTCACTTGCTTTGGAATTCCTATCCTGTAGCAGTGCTGACCTAATTTATGAGAACTCATCATATCTCATCCCAAGCCTAAGATGGTTCTTTTCCCAGGCCATCTTCCTGCCCCACCCCCCCCCCACTGAAAGCCACCCTTCCCACCACCACCCCTCATCTCTGCCTCTTACCTTGGAAACAGCACTCAAATCAACACTACTATTGTTTCTGGATAGCGCATGTTCATTCAGCTGCCCAATGACTCCATTCACTCTCTATTATTTCCCAGATCAAAATACTCTTTCCAGCCACCATTTTCCTATATATGCTACCTCCCCTTACCAGAATGGAAGCTCTGTAAGGGAAGGGACTGTCTGACTCTTTGTACTTGTATCCCCAGCACTTAGTGGGGTATCTGCCTGGATGTGGCAAGTGCTTAATAAGTATTCATTCCCTCATTCCTTCATTCCTTCCTTCCTTCATCCTAATGTGATAACCACTTCTCTAGGGATAATTCAAAACTTCAGAACTCTCAGCAACTTCATGTAGGAAGTCACTCTTCCCCCCATAAAGGTGCAATGGAAAGAGAAATGATTGGAGATTCATAGAACCTAGGTTCACATCCTAACTGATATTTATAACCTTTTTTTCCTTGTCTCTACAGGTGAGTTCTAGGTCCCTGGGTCCTTTTCTTAGGGCATTTACTGGTGTTTTATAGAGCAGGGGCATTGGGGTTGGCAACCTCCAAGATGCTAAGCTTACATTTTAAGGAACTGAGTACACTTAAAATAGAAAGACCATTCCATTATACTAGGTTTTTCAGTGTCTGCTTTTTTTTTCCTTATCTGTTCCCAAGACTACCTCTCTTGCAAGGTTGCTTTTAGGGGGGAAAGAAGCAGGAGGTACTTAAGATCCAGAAATCAGTTTTTCTTTGGCAATATTTCTTTGTATTATTTTTCCCAAAAAGAACAGCAATTCTACATATACCAAATGTATATATTTCCCCAAAAAGGAATTTAGATTTTAAACCAGACACACAAAGTTTCAAAAGTCCATTAACCAAGACTAATAAATAAATTTAATAAGTTTCAATAACTTTTATATACTTTTAAGGGGAAAAAGTATCTGTTAGAAGCCTCAATATCTTTCCAACAGGCAGGCCTCGGGTTCATTTAGCCAAATGATGAGTAAGCCTGGCCCAGGGTATCTTAGAGGGGAAGGCTATTACTCACTATTAAATGGGCAAGACCAGGGCAGATTGATCATACAGACTTCTGAATTCTTTAAAGGGCTCAAGGGTCCTTTTTCTGAATTCAATTCAATAAACATTTATTACCCAGAAACATTATTTACTCTGTGCAAAGTTCTGTGCCAGGCTCTGGGGATGCAACGATAAAAAAGAAATATTTCCTGCCCTGAAGGAACTTGCTTCTTTTTGGAGGGATACAGCCATATACAGAGAAGCTAAATTCAAGATAATTTGAGGATGGAGAGAGCACAAACTGATGGAATCAATACAAGCTTTCATTAGGAGAAGGCTCTTTGTCTCTGTCGTAAAGGATTTTATTTTTGTTTTTGTTTTGTTGTTGTTGTGATTTTTTTGTTTTGTTTTGTTGGGCAGGGCAATGAGGGTTAAGTGACTTGCCCAGGGTCACACAGCTAGTGTCAAGTGTCTGATGTCGGATTTGAACTCAGGTCTTCCTGAATCCAGGGCCGGTGCTTTATCCACTGCACCACCTAGCTGCCTCTCTTAAAGGATTTTAAGAGGCAGATTTGATGGAGTGCATTCCAGGCATGGAGGGCAAACAGCCTCTATGAAGGTTCAGAGATGATGAAAGGAATGTTTTCTTTAAGGGGCAACTAATAGGCCAGGGTGATGAGAACATAAAGTTTTTGAAATGGAAATATGTGCCATAAGGCTGAAGAGGTAGGTTGGAGGGGGAGGGCAAGCAGGGTCAAGGTCAAGAAGGTGAAGAAGGCTCCTTAAGGAGCTTGTATTCTTTGAAGCCATCAGGAACTAGAGAAAGTTCTGAGCAAGGCTAAAAAGTCAGTGATGCAAAGGGGAGACTGGTAGATTTCTACAACAGGTTGGATATGGCAGGGTGAGAGGCTTTGTGTCAAAGATGACACAGGTTGGGAGCCTGAGGATCTGGGAGGATGGTGTTGCCTCTACAGTAATAGGGAAGGTAGGAGGAGGGTGTGGTTTAGGGAGAAACGTGAATTCAATTTTGGACCTAGTGAGTTTAAGATGGCTACTAGACATCCAGTTTGAGATGCCTGAAAGGCAGTAGGAGATGTGAGATTGGAGATCATCCGGGCCTAGATGGGGTGAACAGATAGGTAGGTTTGAGAATTATCAGCATAGAGAAAGTACTTAAATCCATGGGAGCTGATGACATCACCAAGTGAAGTAGTATGGGGCGAGAAAGAAAAGAGGACCCAAAACAGAATCTGGAGGGACACTCATAGTTAAAAGGAAAAGATAACTGAGAAAAAGGAGCTGAAAAGGTGGCAGAGGTTGGGGGTAAGAGGTTTTGTGGTGCAGAGAATAAGGAACAGGGGCCAGAGGAGATTGAAAGCAGGCTGGCCTTCTTCATATAGAGGGTCCCGGAAGAGTTCACCAGTGCGAGAAGGTAAGACCACAGGGATGGTAGAGTCTTCTAGGGCAAAGAGGCCCCAGGCACTGAGGGATGTTCTAAGATGAGTCAGCAGTAAAGAAGGTGTGGTTTTGAAGTCCAGAAAGTCAGGAACAGGACTAGGAAAAGAAAGAGGGCAGACCCACCTGGGCCTTTCCACAAAATGTGAGGGAAGAGTCAAAAATAACTGAAAGGATTTGGTTCCTTCTTCAGTAGAAAGACTATTTAAAAAAAAATAAACATTTTCATTTATAGTTTTGAGTTCCAAATTTTGTCCCTTCTTCCCTCCCTCCCTTTGCCCCTCCCCAAGGCAGTAAGCAATCAGATATAGGTTATTCATGTGCAATTATGTAAAACATTACCATGTTAGTCATTTTATATAAGAAACCTTGAATAAAGAAGCAGAGCTCTTTAGAGGAAAAGTGGGTTTAAGGGGTAGGAATTGAGATGCCCAGAGGCCATCCAGGTATAGACTTCTGTGATAGGAGCAACATTTGTTTCATGAAGGCTGGGCTAGTTTTTCCTTAAAGGATATTCAGACAGGTAGGAAGAGGACAAAGAGAGTGAACGGGAAGAAGGGGTAGACAAGAGCATAAGAATTGTGGAGAGGTTAGGTAGGATTAACAGTGAGAAAAGACTATCAAATCTAGTAGCTAAGGGATGTGTGAGAGCTGTTTCAGCTTAGTGGTTGAATGTGAAGCCAGATTGCAAAAGACTAATACATAGGTGTTAAGTTAGGAAATAAAAACAACTTCAAATTACTTTTCATAGGAGTTTGGCTTTGAAAAGAAGCAGAATAGGATGATATATTAAGGGAATGTTAGGGTCAAGTGATGAGTTTTTGTTTCCTTCTGTGATTTTTTAAGATGTAGGGAGACAGCTAGGTGGTGCAGTGGATAAAGCAATGACCTTGGATTCAGGAGGACCTGAGATCAAATCTGCACCACCCCCCTCCAAAAAAAAAGATGTAGGGAGACCTAAATATGTCTGTAGGCAAAAGGAAATAAGTCAGCAGATAAGGAGAGATTGGAGAAGAGAAAAAAAGGAAAATAATTGAAAGACCAAGCTTCCAAAGAGGATGGCAAAGAAGGAGGTCAAGGGCACAAACTGAGGGGTTAGCCTTGGCAAGGAGAAGGACATTTCTTCCTCAGAAGTCATAGCAAAGGACTTGAAAATAGGGGACAATATAGACTTATCTTGAAGGTTGTTATTGTTGTCCATTCATTTCAGTTGTATTCGACTCTTTGAAACTCCACTGGGCTTTTCTTTTTTTCTTTATTTTCTTTTTTTTTTTGGTTTTGGTTTTTGGTGGAGCAATGAGGATTAAGTGACTTGCCCAGGGTCACACAGCTAGTAAGTGTCAAGTGACTGAGGCTGGATTTGAACTCAGGTCCTCCTGAATCCAGCACTGTGCCACCTAGCTGCCCCCCATCGGAGTTTTCTTGGCAAAGATACTGGAGTGGTTTTCCAGTCCCTTCTGAAGCTCATTTTACAGGTGAGAAAACTGAGGCAAACAGGGTTAAGTGACTTCCTCAGAGTCACACAGGTAGTGTCTGTCTTGAATAGTGCAAAATAAGGAATGTCTTCTCTCTATATAATTCTTTACTTAAGAAAAAAGAAATGAATAAAAAACTTTTCCTAGTCTGTTACCCTCTATCTGGCCTCACTCCCTTCACAGTCCTGACCTTATAGTCAACTATGCTCTGTCCTCTATCCTTGAATCCCTTGCCCACTTGTTCCATTCACCAGTCAGACCTTTCTGCTCTCCGTCCCAGAGCGGCCACACCTCAATTTTTACAGCATGTGTCACATCCTATACATGGTGATTTCCTGAGGGAAATGGGCAAAGAAATGGTGTAGAGGTCTAAGAGAAGGTTTAGAATAGCTGCTGGGAAGAGTATGGTAGAGAGTCATTCAGTAAAAGATAAAACAATTGTCATGCAGCATCAAGGGTCCATTGGAGATTAAATAATACAGATGTGCAATGGATCCAGTTGGCTCAGTTTTATGAATTCCAACACTCATTTTTTAGCAGCACATATCCTGAAGGCCTCATCCACAAAGCTTTGGAGCCAGGTGAGGAAGGAAAAAGCTTACGGGGGTAGTGAGTTAAAAGAGGGAGCAAACTGGACATGAGAGAATTGGTGGAATGGTGCTTGATTTACTGTGAACTTGTACATTCTTCCCTTCCTCTTGACGTGCAAGAGAACAGATGTGCGCTTAAGTGAGGTTGAGAATGTGAGAAAACAACTGTGGGATTGAGGAGTGAAGGCAGATCACTTGGACAATGTTTTTTTCCAGATTGTTGGAGCCTAACCTGAACCCAATCCAATTAACAAGAAAGAGAACAGAAGAGCCCTTGGTTCCTAAGTTACCTGTATTGGGTGGATACTAACATTTCCGGATGTTTTATTGTGAATGGGAAAACCTCCTTACTAGCTCCTTCTGGGAGTGTCTCCCAGGGAGGGACTGAGGGCCTGAGTTTTTAGTTTAGTTGCCAAAAGTGAGTTTTAGCCTAAACCCAGGGATGGCTGAATAGGCTAGGTGCATTAATGTATTTCTCAAAATTCACTTTTAATATTGCTATTAAAGACATACATTCATTAATGCATGTGTGGATTAACTCAGCTGAAATGCTTCAGGAGTATGATAGGGGGAAGAGTTTAGACAGGGATTGAGCTATGATGGACAAATCCATGCCAAAGCCTCGCCACTTACAAAAGCAGTGCAGCTAAGGGAAAGGAGGCACCCAGATCTCTGAGAGCTCAAGAGAGGTTGGTAGCTAAGCAGAGTGTGATCTCTGATGTTTCTGGTATTCTGGGAGTGATTGTCAGCCTGATAGCTGATAGGTTCAGGCATTTCTCCACAGTGTCATGGGACTGGAACACATACTTAAGAACAGAGAAAGCATATGACAACTGAGAGATAGAGTATGTAAAGGCATGGCTGGTGATGGACCAAATAGGCAAAGGGATTCAAGAACAGAATCTAGAAGCATGGCTGGTGATGAACATTTCCAATCAACCAACAAATATTTATTAAGGGCTTACTCTGTGGCCATCTCCAGTTGTTCTGCTCTGTATCTTGCCACTGGACCCAGATGGCTCTGGAGCAGAGAGTGGGGTTGGTGACTTTGCACAGCCCTCCTTTACTTAAATCCAATTCGTTGCAAGTCATGACATCACCTCCTGATGTCATGGTCCTCTCTGAGAATGAAGGACTAACAATGAACAAAGATTAGCCTTGTAAACTTGAGAAAAATGCATATCACTCCTTCACCTCCTCACTTGGTAGAAAATAAAGGCCAGAGGAGAATCTATTCCAAGGTTCTCACCTTTTCTTAATTTACCTATTAAATCCTTCATTTTCATCCCTTGTGCTTACCAGAGTAGATTGACATTTTCTGCCTGCCCAGCAGCATCAAATGGTATGTGCAGTAAGGTTTTAAAACCCTGGGGTTTTTGAAATCCTGGGGTTGATCAGCTCTCAGGGCCCATAAAAAGTATAGTTCTGAGAGAACAATGCTTAGGTTTATTTTCCAACACCTACTACCTCAGTCTGAGGTCCCTGAGATGATGCATGCTATCTTGCAAAATGAAGACAATCCCCAGAGCTCACAGCCTTAGATACCTTCTCATTGCATCATAACTATAATTACAGTTTGCAGAAACAAGCCTCCCCTCCTGGGTCTTTCTTTGTTTAGAAAACAACTCAAGACAATAGGAACATCTTATCGCCTCCATTTGTGCCTAAGGGTTTGACTCCCTCAGATTGACCTATAAACTTGTTTTTATCTTCAGGTCTAGGATTTTACTTGTCTTCTAAACAAAGATGGTAGAGGAGGGTGGAGAGGAAATTGGGGACACCTTCAGGCTTGGTTGGCAAAAAGTTCAGGAGTTAGGGTAATAAGGTAGAAATTTCACCAGCAGTCTCCATTATTAGAGCCCAGTGAAGTGGTATGACAAATTCAAATTCAACTGATAACTTTTAAGTCTCCAGTCTGTGAGAGGCCATATGACAAATGGATAGACCTCTAGACTTGATTCCAGAGTGTCTGATCCTTATTAGTTGTGTGGTAATTGCCATTTTAAACTTTGAATATCAGTTTCCTCATCTGTAAAATGGGATTCATAATACCTATAGTCCCTGTCTCACAGAATGTTTGTAATGTTCAAATGAAATAATGTATGGAAAACATTATATGTATAGACACTGGTTATTGTAACTCTGGACTGGTCAATGTGGGCTGTTTTGCCCATTTGGTGAGTCTGTTTCTGGAAGCCTGTTCACCTGAAATTGGTGGGGATTGGTTGTGTGTGTGTGCGTGTTCGAGCTACTTCAGAACATATTCAGGTATGCTAGTACCTTCCCCTGAGACTGCCTACAAGAAATTAACAGATGAATAATATATGGGTAGATATATAGAATATGTATATACATAGATGTTTGTATACACATGTACATATATGCACACACATATATAGGTACATAGGTTTTTCTCATGGTGCCTCCCCTTGTGACTTCTTGAATGTAAGGACCATTGTCTCCTGTCTGTGCATCCCTAGTGCTAAGCCCAGGACCTGGCACACAGAAGGCACTTAATAAATTCTTGTTGACTTTTCTTTGACTATTTTTAGTCTGACAACCTTATGGTGAAGAAATAGCCTCTTGATTGACTTCTGAGTCAGAGTTTCACAAGCATGCAAAATACTCCAACAACTAGATCTTGATCTCTGTCTGGTTGTATTCATGGGAGGAGGCAGGGAAAACCATAAGTTCCCAACATGGAAGAAAGAGCCATTGTCAGTGATCTACTGTCCCAACTTGGATTGACATGAATCCATGAGCACTTCTCCCTGCTGCATCTGTCCCTGTTCTGTCTATTCTTTCCCACTCAAAGGAAGGTGTATTAGAGATGTCATAGATAAGACTTTGACCTTGTGAGTTTTGAAAGGTGAGGAGAGGACTAGAAGTCCAGAGATTGGATCATGCCTGAGTTTGTGGTCAGTTGAGCCCAGTGAGGAGCAAAGTCCCCAGAAACCTGTTTGACCCAACCCAACAGGAGCTTCTCATTCATTCATTGGGAAGTGAACTTGGCTGGTCAATGCTCTGTAGCCACTACTTTAAGTTTGAGCCCATTGGGGACTGAGATATTATAGGAAAAAGCAGCAGTTTTCAAAGGGTGACCCAAGAAATCAGAACTATTTTAATGAGAATATAAGATATTACTTGCCTCTCCAGTATCATTATCACAAGTATACAGTGGAATTTTCTAGAAGCTGGTTGGTTGGTTGGTTTTGTCCTTTGTTCTGGAAGAGGGCCAAAATGACATCACTGTGTTAGAGTGAAGTTACAGTGTGTCTGACGGTGGCTGATCAGACCAATAGGAGCTCAGAATGCTCTACTACAGGTCAGGCATAAAGAAGCCATGTGGGGCAGCTAGGTGGCACAGTGGATAAAGCACCGACCCTGAATTCAGGAGGACTTGAATTCAAATCCAGCCTCAGACACTTGACACTTACTAGCTTTGTGACCTTGGGAAAGTCACTTAACCCACATTGCCCTACAAAAACAAAACAAAAAAGAAGCCATGTGAATATTTGGGTTGGATTCTCTAAATTTACTCATCTCCCACTTCTTTTGAGCCACTTCAATTCTGCTTTGCTCAGAAAACACAGTACATGTCATGCTGGGAGGTCCTGTATGAGTGTCTCCATATCACACAATCAATTCCAAAGTTCTTCAGAGTTTTTTCTAGAAGCTATATGACCTGAGAATGAAAGATTTAGCTAAAAATATGACCACCGAGTCAATATCTCATCTGCAGAATTTTATTTTTACCTTACAAATGGGTGAATCTACAGATATGGCTGGACCGTTTTTGCTCATGTTTACCTGGTATCAGTACCAACTCATCATTGAAAAAGGCCTTTTATGTGAATGCTTGGCAACAAACACAAGTGGTGTTGAAATATCCAAAGTGTTGAATAACACTTTTGAATCTCACAGCTTATCCTGGAGCAACTGTGTTGACATTTGCACTGACAATGCAAAAACACTGATGGGCAAAACTACTGGCACCTTAGCATGAAACAAGACAATAGCACCAAATGGTACTTGCAATAATTGTATTCTTCACTGCCAAGTACTTGTGGTGAAAAAAAAAAAAAGCAGGTTTCACTGAAGAATTTCCTTGATGTAGCAATGTTATTAATTTTTTTAAAAGGCTTGACCCTTGAGTATCTCTTTAATAATCTATACTACAAAATGGGAAGTACACATAAAGCATTTCTGCATACCAAAGTAAAATCTGCTTGTCAATGTACAATGTATTGAAGAAGAGCACTTGCTTGTTTGAGGTGTGAGCTAAACCAGCTCCTTTTTTCATATAATCTAATTTCATGTAATCTAATTTTCACCTGAAAGAACAATTTAAAGATAGAGTTATTCATACTTGGGTATTTGCAGATTTTTTGGGGAAATGAATAAAATAAGCCTGTTGTTTCAAAGTTAAAATTTGAGCTTTCAAACAAAAATGAGAATTTTAGAAAACTTGTTATTCACCACTGTGAGCTTGACAGCTTCCCAATATTTAATGACTTTTCCAGTGCGATTGGTAGTGATTTTAATGAATGTAATTTTTTTATATTGTATAATGAAACGTGTCAACATTTGGTGAACCTAACTTGGTGAACCAATAGTTCCGAATGGCTAAATGCATGACATTCCAAAATCATGCATAGATAAAAGATCCATTCAAAGTACAAGAAAGACCAATGCATTGTAATTCAACAGCTTACAAAAAGTTCATTGATATGGTTTCAGATTTCACATTGCAACTTACAATTTAAAATTACCATCTATCAAGTTTTGGTGTAAATCAAAGAATATTCACAGTTATCTAAAAAGACTATTAAAATATTCCTCCCTTATCCAACTACATTATCTATGTGAGGCTAGATTTTCTTTAAGCAGAGCAACATATGGAAACAGAGAATAAGGGTCAAGATAAAGACACCTGGCATATATAAGGATTACATATTTATGTGCAATGTACTGTGCTAGTCACTAAGGGCACTGGAAAATATATTCACTCTCACAGCATCTCCACCATAGCATAGGGTTCACTACCACCTTCCTGAATTATCACAATAACTTCCTGATGAGTGTTCCCACATATTCTCTGTCTTCTATCTGTTCTCAGCCAGTTTTTGAGGCTACAATCCATTCTTTGAGAACTGTTAGACTTCCCTTCTTCTTACATACATCTGGTTATATCACTCCTTTGTTCAAAAACTTCCTATTACACCAAATAAAGTTAAGATTCCTCCCTTTGATCTCCAAGGCTGACTTGAACCTAGCACCATTTTACTTTTGCAGAATTTTCTCATAACACTCTCCCTCCACAGGCTTAATGCTCAAATCATACCAGTCTATTTGCTGTCTCCCCGACATATCCCTTATTTTTCTGCATCCATGACTTTGAATACATTCTTCCTTATCCCTAGAAAGTCTTCTCCCCCCCCCCTCCTTTTTGTTGTTGAAATCCTGACTATTCTTTAAATCCTAAATCCAATGCTACCTTCAGGAACCTTTTTTTTTTTTTTTTACTTCTCAGAGCAGGGACTGATTCTTTTCTATACTTGTTATCTACTCCCATGCCTGGCATAGTTCTCTTCACACTATAAGTGCTAAATAAATAAATTTTGGATTGTTGAACTTAATTATTCAGTGTGCAGTCACTGAATCTGAACCATGCTTGCTGTGTAATTTTCTGGCAAGAATACTCAAACTCTGAAGACCGCCTGATGAAACATCCTTCCCGCCTCTCAGCATGGTGGTGGACTATGAAGGCAGCATGTTGTCTACATTGTCTAGCAATCACTGCATTGGGTGTTTTTTGCTTAACTCTTTCTTTGTTATAAGGGAGGTTTCAGATTTGAGGGTGAAGGTAAGTATTTCCAGAAAAAAAAGGCATTGATAAAATTTATTTTGGAAAAAAATACATTCCTCTTCCCCCCCCTCTCCTTAACTTTACCTACAATTGTGAATGACACTTTATCATTGTAAATTGGGTTTCCAAGTCAGAGCCTTTGCTACTAAGCTTTTGGTCAATGGCTTGCTACAGTAGTGTCTCCTGTAGATTAGGTTCCTATTGTAGACTTCTGTTGGTTTACATGCAATCTCCTATGGGGGTATTCCTGTGTGAGCAGAGCCCTCGGCAAGGAAATGTTAATGATCAAACTGTCTTGTCTCAGACAGAACAATCCGAGAACTACCTTTATCTGTAAATAGATTAAAGTAGATTCATACTGGGCAGCTAGGTGGTACAATGATAGAGGATAGGGCCTAGAGTCAGGAAGACTCATCTTCCTGAGTTCAAATCTGGCCACAGACTCTTACTAGCTCTGTGACCCTGGGCAAATCACTTCACCCTGCTTGCCTCAATTTCCTCATCTGTAAATTGATTCAGAGAAGGAAATGGAAAACCATTCCAGTATCTTGGCCAAGAGACCCCAGAAAAGGGGTAACAAAGAATCAGACTGCTGAAAAAGAAACAACTCAAGAACTGGAAGATTTATATCCTCATACCTGGGGGGAACAGGACAGACATTGCAATGGTTAGAAGCAATTGCCAGGGCCTGAGGGAAGAGCCTTCAGGGGGAAAAAATGAACATGATCCATGAAAAGATAAACCCAAGACTAAGCCTGCAGAAACTAAAGATCCTCAGTAATATAGACTTCAACAAGGGGAGATGGGAAGTATGAATGGAGTCTAAAGTTAGAAGAGTTAGAACAGAGTTAAATAGAATTTGATACAAAAAACAGGTAGATTTTAGAAAGTTAGAAAGATGGGGGCAGCTAGGTGGCGCAGTGGATAAAGTACCGGCCCTGGATTCAGGAGGACCTGAGTTCAAATGGGTCCTCAGATACTTGACACTTACTAGCTATGTGACCCTGGGCAAGTCATTCACCCAAAAAAAAAAGTTAGAAAGAGGGCACATAAAGCAGAGCAGCTGTAATCAATCAAATCTTTATCTGAGCCATCATTGCTAATAAACCAGAAATAGAAACAGGTTTAAAGCACAGGAAAACTTTGTTCTTAAGATATATTCTCTCTGCAACACCAGGGGAAGGTAGGCAAGTACTTAACCACCTGGTCAATGACCTGTAGTATAACTTTGGCATCATCTCCTTGGTGCCCCCAACTGTCCCATGTGGCTACTGAAGATAGAGGGTGGGTACAGTACACAGAGACCCAGCAGTGGGCCCACACAGGCTGGGCAGCCTTCCAACACCTGCCATCTTTCCTTTCCTTCAGGCTCTTAATTTGAATTTCAACTTCTCCAGAGGCTACAGTGGGTTGAGATAAAGCAAAGTAGAATTAATGTTGTTGCTGGCATTGTCTTGGCAAAGGTACTATATAAAATTGTTTCTGTTTCCCTTAGCTATTAGAGCCTTAAGAAATACCTTGGGGGGGGGCGGGGCAGCTAGGTGTGCAGTGGATAAAGCACTGGCCCTGGATTCAGGAGGACCTGAGTTCAAATCCGGCCTCAGACACTTGACACTTACTAGCTGTGTGACCCTGGGCAAGTCACTTAACCCTCATTGCCCTGCCCAACCCCCCCCCCCAAAAAAAACCCAAACAAACAAAAAAGAAATACCTTGACTCTTTTCCATATCTATGTTGCATATGCCTATACATATATTTGTTGTTCAATCTTTTCAAAATGTATCTGACTCTTTGTGACCCCATTTGGGGTTTTGGTTTTTTGTTTTTGGCAAAGATATCGGAGTGGTTTGCTATTTCCTTCTCTGGTTCATTTTAGAAATAAGGAAACTGAGGCAAACCGGGATAAGTCACACAATTAATGAAAGTCTCAGGTTGGATTTGAACTCAGGTCTTCCTGACTCAAGATCCAGCACTCACAACTGTGCCACCTAGCTGCTCCTAGTAGAATTAATAGCCAAGACCTGATTATATCTTCTGAAACTACTCAACTTCCATTTGCATTCAGATTTATACCATTTCCCCCTTTTTCTTGAATTGAACATCCAGAGACGTTTTTCTTTCATTTCTGTATTCTGGTGCACATCTAGTCATTCTGGGATAGTTTCTCCTCCAGGTGAGGGGAAACAGCTCTAAGTTTTTAACATTCAGTCCAGTCCTCTGTCTTCCTGGAGCTCACATAGTCAGTTTCTAGGGACTCTTCTGGGAGAATTTTTTTCCCCATTGCCACAGAAATACATTTGTGTCTAAGAAGTGCTGTAGTTCTAGCCTATAAATGTTGTATTTTTGTATTATTATTGTCATTGTCCTTGAAAATCTTTTTACTATATCTGTAATTTAATCTTAGACTCAGTCATATGAAGCACATTGTTTCTTAGCTGCCATTTAGGGCTGCTTCTTTTAATTTTCCCTTATTGATGGCTATTCTAACAGTATGATGGTCTATAAAAATAATATTTTAAAATTTGGCCATAGGATGAAAATAATTTTTATAAATATTCCATACACATTTGAATAAAAATAAAACTGTTCCCATAAACCCTTTCAATATTTGTCATCTCTTTTTTAATAAAAGTATTTTATTATTTTCCAGTTACATATAGTTTTCAACATTTGTTTTTCTAAGATTTCTAATTTCAAATTTTTCTCCCTCTCTCCTCTCTCTTCCCCCCCCCAAGACTGCAGGTAATCTGATATAGGTTATATATGTACAATAACATTTATTTAAAAATAAAAGTATTTTATTATTTTCCAGTTACATGTAGAGAAAGTTTTCAACATTTGTTTATATGTGATTTCCAATTTCAAATTTTTCTCCCTCCCTCCCCTAGACAGCAGGTAATCTGAAATAGGTTTTATATATATATATATACATATATATATATAATAACATTAAACATATTTCTGCATTAGTCATGTTATAAGAGAAGAATCAGAGCAACAAGGAAAAACCTCAAAAAAGAAAAACAACAGCACCAAAACCAAAAGAAATAGTATGGTTCAATCAGCATCCATATTCCACAGTTTTTTTTTTTCTGGATTTGGAGAGCCTTTTCCATCATGAGTCATATATCTCTTAAATCTAATTTTTCTAGGCTTCTATTGAATTAATGATAAAAATAATGATGATAGCATTTATATACCATTTTAAGGTTTGCAAAGCACTTTACAAACATTCCCTCATTTTATCCTCACAACAACTTTGGAACATAGATGTTATTATTGTCCTCATTTTTTTTCCAGGCAATGAAGGTTAAGTGACTTGCCCAGGGTCACACAGCTAGTAAGTGTCAAGTGTCTGAAGCTAGATTTGAACTCAGGTCCTCTTGAATCCAGGGCTGGTGCTTTATCCACTGCGCCACCTAGCTACCCCTATTGTCCCCATTTTATAGATGAAACAGAGTCTGAGTGAAGTCAAGTGACTTGTCCAACACCTACTAAGTATCCGAGGCCAAATTTCAACTCAGGTCTTCTGATTCCAGATCTATCCATTCTATCTACTGCACTACCTAGCTGCAATCCTATAGCTTCTTTCTTGTTTGTTTCTCTTTGACTTAACAAGTATCAGCACTTTCAGAAGTGAGGATTTCATATTATATCCTGAAAATAATAGGAAGCCATCAGATTTTATTCGGGGGTGGGGTTTCAGTGGCTTGTTTGGATCTGCATTTTAGGAAAATTACTTTAGTGGCTGAATGGAGGAAGAACTGAAAGGGGAGACTTGTGGCATGCAGAGCAACCTGTAGGCTATTGCAGTAGTCCAGGTGTGAGGAGATGAAGGCTTGCACTAGGGTGGTTGAATTATCGGAGGAGAGAAAAGGGATTGTAAGAGAGTTGTTCCTGAGTTAGAAATGATACAACTTGACAACTGATTGGATATGGGAGGTGAGAGATACTGAGGAGTCAAGGATAACACCTAATTTGTGAGTGTGTGTAGAGTATGTTGGGACCTTCCACAGTAACAGGGAATTTAGAAATAAGGGAAGGTTTGAGGGGAAAGATAATGAGTTCATTTTCAGACATGTTGAGTTTGAGATGCCCATAGGATATCCAATTCAAGATGTCTAATAGGCAGTTGGAGATATGAGACTGGAAGTTGGGAGTGAGGTTAGGGCTGGACAAGTATATCTGTGAGTCATCTGCATAGAGATGATTGCTGAAATCACCGGAGCTAAGGAGATCACTAAGTGAAATAGAAAGGGAGAAGAGAAGATCTAGAAAAGAGCCTTGGGACACAGAGACAGTGAGCTAATGTTATGTAGATGAAGATCCAGCAAAGAAGACAGAGAACTGTCAAACAGGCAGGAAGAGAATGAAGAGAAAGTAGTGTCATGAAAACCTAGAGAGAAGAGAGTGTCAAGAAGAAGGTGACTGAGAAGGTGTCAAAGACCACAGAGAAATCAAGAAGGGTGAGGATTGAGAAAAATTCACTAAAGTTGGCAATTAAGACCTCTCCAGTAGCTTTGGAGAGAACATGCAGTTTCACACTGAGGTCAGAAACCAGACTGCAGAGAGTTAAGAGAGTGAGAGCAAAGGAAGTGGAAGCAGCAGTTCTCCAGGAGTTTAGCCACAGGAGGGAGGAAGGTTATAAGGCATTAGCTAGTGGGGATGGATTATTTGATGATGGAGGAGACATGGCCATGTTTGTTGGTAGTTGGGAAGAAGTCAGTTGACAGGGAGTGATTGCAAATTAGTGAGAGATTGAGTATGATAGAAGCAGCAATCTGCTGGAGTAAACGTGATGGAATGAGATCACTCTCAGCTCTGCTAAGATTAACTCATTCCTCTCCTGATCAATTCCATTCTTGCTCACCCCTCACCTAGCTTGTTTTACTGTGTTCTTTGGCACCTTTCTGCTCTGAACATACTTAATCTTTTTTTGTTTGTTTTGTTTTGTTTGTTTTTGTTTGTATTTTAAATTTTTTCTCAAATACATGTAAAGATATTTTTTGAGTTCCAAATTTTTCTCCCTCCTCCCAAGGCCAGTAAGCAATTTGATAAAAGTTATACGTTATTATCATGTTAAACATATTTCCAAATTAATCAGAACAAATGGGGGAAAATGCAAGAAAGAATAAACAGGAACAATAACAAAAGAGCAACAACAAAAGTAAAAATAGTATATGCTTCAGTCTGCATTCAGACTCCATAGTTCTTTTTCTGAGTGTGGAGAGCATTTTCCACCATAAGTCTTTAGGCACTGTCTTGGATTGTCTTGGATCATTGTATTGCTGAGAAGAGTTATGTCTATCACAGTTGATCATCACAAAATGTTGTTGATACTTTGTACAATGTTCTCTTGGTTCTGCTCATTTAACTCAGCATCAATTCATACAGTTCTTTCCAGGTTTTTCTGAAATCCATCTGCTTATCATTTCTTACAGCACAATAGTATTCAATTACATTCATATACCACCACTTGTTTAACTATTCCCCGATTGATGGGTATCCCTTCAGTTTCCAATTCTTTGCAACCACAAAAAGAGCTGCTATGAATATTTTTGTACATGTGTCCTTTTTCCTTTTTTTATGATATCTTTGGGATATAGACCTAGTAGTGGTATTACTGGGTGAAAAGGTATGAACAGTTTTCAAGCCTTTTGGTCATGGTTCCAAATTGCTCTCCAGAATGGTTGGATCAGTTCACAGCTCCACCAACAGTGCATTAGTGTTCCAATTTTCCCACATCTTCTCCAACATTTATCATTTTCCTTTTTTGTCATTTAATCTCTTTATTTGAATAGTATTTTATATTTAAATTACATGTAAAGATACTTTTCAACATTCATTTTTTATAAGATTTTGAGTTCCAAATTTTTGTCCCTTTCTCCTTCCCCCTCCCCACAAATGGCAAACTATCTGATATAGGTTATACATGTGCAATCATATTAAACATATTTCCACATTACATACTTAATCTTTAAAAAACAAATCTCCTTTTTCCTTGTTTAATTGGAACTTCTCCTTTAAGGATAATATCCTTTAAAACATTCTTCATTGTAGGTCACTTGTTTCCCTCCCCACAACTCACAAGATCAGGAGGAGAGCTCAATGTACTCCATGCTTCCCAGACAATTCTGCCACTTGTCTCCTTCAAAATTTAAGTAATAAGATTTTACTATCTCATTCATGTCATGTTATCTCCCCACCCCTAATTTATTAGCTACTCTCTTTGAAGACTTTAGCACCTTTCTTACTGTGTATAATGGGCTGTCTCAGAAGTAGTGAGGTTTCCATCATGTGGATGCTAGATAGTGATTTTTCAGAGTCTGTAGGAGGAATTTCTGTTAACTTATAGATTAGCCTTGATGACTCATGATTTTCCTTTCAGTTCTGAAATCCTATAATTCATTTCCACCCCACCCTCTGGCATCATCTTTGGGAAGTTCTCATTTATAGTGAGGTTTTCTCTATATTACTGTTACTTTTCATCTCTACTGACTTTCCTATTGACTCCTGCACTGGCCTGATTAGAACTTTGTTCTCACTAGCATATGAAACTGTACCAATTTCAAGGCCCTGACCTTTGAAATTTTACTTTCCAACCACAACCTTCAATCTTTCTACCTTTCTCACTCTCAGGAACAAAACCTCTATTATTATACCATATGTTCCCTTTTACCTTTCATTGTTCTCCATGTCTGTCTATCACTTCTTTTGTCTGCACTTACTTTTCCATCCAGTATTGAGGCCATGATCAGTCACTTCAGTGATTTGCTAGCAGTTACTTTAGATCCCATCACCTTGTCACCCCCGCCCCCTAATCTCTCTAACCTTCCATAATTTCCATTCAGCTAATCTTCAATCATATGTAACTCCCACTATCAGATTTTTTCAGTATTCTTTCTGTGTAAAGTCACAAGAATATGCTGCTTTCATCCTAACATCAGAGGAGTAATTATTGCTTTAATCTGTCTTTTTGTCATTAAGGACAGCATCTTTTGCGGGAATCTCTGTCCGACTTTGGGTCAGAAGTTTTACATAAGTTACTATTTCATTTCATATGCTAAACTCAATACATATTTAGAGGCAAAATTCCAAAGAATTTTTAGGTTTGGAGTCACCTAGTTTCTCAGTTCCAAAACTCCGTTTTGTTATTGTTTGGTCATTTTCTGACTCTTCGTGACCCTATTTGGGGTTTTTTGGGCAAATGGTTTGCCATTTTCTTCTCCAACTCATTTTATAGATGAGGAGGAAACTGAGGCATAAGTGTCTGAGGTTAGATTTAAACTCAGGTCTTCCTGGCACTGTGCCACCTAGCTCCAATGAAAATATGTAGAAAAGGGAAATGACTTAGGAACAAAACTAAACAGAGCAAGGTTTGATGTCCTTCTCCTGTCTGGCTACATTCCTGTCCTTTCATATGTTTTTGTGGCTGGCAAATTTCTCTAGGCTTTCAGTTCATTTATCTTCATCCTTTTCTTCCCTTGTCCACTTTGTCCTAGTTAGCCATGACCAAGTCTAGTTTCTTCACAGGGTCAAATTCCTTTGCAAAAATTCAGTTTTCCACTAATCACTGAGTACTAAAGATCTTTGTGTAGTTCTCAGGTAATTAGTATCTACTTGCTTATCTCTTATTTGTTCTACCTATTTCACAATGAAGACTTCTCCTCTTGTACTCAACAATCTCCAATACGAAATCTCTACGTATCCCTAAGAGAGGTAGTCCTAATATTTCCCAACATTTTAATTTTTTTATTTAAAAAAATAGACCGGAGTGGGGGGCAGCTAAGTGGTGCAGTGGATAAGGCACTGGCCCTGGATTCAGGACAACCTCAGTTCAAATCCTGCCTCAGACACTTGACACTTACTAGCTGTGTGACCCGGCACAAGTCACTTAACCCTCATTGCCCCGCAAAAAAAAGGAAAAGAAAAAAGAAAAGAAAAGAAAAAGAAAAAGAAAAAGAAAAAGAAAAAGAAAAAAGGGGAAAAAAAAGAAAATAGACCCTGACCTATTTCCCTTCCTTTCATGATCCTAACACCTCCCAGCAGCCCAACATGGTGGTTTCTTGTAATGTCTTTTATCCAATTAATATTGCTATCCAGGATTACAGTTGCTCTCCCACAACATAGGCCAAGCACAGAAGAGGAAGTAGCAATAGTACATGTAATCCCAAGCCTGAAACTCAGACCCAAATAGTCAAAATCATAATAGTACAAATTCTACTTTGTCCCTCATACCACAGTCCCATTCCTTACTGATAGTCTTGGTACTTGACTGAAAGAAAAGTTAATTTCATGATGGCCAGGCATAAGAAAATAAGGCAACAAAAACTCTATAAACTCCAAAACAATTTTCCAGAGATCAAATTCGGAGGACAAATGAGTTTTCAGTCTTCCCCATTTTGAACCAACCATGTTGGAATTTCCCAAAGGTTGTTTTCTTTCTCCAGCTTTTAAAAAAAAAGAATTGATTTTTTTAAAATTTATGAAATAAAACAAGCATTTCCATAACATAGTATGATTAAAAAAGATGATTGGGCTTGAAACTACAAATCTATTGTATACAATTTGCTATCCTTTTAAATATATAATAGTTATCATGTAAATTTATTTCCCCTCCCCAGATGGCCATCATCAGACACATATATGTGTATGTATGTATGTATACATATATATGTAAAATCATTCTATATATACATCTATTTCTCAGTTTTCTCTGGGTGCAGTTAGTATCTTCCTTCATAGTTAATCTGGGTATTTATAATAGTTAATCGATCAAAGTTGTTCTGAAAACAACATTCCAATTTCGATATACAATGTTCTCTTGGTTTAGCTCACTTTGCTCTTCATTTTTCTGTGTGAGAGTATCCATATTTATCTAAGATCATGGAGCTCATTATTTCTTATAGCTCAGTAGTATTCCTTCACAGTCATATACCACAACTTGTTCAGCCATTCCCTAATTGAGCATTTACTTATTCCCTCACATAAAGAACCAGAAGTAGATGTGATCAGCTGTTATAAGCAGATCCCCAAGCATTACAGGAAGACTGTAGGGCTATCAAAAGGGGAGGGGAGCAGGATAGCTATCTTCAAATCTTTAAAGGGCTCTCATACGGAAGAGAGATTGGACTTGTCTTGTTTGGCCCAAGAGGGCAGCACTAGGAATAATGAGTAGAAGTTACAAAAAAGAGCATTTAGGTTTACCATCAGGAAAAACTTGCTAACAATTAGAGCTATACAGAAATAGAATGGGCTGCCTTCAGAGGTGATGGGATCTTTCTCTTTAAAGGGCTTCAAACAGCAGCCAGATGATGCTTATTGGATATGTTAGGAGGAATGAGAGAATTTTTGTTCAGGTATGGGTTGGCCTTGCTGGCCTCTGAGATCCTGTGCCCTTTGACCCTTCCCATTGTTAATTATTTCCTATATATAGCTTGTTTGGACATAATTGTTTGCATAATGTCTCCCCTATTAGAGTGTCAGCTAAAAACCTATTTTTTTTCCTTTCTTTCTTTGTATGCTTAGCACAAGTACTAGGCACATAGAAGGCATTTAATAAATGTTCATTGACCTAACTGACTCATTTGCCTGTGGTCTGACAGCTAATTAGTTTCTGAGGCAGGAATGAATCTGAGTCCCCTGACTCCAAAGCCGAGCATTCTTAAAATCATATCTCCCTACCTTTGTGGATGGCTAAAAATAAAACCCAGATTAGGATGGGGCAGAATAAAAGCTTGTCCAGGATGGTATTATTATCATGATTTTATAGATGAAAAAGCTGAGACTGAGGGAAGTTGAGAGACTTTCCCATGGTCACATAGCTGTTAAGTGTTAGAGAAGGGATTTGTACTCCTGACTCCAAACCTAGCACTCTCTCCATTATATATTACACTACTTCTTCATGATAGTTTCTCAAAGGTTTCCCATATAGACACACACACCAATATACACATAATTAAACTAGATATATAACATGTTTATATAAACACATACATACAAACACAAAGATACACATAGAGATTTAACATTGATCATAACAACCAGCTTTTCTAACTCCAACCGGTCTTCTACCATCTTCAAAACAGAACTCATATATCATTAGGAAGTCATCCTTCTCCATCTCAGAGGGCTTGAACACTTTGGAAAATATATCCTGTGATGGGACATGGTATCCAGAAGGCTCATGTCTGCTGGCAGAATGTAAAGCCTTGAAATTGGGGCAAATTCAGTCTCCAGGTTGCTGCTGATGGACAATTCCTTTCTGAAAGGACTCATCCTTCACCTTCTCTTTTAAATTCTTTCCACAACCAGTTAGATTCCTGCATACTTGATTAAGCTGAGTCTTGGGGGGTTGGCCGAGGGGCACAGTTCTGTCACACTCTTGCAGATGAGATGCCCCACTCTTACAAGTTACAAAATTCATGGTCTTGTATTTCTAGCAGAACCAATCCCTGACTCTTTTTTCTGTGCCTCTCTAATTTGGGAGGTTCCCAAGGCCTTCTTAACTCTGTACTCAAAGCTTTTTTTGCCATATCTGATCTCTAGGCTGTCTCCTCAGGCTAGGGGGCTTGGGTCTTCTTACATCTGTTAGACTTCTTCCCAAGGAGGAATTTATCATTTATTCCCAATCTTGTTCTTCTGTAAAGAACAGTGCTTTGTAAATCTTAAAGCACCATACATGTAAATGTTGGCGGCCATCATCATCATTGTCATTGTCATTGCCATCACCACCACCACCACCATCATCCCCATACCTTCTCTAGGAGCTCCCTCAGGGAGAACTTAACCTGTGTCATTAAAGGCTCAGATTGTTAAACATTTTCTCTGAAAGTAACCTCATGTGAGTTGCAGAGTGAGAAAAAAAATTGCATCATTTCTATCTATTAAAAGTATGATTGGGCAGCTAGGTGGCTCAGTGGATAAAGCACCAGCCCTGGATTCAGGAATACCTGAGTTCAAATCTGGCCTCAGACACTTGACACTTACTAGCTGTGTGACCCTGGGCAAGTCACTTAACCCTCATTGCCCCACCAAAAAAAAAAAAAGTACGATTTCTAGGATCTATAGTGCATTAGCACAAATATATGACCAAGAGTCATTCTCCGGTAGATAAATGAGCAAAGGGTATGTTATCTTAGCACAAGTTTATTATCCTTGATTGCTTTTCTTTGTTATGAGGTAGAACAAGGAGGATAGTGAGGGGAACTCTTTGCCAGGGCTCTGGCACCTCACGTCATCACCACTCGCCATCGCCTACATGGGCCTGGCAAAATTATAATGATTGGAAGCCTAGTGAGGGTAGTCATGTGACTGTCAGAGCAGCCATCCCATTGGCTGGGACTGTGTGGGGTGTTTCTAGGTTTGGGGGAGGAGAATTGGGCATTCTAGGTGGAAGCTGGAGAGTGACAGGCGTTCTGTTGCGTATTTTCAGCTGATTCCTGGGCAGTGGTATTTTTCAGGTATTATAATTTCCCTTTCCCCATTGTTATTTCCTTTCCCTTGATCCTACTGATCCTGTTTGCGTTTTTTTTTTTTAAGTTTGTTCTTGTTAAAATAAATCTTGTTCTGTTTTGAGGGAGGCTGCCGGTTTCCTTCCTTGCCCCAATATTGCGGCAAGTCGCTTAGCTAGCACTCCTCAATTAAAAATTGGTCCCCACAGGGGCAGTTAGGTGGCGCAGTGGATAAAGCACTGGTCCTGGGTTCAGGAGGACCTGAGTTTAAATCTGACCTCAGACACTAGACACTTACTAGCTGTGTGACCTTGGGCAAGTCATTTCACCCTCATTGCCCCACCAAAAAAATTAATAATAAAGAAATTAATACAAATTAAAGTGTTTTTAAAAAAAGATCCTTCATGCCTAACTTTCCTTAACATCCCAGGCTTTCCTCCTTGTTCAGCCAGGTTTTGCAGAGACTTCCAATCAGAAACAGAATTCACAAACTGCTATAACTATGACGTTAGCCTATCAAAACAAACAAAAAAGCTTCTCTTGTGCTTATTTTGGATATCATGAGTTTCTTCCTCTCATAACTTGTATTCAGTCAGTAATAGCTGATATTCCCCTGTGGATGGTAGCTTTTTGGAAAATGCTTAAAGGATTTCAATCAGGCTCTGAATGAGAACAGGTAGTGAGAAGGATGCCATTGACTCAGATGATTTTAAGGAACTCCCTTTGAATGTTTACGCATACTGATATCCATCTCAATTTACCCTGTTCCTAAGTTACCCTCTCTGGCAAGGTCAATGAACTGTATATGTGTGATTCATGTGTGGGTGCCCTTATCAAAATCTCATATAGTGTAAACTTTCCAGACAGATGCACGCCTCCTTTCTAGTTCACTCTCCTCTAATAAATGACCTAATACATTTCTTTCTTTCTTTCTTTTTTTTTTTGCATGGCAATGGGGGTTAAGTGACTTGTCCAGGGTCACACAGCTAGTAAGTGTCAAGTGTCTGAGGCCGGATTTGAACTCAGGTACTCCTGAATCCAGGGCCAGTGCTTTATCCACTGCGCCACCTAGCCGCCCCTATACATTTCTTTCTAAAACGTTTTCAGATTTTGGGGGTTTGCTGTGGTGAACAACAGCTTGTTTATATAACACTAAAGCAAAGCTAAACCAAACACTAAAATAATGGAGTAAAATTACAATGACCAGTCTTGCTCCTAGAGGAAAAATGCACCTTCTTGCTTTCCTTGGAGGTATATTTGAGGGTGGAAGGGGGAGCAAAGGACTACGACTACGGAGTATAGCACTGATTGTTGGATTTGGTTGCTATGGTTGGTTTTGCTTAACAACTTTTCTTTGTTAAAAGGGAAGACCCATTACTTTTGTTGGTGTTGTTCAGCTGTGTCTGACTCTTTGTGACCCCATTTGGGGTTTTCTAGGCAAAGATACAGAAGTGATTTGCCATTTCCTTCTCCATCTCATTTTACAGAGGAGAAAACTGAGGCAAACAGGGTTAAGGGACTTGCCTAGGGTCATAGAGCTGATAAGTGTCTGGGGCCAGATTTGAACTTAGGAAGTTGAGTCTTCCTGACTCCAGGCCTGGTACTCTACCCAATGAGCCACCTAGGCGTCCTAAAGATGTCAACAAAACTTGAATAAATAAGACCTATAATTCTTACAAACAATAATTCAAGACAACCCAGCCAACATTTATTAAGTTTTTATTAGATGTCAGGCACTGGGCCAGACTCTAGGGACACAAAACCTAAACAAAACAAAGAGCTAACAGTCTGAAACAAAGACACATACTGACTCTGGAGTCAGAGCACCTGGCTCCAAATGCTGCCTCTAAGGCTTACTAGTTGTGTGACTTTGGATAAGTGGCTTAGCCTCCCTGGCTGTGTTTTATTATCTATAAAATAAATGGGCTGGATTAGATGGCCTTCGAGGTCACTTCTACTTGCAGATCTAGGAAGGTCAGAGGTGGAGGAAGAAGTTAGAACATGGACAAATTCCAAAGTATGTTTTAGGGGGAGGGAGGGAAAGGCTTTAAGAACTAACCACTGAGAAGATCAGAAGAGGCAGCTTAGAGGTGTCACTGGAGCTGAGGAGTCCAAGAGGCAAAGGTGAGGAGCAGAGGAGGCATCAGGGACAGCTTGTGGAGGAAGGAGATAGAACAGCATTGGTGCCATGTAGCATGAAGGCCATCTCAAGCCATGATAGATTGTAAACTAGCTATTTCCCTACGTTCCCAGCACAATGCCCTGCACATAGTAAGTGCATTAAAAGTCTTTGGTAATGTTATAGAGAAAAACAACTTTGAAGACTTTTTAGAACTCTGATCAATGATAAACCACGGCTCTAGAAAAACAAAGATGAAGCCCACCACTTGCCTCCCGCCAGAGGTCAGGGACGTAAAAAGCAGAAAGAGACATATATTTTCAAATATGGCTGATGTGGACATTTGTTTTGTCAGACTGCATAGATATGTGTATTGAGGGATTTGAAAAAAATTGTTCTGTGGTGGTTGAGGAGTAGGGAAGATAATGGGAAAGAGACAGATACTTTTATTTTTTTTATTTATTTTTTTGTTTGCAGGGTAATGAGGGTTAAGTGACTTGCCCAGGGTCACACAGCAAGTAAGTGTCAAGTGTCTGAGGCCGAATTTGAACTCAGGTCCTCCTGAATCCAGGGCTGGTGCTTTATCCACTGCCCCACTTAGCTGCTCCAAGACAGATACTTTTAAAAACTATCCCACACAAAGAAGTGGTTTTGAGAAACATTGCTCCTTGGGACTCAAGAATGTCTTATATGATAAGCAAATGCTAAGAGCAGAAATAATTGAGAAATTTCTTGTTATTTTGACCTTAACTTTTTAATTAATTAATAACTGTGGTAACTCCCTCTTTAATCATTACCCCATTTTGGGGAAGCTAAGTGGAGCAGTGGATACAGCATTGGCCCTAGGGTCAGGAGGACCTGACTTCAAATCTCACCTCAGACACTTACTAGCTGTGTGACCTAGGGAAAGTCACTTAACCCCAATTGCCTTAAAACATCCAGGGCCACCTCCAGTGATCCTGATCCTTATCTTGCCACTGGATTCAGATGGCTGTGGAGGAAAGAGCGAGGTTGGTGACCTCACACAGCCCTCCCTCATTTAAATCCAATTCATTGCAAGTCATGACATCACCCTGATGTCATGGTCCTCTTCAAGAATGAAGGACAAACAACAACCACCATTCCATTTTAGGGAATAGCTAATTTTGGACGTCCTCTGCCTAAGGGTAGAAGTGAATACCTTCTAAGAGGGTGAAACAGGCTGAGACTCTTCCTCCCAAGTCCCTAGACCCAATACTTCCCTGCTGCCCCCTTTCCCATTTTTCCTGAAGTATCTCTCTGCCTTGCAGATAAACTAAGGAAATCACCCTCTTGTTTCTTTTCCATTGCATGAGGATTGGGCTGGAGCAAGCTCAAGCCAGTTTACAAACCCATTGTTAGATTTTTCAGTCTGAGCATTTACACCTTAGAAATCAGCAAATACTACAAATCAGGGCTTGAATTATTGCTTTATTCATTGTGGAGATGAGAGTAATGGGAAAATGTCAATAATGAAAATAAACCTTAAAACTGTGTATTGTGTATCTTTTTTTTGGAAATGTGCCTGTTGAACATTTAGCACAACACCCTATTTCCTTTTGTACCACATTTCATTTCTCCTAATTTATGTAATCTCCCAATCTTCCCACAGTAGACACTAATTCTTTGACACTCCTATAAGGGAGTGTCAAGTTTAATGTCCATGGTGTTTTGTTTCTCTTTCTCCATATTCACTTATATCTTTGAATTCCTCTGAAAACTTTCTCTCCTTTTCTGAAAACCTTTTAATGATTCTTCTTTTTCTATTTTTTAACCCCACAAGTAAATATTTCTCTCTGTCTCTGTCTCTCTCTGTTTCTCTCTGTCTCTGTCTCTTTGTGTGTGTGTGTGTGTGTGTATCTCTTTTTGTCAAGGCAATTAGGGTTAAGTGATTTGCCTAGGGTTACACAGCAGTACATGCCAAGTGTCTGAGCCTGCATTTGAACTCAGATTCTCCTGACTCCAGGGCTGGTGCTCTATCCACTATGTCACCTAACTGCCTTCAATATTTCTCTATTAAAAAACCAAAATTTAAAATGAGATGATTGATTTTATTGCTTTTTTTTCCTTGATAGTTTTACTTAATTAGTTTTTATCATATTTCTGCTGTATGGAGTGTTTGCAGGCTGAATTGTCTGCTCATAGGTAGGTTTTTTTCCCCTCAAGAATGCTTCAAATTCCTCTCTTACATAGTTATTTAAGTAGGTTAAGGAAGCCTTAAGTAGGTTAAGGAAGCCATTCGAATGTCAGGTATTGAGATGATACAAATGACTGAGCCGACACAAACAAGGACCTTGTAAAAGAGTAAGATTTACTTGGCTTGTAAGGATAGTGGTCAAGCATGGGACCAGGACACATATAACATCAAACCAAATAACAGTTGTAGTCAATGGCAAGGATGAATCCCCTTGCAGCTGGCTCTCTATGGCCCTCCATGGCAAGGCTCATGCAAATTAGGGCTTCAACCCTGATCCGTATCATTGTTTTTACCCCCAATTTGTGGATTCTGCTTTACTCTGGAGTTACTCCAGGAAATGATACCCTAAGGATCTATGCACCTCTGTTGTTGTACGGTCTGTTTCACAAATTTTTACATGTCTATTTTATATTTTTTTCCTGACTCTTTTCCTTCCCCTCCTCTATTTTTCTCACTTTGTTTTCCTGATCTCTTCAAGTTAAATTCTTACCGTACCCATTGCCCTCTGGGTACTCATACACCGCAGTGGACTCTTTGAAAGGGTTGCTGGAAGGTTGGGACAAAGACCACAACACACATCTAACTTTTTTTTTTTTTTGTGGGGCAATGAGGGTTAAGTGACTTGCCCAGGGTCACACAGCTAGTAAGTGTCAAGTGTCTGAGGCCGGATTTGTACTCAGGTCCTCTTGACTTCAGGGCCAGTGCTTTATCCACTGCGCCACCTTGCTGCCCCACATCTAACCTTTTTGATCAATGATTAGGCTAGGATTGCAGGAAAGGTCATTTTAGGCTGCAACTAGAGTACCATTGTTGTTCTGTCACATTTGATTCTTTGTGACCCCATTTGGCTTTTCTTGGCAAAGACCCTGGAGTGGTTTGTGTTTCCTTCTCCAGCTCATTTTACAGGTGAGGAAACAGAGGCAAACAGGGTGAAAGTGACTCACCCAGGGTCACACAGGGAGTGAGGCCAGATTGGAATTTAGGAAGATGAGAACTCAGGTGTCTAGGCCTAGCACTTATTCCCCTGTGCTGCCTAACTGCCCCTTGGAGCACAGCTTCTTCAACTAGGGGTCATGATCCCATAAGGGGTCATGTAACTGAATGTGGGGGTCTCGAGAAATTTGACAATAGTAAAATGTTATATGTAGTTATTTTATATACCTATATACCTGGGGTCGAGTATAAATTTCTTGGGCAAAAAGGGGTTGTGAGTGAAAAAGTTTTAAAAGCCCTGCCCTAGAGTACCATTGCTTTTGTAATATATTATTCCATTACTTTCTGCAATTTCACATAGTTTATGGAATAATCTTGTGCCATTCAAATTTCTTTTCTTTCGTATTTGAAGGTCTTCCTCCTGGCTATTTAAAGATTTCTCCACTGAATTTGTTGTTTGATAATTATATGTCTGTCTTGGAGTTTGAAATGCGTTTTTGTGTATTCTCTTTACTGATGTTTGTATTCGAAAATTCTGGAGTAGTCAGGTTTTGATTTTTTTAAGTTTGTTATCTTTTGGGAGAACTATGATCCTGAAGTATCTCTGTGTATCCTGTCTTCAAGGTCAGACACTTTGGCTTATATAGAATTCATGCATTTAAAAAAAAATGTTGTCCTTTGTTTCTCTTCTTCCCTATCAGTATTTTTGCTTTATAATCTTCTGCTTTCACTTTTTACAAGAAATTATCTACCACAGATTAATTTTGCCCCTAATCTCCTGATTGAATTTTCAGATTCTGCATTGACCTAAATTCATTCCTCATTTCTTCTTTTATGAATTTCATTTCTCTTTAGGGTAATTCTGTAGTTTCCTGTTGTTGTTCATGCTATCTTGGGAGTCCCTAGGATTCTATATTTCTTCAGGCCTTGGTTTACTTTCTTTTGTATTAATGTTTGTTGAGAGCTTTATGTTCTCATAGAAGTTTCATTTGCTGCTTCATTCTTCTTTTTGGTTTTAGGATTCTCTTTGTTGATTTATCAACTTTTGCCACTAGGCTTTTATTTAGGTATTTAGTTTGGAATCACTGATGTTTCCAGTTTTGTTTTGTTTCATTCTACTCAATTTCTGGCCCTTTCTCCTTTGCTGGTGGGTAGACCCTCAAGGTTGATCTGCAAGGCTATCGCAGCATACTAATGTTGGGGTAATATAAGGTATGCTGGCCTTGGCCATTGTCCCAAGTACTCTCTGGGGGGACAGGCTTGACTCCAGCTGGGTCAAGGTTTTGTGCTGTCTCCCTATCTTGATTCCTTCTTCTATTCTCATTTCTTATGGCTAGGCAGAATCAGTATCTCTTACTTTTTACAGGGTGTGCTAAGAATGTGTGAGGTGATTTGGGGGTGGGTGAATGAAGGTTCTAGTCAGTCTCTGACAGCTTATGAAATGCCTCACCTTGGGCTGGGCTCTAATCAAAAGACAGCCTGTTTAGCAGTAAGAAGCAAAACACTTTTGAGGAGGGATAGGGTGAAAGAAGATAGAAAATAGAATAAATATCAAAGGGAAGGAATAGGATGGAGGGTAATACATTTAGCAATAGTAACTGTGGGAAAAAAAACACAACTTGAAACATGTTTGTCTGATAGGCCTCAGTTCTTAAAACATAAAGAACTGAGTCAAATTTGTTAAATGAGAGTCATTCCCCAATTGATAGATGATCAAAAGATCTTCAGATGAAATAATCAAAGCCACCTATAGCCATATGAAAAAATGCTCTAACTCACTATTGATTGGAGAGATTCAGGTCAAAATAATTCTGGGTACTACCTCATACCTACTAGATTGGATAATAGGATAACAGAGGAAAATAACAAATGTTGTGGGGGATATAGGAAAAATTAATTACATTCTTGGTAAAGTTGTAAACTGCTTCAAACATTCTGTAGAGCAATTTGGAACTATGGCTTAGGGGCTATAAAGCCATACATACTCTTCAACCTAACAATACCACTACTAGGTTGATATCTTAAAAGAGATTTTTTTTAAAGGTTGAATTCACAATTGGGGTGATGCCCATCACTTGGAGAAAAGCTGAACAAATTGTGGGATGAGATTAGGATGGAACACTATTGTGCTGTAAGAAATGATGAGCAGGATGCTATCAGAAGGACTTATGAAAAATGTAATCCATCTACAGAGAAAGAACTGATGGTAGTTGAATACAGATTCAAGAATAATTTTTTTGTTAGTTCCTCTTTCTAAAGTTTTTTTGTTTGTTCTCTTTCACAGATTGAGTAATGTGGAAATGTTTTGCATGACTGCACATGTATGACTTATATTGAATTGCTTGAGTTCTTAAGGGGATTGGGAAGAGAGGGAGGAAGAGAATTTGGAACACAAAGTTTTAAAAATTGTGTTGTTTTATTTTACCACAAAATCAATGTGAAAATTTCTTTATACATTTAATTTGGGGAAAATTCTAAATAAATAAATAAAATTTAAAAATAAAATAAAAAAAGATAGCCTGTTCATTTCCTCTTCTGCTTCAAGCTTCATGTAGATGGGCAGATCAAAATGGGGAGTGGACAGCAGAGTGTTCCAGCAGTCTGCATCAGTGGGGACCTCCCTAATGAACCCTAAGTAAACACTAAGGATTATAGTTAGGATTATAGTTCTTAGATGTTAATTCATAAGTATTTTAATATTGGCAGGCTGACTTCTTTTGTGGACTTAACTAAAAATTCTCTATATCTGCTACATAATTCCTTTGTTGGGGAAGGTTAGAGAGTCAAAGTGGTTTGGAGAAAGTGATTAATCCAGCTTACTCATCATATGACTTGGAAATCTCAGATAAAATTCTATAGATACAATAGAAGATACAAGGCACCAAGAGAAAACTTCTAGGTAGTAAGGTGACCTGGTTTCTGAGATTTTATGAAATCATTATTTAGACATATTCTGAGTCTAGGCCTCAGTTTCATTGTCCATAAAATGAGGGGAAAGATATTACAAAGTGTCAAATTTAGGTTTGATGTAGAGGTATCCAAAAAAGTAGAATAGGCTTCCTCTGGAGGTCGTGGGTTTCCCTGTATTGAAAGAATTCAAGCAGACTTGAAATGTTGTACATGAGAGAACCCTCATCAGGTATAGTTTGGTGAGATGGTCTCCAAGATGATTCTATGATAGCAAGCCCATTTTTCCAGAGCAAAAAGCAATACATATTGTTTTTCTAAGGGATCTTTCTTTTGTAAAACCTCATTAAAAATACAATTTATTTGATTGTAATCAGAGTGAAACAAAAAAGTCTGGGATCCATTTTAGCTCTGATATTGTAAAAACTGGCCAGCTGAGATCCTATGTTCAGTTTCTATTGTTATTCTGTTCACCAAAGGAAAGATGCAAGGAGACCTGTGGTTTCCTTGGAAGCTTTGGATGTAGGAGTCATGATGTTGCTATCCTCTTCTGAGGGTGCACCTCGAACTTCCCTGTCACTAAAGAAGCTTTCTATGGTCCACATCCTTCTCTGTCTGCTCATCTTTCCTGTCTTATACTTGACTTTTAACTCGTTCTTAAAGTAGGACATTGCTTCCAGGATGTACTATCCCAATCTTCATGGAGTCTAAGGTGGTATGATTTAAGGAAGGGCAGGTTCTTCACTCACCTGGCCTGTTCTCTGGTCTGTAGATAACCCCAGGCCAACTTACTAATTAACCAAGCAGCAAAACTTTGTGTGCTGGGGTGTGCCCCTCCCCCACCTGGGACACTGTTACTCAATACTACTGTGGTTTCCTTTTGTAGCTCACTCGATTGACATTTATAATTAATGCAGGTTCAAACCTTGTCTGAAATTTAAAGTCTGAGAGTTTCTTAGAGCATTGATAGATTGAGTGACTTGGCCAGGGTAACACAAGACATTTATATACCACTAAAATTCACAGAATTTTTTGCATATCTTATCTCATTAGCTCTTCACAAACAACCCCTTGTGGTAGCAAAGTAGTCCTTTTTATAGATGAGGAAACTGAGACATAGAGAAGAGAATTAACTTGTCCAAATTATCACAAGGGTGGCAGAATTGGGATTTGCAGTCTATTGTGATTCCAAATCTAGAGCGAACACCCAAATACTTATTGATTTCTGACGTTGGGCAAAGGCAGCTAGGTGGCACAGTAGATAAGAGTGCCAGGTCTGGAGGCAGAAAGGCCCAAGTTAAAATCTGGTCATAGACAGTTACTAGCTGTGTGACCTTGAGCAAGTCACTTATCCCTCTTTGCCTCAGTTTTCTCATATAAAAAATGAGTTGAGAAGGAACTGGCAAACCACTCCAGCATATTTGCCAAGAAGACCCCTAACTGGGTCATGAAGTTGGACACAAATGAAACAACTAAACAACAAACATTGGGCAAGTTGCTTTGGGGAAGAAAGAAGTATAAGGCAAGGTCCCTGACCTTAAGAATTTGAAATCTATTGGGTGACAAGTCTAATATATAATAAGATAGACTATAGTTATATGATGCAGATTATTGGTGCTACAGTTGTTCAATGAGAAACTGAAATGAGATAAATGTGGGCTATTATAGCTTGGAAGATAGGGGATTTGATCTGAGACTTAAAGAACAGGTAAAGTTTGATTAGACAAAGGGGAGAGAGCTGATTCTGTGGAGGAGGATCTATATGGATGATGGCATAGAGATAAAATCTAAGTATAGTACAGTGAAGATACTGATGAAAAGAGTGGAGAGGTAATGATGGCAAAAATGAACTTTAAAGTCATGCATAGTCATTTTGAAAGTTAGTCAGATAACCTGAGATTTGCGCAGTGTAGGAAATAAGAAACCATGGAAGATTTGAGTGAGGGAATGGTGTAACGGAATGTTTTAAGGAAAATGAATCTACCAAAAGCATCTAAATATTGCCTTAACTCAGGTTTTGTTAATGTTTTTGTGTTGAGGACCCCTTTGGAAGTCTGGTAAAGTTTATGGATCCATCCTCAGAATGTTTTTTAGAAGCATGAAGTACATAGTATTACAAATGAAGCCCATTATATTGATAATTACCAAAAACTTTTAGAAATTTCATGTTCTCTTGTGTAAAGGGGCTAAAATTCTAGCTAGTCTGTCTAAAATCCAATGAGTGGTCGCCAATAAATTATAAGCTTTAGCAAGAGTTACTTTTAAGCATTTATTAAGGAGAATAAGAATTTGGTAAAGAGAGAGAGAAAGGCCTAGATTCCTTTATCTATTAAAGGGAGAGAGCATTCCTACCTCCACTCTCCACCAGAGTCCACATGAAAGAGAGCAAGTCAGAGCGCCAGCTTCCCCCTTCTTCCTCCCACTAGCAAACATCACTTCCTGATGCCAAAGAAAAGACACATGGTCTTGCCCTCAGAGACCTTCATGGTCATGGAAGAGCTTTTCTATTGTAAGTCTCCAGCAGGTGGCATCATTCCAATCGTTACACTTGTTAAGAACCCCTGCTTTAACTGAAATATGTAACCTGTGCTCCATATTTTTTTTTTAATCTGTTAAGACAAGGGAATTCAAAGGCCATGGCATTTCAGTGTTATGGGAAATTCAACATAAGGAACTTCTTCCACCAGTGCAGGCTATCAACTTCTCTGCAACTTGTAATTTTAGCACCATATGGATATACTTTAAATATCTTCATGCACAATGATTTAAGCCCAGACATAATTACTAATTCATATCAAGTTCATATCATGTTATTTAAAGACTAAGTGATTTTAAAAGGCCATTTGTTGTTGTTCAGTTGTTTTTCAGTCATGTTGCACTCTTCCTGACCCCATTTGGGGTTTTCTTCACACAGATAATAGAATGGTATGTCATTTCCTTCTTCAGCAGAGTGCTGGGCCTGGAATGGAGAAAACTTATCTTCATGAGTTCAAATCTGGCCTCAGACACTTACTAACCGTGTGACCCTGAACAAGTAAGTCACTTAATCCCATTTGTCTCACTTCCTCATCTGTAAAATGAGCTGGATAAAGAAATAGCAAACCACCAGATCTCCAAAGTGGGGAAAAATGTAGACAGGACACACTTTTAAGTTTAATCTGCATTATTCATATTTTATCAGTCACTTTTTAAAATCTAGATAATCAATGAAACTATAAATCAATCCTATTTTATTAGCATTTATTAATTTCTGAGATGTAAAGGCTCACACTGAAAATTGAAAATTAGTTAGAGCCAGTTCCAGTACACTATTGGTTAAAGTTTGAAAAGCACTTTACAAATATTATCTCATCTTGTTGTCACAACAACCTTGGGAGATAGGTGGCCCTCTATACATAGGTGGCTCCAAACAGGTTTCATTTATTCATCCTGATCTTTTCTACCATCCCACTTTGTAATTCAGGAACCATAATCAAATAAATACCATCACTGCTACTGGAAAATATGAGGCAACCTTCTCCCACTATGGCTCAACTCACCATCTCTTTACCTTTCCAAATCAAAATACTCCTTCCTTGCCACCACTAATTAGAATGTAAGCTTCTTGAGGGAAAGGCTTGTCTCTACTTTTGTATTTCTATCCCTAGTGTTTTGCATATTGTAAATGCTTACTGATTTTTAATTTGTTTATTCAAAGACCAGAGCACCAGAACCCAAACTGTAAATGGTTCTCTCTCAAGGTATAAAGGTTCCAAATAAAGATCCAGTAATCTATGGTACCTGCAATCTGAGGACCAGTCTAGATAAGTTTGGAATGCTCATCATTAGACGGTTGGTCACCAGATAAATTTTTAGCTCCAATTACTGAGTAAAAAAAAACCCAAACCCCAAACAACAACCAACCAACCAAAACCAATAAATAAATAAATAAATCAAAACCCTTCCCTCCCCAAATACCTAATGTGTGGGACAATTATGGATTTGAGTCAGATTAAACTCTGAGGATGGAGTATGAAAGATACCTAGCCACCCCCCACCCCCAATAGCTAGCCTCTTGCTTTGCCTAAAAGTTAATTGCTTGTCAAATTCTCACTGTCTCCTTTTAGTTTTATTGTTGAGATAATGGACTTGGGACAGTTCTGTAAACTTTGGGGATGGGTCTGGGAGATATCCAGTCCCCCAGTAAGTTTTATTACTTGTCACAGTTCTACCAATTAGCACTATTTACTTTACTTCTGCTTAGTTCCCACATGCCAGCTACACCTTAGTTTATGGCCTGTAATAAAAAACTCCCCTCTCACAGGTCAGAACCCCACTCCCTGTCATGATAAATTGCAGTCAGATAAGGGAGTGATTTCTGCCTCCCTCTTTCTTTGACATTCCTCAGACTTGTACCCTTTCCCCTTCTCCCCTTTGTTCTTGGACATGTCTCCATACATGGATCACGAGCTGGGTACACATCTTGGGTGAGACAGGATTGGATGTTATATTGTGAGCTCATCCACCCTAGGTGTACGTGGGGACAGTCCTTTTCAAGATTACTATACAAACCTAGAGGATTGGGCATATCTTTGCAAGACTTCAATGTGTAATTGGGTTTTACCCATCCTCATGAGGATGTAATAAATCTGTCTCTGCTTGACTTGGTGGTCTCCTCGAGTTATTTGGGTAAACTGAGGCAGTTTGTCCCAAACACCTAATGATACATAGATTGCTTGAAAGATCCTTAAGGTAATTTTGAAATCATTTGGGACACCAAGGGATCTGTACTAATAATTGCTTGCTAGCATTTATAGAGCACTTTAAACAGGAGTGTGCTGATAAATGTTTAACAACCAGAGCTCTGAAAAAAAAAATGGAGACAGGACACAATTTTAAGTTTAATCTGCATTATTAGCATTTTATCCATTACTTTTGAAAATCTAGACAATCAACGAAACAACAAATCAATCCCCTGTTTTATTAGCATTTGTTGATTTCTGAAATGTAAATGATCTCAGTGAAATTTTAAATTGGTTGGCGTGAACACCAATACACCACTGGTTAAGGTTTGAAAAGCACTTTACAAATATTATCTCATTTCATTGTCACAGCAACCTTGGGAGATAAGTACTATTATCCCTGTTTTACAGATGAGGAAACTGAGGCTGAGATGTTAAGTGACCTGCCCAGGGTCACAGAGCTAGTAAGTGGCTGAGACTGGAATTGAACTCAGGTCTTCCTGATTTTAGATCCACTGTACTCTATCCACTTTGCTACCTAGTTGCCTAAGTTCTATGAGTTCATCAATGTGGTTAATTCCCTCCAGTGATGAAGACTGATACCCATTATTATACCCCCCATCCTGTTTAAGTTTCTTTTATGTCCCCCCCCCCCCTTAATTTGCCAGGAGGTCTAATCAATATGCTGGGAACTGTCCTCATGTTCTCTTGACATTGTATGAATTCTAATGGACCATATAGACTTTCCCAGGGCTGTCCCTTGTTCTTGCCATATGACTGGCCCATCTCTTTTTTCCAATTAATTATTTCTTTGATGACATCTTTCAGGCCAGAGGTGTCCAAAAGAGTGACATTTTTGCAGCCTGAACTAGATAAAAAGGTAGTTGGGAAATATTTAACAAAATAAATAAAAACACAATAAAACAGATAATATTAATAAGGGGTTTTCTAAATCAATATGCATCCCTTAGGGATACTTATATTTGGTCTAGTGACCCACCTCTTTCTATATGAGTTAGACACCACTGCTTTGCTTTGAATTATTCCCAGCAAATTTCCTTTCAACCTTTACTTTCAATCAATGAATGTGATCACTTCCTTCATGTAATGGCCTTTCTCAAAGGATTTTAATCAACCAGCCAATTAATAACACCAGCAACTTTTATACGTTGTTCTATAAAGGTGAAAAGGCAATATATTAATTTATTTCCATGAAAATATAACACAAAAGTCATTCAAAAGAAAGATGTAATCAGTAGTTTATGGGCATGCCAAGCAGGCCAGTGATTATCTATCAGCTTGAGGCTCCCCTCCAACCCATTCCCCCTGAAAAGTGTGTAGGAAAGCTATAGCTGAAGTGTAAACATCTATTCCTGAAAGAATTCTCCTGGCAAAGTCCAGTGCATAAAACATTCTTTTGTTTCCAGCTTATTCATTTAGCTCTTCAGAATCTATTTTCAGATATCACTGGTTACAACTTGGTTGGTTTTCTGTCTCTGATCAGTCACAGTTTATTGTTTAACAAGGAAAAGTCACACTTTTCCCTTTGGCAAAGTTGGTCCCCTTAAATGTGACACAGGTATAATAACATTGAACAAGCATAAATTACAGAAGAAAAATAACATTTTAAAATCTAAATATACTATAGATTTATAGATTACTATAGAATAGTAATAAAAACATGTAACAATCCAAAAGATTGATGGGATGCCAACACATACTTCAATCAAATGTTACTGAGCGGGGAGGCTTTTGTCAGAGTGGGAACACATTCTCCTGATCACAGTAAAATGACCTAAGATGACACAGCAGAATACAAAATGATCGATTCTTCCTCTTAAAAAAGATACTGTGGCTCCTACTCCCCTTCTGAGTAGGTTCCAGCTTCAGAAATGAATGGAATGTTTTAACAGGAGGAACCAGTTACCCAAGAACCTGTAATATTTCCTTTCAAGGTGATTGGCTGGTTTCCTTACATACTCCCTTCAATTCTTAGTCTCAAGCTGGTCCCCTAACCTGAAGCCTCCATGGTCTGAAAACAAATCTAGGAAACTCAGGTGTGGATACCTTAAACCCTGACTGCATCACACTTAAAGAATGAGGTTCTCCCATTCTCTAGAACCGCTATAATTTCTAACACTGAGCTAACTGCTCGATTGTTTTTCAGGCTCTTAGAATCTTCTTCCTGTGAATGAACGCCCAGTCACTCTTTTTTGCCTTATTACAAGGAAGGTAAAAAGGAGAATGAAAACAAAATCTGTACTGTTTTGTATTATTATTAGCTGACACTATCTGACAAAGCTATTTTATACTGGCCCAAGGTAAAGCTCTGCTAGACAGAGTACAATCTATTCTCTGGGATACTATTATTAAGAAGGTATGGAAGGAATCACAGAAAGGTGTAGTGATTAGCTCTGATTCCAGAGAGTACAAGCAGCACTTAAGAATTTACTCCTTTGCAAATCACACAAAATATAAAAAGTGCACTGTCTTCCCCATACACACAGAGAAGAAACTCATGCTTCAGTGAAGTTGAAATTTTCTTCATTTCACAGCTGCTCTACAGCAAATACCCAGGCTGGCATCACAACTCCATGCTCATTGGGTAAATATAAAAGAGAGCCAAGGACACAGAAAATCCTAGAATTTGTAATGGAGAAAGAACAATTTCACAGACTTTCTTTTTTCAATGAAGCAGACATCATTCAGTGTTTCAAGCCTTGCTCTACCCTTTGCTGGAGACATTAAAAATACACATTCTCTATAGATTACAGAAAACCAAAGACACCCGAACTAAAGAACTAATGTATGGCCCCAATTCCATCAGCCTGGGTTTGGGGAACAGAGAGCCAGATTATCTAGTTATTGTTAAGCATGTAGAAAGAACATAGAATCTGTCTTTCTCACTGTGGCACTGTTATAAACCAGAAATAATTCCTTCCTGGAGGTGAACTCCTTCTACTTTGTCACACATGCAGGAACAGGAGCATTAGGCTTTTCCCTTTATATTCCACCATGCTTTGGATATTTGATGATGTGTAGATATAACAACAGTTGTAGTATCAAAAAGTCACAGACACCCAACCAATCTATCCTCTTTGTTTGGAAACTGGCTTCTGCTTTGGCCAGTGTTTCTTCTTGGGTGGCCAAAATGTAGTCATTTTAGAGCTAGTTCTTGAAAACTGTGACTTGCTAAAGACAGCTCTTTAGGGAATAAAGAACTTCCTTTCCAAACAGAAAGTCATTAATTAAGCTTTTGTTTCTGTCTTGACTCTCTTGAATTCCAAGTAAGGGAGGATCAAAGATACCAGCTTGATTGTATCCGAGTTTCACTTTGGTTTAAGGCTCTCTCTCTGAGCCTCAGCTCCAGGCATTCTAAAGTAAGTGGATATGTTTTAAGCTCGAACTTGTTAGCAAACATATTTGGGGAGTCATAGAGCCACTTTAAGTCACCGTTTCCAAAGATGCAAATATCATGTATGTAGTGGCCTGCAAATGAAGAGAGAGCAAGAAGAAAATAGTTAAAACCCAACATTTGTTTTCAAAGGATTTTTTCTTGGTTTGTAGAAGCATTTTTTTTTTTACTCCTTGCCCACTTGGTGCCTAGCACCATTTAAGGTACTATGCAAATACAAGGGAAGTACAACATTATGATCCATGTCTATGGGAAGCTTACAATCTTAGAAAAGACATGGGTTCACAGATTAAAACTTAAATAATATAATACAATAAGCCAATGGCTTTTGAGTGGTGCTTGTTAGAAGTACCTAACAGTGTGGAGAGGGGGAAAATCACTATAGACTAATGTGTCCAGCAAAACTAAATGGGGGGGAGTGATTTTCTTAGAGGATTGAGAGTATCTGGCTAGATGGGAAGGGTATTGGGGAATGACATGACCAAAAGCCAGGGGGAATAATGTGTATAGAGTTATAGGGCAAAAAAAAGTACATTAGCATTTAATATTTGGAAGGAACTTGAAACAATGTATAACTTAATGTTGTATAAATGTCAGCTACTACCGTTATTCTTATAGGTCATCTGGTCTAAAACCTTTAA
Source organism: Dromiciops gliroides (assembly GCF_019393635.1). Lineage (NCBI taxonomy): Eukaryota > Metazoa > Chordata > Mammalia > Microbiotheria > Microbiotheriidae > Dromiciops > Dromiciops gliroides. The sequence goes on along the minus strand of NC_057861.1, from coordinate 172,202,151 downwards.
TTTGCAGGAAAAAAAATAAGCTCAGAAAGAGTGACTTGTCCAAGGTTACATAACTATTAGTGCATTCAGAATTTCTGGACCATTATAATTGTGTAGAATAGTAGATGGAAAGGCAAGCTGAATCTAGATTGTAAAGGGCCTTAAATGTCAGACTAAGGAACCTGAATTTTATTTTGTAGATAATAGCGAGCCATTGAAGGTTTTTGAGCAAGAGAATTTTAGGAAAGTGGTATTTTCAGAAAATGAGTTTGTCAGGGCTATATAGCTGGGAAAGACTGAGAATTCCATTACAATAATCAAGGTTGGAAATAATAAGGGCCAAGATGGGTACATCAAGAATAGAAAGGAAAGGATAGATGTAAGGAAAATTATGAAGAATAAGACTTGGTGACTAATTTGGTGACTTATCCCTGGAGATAAGTAAATGGGAATGTAATTCAGTGGAGTAATAGGGACTGAAGTTAGATTTGATAGTAATGAATTAGACATGAGAAAAGGAAGCAGAACATCTTAGGAATTTGGTGGTAAATGGGAGGGAAAAATAAGATGACAGCTTGAGAAGCAGTAGAGTAATGATTAGTTTTTTTAGAGGGGCTAAAGACAGGGACACTTGAGCATATTTGAAGGCAGAGGGGAGAAACTAGAGGCCAGAAAAAGAAAGGTCAAGATTCCAGAGTGTATGAGGGGAGACATGATTGGTAAAATGGATATTGACAGCCTGAGAGGAAGAGGGATATATCATCTGTAAAAGCAGAGAGGACTGAAGCTCTCCCTACATCAGTGCATGCTCCACAGTCACCAAAGTGATTTTCCTGAAACACTGATCTGCATCACTCACTCACTCAGTAGCTCCCTGTGCTACTGAGGATCAAATATAAATTCTCTTGTTTCTCTTTTAAAGCTCAATCACACGGGGCGGCTAGGTGGCACAGTGGATAAAGCACAGGCCCTGGATTCAGGAGTACCTGAGTTCAAATCTGGCCTCAGATACTTAACACTAGCTGTGTGACCCTGGGCAAGTCACTTAACCCCAATGGCCTCACTAAAAAAACAAAAAAACAAAAAACCAAAACAAAACAAAAAGCTCAATCACAACCTTGCCTCAACCTAGTCCCATTGGATATCATACCGTTTCCTGCAATTGAGGTAAATTGGTCTAATCTATGTTTTACATTCAAGATGCTCTTTCTCTTGCCTTGTGCTTTTGCACCACTTGTCTCCCAGATCTCAAAGGCAATATTTCTGAAACCTCTTGCTTCACAGAATGCCCTCAAGCATGATCTATCACCTGAAGCCTTTCTTGGTCTCTTCAACTGCTAGAGCCCTCCCTTCCAAACTCTCCTGTACATAACTACTTTTTAGTTCGTCATTTGTTCTCTTCATATTTATTCTGTATACATTTACATATATTTACTGGTTGTGTCCTCTATTAGAATGTATGCTCCTTTCAAGTGGAGATTGTTTCATTCATTGAGGCAGCTGGTGACACTGTAGGTAAAGCAGCAGGCCTGGAGTCAGGATAGACCTGAGTTCAGATTCAGCCTCAGACACTTATTAACTGTGTGATGCTGGGCAAGTCATTTATTTCCATTTGCTTCAGTTTCTTCAACTGTAAAATGGGAAAAATAGTAGCTTCTTCCCGGGATTATTATAAGAATCAAATGAATTATTATTTAGCATTTAGCACGATGCCTGGCACATGGTGAGTGCTATATAAATGATAGCTATGATTATTCTAATTACTAATTGTACTGGTATCCCTAGCACCTAGCCTGATACTGTCATTTTTCTGTTGTGTCCAATACTTTGTGATCCCTTTGGGGGGGGGGGTAATTCTTGTTTTTTTTTTTTTTTTTCAGGGCAATGAGGGTTAAGTGACTTGCCCAGGGTTACACAGCTAGTAAGAGCCAAGTATCTGAGGCTGGATTTAAATTCAGGTCCTCCTGGATCCAGGGCCGATGCTTCATCCACTGCACCACATAGCTGCCCCCATGGGCAGTATTCTTTTGTTGTTGTTGTTGTTGTTTGTTTTTTGTAGGGCAATGGGGGTTAAGTGACTTGCCCAGGGTCACACAGCTAGTAACTGTCAAGTATCTGAGGTCGGATTTGAACTCAGGTCCTCTTGAATCCAGGGCTGGTGCTTTATTCACTGCGCCACCTAGCTGCCCCACTATGGGCAGTATTCTTGACAAAGCTACTGGAGTGGTTTGACATTTTCTTTTCCATCTCATTTTACAAAAGGTAGATACATAATAAATACTTATTGAATGATTGCCTGGAGAAATACACTGGGGAAACAAAAAAAGTATGTAAAATAGCTGCTGAGCATCAATGAGATCTCATTTGAAGGCAATGGCCCATCTCTGAATGGGTTTGATAAGAACAACAATGAAGCTGACCACTATGATACAGGCTGTATAAGAGAGTCAAATATATTCAAAAGTGAGTTAATAGATTTCATAAATCTAGAAGAATTGGATTATAGCACAGACTATACTGAGTATGTGTGTGTGTATGTATGACAACAAAGCAGGAGGAAGTGTTAATGGCACAGCCTTTTAAGTGTAGAGAAATGGACTATTGGTGGTGGATTAGGGGCAGCTAGGTGGCACAGTGGATAGAGCACCAGACCTGGAGTCAGGAAGACTCATCTTTGTGAGTTCAAATCCAGCTTCAGACACTTACTAGCTCTATAACCTTGGGCAAGACATTTAACCCTCTTTGTCTCAGTTTCTTTATCTGTAAAGTGAGCTGAAGAAAGAAATGGCAAACTACTTCAGTATCTGCCAAGAAAACTCCCAAAGAGGTCTGAAATGGTGGAACAAGAACAGCAAGCAATGCTAGGGAACAAGGAGCAGTCTAGTATTTTCTGTTCTCTCTTTGAGGTTAGGGTTGACAGAGAAGATGAGTCTTCTACGGCAGAGAGTAGAGAGTTACTGTGTATCTATTGGGGACAGCCAGTTCTTGTGATGTGAGGAAAAGGTTGAGGGTCAAGGTGTGGTTTTCCACAGTGTAGTAGAGTTCTTCAAGCTTCAATAGAAATGGCAGGTAGGACTGGATGCCTAACAGGTGAGGCTGAGTGGAGATAAGGCTGGTTTGGATTAAGAGTGTGGTAGAGGGGAGAGAGAAGAAAAAGAGGAGGATAGGGCAGGGTGGGGTAAGGTAAGAGAACCAGTAAGTATGAATATCAGGAATAAGGAAACTAAATTTGGAGGCAAAAGAGGTCATAGTTTTACTTGAGGAAATTAAACAGTAAATCTGAAGGGTATTTGGGAGAAAGAAGTACACACACAAACACAGATGAAGTCCAAAATTAATATTCTGAACAGAACAGTCATGATGTTCCCTTTCTGTATAGTTGGTTATGTAATGGTCCTTTCTTCATTGTTCCTAATTCCAAAACTTCCCCTCTCCCAATGCCATAAACAAAGCTAGTTCCAAGGAACCCTATGTGCCACAGGCATTATATCACCCTGTGCCAACAGGATCACACCAGCATCTTCCAAAGCACATTTCCTGTTCTAAAGGTCCACAAAGGAAGTGACTGAAAGAAGGGGAGTTCCTGTCACTGAGAGGAACAAAGAAAAGTCATTAATAAAAATGGAGAAGGGCTTCATGACTGGCTAGATCAGGTAGTGTGGTGGAAAAGAAAAGAACTGGATCTCTTATTCTGCCCTCCAACCCTGCCCAAGCCTAATGGCTACCTAAAACCTACAGAGGATAAGAGGGGAAGAAAAAGAATAGCAAATCAATCATGTATCTCAGAAGCAAGTGATCAATTGTAGTCATCTCTAGGTATACACATTCAAGGAGAAGAATGACCTGAAGCACTATTTTCCTGGTATCTCCCTAGAACTTCCAGGCCTTTAGAGACTGTCTTTTCAAACTATGAATTAGAGTGATGGATGATTTGGTTGAAAGGCATTGACTGGTAACTCAGTTCTTCCGATATCTACTTTGGTGTTTTATTCTACAAACCCCATTTCTGCAAATATATCAAAAGGATGCACTTTGCTCACACACAAAATGCCTCTTATATTTGATTATATCATGTCTCCATTATAACATAACATATTATATTATATGTTACATATTAATCACACAAAAATGTCTATTATAATCAATTATATCGTGTCTATTATATTTTTATTATATGATAAATTAATAATACTAATATATTATATTAATGTAATAGATTGCCTATTGTTCTATATTATACATGTTGTCTATGTATTATATTATAAAATGTCTCTATTATAATCAATCAAGGAATCAATATGTATTTATTGAGTACCAACAGTGAAAGGCAATGTGCCAAGTTCTAGGGTCACAAAGACAAAAGTAAAATAATACCTGCTCTAAGGGAGTTACTCTAGTGGAGGAGACATGTACATTCATAGTAGGTATATACCAGATAGTTACAAGCTCCTTTTGAGGATAAGACGCTGGTAATTGGAGGATATCAGAGAAGGCATTGTGTAGAAAATGGTGTTTGAGATGAGTCAATTTTGATTAGTCAATTTGTCTAGCAAATTGAGGACTCTGTAAGAAATTAATATTTGTCTCTTGGGGGCAGCTAGGTGGTGCAGTGGATAAAGCACCAGCCCTGGATTCAGGAGGACCTGAGTTCAAATCCGGCCTCAGACACTTGACACTTACTAGCTTTGTGACCCTGGGCAAGTCACTTAACTCCCATTGCCCCACCAAAAAAAAATTTGTCTCTTATATTTAATGACTAATTATTTTATTAGGACCAAAGTTTTTTCCCTTTTCTACTTCCTCATTGAGAAACCAACCAGTGTGAGAAATTTCTCTTAAGAGATTTAGACAGGCTAAGATGTAATCAGACAGAGGGCGGCTAGGTGGCGCAGTGGATAAAGCACTGGCCTTGGATTCAGGAAGACCTGAGTTCAAATCCAGCCTCAGACACTTAACACTTACTAGCTGTGTGACCCTGGGCAAGTTACTTAACCCTCATTGCCCCTAAAAGGAAAAAAAAATTAAAAAAAAAAAAGATGTAATCAGACAGTCAAAGAAATTCTAGGTTTGGGATAATGAGTGTACTTTTCCTCACTGTGTTTGTTCAGACAGGGGCCAAGGGAAAATGTTGATTTTCCCCATTATCAAGACAGGTGATATGGAAATTTATGGCTCTTTGTCCAAGATAACCTAAGTCATGTACCCCAAGATAGTCTACCTCCCATTTGATTAAACAATCAGAGGTGATTAGGAATCCCTCAGGATCACCTCCTCTTTGAAGGGCATATAAACTGTGACCCCATTGACATTAGGGGTCTTTGTTCTAAGAGAGACCTCAAATGACCATTCTTTTATTAATAACCTGCTGGCCTTATTAACAAAATGATTAAATTACCCAGAAACAATATTTCTTAAATTTTTAATCATTATAACCCTAAGAGGCAGAGGTGAAGAGAGACTGAGTTCTAGGCACGAGCGATGGCTATTGCAGAGGCACAGAGATAGTAGATGTAATATCATATATAAAGAACAGTGAGAAGATTAATTTGGCTAGACCAAAGGGTATGGGAAGGGGAGTAATGTGTAGCAAGACTGGAAAAGTAGGGTAGTGCCAGGCTGTAAATGGCTTTAGTGCCAAATAGACAAGTTTATATTTGAATTTCTGAAGTAACAGATAGCCCCTGAAGTTTACTGAAAATCACTTTGGCAGCTAACTATGTGGAGGAGGGAATGGAGAAGGGAGAGAAACAATTAAGGAGACTTGCAATAATTTAGATTGAAGGTGATGAGGGCCTGAATTAAGGTGGTAACTTTGTGAGTAGAGAGGATTGGATGATAGAGGTGTTGAAGAGGTAGAAATTATAAGATCTGAATGAAATCTATATATAAGGTGAGAGTGAGGAATGTGAGGGTGAGGGTGACTGAAATAGAGAACCTGGTTAACTGGAAGGATGGTAGTAAAGAAGGAGCCCTCAACAGAAATAAGAAAGTTTAGGAGAGAGATAGGTTTGAAGATGAGGATAATGAGTCCCATTTTGAACATGCAGAATTTGAGGTGCATGATAAGAAAATGCAGTTAAGATGACACAATTACCATGACAGCCTCCATGCTCTTTTTCCATGTCATGCCACTTTATAGCTCTGAGGTTTCCTTCCCAGGATGCATTTGGCATGGATCCAGGAACACCTGTAATGTGGATAAAGGAGAAAATCAGAAATAAGACACTTGGGGGGGGGGGGGAAAGATGGTTAAAGATTAGAATCAGGCTATAGAAAAATGGAATCTGCTTCTTTACACTCTTCATTAACCAGAATATTAATGTTTCACTGATGACCAGTAGAAAGTTTATGAAATAAACAGACTGAGATGTAAGGTTCTAAGCTTCCTTTTATACTATTGAATTGTTTTTCTTTTCAGGGGTAGAGGGGGAGGAAGGAGGAAGAGGTGGACTGGACCTGTGCTTTCATAAGCATAGTGATGAATTCTCATGATTGATGTAATGACTAGCTTATTGTACCCTTTAAAAAACTTGCATTATATGCGACCGAAAAAAAATGTCTTGAAATCCTATGTTTTGGTTAAAAACTTGAAATTCTATGGCCTAAAACCATAATACAGACAAATAAGTGGTGAGATTCTGCTTAGTCTTTGACTAATCTCTTCTCATAGTTACTTTCAGTCCTATTAGACATATTTCAGTGCTGGATGGGGGTAACAAATAGGTTATAGGAACCTATAAAGCTGGAAGTAACCTCCAAGGTTATGTAGTATAACTTCCTCATTTAAAAGGTGAGAATACTGTGGCCCTGGGAACTCAAGTGAAGTGCCCAATGTCACACGGAGGGAAAGGGTCACAGATGAGATTTAGTCTTTGAATTTAGAGTTTTTCACGGTCCCACACAGCCTGTATAATATACTCTTCAATTCAATAAACTTTTACTAAGTAGCTACTATCTACAAGGCCCTGTACTAGGTAATAGGGATAAAAGATAAAATAAGAGAAATGGACTGGTAAAATGGGAAAAGGTGCTGGTTCTGGGGACAGAACATTTTGGCTCAAGTGCTGGCTGTATGTCCCTGGGTGGGTCTTTTAATGTCTGAGACTCATTTTTGTCATGTGTGAAATATAGGAAGCTATTTGGAATATATAGGTCAAAGGGATATGAAGAAGAAAATGCTTTTCAAACCTTAAATACTGTAAAATGTCATTATTTTTAAGATATAGATCCTGCCCTCAAGGTACTTACCGCAAAATGTGGCATAATCCATGCACAAAAAGAAAAATTATAAAAGGCAGAATGTGCTAAAGAAGTACAGATTGTGCTATGAGGAGTCTGAAGAGGGTGTAATGTTAAACATCATGACTAGAATAGGATGCTGGTAAAAGTTTGAACTAGGATTTGAATTCACATCTTCCAAGACTCAAAGCCTGGCACTCTTTTCATTTTGTCAATGCCTCTATGGTGCCATTATTCCAGAGAGAGACAGAGACAGAGAGAGAGATGGAGAGAAAGACAGATAGACAGACAGATAGACACATACATACATTGATCAAAAAAAAAAAAGGTTAACCTAACAAATGTTTCTTGCTCATCTTGTTTAAAAATAATCTTGAGAGTACTATATCAAGACCTATATTACAAAGCAGAAGTCAACAAAACCATCTGGTATTAGTTATAAAAAAACCAACATACATGAGCGTGCCTGAGCACAGTGTGTGTTTGTGTGTGTGTACGTGCACATGCGCACGCATGCATAAATCAATAGAATCAGAAACAATATAAATTACTTAGGAATAATCTCAGTATTTGATAAAAACTGCCAGGAAAAGTGGAGAGCAATCTAGCAGAAATTAGGTCTTATAAACATATTCCACAATATATTCTAAATGGATATGCAACCTTAATATTAAAAAAAATAGAAAAGAAGCAGATCATTACTTGCTCACAATTATAGCTAGGAGATGTATCTCTCTCTCTCTCTCTCTCTTTTTTTTTTAGTGAAGCAATTGGGGTTAAGTGACTTGCCCAGGGTCACACAGCTAGTAAGTGTTAAATGTCTGAGGCCCGGATTTGAACTCAGGTACTCCTGACTCCAGGGCCGGTGCTCTATCCACTTTGCCATCTAGCTGCCCTGAGATGTATCTCTTTAACCAATGAAAAGATAGAAGTAATTACCAAAAATAAAATGGAAAACTTTGATTACATGAAACTGAAAAGCTTCTATACAAACAAAATTAATGCAACTAGGAAAAGAAGGGAAGTGGTTGAATGAGAAAAAAAAAACAAATTTTTTTGTTAAGGGTTTGATATCCAAGATACATAAACAATTTATTCTTATATATGACCAAAAGCCATCCCCCAATAGGTAAGTGGTCAAAGAATATAAACAGTTCTCAAAAGAACTGCAAATTATTAACATTATGAAGGAAGGCTCTAAGTTATTACTAATAAGAGAAATGCAAATCGGAACAACCTTGAAGTTTCCCTTCACACCCTGCAAATTGGGAAAGATGACAAAAGATGGGAATAGTCAATGTTAGAGGAATTGTGGGAAGGAAAATAAGGGTGCTAGTACAATGTTGGTAGAATTATAAACCAGTATGACTGTTTTGGAGGACAATCTGAAATAGTGCAAATAAAGAATTGAAATTTCCATGCCCTTTGACCCAAAGATTCTGTTGCTATACTTGTGCCCCAAGGAAGCCATTGAAAAGAGAAAAGTCTCCATATATACCCAAAATGTTTATAATAGCACTTTTTGTGATGACAGAGTTGAAAACAAAAGTTGGTGCCCATTTATTGGGGAATGGCTGAATAAACTATGGTACATGAATGTGATGTTCTGTAAGAAATAAAAAATGATAAATACAGCAAAGTACAGAAAAGTGTATAATGAAGTTAAGCAAGGCCAAGAAAACAATAAGCATAATTTCAATAATGTAAAAGTAAAGAACAACATTATATATATTAAAACCGAATGTTGGGGCAGCTAGGTGGCACAGTGGATAGAGCACCAGCCCTGGAGTCAGGAATACCTGAGTTCAAATCCGGTCTCAGACACTTAACACTAGCTGTGTAACCCTCAGCAAGTCACTTAATCCCAATTGCCTCACTAAAACAAAACAAAACAAAACAAAAAACAAACAACTGAATGTTGCAAAATTATAAAGAACAAGCATTATTGAAAAGAAGACTCCTAACCCACTTTTTTTGTAGAAGTGGGAGGTGTAAGATGCACAAACATGGCATATTACACCTATTTTCAGACTTTTTCAGCATATTGTTTTAACTGATCCTGATTTTTTTTCCTCATCTTTGTCATTAGAAACACACTATTCTATATGAGATGGCTCTCTGGGAGGGATAGGAGAGGGATGCTGGGAAAAAACTATGATGATACAAAAGACATCGACAAAAATTTATTTAAATATATTATGTCTAGATTCTTGACTAATTTCATTTCTTGACACTAAATGAGGTTGGGACTAAGATATCTAATTATGGCATGAGGCACAAAAGGGGAAAAAACATATGTACTAAAGACAGACCTCTGAGAAAATTAAACTTAATAATAATAATAATAATAATAATAATAATAATGTGTGATCCCTAGCACTCCTGAAACATTGTTGGTAAGGAATGTGCTTAGAATTATCTTTTTCAGGGGCGGCTAGGTGGTGCAGTGGATAGAGCACCGGCCCTGGAGTCAGGAGTACCTGAGTTCAAATCTGGCCTCAGACACTTGACACTTACTAGCTGTGTGACCCTGAGCAAGTCACTTAACCCCAATTGCATCACTAAAAAAAAAAAAAAGAATTATCTTTTTCAACAGTAATATACAAAGAAACCAACCTCTCTCAATCTGCCAGCTGAACACTTACTCTTCCTAGACATTGGTTCACTAATCCCTCTCATCTAGTTTCACCTCTTTTAGATGTAGATTAAATGCCCTCATTGCTGCCTCACAAAACCCTCATTCTTATTTCTGCATGCAGCTGAAGGGTCAGGTCTGAAGCTCAACAGAAATGCCAAGATTGGAGGTATAGATCTGAGAGTCATCTACAAAGAGATTCATGCAACATGGTTCTTTCAGGATTTGGAGAAAAAAACTATTGGACATGCTACAAGGTTTGGATCATTTAATGCAGAGTAGACCAAGGATAGAGGTATTTGAATCCCATCAATCACAAGTTCATCTACTGAGCCTCCTATCGATCCCAGAGTTAAAATCCTTAGGCCCAGAACAAATGCAGGCTTATTTTTGTTAGGGACATCACCACCCTTAAGAGTCATACTTGACTCCGTTTTCCTTGACCTCAGTCATCAGTTAGTTCCCGGTTCTTACACCATAGATTCTACAAAAGAGCTTCTAAAGTTGGTATCTTTAAGTCAAGACTATCTGCCCATATAACCATCAGGCTTCAGAAGCCCAAGTGGCTCCCGGTGGTCTCTAAGACTGGGGTTCTTAACCTCTGTTGAGTCATGCACCCTCCCACCCCAGCCCCAGCCTTTGGCAATCTGGTGAAGCCTAGGAACTCTTCTCAGAATTATATTTTCAAATACATAAAACATACAAGATTACAAAGGAAACCAGTTACAATGAAATTAATCTATCTATCTACCCATTCATACCCACACTCACATATTTTAAACAGTTTCCAAATCCCAGGTTAATAACCCCTGCTCTAGGATAAAATACTTTTACTTGACATTTTTTTTCTTAAACCTTAAATTGTTTTTTCAATTACATGGAAAAACAATTTTTACATCCTTTAAAAATGTTTTTAGTTCCAAATTTTCTCTCTTCCTCTCTCCCCTGGCCCCTCCTTAAGAAGGTAATCAAATTGTACAGTCATGCAAAACATATTTTCATATTAGTAATGTTGTGAAAGAAAACACAAAAAAACCCTAAGAAAAATAAAGTAAAAAAAATGCTTTGATCTGCATTCAGATTCCATCAGTTCTTTCTCTGGAGGTGGATAGCATTTTTCTTCATAAGTCCTTCAGCATTGCCTTGGATCATTGTAATACTAAGCATAGCTAAGTCATTCACAGTTGATCATTTGTACAATGTTGCTGTTACTGTATACAATGTTCTCCTGGTTCTGCCCACTACGCTTTGTATCAGTTCATGTAAGTTGTTGGCATTTTAAATGATCCTAGCCTATTTTTCCAGTCTTATTACCTATTATTATGTTATTACCCATTCCCTTTCATATACTCAATTTTCTAGCCAAACTGGCCATCTTGCTGTTCCTCACATGTAACATTTTATTTCCTGCTCTGCCCCTTTGCATAGGCTATTTTTTATGCTTAGAATTGCATTTTCTCCTCACATCTGCCTCCCACAATACCTTACTTCTTTATAACTTGGTTCAAGACCACCTCCTATGTGAGGCATTCCCTAATCCTCACAGCTGCTAGCTTGAGGATTAATAATTACTTGATTTGGGGCAGCTAGGTGGTGCAATGGATAGAGCATCAGCCCTGGAATCAGGAGTACCTGAGTTCAAATCCGGCCTCAGACGCTTGACACTTACTAGTTGTGTGACCCTGGGCAAGTCACTTAACCCCAATTGCCTCACCCCCCCCAAAAAATTACTTGACTTATGTAAGGTCTAAAATTACATGTCTAAAATCTAATGAGTGGTCGTCATAAATTAGAAGCTTTAGCAAGAGTTTAGCCTTTTAAGTATTTATTAAAGTGTATTAGAAGTTAGTGAAGAGAGAGAGAGGTAAAACAGCCTTTGTCTAGCTACCTAAGAGCCAGCATCTGTCCTCCCACCAAGCCCCAAGTCTGGAACCGAAAGACCCTTGCTTCTCCCTGGCTTCTCTCAGAAGTCGCCTGTGAAACAGGAAACAGGGCCATCCACACACACAGCTCCAAGCTAATTGGGTGGTAGCACCAATTGACATGACCCAAAGGCAGCAGACATCACTTCCTGACACCAATCTGACCTTTGAAACCTCCAGAGGTCATCTCATGCTTTCTCCTCATGGCGGAGCTTCCCTGCAATATCTTTCTCAGCAGGTTGGTAGTGCTCTGATTCTCACACTTATTATCATCAAAGACTAAGACATTGAGGAAACAACTGTTAAATTTGTGAAACTGGCCTTTTCCAAAAAATTTACCTTACTACCTGTCCATGTAATAAGCCATTTCCTCCTCCCCCTTCATTGATTCTAGGGACCCACTGTAGTTTAGCAAAGGGACACTACTTACAAAAAAACAAGCACAGATGTCTTGCACAGGGCATCATATATACATATACATATGGACAGCTAGGTGGTATGACGATTAAAAATATGAGACATAATTTCTGGCTCATTTAATCACATTATTAATAGGCCATCAGGTTATTAATAAAAGGATGATCATTGGCCATCTCTCTCAGACCAAAGAACCCTCATGGCAGTGGGGTCACTGTTTATATATCCTTTTAACTGTAGGAGATCCATCACATAATAATCAAATCTAATTGGTTGACATGATTTGGAGGTGTGACATATTAAAATGAATTCTAGGGATATATGACTTAGGTCTCTCACATCTTTGCAAGAATGACATCAAAGAAAGAGCCTTAAAAAAAAGAAAGAAAGAAAGAAAGATCCTAGACCCCACCCAAGTTGATGGGGACACAATGGTTCCTGCAGGCCAAATCTCATCAGTAAAGTCCTACGGCTATCCACACAAACTGTCTCCATCCAAGATCTGTCGCCACCCAAGACTCCTTTTACCTGGATGGATCTTACTTTCTTGGAGAACTTAGACTTTCAAGTGGGTTGGTGGGAGAGAACGAATTAATAAAGAAAGATGGAGAGATCACTGGGTCTCCTATGATATCAGTTATTAATAATTATTTGTCACAGTGGCACAATGAATACAGTGCCAGGCCTGGAGTCAGGAAGGTGATCACAAATACTTACTAGCTGTGTGACCCTGGGCAAGTCACTTAACTAAGTTGTCTCAGTTTCCTCATCTGTAAAATGAATTGGAGAAGGACATGGCAAACCACTCCAGTATCTTTGCCAAGAAAACCCCAAATGGAGTCATGAAGAGCCAAACACGATTGAAACAGCTGAACAGCAACAAAAACGCAAAACTGCCTTCACAGGACTGTGATGAGGAAGGTACTCTGAAAGCCTTAAATTATTTTAAAATGTGAGGTATTGTTGTGACTAAGAAAGAGGAAGTCAGTTGAAGCAATTCTTCAAGGAAAAGGTGCTTCCTGGAGATAGCCACCCAGGGAAGGGAGGGAGCTCTAACAATTGAGGGGATTAGAAAAGGCCTCATGGAGAAGATGGAACCTAAAATGAACCTCAAAGGGAGTGTCAAAGAAATAATCCAGTGTAGCTCTTCATCAGCAAGGTGGCTGATGGGAGGAAGAAGCCTTCCAGGATGGGGACAAAAAGGCAAGTTGCTTCAACATCATGAAAATGTGGAGCTACCTCTGATCTCCCCCAGAGGAAACTCAGGGATTAAGAAAATATAGAAACATAGACTTAGAAATGGAAGAGATCTTGGAAGCTATCAGATCTGATCTCACCCTTTTATAAATGAGAAAACTGAGGTACGGGGAGGTTAAATGATTTGTCAAGGCTTAACACAGGTGTTAAGTAAGTGTGTGAGGCAGAATTTGAACTCAAGTCTTCATGGCTCCCAATTCCAGGATTTCAGCCATCTATTTAGACCACTACCACTGCTGTTGGGATACAAGATAAAGATGTGGCCCCCAATAAATAACAAATAAACTCAGGCCTCTCACAGACCTATTGAAGTCAAATGGGTAATAATACAATTCTGGCTAATCAGATGCTGCTCCTGTAGTATCTCTGGATATGAGCCTGCCAGGCAAGTCTGTATGTCCAAAGACCAAGCTAGGACTGGGAGAGAAGATTCACCAATGTCTCCCAAGCAGTAGTACTAGAAATGATCTGTCAGAATGCTTCACCAGTGTGTTTTCCAGTAACCAACACAGGCTCTTCTCCCAGACTCCCTTTTTTCTATATAGACACACCCTTTTGGTGACCTCATCAGTTCCCATGGATGCATGGATCATTTTCTTTGCAAATCACTTATCTATACATCCAACCTTAGTGGTCTTTCAGAGCTCGAGTCACCAACAGACTAGTGAGCATTCTAATCAGATGCCCCATAGGCAACTCAAACTCAAATGTGTTAAAAACAGAACATGTTCTCTTCCTTACAGCCAACCCTTCTTGCTAACTCTCCTAGTTCTTTCAAGGGGTTAAATCATCTTTCTGGTTCCTGAGATTTACAACCCTCAGATTTATTTATTATCATCACTCTTCCCCAGCCCCACATTCAGTCAGTTGCTAAGTCTTATTGATTCCATCATGTGGACACTATTTTAGTTCAGAATTTCATCACCTCTTGCCTGGAGATTTTAACAGCTTTCTAATGGGTCATCTTGTCTTTCGTCTCTCCCTTCTCCAAATCCATGTGCCACACAGCTGGCAAATTAAAATCCCTAAAGCTCAGGTCTTGACCATGTTACTTTCGACCCTGCACAAAAAGCTCTGTTTTGGGGGGTTTTTTGGATAAAATACCAACTCCTCCATTTGGCTTGTTAAAGCCCTTCACAACTGGGTTCCAGACTATCTTCCCAGGATTACTGAACTTTGTTATTCTTCTCACATTCTACATTCCAGCCAAACTAACCTACTTCTTATCACTCACCCACAACATTCCATCTATTGTCCCTATCCATGCCTTTGCATAAGGTGTCTCCGTGCGTGGAATATACTTTCTCCTATATGCTAGTTCTATATGGAATCAAGATTCTAGATCTTCTGGATCCCAGGCCTACTATTTCATTGTTCTACATCTAGAAGCCTGGCATTATTACAGAGCCATGGGTAGATCAGACGATGTTGTCCTGAAGAAGAAGAGGAAATCTTGCAGCCTTCAAGCCTCTTTTAAGCATTTCTTTTAATAGCTTGCCTGCAGCTAAGTAAAATGCATCAATAACCTACATGCTTGTGTAAATTACCAAAAAAAAATCAATTTATCCATTAATGTATCTTTCTTTGCAAATATTCAGAAGGCTTAATGAGAAACTTTTGAACAGCATTTAGACTCTGAGGCTGTGCTGAGTTTTCTCCCTTTTGACCAAAAGACAGTAAAGAAGAATGATTTGATCAAGCAAATCATTGCATCTCTGGAAACAGAAAGAGAGCTTCAATCTATACAGGCTTGAGGTTAAGCTTTAAACCCTTGGTACAGGAATTCCCTTTTATGTTTCCAAATATTATGACACTTGTTCACAATGCAATAAAAAAACAGCTCATCTTTATCTGAAGAGAACCTATTATAAAAATCTCAGCAAACAGCAAGATTTAAAAAAGAATGGGAAAGGGGCAGCTAGATGGCGCAGTGGATAGAGCACCGGCCCTGGAGTCAGGAGTACCTGAGTTCAAATCCAACCTTAGACACTTAACACTTACTAGCTGTGTGACCCTGGGCAAGTCACTTAACCCCAATTGCCTCACTAAAAAAAAAAAAAAAAGGAATGGGAAACTCCCTAGGTTATGTGTTGCTAGTTTGCTAGGTTATAGTGAAGTCAGAGGAAGAGGAAAAAACAGAGAAAGGTTAAATTCCCTAGGTCCCAATGCAGCAGTAAATTTTGTCCAGGTCCTTTGTTGATCCACATAACTGGCTGTACCCTGGGACTCCAAAGTTTTCCCCTACCCTAAATCCCTTTCCTCTTCTTGAATAATTTTTAAAAACCTTGTTGATGGAAGGTATTGCCCATAAAACAATGCACCTGCAAGGTTTTCTTAGTAACCCCAGGAAAATGAAAGCTCTTTGAGGTATGGACTTTGTTCTTTTTGTCTTTGCAAATATAAGGCCTAACAGAGTGCCTAGTATAGAGTTGTTTGAGTTTAAAAAAAAAGCTTTGTGAAACCAAATCAAATGTTTGGTAACAAAATGACTACAATTTTTTTTTTTTGGCCTCAGAGGAACAATGTCTTTATTAAGGTACTTGGCATCAAATAAGGCACAGGATGTCATAAAAAGTAAAGTAGTTATAAACTTCTACAATAATTTCAAATAATAGTTGTGTTTCAAGTCCTAGAAATTTGGCAGAAATGTGTTCTACATAATGATTATACAGGGAGGCCCAAAGTGCTATCATATATACACAACTGCTTCATTTAAGATAAGTATGCCAATTAAAATAAACTTTAAATAAACATTTAATTAACAGATTTTTTTTGTCTCTGAGTTTTAAAGGTTATTTTGATGATAGTTTGAATGGCCCTGATCCCTTGAAAAAAGAGTGCAGATAAGTCTAAAATGAAGACTTCCTTTTTCTCTTGATAAAAATTTCCCTGTGACCAACAGGATCATTCCAAATCCTTAAGTGATTTAGAGTCAGAATCAAATTTGGAATCATTCTTTTTGAAAATAGACATAACAGCATCTAAACATTTGCATATCCATCATTCTTTTGATTCTGCTCCCCTTGCCCATTTTCTTTTTTTTTGTTCCCTACATCAAAAACAGGATTCGTCTAGGAGCTGGTACCATTCTATCCAAGAACACAAATCCCTGTCAAGGGTCCTTTCCTCTTGACCAAGGTTCTAAGCCAGCTTCCTGAACTTGGTTCTTTTTGGTTTCTTTGTTTGAATATTTTAATAACTGGTTGTCATTCTACATATTTTATTCTGGGAAGGGGACCATAGGCTTTGCCAGGTTGCCCAAGGGGTCCAGGTTACAGAGGTTAAGAACCTCTTGGGTTGGAATATATACCTTGAACCTTTCCTTCTGGCTCCTCTTTCTCTGTC
This sequence comes from Dromiciops gliroides, assembly GCF_019393635.1. NCBI lineage: Eukaryota > Metazoa > Chordata > Mammalia > Microbiotheria > Microbiotheriidae > Dromiciops > Dromiciops gliroides. The sequence goes on along the minus strand of NC_057861.1, from coordinate 172,185,357 downwards.
CCAGAATGGACAAAGTCCTTTCATCTAATTGGCTCTGAGGTCCTAGTATTGCCAGAGCTCATCCTCAAAAGCTTTCTTTTTTTTTAACTGCCACAATTAGAGAAAGTGTTTGGGACTTTCTCACTGTACTTCTAAAGCAATGGGAAAATACTGTCCTTTCCTAGGTAGGTAACCCACAGCTTCGTAGAATTTCCATTGTTTTGGGCCTCAGATAACAAAAATATCAAGAAGCTAATTGATGGATTTTAGGGTCCCTCTTGACTCTAAATCCATGATTCTAAGATCTTTATCAAATAGGGAAGAAAAGGAGGTCATTTAAGGGAGAAAATGATCCTAGGATATAGAAGAGAAATAGGGAATTCAGATACAGAATTTTATCATGTGTATCAGTGCATATGTATGTGTGTGATGAGGATTAAACTGTACATGATATCAGGGAAATTGGGAATAGATACTAGACATCTAATAAAGAAAAGAAACTAGAAAATAATTGGTTATTATATATAAAAGTAATACTAATTGCAGAATGGATTGCTTGCTATTTTTATATTATCAGTAGCAAAATCACCACAGGTCAGTGCAGTGAGAAAAGTACTGTTTCTGGAATCATAAGGCCTGGGTTCAGATCCTCCCTAATGTGTGACCCTCCAGCAAATCACTCAACCTCCCAGAGCTTATCTCAGTTTCCTCACCTATAAAATGGGGGGTTGGGCTTCATAGCTTTCGAGATTTCTCCTATCTCTACATATATGATCCTGAGGTCAGATTAATTTTGGGGTTGTTTATAGGCTGAGACTAGTAGAATCTAAACTCTCTGAAGGTAGAATTGCTCTCATTTTTTATCTCCAGTGCCTAGCCCAAAGGTGGTCTGTAATAAAGGTTTGTTGAAATACAGTGGAAGTCAGGTGGGCCTTCAGGGAGAGCTATTTCTTTCTTTTCTTTCTTTCTTTCTTTTTTTTTTTTTTTTTTTTGGTAAGGCAACTGGTGTTAAGTGATTTGCCCAGGGTCACACAGCCAGTAAGTGTCAAGTGTCTGAGGCCGGATTTGAACTCAGGTGCTCCTGACTCCAGGGCCGGTGCTCTATCCACATTGCCACCTAGCTGCCCTGAGAGCTATTTCTTGAGCACAGCCAACAGGTCACAACTTTAAAAGATTAGAGGGCATTTGATTCACATCTCTCCACTGTAGCTTTCATGGTTGGAAAAAATCTGGTGAGACAAAAGGATGTTTTATTTCTAATGTGAATTTAATCTGAACTCAAATGATCAGAACCCCTAAGGGAGCAGTTGCTATCTGGCCTGCCTCCACAAGACCATGAGCCAGCACTGACCCCCATTAGCTAGGAAGCTTGTCCAATGCCTACAATGTTCTTTGTCAAATATGTCTTGACTGACTGCCAGGATTATATCACTGGCATCCAGTTGGTATCCTACCTAAATGTCAAGTCTAACTCTTCTTTGGAGAAGTGAATTTGGTCTTTCAGGAAAACTGCTCTGAAGAATGAATTTTTAAGAAACAAGTCAGTGTCACAGAAGGGAAAAAAAATTAAATAGCAGGTGTTTCCTGGGTGACCCTGAGTGGCTTCCACTGGCCTGACAACTCAGCTTTGTTGAAACCAAATTCCTCTTGGAACAGTAGGTTTTACAGCTCCTGCCCCAACTGGCTGCCCTTCTTGCCCCTTTCCCAAGTGACATATACAACCCCTGGAGCCTGCCTCTTGGTAGGCTTTATTTCCAAGGGTCAAGAAATTTCTTTCTGCTCATGCCTGTTTTCAGAAAGGGAATCAGTTTCAAATAGCCCAAATGTCCTTGTGATATTAAGTCCTCAAATCTGGGAACCTCTTTTGAAAACTATGACAGAGGGGATGTGTGTGTGTGTGTGTGTGTGTGTGTGTGTGTGTGTGTGTGTGTAGGGTGTCGTATTGTTCCTCATATTGTCATACAGACACACACATATGTGCACTGGGGAAGTATGGGACATGTCAGCATGAAGTTATCAGGAATGGGGGTGGGAAGAGGAAGACAGTTTGCCTGTAGCTTTAGGTAAGAAGCTGTGTTTTTCCACTGCATACCTGGGAAGTTTTTTAATTGTGTAAAGATAATTAGTACTAAAAAAAAGGAATTTAAGTCTGATCTTTTGGTTTGTTTTTTCTTTTTCTTTTTTTGTCCACAAGTGCCTGGAATAACTCAGGCCCATGGCCAAATCAATGATAAACAATTGAGAAGTCCGTACTATATAAGGACAAAGACCTGCAAAACAGAATGGAGGGGGAGAGAGGAGAGACAGGCTCTCTTAGAAACAGGAGGTTTGCTGCATTATCAAGAATGGAGCCCATATGGGGCAGCTAGGTGGCACAGTGGATAGAGCACCAGCCCTGGATTCAGGAGGACCTGAGTTCAAATCCAGCCTCAGACCCTTGACACTCACTAGCTGTGTGACCCTGGGCAAGTCACTTAACCCCCCAATTGCCTCACTTAAAAAAAAAAAAAGAATGGAGCCCAGAACTAAATATCACATGTTTTCTGTTCAGGCCTGCTAAGGCATAAAATACCCTTGTAGATTTGTCACATCTGATCTCAAATTGAGAATGTGGCTATGTCCTGAGACTAAATTCAACCTAGGATCTCATACAAAGAAGAAACTCTAGTTATTTATCATATGAGTATAGAGCCAGAGTTGGGAGACACACTCAGGGTTCATTTAATCCATTTTCCTCCTTTTATACATGAGGAAGCTGAATCTTAGGAAGGATGCACCCAAGGTCACAGAAGTAGTGTCAAAGGTGTGATTTGGCCCCAGTCCTCCAACTCCAGAGAGCGTGCTCTTATCCCTGTGAATGTTTTGTCCTTGACAGGTCTGACATAAAGTGGTCCCTCCCACACTTGACACTTCAGAGGGCCCTTCCTATACAGCCTATCAGGGTTAGCTACACAAGCTTCCTACAGTTTTCCCAATCTTGCCTGATAACAACAAAAGGAAAGAATGTTGGAGTAGACCTAGAAACAGAAGCAGAAAAGGGACATTTGCAAACTAGTGGTCAGAAGGCTAGAAAGCACCAAAGGATCCGTACTTTTTGGTGACTATTTTTGTAACATGGGTGAGTAGGGATGGAGAAAGTAGAATAATATTCATGAGAGTGATTAACTATATATAGAACAGGGGTTCTTAATCTGAGGAACATGAACTTGTTATTTTAAAAAATATATTTTGATAACTATTTTTAAAAAATTTCAAAAACATATTTTGATAACTATTTCCCTTGTAATACTATGAGGCAGCTAGGTGGTACAATAGATAGAGCACCTGGCCTGGAGTGAGGAAGACAAGACCTAAGTTCAAATCCAGCCTCAGACATTTACTAGCTGTGTGACCTTGGAAAAATCACTTAGCCTCTGTTTGCCTTGGTTTCCTCATGTGTAAAATGGGGATAATGGGGGGCAGCTAGGTGGTGCAGTGGATGGAGCACCGGCCCTGGAGTCAGGAGGACCTGAGTTCAAAGCTGGCCTCAGACACTTAACACTTACTAGCTGTGTGACCCTGGGCAAGTCACTTAACCCCAATTGCCTCACTAAAAAAAAAAAAAATGGGGATAATGATAGCATCTAGCTGTTAAAGGTTTTAAGTGCCTGATACACAGTATGTTCTATATAAATGTTGGTTATTATTATTGTTATTGATTTTATTTTATGCATTCAAAAACATTATTCTGAGGGGTCTATAGGCTTCATCATCCTGCCAAAGGGTACTACAACATAGAGAAGGCTAAGAACCCCTGTTATAAAATGTAGAGTTTAGCCATCCACCAAAGAGACCAAGGAGACGGGCTTGTCACACTAATATCTTCACTTTACTGGTCACCATTCTCTGCACTTGTTTTAGTTTGTCAATATCCTTTCTCTAACGTGACCCTCAGATCTGAGAAAAATACTTCAGATGTGTTCTAAACGATTGTTGTTTAGACATTTTTTAGTCATGTTCAATCCTTCATGACTCCATTTGGGGGTTTCTTGGCAAAGATACTGGAATTGGTCTGCCATTTTCTTCTCCAGCTCATTTTACAGATGAGGAAACTGAGGCAAACAAGGTGAAGTGACTTGTCCAGGGTCATACAGCTCGTGAGTGTCTGAGGCTGGATTTGAACTCAGGAAGCAGAATCTCCCTGAGCTCTATCCATTGTGCCAGTTGGCAATCCTAGAGGAGTCTGACCATAGCAGACTACAATAGGCCTAAAACCACAGTCCATGAGCCTCAGTTCCCTCATGTGTAACAGGGAGACAAGATGGCTACTAAGGACCTGTTTAGCTCTAAGAGAATATAAAGCACAAGACTTGAAGTCAGGGCAGACCTGAGTTCAGATATTTATTAGCTGTGGGATGATCCTGGGAGAATCATTTAACTTCCTTCAGCCTCAGTCTCCTCATTTGTGAAATGGGAATAATATAGCATCCACTTTCCAGGGTTGTTGTGAGAATCCAATGTGATTAACATTTGTAAAGCGTCGGACACTACGCTTGGAGGACAGTAGGTACGCTTTCATTCCTATTCATACAAGCCAAGATTATTTTACTTTGTGCCCTTGAGAATAGAGATTTCTATTTCTACGAGCCTATGAGGTTTCTGGCACATAGTAGGCACTTCATAAAAGCTAGCTGATTGATCTGCACTGCTCCGTCACACAGCTGGCTCAAATCAATACCATAAAGTTTCTTAATCTTTTTTATATGACCCATCACAATATTACATCTTGCCCTTCTCTACTCACGCAGCTTATTTTTTTGAAGCTCAAATTGAAACTAAACCAGCAAAGCCCAAAGTGGCCTTTGCGCTACAAAATGGATCTCTTCACTTAATGATTAGACAAATCTGGCTGATCAGGAGAACGTTACAGATGCCTCCTCTTTGTTCACACCATGCTCTCCTGATTAGGTGAGAGAGCCTGACTTGCGGCTTACTGTTAGAGAAGAAAGAATTGAACAAGGGGAAGAGGGCCTGAGTGCTCATTTGTTGAAAAAGAAGAGGGTAGGAAGATTAGAGGATCCCATCAAACAATGCCAAATTTTCTAAATGCCAAAGCTTATAATCTCACCTTGATCAAAAATAAAGTATTCTAAAAATTAACACACAATACCCTTCCCCACCACTACAGGTCCAAACCTCAAGTGACACAATTTTGGATTTTCATTTTATACAAGGCCTACTTCATTATAATGGAGTTTATTGTTGTATAGGATCCACTAAATGAGGCATAATACTGCGTAGAGAATTATTTTATAAAAATACATGCTACCCAAAAAAGTAAGTAAATAAAGAAATAGATAAATGAATAAATAAGAAATAAAAATGAATGAATGAATGGATAAATAAATGAACGGATGAATAAATACATGCTACCTATTAGAAAACTGGCTGATCAAAATTACAAAGGAGTTTGCTGACTGACGACAGTTATTAAAACTAATATATGCGGGGCAGCTAGGTGGCGCAGTGGATAAAGCACCGGCCCTGAATTCAGGAGTACCTGAGTTCAAATCCGGCCTCAGACACTTAACACTTACTAGCTGTGTGACCCTGGGCAAGTCACTTAACCCCAATTGCCTCACTAAAAAAAACAAAAAACAAACAACAAAACAAAACAAAAAACTAATATATGCTACTAAAAGTTAAAAATGAATATTTCATTTAAAAGTTATTCATATTGGTTATTACACACATGGTCCTAAGAATTCCTACTACCAACAGCACAGCTGTATATTTCACAGATATATACCTTACTGACATCTGGTAGTATTTCCATAGACCAGAGACTTGGGTTTAGGTCAATCTATCAAAATCACACAAAACCATACTCCAGTTTTCCCTTACCCATTTTGTCAAATAGCTGTTATGCCAAGACACAGAAATTAGCCTGGTCTTTTTGTACATGAAATAAAAACAGACATACCCAGGATCCAATTGAGTGTCACACAGAAGTGCTCATTAGGATTGTACGTGTTCTTAGACGACTGGAAAAATCTATGGTTCTATCGCCTTGGAAAACAAACTTTTAACTCACTCCCTTGGGAGAGTAAAATAAATGAGTAGTTACTGGGTGATAAGGATCTTAATGTATTGGTCTTCTGTACATGTGAGGCTCACATGAATAGATATACTTTATTCATTGATTCATTCATTTATTTGTTTTTGAGGGGCAATGAGGGTTAAGTGACTTGCCCAGGGTCACACAGCTAGTAAGTGTTAAGTGTCTAAGGTCGGATTTGAACTCAGGTCCTCCTGACTCCAGGGCCGGTGCTCTATCCACTGCGCCACCTAGCCGCCCCCTCCCCCATATATACTTTAAAAACATGTATTTTTGTTGTTGTTTGGTTGTTTCAGTTGTGTCTGACTCTTCTTGAACCTATACAGGGTTTTCTCAGCAGAGATACTGGAGTGGGTTTGCCATTTCCTTCTCTGGCTTGTTTTACAGATGAGGAAACTGAGGCAAACAGGATTAAGTGACTTGCTCAGGGTCACGTGGCCAGGAAGTATCTGAGACCAGATCCGAACTAAGGAAGATGGGTCTTTCTGACTTTGGCCTAGTGCTCTAACACTTTGTACCTACCTGCCCCTAAAGTCCTTTTAATAGTGTGTACAGGAGGCAGCCCCCCAGGGAGTGATATTTTCCCCTTTAAATCCTTTCAAATGCTAGATTATTTCCTTGTGATTTTCAGGGGTTGATGAGCACTGAAGTTCAGAATTTACAAGGTCTCTCATTGCAGGTCAGCCTGGAGTCTGGATAGACATGGTATCTTAGAAGATTGACGTCACACTGGAGGTGAGGAAAGGGCTCAGCAATCACTCCAAAGTCTTTTTAAACCCAGTTGTATTTTTTATACATGTCAACACAAGAATCATTTGGGGGCATGTAAACTGCCTTTGTGTGTGATCACTAAGTAAGCCAAAAGAAATGGGCTTCTTCTTTACAGAAAGGAGCTGTTATGTGGCAACTTCTAATTGAATATTTCTTACAAGATCGTCTTCAAAATATGGTGCTAATTTTTTCCTGTGTAAATGCTTTATTCCTTCCTTTGAGAGCATTACAGGAATGAGGTAGTATTTGATGAGCAGATGTGGTCCTGGTCATTTTTTGTTCATTTACCACCTTACCATTGTACGACATTACAAAAAGGACTACACACACCACGAAAATGGCAAAAAGGTAACATCTACAAAATTTCATTATTTTAATTCCTTGAGGAAAAAAGAAAAACTCAATCCTTTTTCAGGGAAAACTATACTATTCACCCAGCTTCTAATTTAATTCTTTTGAAGACCTTGGATTTTAATTTCTTCTCAATTTTGTGACATTATCCAGAATTGAAATTAGATGGGTTTTAAAAACATTTGTATTTTGTTTAAGCATTCTGTTCATTCCATGCCTTAGCATCAAATAAGTAATGATTTTCTTTCCTTACAATGAGTTTTTTGAACAAGATGCTTAAGCCCAACCCAGCCCAGCCCAGCCCAGTTGACCTCTGACTCAGTATAGGTGGTGCTCTATGTGGTCAGTCGCCTCTGTACCAACTCTAGACTAGCAGACAGCTGGACCCCTGACAAATGTTATTTCTCTTCTTCCTGTAACCTTCTGCCTCTTGGGATCTTGGGATTTCTGGCTTCCTTCAAGACTCAGCTCAAACACATTTGGCCTGAGGCTGTTCCTGGTCCCTTCCCAGAATTTAGCACTTTCTTTCCTCCCATTCAACCCATAGCCAAAATGTTACCTTGTATTTACTTTGCATATGTTTTATATATAACTATCTACATGAAGGTTGTCTCCAATTGAACGTAAACTCCTAAAGCATCACTTTGCTTTTGTCCTTGTGACTTCAGTGCCTAGAACTATGCACAAATGAATATAGCAGGCACTTAACAAATACTAGTCGATTTGACTGGTGAAATCACATGATCGATTTTGTTCTATTCCATCACCAAAAGGTAAGGGGATCTCAGAATCACAGACAAGAGTTCAAAGGGACCTCAGTGGACAGATTCACCCACCCATATTAGAGCACATATTTTCTCTTTACATCTTCCCCAAAAAGTGATCATCCAGTCTTTGTTTGAAGATGTCCAGTGAGGGGAAACCTACTACCTCAAAAAGCAACCCATTCCAATTTTGAAAAGTTCTCCTTGAGAAGTTTTTCTTTATGTTAAGCTCAAATCTGCCACTTTGCAAGTTGCATCCGTTGCCTCAGTTTGGATTACTGCAGCAAGCGCCCATGACTATAGGGGTGAAAGGAGTGGGAGCAGGGATGGGGAAGGCTATAGCGAGGAAAGTCAAGTGGGAGAGCTGGGAGTGGGACAATATTTTTATACAAAAAAGACCCTAAAATAAAGAAGGTCACTCAATAACCTGTTATCTATCCAAATTTTACAGCTCATGTGTCATGTTGCCCAGCACCCAACATAACCGGTAAAGATTTTAGCATTGATGATAAACATTTTATGGGAAATGAAGATGGAAAAATGATGAGCCACAATTTGCCTTTAGCTAAAGGCAAGCAAAACAAGTCTATTCCCAATTCCACAAGCACTTTATTTTATTTCCTTCTCTCCTTGATTGAGGCCTTTTCCTTTTACATTGCTCATTTCCAGGTATACTCCTCTTCCCCCACTTTTTCCAAAACCTTTTATTATAAATGAGCCTTCATTTGTAAAAAGAAAAAAAAAAGAAATCTATGAATCACTTTACACATTAATAGTGTTTGCAGCATTCCACACCCAGAGACAGATACATTTCTTCATTTCCAGGAGGAAGGCTGGTCAGTATAATTTCACAGTTTTTTATTTTCACTTTGTTCTTTCCATTTTCATTATTGTATTCATTGTGCATAGGTGATAAAGCACTGGGCCTGGAGTTAAGAAGACTCAGGTTCAAATCTGGCTTCTCACATTTACTAGTTGGATGACCCTGGGCAAGACATTTTTTAACCTGTTTGCAAAATAAGATATGTAATAACAGCACCTATTTTCCAGGGTTGTTGTGAGGATAAAAGAGATAATATTTTTTTAAAGATGAGCTTTGTAAACCGTTAAGACCATATAAAGGCTAGTTAGGTATTATACTTTTCTGATTCTGATTATTTCATTTTGCATCATTTCATATAAGTCTTCCAATATATCTTTCCAGAATTCTTCACATCTGTACTTATAGCACAATAATATTCCATTATATTCATATATCACAATTTCACAAATTACATAATTTGAGAGTGTGAAGGGACCTCAGTAATAATCTAGTTCAATCATCCCCAGAAGGAATCCTTACTATAATTTATTTAGCAAGGAACCAACTAGCCTCTGCCTGAAGACAGATGTCTGAAGCCAAGGTTTCCTCCCCCTTCTTTGCCTCCAAGTTAGGCAGGTTCTTTTCTACAAAAATTGCCTCAAGACTTGACTGGCCCAGGGTCTGGAGGTTTAAACCTCTTAAGCAGTTTACACAGCTTCATAGGCAGGCTTCTTGCTCACCAAAGCCAATGGCCTTTTCTCAGTCCTCTTCCTCCTAGATCTCTCTGCAGGCCTGGACACTTTCAGTCATTCTCTTCTCTTAGATACTCTCTTCTCTCCAGGTTGTTGGAACACAACTCTCTCCTAGTTCTCCCCGGGCCACTCCTTCTCTGTCTTCTTTCCTGGATCTTTATCCAGGTCATGCCCACTAACCGTGGGTGTTGTTTGCATGCCATCTCTCCCCATTAGACTATGACTTATTTGAGAACAGGAGCTGTTCCCTCCCCACCTTTTTTTTTTTTATCCCCAGAGCTTAGCACAGTTCCTGCCACTTTGTAGGTACCCAATAAACGCTTGTTACGTTGACTTTTACTCACTCTACAGGCTTTACAGATGTCACTGTGTGGAATAGATTGCAATAAGCCATTCTATTTCCTCTTGCACCTTTTGCTTGTGATTTGATCCTAATGAGGTTATGACTCAAAACCAGATGTCATCATTTAAGATGGGGAGTCTTAAGCTTTTTTGGTGTTGTGGACTTCTTGGCAGTCTCTCAAAGTCTACAGAGCCCCAGAATAACATTCTTAAATGTGTAAAAGTAAATGCGTCGTAGTATAAAGGAAACCAATGATAATTGATCCCAGGTTACATATCTCTTTTTAAAAAGTCACTGACTACATTCCTGCTTTCCCAAGCTTATCTCACATGATTCCTCTCTACATATAGAAAGTACCTGCCAAACTGGACTATCTGTCATCCCTTGTGCATGTCTCACTCATTTATTCTCTGCACCTGGAATGTCCTGCCCTTCCCTCTGCTATCATTCTGAAATCATAGCTATCTTTCAAGGCCTGTATCTAAAGTTCAATTTCCTTACTGGATCATTGATCACTGATTTGGAACTAGAGGTGATGTTTGAAGTTTTGTAGTTCAATAGCCCTCATTTTACAGATGAGGAACTAGAGATACCCAGAGAAATTAAGATCCCACAAGATCGCAGAGGGAGCAAACATAACAGTCAATATTTGACTGAAGATCCTACTTTTTTCTTTTTCCCTTCTATTCTATGAGACATTAACTACTCTGATCTCCCCAGCAAAGTACTCAGTGTAGAAACTAAGGCAAAGAGAAATTAAAAGGACTTGTCTAGTGTCACCTAGTTGCTAATTGTCTGCAATAGGAATAGAATTCTGGCCTTCCTCACTCAAAGTCCAGCTATCTATTCACTACACTCATCACTGCATATAAGAACAAAATGGAATGTTACTACACTGTAATTAACAATAAATGTGAAGGATTCAGAGAAGCATAGAAAGACGTATGAACTGATCCTGAGTGAAAGAAGTAGAACTAGAAAAATCTATACATAATGGCAATAATAGAAATGGGAAGAATAATTTTAAAATTGAATACTATAGAATCATGGCCAAGTTTATCTCTGAAGAATAAACGAGAACATGCACTTCCGAAATTCTCTGAAGCAATGAGTAACCATGATTAGGGCATACTGCATATACTGTCATACTTGGTTGATATTCTTGTTAATGTTGCTAAACTACTTTTTTCCCCTTTTTTCTTTTTTTGTCACGTCTGTTTATGTATAAAGTATATAAAATTGCTTGTCTTCTCAAGGGGGGATGGTGGGGGGGAGAGAATCTGGAATACAATTTTTTAAAATGAATGTTTAAAATTATTTTTATACATTATTGGAAAAAATAAAATAAAAAAAAATTGTCAGAAGTGAAAATTGCTTGGGCAAAATTCATTAAGGAATTTTCATTTCCAGAATAAAACTGCATTCTCATTATTTGTCATACTGTTATCAGAGAATAGTAGATTTAACAGTGGGAAGGGACTTTAGTGGTCACCTAGTCCAATTACCTCATTTTACAAATGAGGAAACAATACTAGAGAGGTTCATTTACTTTGCCCACAGTTGTGCAGCTAAAAAGCAGCACTTAGGATCTGAACAAAGAACCTCAGCATCCAAATTGTGTATATTTTGCAATGTACCATCCATTTTTCTTTATCAGCTTGCTATGGTGATGCAGTCAAGGATATAGTTCTCCAAACAATCAAAGGCACTGTGGGTTTCTGTCATGCATGGGGACTGGTTTGTTTTATGAGAGCCTTCTCAGAGCATCACTCTATGGTTCATATTGCCAACAACTGAGTATGCTTTCTTTACCTTTTGTCCTATTTATGGTTTATTAATAAGGTTGCCAAGAAAAAGACTGTAGTTTATGCCATACCAACTTTTTAGAACTTAAATAAGAATGCCCTTTCTTATTGGTGGGAAACGAAATATAAAAGGTGACTTTGGGATAAAGTTTTATTTGGTTAGAAAGAAAAGGTGGGGGGGACAGGTAGGTGGTACAGTGGATAGAATACCGACCCTGGAGTTGGGAGGTCTTGAATTCCAATCTAGCCTCTGACACGTACTAGCTGTGTGACCCTGGGCAAGTCACTTAATAGAAAGGGCAGTTACTGAACAGGTAAAAACTCAGCAGATTACTTCTGAACTTTGGTTAGATGGTCACACTTGTGAGAATACTCCCTGACAATTTATCAATATTTAACAAGACTGTTTGCTTAGATTATAACATTAATATAAATTCATGGAGAGATGTGGCATGTTATATAGAGGTCCTGCCTTGAAGTCTAGAAGACCAGAATTTAAGCTATGTCTCTGACAGATACTAGCTTGTGATCCTTAGCAAGTCAATTAAACCCTCAATGCCACCAAGCAACTTACTAAGACTGAATTGCTAAATATTTATATAGCACCTACTATGTGCCAGGAATTGTTAAATGCTTTACAAATATTATATCATTTAGTGCTCGGAAGAGCCCTGTGAAGTAGATGCTATTACTTGTCCCATTTTACAGTTGAGGAACCTGAGGCAGAGGTCACCTGGGATTACATAGCTAGTAGGTTTCTGAGAACAGATTTGAGTCTTCCTGACTCCAGACTGAGTGCTCTACCCTCTGTACCACCCCTAGGAGTTCCCTACACTAGATGATGACATTACAGGTCCAGATCAAATGAATGAATGTCATCTAAAATATTTCTTTATCAAGACTCCCCTTGAATCTTCCAGCAAAATGAAATAACAGAATGAAAAGGTGTTTCCCCACTCTTCAATGCCATAAATAATGACAAACACATTTTTTTCTAATTTAGGCACAAAATGGACCTTACAGTTCATGACATTACCTTTAACTCCCCCCACCTATTGTCACTCACGTGTACATCCTGAAATCACAATGAAAGGTTAGGGTCATTTCCAAAGTCTGCAGAATTACCTCTCTTCCCTGAATTAGTACTGTATCTGTATAATAAGATTCAAAAAATAATCTGAATATTCTCATCCAATGTCATCTAGCAAGGTGAGCAGAGGGAAAACTGTTGGACAAGCAAAGTTGGTCTTAAGAACCCTGGTTTTTTCAGTGTGTCTGAAATCATAACTGTCAGAAATTTTCATCAAAAGTTCCTGTGCTGCCTATGACTATGTTTTAGACTTTCATGAATGAAACAGAGTGCCTTGAATTCACATGGCAACCTAAGTTATGGCACACATTTTAAAACTGGGCATCAATATATCTTGGAAATGTTTCTTCTACCCCTTCCATACTTCAGTTTTCAAATTTTGGGGTCTCAGAACCCCTTCACACTTTTTTGTGCTATGATAACTTGTTTTTATGGTACAAAAGAACAGATGTAGGAAACAAAAAATAACAGACAAGAAAAAAAGACAATTTGTCTAGAAATGGCAAACATTGCACTTCTTTTCTTTACAATTGATTCTTTATTGAATTTTCATTACAAACAAAAAATCCCCTTTACACTATTAAGAATTATTGTGAGCCCTCCCCGAAGAACTGTGTTATCGATCAGTATTTTTGTTCAGTTGTGTCTGACTCTGTGATCCCATTTTGGGGGCTTTTCTTGGCAAAGATACTAGAGGTTTGACTTTTCTTTCTTCTGCCCATATTACAGATGAGGAACTGAGGCAAACAAGGTTAAATGACATGCCCAGGGTCACCCAGCTAATAAATGTCTGAGGACAGATTTGAACTCATGAAGATGAGTCTTCCTGATTCCAATTGCAATGCTCTACCCACTGTGCCACCTAGTTAGCCTTTTAAATATTTACCAAAATAAAAATGAAAATTAGTATTCTAAAAATAGTTTTGACCTCATGAAACCCCTTGAAAGGATCTATGGGGATACTTTTCAGCTCACAAACCACACTTTGAGAACCTGGACCTTACAGCAACAACTTGGGGAAACCTTGGGCCCCAATTCGTCCCTTGTGTCTAGCAGGGGGAGAAGATTCATTGTCAGCTTCCTAGTGACAGTTTTAAAGAATAAACTCAGATCTGGCTATATTGCTACTCCTGTTTGAATATTATATTGAGGGAATGCTTGCTACTAAAACGGCCAGTTAATATTTTGAAAGCAAGCAAATGAAGCGATGTGCTCACTCCTCTTTATGCTACAAAATTAGGCCTTGGTTGATGGATATCTCATCAGGAAACAACCACAGTCAAAGCCTCATTCATACTCTGCCACCAACTAATCAGAAATGCTGTTCTTTTACTTCTTCAACATGATACAGTAACATCTTTGCTCTGAGTCACTTGCTTGTGTCTCCCACTAAAAGTGTAGACAAGAAATGGGTGAATAAAAAGAGCCAAAATTATGGGAGCAGCTGGGTGGTACAGTGGATAAAGCACCAGCCCTGGATTCAGAAGGATGAGAGTTCAAATCCGGCCTCAGACACTTGACACTTACTAGCTCTGTGACCCTGGGCAAGTCACTTAACCCTTATAGTCCCGCAAAAAAAAAAAAATAGCCAAAACTTAGCTGCCATTTTACAGTTACTTTATACTACAACTTTGTGAGAGGTATTAATGCTAATCTTTGTCTCTGTTTCATAGATGTGAAAGTGAAATTAAGCAACTTCCCCTGAGTCATATTAAGTGTTTGACTAGAGGAAAGGGCAGGAAGAAGAGAGATGGGGAAAAAATGTGCAGCCTCTGAATTAAGTTTATCTGACTCCAAATATAGTGTTCTTTCCAGAGCAATTTCAGAAGTGTTGGGCAGGGAGGAAGGATATTAGAAAGGTGAAGCCTATATGCAAAGAAATGGACCCTTAAGCATCAGTATTCCAGTGACCCCAAAGAATTGAAAGTCCATCACTTCTCCTTGGCCAAGTAGGAGAAAAGGATCTGAACAATTGCCCAGGAAGGTTCCTGACCTCTGACTGGCCGTGTTATTCTACCAATGAAGACCAGACAAGCCCACCCTTCTTTTTCACCATGAGTGAAATGGTAAGACTGGAGGAGGTGATATTATCGTTGTTTTGTTTGTTGATTATGAAGTGACAACTGAGCCTCATCTAGGAATCATTTGATTTTACATTTATCTAATGGCAAAATAATTTCACCTATTGTTGGAAAATGAGCTGGAGAAGGAAATGGCAAACTACTTCAGTTTTTTTTTTTTACCAAGAAAACCCCAAATGGGGGCACAAAGAGTTGGATATGATTAATTCACACACACACACACACACACACACACACACACACACACACACACACACACACAGAGGCAAGTCACTCAGCCTCGATTTCTTTATCTGTAAAATGGGGACAATAAAAACACCTACCTCTCAGTGTTGTTGTGTGGATCAAATCAGATAATAATTGCAAGAAAAAGTCCCCCACAAGAAAAATGCTGTTATCTCAAAAAAAAAAAAAAACAAGACAGGGAGGGAGTCTTGGTAAGAAAGGAGGATTGAAGGAAGGGACTTTAAGGCTAAAAGATAGTCTTGTAGGTACCTTAAAGTAGATATAGAAGTAAACTTCAAGGCTAGTAGTCTAGCTAGTCCAAGTGTGCCAAAGGTTAAAGCTGGTTTGTAAAGCGCTTGCTTAATTAGCTCATGCATATTAACTGCCAACACCCCAAAGGCAGAGACTGCCAGCATTTTCAAACATGTGATGTATGTAATGGGAGGGGGGACATGTTAAGGGGAAATATGTAGCGGCATTCTGGGAAGATTGTACAGCTCTTAGTCCTCAACCAATGAGGTAAAGAGAGGAGGCACCTTTGTGAGACGATTAGGGATTAAAAAGAGGAGTTTGCTGTGGCAAAGCATGCCACTCTTCTAGTGTGTGGCCATTCTTGCAAGAATGTAATAAAGTGGGGCAGCTGGGTGGCGCAAGCACCAGCCCTGGATTCAGGAGGACCTGAGTTCAAATCTGACCTCAGACACTTGACACTTACTAGCTTTGTGACCCTGGGCAAGTCACTTAACCCTCATTGCCCTGCAAAAACAAAAGAACACACACAAAAAGCCACACAAAAAATATATATATGTAAAAAAGTCTTTTAAGCTTTAAAATGTTATATAAATGTCAGAGGAATACTTTGTAATTCACAAATGTAAAAAGGTGCTTCTGAGTTTGTCTTTATCATAAACTAATTGGAAACAATGATCCCCACAAAAATGACAGCCATTATGGGAAACACCTTTGGTACTGCTTTAAAAAAGCTTATACTAGATCCGTCCACACCCAGATTGGATTTTGCCAAGCCTCCAAAAACCATTCTGTAGTGTACGCATACCTTTTAAATTATGCAATGTTTCCATTCAGTAGGTAGTATATCTTGTGAAAGGTTTCTGATTTCTTTCGATTAATTTCATAGCCATTCTTTTCTTTTCATCTATCCAGTACTATGCCCTTTCCAACACATCATGCTGTATACTCTCTTCCCCTCCCCCCCTCCTCGAAGGCCTCTTTCATGTTGGACAATGTAATGTATCATAAATTTCTGCCATGAGGCTACTGACTACATAGATAAAGATGATGCAATAGGTAAATAGATAGAGTGGCAACATAGGTACAGAATCCAGATTCTTCCCCATCCAGAGTATCTCTGGGCATGACTCCCTGGGAAAATTTTTTCCATTCTACCTCTTTCCCAAGCGACTCTTCATGGCTTCTAAGGTAAAATGCAAACTTCTCAGCCTGCTCTTCTACAATCTGGTGGAACAGTGGATAAAGCTCTCGGCCTTGAGTCAGAAAGACTCATCTCCCTGAGTTCAAATCTGGTCTCTAATACATATTAGCTGTGTGACCCTGGGCAAGTCATTTAACCCTGTCTGCCTCATTTTTCTCATCTGTAAAATGAGCTGGAGAAGGATCTTTTCCAAGAAAACCCCTAATGGGGTCAAGGAAGAGTCAGACACAACTGAACCACAATAATAAGCTGGCTCTTATCTTAAATGAAACTTTATTACCTTCCCTGCCGTCATAGATACCACGTTCCCACTAATCAGTTTAATTATTCCCTGAACTTTATTTCCCTCTCCCACAAGTTTGTGTCTTCTGTGTCTGGAATGAACTCCTTTTCCATCTCTGCCTCTCAGAATCCTTATCTTCCCTCCAAGACTCAGCCCAGGAAGTATTCTCCTTCTCCAATGCCCTCAGCTGTGTTTTTCTTTCCTGATAAAATTTTCTATTTTTTTTTAATCTGTATACATTCTGGTTCTCCTGATTGAATGCAAGTAAGGCAAGGCCTTCTTCATTTTCTCCCCAGAACCACGCCTCACATAGAATATATGCTTAATAACAATTGGCTGAATCAAATCAAATCTAAACTAGAAACCAGGGAAAGCCTTGCATCAAAAGCATGGAAGAAGGTACCCAATGAGTATGTTAAAGAAACCAGAATAATTTAGTAATGTTATATGGAGCAGGGCTGAATGGGTACTGAGTAGTAAGAGAAACTCAAGTACTTTAACCGACTTAATTATCATAAAGACCACAAAATGTAAGAACAGGAAAAAAAACCAACACATAAGATTATCTAGTTCAACCTACTCAAGGTGCAGAGGGAAACTGACTCACCCAAGGCCATGTGGCAAGTAAAGTACAAAGCTAATCATCACATCCTGATCTTCTGTCTCCTAATGAAAACTTTTAGGTCCCCCCCCCCATTAATATAAACTTGGGTGCCTTAGATTGGCTAAAGCAAACAGTGCTGGATCTGGAGTCAGGTCAGACCTAAATTAAAATCCAGCCTCAGACACTGAGCCAAGTGTGTCACCTTAGCCAAGTCACTTAATTTCTCTCAGCCTCAGTTTCCTTATCTGGAGACAATAGCACCTTCTTCCAGAGTTGTGAGGATACAGTGAGATAACATAAAATACACTGTAACCCTTAAAGAGCTACATAAATGCTCACTATTGTTGTTCTTAGCTAAGAGACTAGGAACTGGAAAGGAATTTGTGGTCTTGTTCATTCCTAATAAGGAAAAATAAAGAATACATTACAAACCCTCTAGACATGGAACAAAATGCTCTTATTGCATCACACAGGCACATGCTACAGAGTAGACTGGGACACAGTCCAAGCACAAACACCACTTTGTATTGATCCTTAACAGAGTACTTTGCTCTTAAGGAAAAAAAAAAACCCTCTAAAAACCCCAAACAGAGTGAAATGAAAACCCTGAGGTGATTGGAATCTCACATAGAATTAAATTTTCTCTAATCCAGATTTGCTTCCCAACCTCTTTTATTGTGATTGGAGATGCAAAGACGGGGGAAATAATGAAGGTGAGTAAGGAAGGGAAGGAGAATAGAGGAAAAGGGTTAAGGAAAGGCAAATGTATCCAAATTATCTATGCAAAACAAAATCACATAAGAAATAAAAGTTGTAATGAGTACCTGGCTAGAACTACAGTGCTTAAAAAATGACTTATCCTTTCCTAATGTACCAAGAGGTTCAAAGTCTGCTTCTGACACTTAGTAGCTGTGTGATCACAGAAAAGTCCTTAGCCTCTCTGAGATTTTCCTCATTTGTAAAATGAAGGGATTGAACTAGATTCCTACCTTCTTAAATTGTGGGTTGAGACCCCATATGGGGAGGGGTGAATGTGAGGGTTGTGAAAAATTTGGCAACAGTAAAAAGTTATGAATACCTATTTTATATATCTATGTACCTGGGGCCATAGGTGAAAAGGGACAGAGAGTGGAAAAAGTTTTAGGAAGTCCTGGACTAGATGACCTTGAAGGTTCCTTCTAGCTCTAAATCTATACTCTAATTCATTAAGCACTTGTTATGTGCCAAGCACTGGGGACACAAAGACAAAGTGAAACAGTCCCTGCCCTCAAGGAGCTTACATTTTAACTACAGACAAGACATACAGATATTATCTACAAGATACATAAAGGGAAGGGAATAAGCATTTGTTAACCATGCATTGTGCTAAGTGCCTTACAAATATTCAATTTGATACTTTTAACAGCCCTGTAAAGTGGATGTTGTTATGATCCCCCATATGTACAGTTGGGGAAACTGAGGCAAACAGAAGTTAAATGACTTGTTCAGTGGCACACAGCTAGTAGGTGTCTGAGGCTGCATTTGAACTCAGGTCTTCCTGACTCCAAACTTAGCACTCTGCCTTGTCATCACCTAGCTTCCTTACAAAGCATGTACAAGGTAAATAATGATGGAGGGGAGGGCACTAGCATCTGAAGGGACCAGAAAAGGCATCATGTAGAAAGTGGAACTTGAAATAAATCTTGAAAGGAACCAGAGATTACAAGAGGAGGAGATAAGAAAAGAGGGCATTCCAGGCTTGTGGGGCAGTTAATGCAAAAGCATAGAGATGGGAAATTAAACATCATATGTGATAAATAATAAAATGACTAGTGTGGCTGAATTGTAGAGTACATGAAGGGGAGGAAAAAAAGAAGACTGGAAGGGGGCCAGGTTGTAAAGAGCCTTAAATGCCAAATATTAAATGTCTTTATATTTGTCCCTAGAAACAACGAGGAACCACTGGAATTCAATTCATAAGGGCGATGGTGCTGGTGGTAGTGGCGGTGACATGTTCAGACCTTTGCTTTATAGAAATCACTTTGGCAACCTGTATAAAGAATGGGTAAAACCAGAGACTTCCAGTCAGAGATAACAATTACAATGCTATTCTTATCATTCATGCAATGGTTGTTCTGTAGATTGGAATGATAAAAGACTTGGCAACTGACTCACTGTCAGTGAGTGAGAATTAAGAGTCAAGGATGGGGGCAGCTAGGTGGCGCAGTGGATAGAGCACCAGCCCTGGAGTCAGGAGTACCTGAGTTCAAATCTGGCCTCAGACACTTAACACTTACTAGCTGTGTGACCCTGGGCAAATCACTTAACCCCAACTGCCTCACTAAAAAAAAAAAAAAAAAAAGAGTCAAGGATGACATCAAGGTTGTGAACCTGAGAGACTAGAAAAATGTTGTCTTCAGCAATGGGGAAATTCCAAAGAATAGGGTGTTGAGGTGAGGGGAGATAATGAGTTCTGTTTGGGCATACTGAATTTGAGATGCCTAAAGGACATCCAGTTCAAAATGTTCTTTAGACAGCTTGGTGATGAGGGACCAGGACTGAATATATAGATCTGGATATCATCTGCAAACAGATGATAATTAAACCCATGGGAACTGATTAGGTTACCAAGTAAGGAAGTAGAAAGAAGACTCATTCAGGAACACCCATACTTAGTAGAAGTGGCATGAAGGTGATCTCCTTCCTTCCTTTTTCAGTCCTCTTACAGTCCATATACTTTTTTTTTTTTTTTGCAGGGCAATGAGGGCTAAGTGACTTGCCCAGGGTCAGGGTCATATAGCTAGTAAGTGTCAAGTGTCTGAGGCCAGATTTGAACTCAGGTACTCCTGAATCCAGCAGTGGTACTTTATCCACTGCTCCACCTAGCTGCCACCCCCTCATACTCTTCCCCCACCCCCCCCCATACGCTTAAGATCCAACAGTGACATCTGTGTCTATCTGTATCTCTCCCTCTGTCTCCACAGGCCAGGTTCCATGCCTTGGAACATTTTCTCCCTCCTCACCTATACCTCCTAGATTCTCTACCTGACTCCCATGTCACTTTCCTTCAAGCCTTATCTCAAACAGACTCATTTTAAATCCCATCTTCTGAAAGAAGCCTTTCCTAGTTCCTTCCCCAACCCCCCATCTCCCCTTTTCCTCTTAAGAGTACCTTGAATTTTAATATTGTTGTGTGTACGTTCACTCACTCACACACACACACACACACACACACACCTAGCAACACCATGAACACTAACCTGAATGATGGGGCAGAGTGTAAAGGTGTCAAAAACTGCTACTTTTTCTATTTCTCAGGTGTTCACTAAATACCAATCCATTGTTATACTGGGCAATATCAGCTGCTTGTTGTAGATAGACATTGCCTTTGGGCTGAGAATGATTTCACCTCTTTTTGTATGGAACTCATTGGATGTAAGGATCAACTTTCATTTATACTGAATATCTTGTATGCACATAGTTATTTTATGTGGTCTCCTTTGACATGTGAGTTCCTGAAGGTAGGGGACTGGATTTTTCCCATTCTGTTCTAATCTCAGGATTTAGCAGAGTACCTGGCACATACTAAACTATAACACATGTTTGTTGACTGACATTTTGGAAGGGGACAGAGCTGGTATGGTTTGATGGATCTGAAATTAAGAGACCTCAGTTTTGAGTCCCAACTCTGCTACTTTATAATTAGCAGTGGGCCCTGCCGCATATGGTTTGAACAAATCACTTTTCCCCAAAATTTAGCTTTCTCAAGTCCAAACAATTTTGGGGAAGCATCGAAATAAGCCATGATTCACTCACTCTTCCAACTTTTCCATTATACTTCAGTCTGACTCTTTGGTCCCCTTTCTCCTATTGGGGAATTTGTCTCAAAATCTCCATTTTCATGAAGGGACCAGACTATTCATCCTTCATCTTCTTTGCTCCCACATAACCTCCACTTTTCAGCTCCCTTCAGTGAGGATCTTTCCCCATTAAAAAGCAAGTTACAGGAGGACGGAGGCTGTCTTTCTTTTTGCTTCTATTTGCATCTCCAGTTCTTAGCATAGTTTCTGACACATAGTAAGCTTTTAATAATATTTTGGATTAGATGATCTTCTAAACATTTCTTCTGATTCTAAAAATCCCATTTTCAGATTTGTGATGCAGAATTGTTGTAAACGCTTACAAATAACAAAGATCCCCAGATTCTCATGATCCCCAGAGGCTGGTGCTCTTTCCCCTCCCTTTACCCTGGGAAGTGGACTTGGAGAGCAGTATACCAGGATAGGAAACCTATTTGACACTTCCTAGTATTGTAAATATTCACTTCCCTATGGGCAACTAGGTGGTATAGATAGAGCACTGGCCCTGGAGTCAAGATGACCTGAATTCCAATCTCACCTTGGATACTTACTAGTTGTGTGACCCTGGGAAAGTCACTTAACCCCAATTGCCTTAAAAACATCTAGAGCCATCTCCAGTCGTCCTGATGTATATCTTGCCACTTGACTCAGATGGCTCTGGAGAAGAAAGTGAGGTTGGTGATTTTACACAACCCTCCCTCACTTCAATCAAAGTTAGTGCAAGTCATGGCATCACCCAGATCTTCTCTTTGTGAACAAGGACCAACTCATCTCACTTCTGGGGCCTCATCTTATTGGCAAGATGTTGATAATACCTCCACCTCCTGGATTATATTGCAGTGTTCATTAGCTTACCTCATACAATGTACTTTGGAAACCCACATCAATGTCAATTATAAGCAAGAGGTGCTCTTTGTATTACTAGGAGCTTTACCTATGGACGACTTCATAAGTGTGTGCTGACATGAATAGAATGATTTGGTATTGAATTCATAAGCCCTTCAAAATATGAATAATTGACTTCATTAAAGATAAGTTTAGCAGTTTCTTAGCCTTTTTCATGTTGTTTATTTAAAAAAATATGAGGGGCAGCTAGGTGGCACAGTGGAAAAAGCACAGGCCCTGGATTCAGGAAGACCTGAGTTAAAATCTGACCTCAGATACTTGACACTTACTAGCTGTGTGACCCTGGGCAAGTCACTTAACTCCAATTGCCTCACCAAAAAAAAAAAAAAAGAAAGAAAGCACTCCTGGTAGAATGCTATTTTTCTCACATGAGACTCCTATACAGACATAGGCTAGGCATCCAGTTGAATTCCTTAATTTTAGAAATGAGAAAAATAAAACCCAGGGAGGTTCAATGTCTTACACATGGTCACAGATATAAACACCAGAGGCATGATTTGAACCCTTTGCCTCCGGAATCAGGACTTTTCCCCTCTAACACGTCTAATGCAAAGGCGTTAATGCACCTAAGTATTCAAGTGCTCTATATGTTATTTATTATCAGTGAACAAGCATTTATTAAGCACCAAGAATACAAAAAAAGTCAAACCCCAAAGAACAAACAAGTCCTCAGAGACATATACACTATAAAATGGGAGGTAATCTCAGACGGAAGGAACTAGCAGTGGGGGAGGAAGGTGGGAGACAGACTGGGAAAGGTCTTATGCAGGTGAGCTTTTGAGCTGAATCCTGAAAGAAAGCCAATGGAGGCAGGAGGTGGAGGTGAGAGACAGATAATATTTTTTTAAATGTTTCAAAAAATAAAAAAATTTTATGTCTCTTTTCATGAGAAAGTTTGATTTAAATTTATTGATTTTAGCTAAGGGTATTATTAACCGGTTTCACCATATACAAAAGAAAAGTTATTTAACAGTAAACTGCTTAAGAAGTATAATTTAATAGGGGGCAGCTAGGTGGCGCCGGCGCTGAATTCAGGACCTGAATTCAAATGCGAACATCAGACACTTGACACTTACTAGCTCTGTGACCCTAGGCAAGTCACTTAACTCTCCGCCAAAAAAAAAAAAAAGTATCACCTAATATACCTATTAAGTAAATAATGCTTAATAATGTGACTTAAAACTGAAACAAATATAATTAGCTGTAAAGTTGTTGTTGGTAGTGATAGGTTTAGGGTTTGTGTTTGTTGTTGGGTTTTTGTGTTTTTTTGGTTTTTTTTTTGAAAGAAAAAATCCCCAACGACAATTTTATCCTCACGGAAGAGAAACAACCTCCTCGGGGAACTTCATTTTTCTTTCTTTTATAATAACTGTAGCCTTATTTTTTGTACCTGAGACTAGCTTAGTGTTTCTTTATCCTCCCAAACCCCTCCCCTGCTGGGATCATTCTTTTCTCTTAGCAACGCAAATCCATTTACAAGAGAATAAATCTACCGAAGGAGGGAAAGACACAGCAACAAGGGCTTCCCCAGTAGTATCTCATAAAAACCCTCCATGAAGCCCCTCACTTGGCAACCGTAAATAGGCCACATGTTTGATACAGTGGCAATGATCTCTGAGCATACATACTACACGATCCTACGGTTTCTCTCACAAACTATGCAATCCAATTAATCAATCAACAAGCAATTCGGTGCTTACAAGGTGCTGGGCACAAAGCTAAAGGCTAGAGATCGGTAGAAAGGCAAAAACAGTCCCTTGCCTTCAGAAAGTTGACCTGTCTTTCCATCTAAGAAGGGTAGGGTGGGGCTTAACCCTCCTCTTCCTCCCCCACCCCCACCCCATTTCTTTTCTACTTTCATTTCTTCTCCGGGCCATTGCTTTAGATATACGATACATAAAAATGAATTATGAATCAGTCCCTACCTAGGAGCTTTGGAACCATTCCTAATCTTGGTGGGAGCAACAGCTGACAGTGAAACCAAATTCCTTACAATGTTATGAATTTCACTGCCTCTGGCCACTTAGATCCATCTCAGCCCTTTTCCAAAGGAAAATTCAGATAGTATCTATCCACAAGATACACATCTATGTTGTGTTTTCAGGGGCTGGCAGATGAGGGGCTACTTTGTGTTTGCTTTAAGGTAGGAAGTTTCAAATAACAATCAAGTGTCCCTGTGATACTACAGCAAAAACAGGAAGACCTGTGGTTAAAACAAACAGGTGAGAGACTGAGACAGAGACAGACAGAGACAGAGACAAAGAAAGAAAGAAAGACAAGGGGGTTGGGTGTGGAGAGAGAGGAGTGAAAGGTAAAAGGAGAAGGAGTCACACTGAGGTACAAGCATCTGCACTGGGGTGACATGGGACAACCTACCAATCAATCAATAAACATTTATTAAGTGCTTACTGTGTGCAAACACAAATGTGGAAGCCAGTAGTGTGTGATTCCTTTAACTCACTAAGGACTTTCCATTTTATACATAGGAGTTGGAGAGTTTAGGAAAGATAATCAGTGCTTAGAAGACTTTAAGTCTGGTTTTTGGGGGGTTTTTTTGCCTTCAAAAGCCTGGAATTATTTGGGACTTTGGCCAAATTAGTTATAAGCAAATGAGAAGGCTCAATACTATAGAAAGACAGGAGGAGCCTACAAGACAGAATTTCTAAAAAACAATTCCTTCTTGTCATCTTGAGCCAGCCCAGAAGTAAATGTTTGCAAAGTATTATTCTTATTCTGTCAAGAACATTTTTATCTTTAAGTCCAAATATTTAGCACCCTTAGTTCTCCTGCTTAAAGTGTTGATTTGAATAAACTATCAGATTAAGTTTTCTACATGGTAACTCAAACCGAAGGTTGCAGATATTAGACAAGGCCTTAGATTAGTCTGTTGAGGCCAACTCATATATGGAAGAAGAGGAAGTGTTTAAATAAATATATCTGTTGCTCTTACTGTCTGGGACCTTTTGGAGAAGCAATGGGGTGGAGTGGGTAAAGGGCTGGTTTGGGAGTCAAATGACATGGGTTCAAATTCTTAGACACAAAGGAACCATTTGACTTTGGGTAAGTCACTCAAACTCTTCAGTATGGCAGGAAAAACTTTAATACAAAGTAACCAGTTTGTTGCTGATAATACCAAGAGCTAGCATTTATATAGGGCTTTAAGGTTTATAAAGCACTACATATCTATTGGCTCATTTGATTCTTAAAACAATCCAGGGAATCCATCAGGTTCTATTACTATGCCAATGTTACAGAAGAGAAATTGGGGCTAAGAAAGGAAAAAAGATCAGATCTGCATCTGGCAGAGAGACCTTGGGCACTTTACCTCTAAGCCTCAACTCCTCATCTATAAAATGGGACGACAAGGGTTGAACTAGATGGGTTCTAAGATTAGTTTTAGCCCTAAACCTATGATTCTATAATCAGTGGAGGGTATCTGCACACCCTGCCATCTATAAATTCATGAAATCATAGGTCCTGAGAGAAACAATATTTTTGGAGATCTCCAAAAGAAGTTTCAAAAAGGCCTTGATTGATGGCAGTATCAATAATATAAGACTAAATAAATGAGCTCTTCCCCCAAATGATCAAAATACAAGCCCTTCTTCTGTTACTTAAAAACAATTATTGTTATGATTATAAAATAATGAGAAAGATTTTCTTGTGTGACTGGTAACCTTACTTATAAAAAAATTGTAAAGAGTTCCATTTTTTTTTCTGGGCAATAGAAGCAGCACAGAATGTCCCAATATGATTGACTTTTTTGGACCAAACATAGAGGTGGAATTTTAAGTTCACATTTGCTGAAAACATTAATCTTACTAATTTATAATCAAAACTCCTTAAAAGAAAGTAACTTTGGGAACTTTAAATAGTTATAATAGCCTTGAAAAGTACTACTATCAAGTTTGACCTGTACAAGTCTATCACATATCTCTAAGGATTTTTTCTTCTTAGTTACATGTCATATATAAACCTCTAGAACGGATACCTAGTCATATAACATATAAACATATAAAATCATGCTTATGATGTCTTGGGAGCTGGAAGATTTTTCCTCCTTACGTTTTCTAAAGGCATCAATTATTCTGATGGCTAAAACACCACAGAAATCAGTCTGGTCTGCATGCAGAACTAAGAAATCACACGTACCAGAGATCCGATTGAGTGTCACCCAGAAATGCTCATCAGGACTGTAGGTGTCCTTAGACCAGTCCAGTAAATCAGTGGCCCGAGGGTCTTGGAAAACAAAGTTGACAAACTCCCTAGTGAGGGCAACATACGCCGAGCCAAAGTAAATTACTAGTTGATGGGGAGGTAAGGATTTTAAAGCACTGGTTTTTTGCATATATGAGGCCCGAGGACCCATATGTTCTTTGAAGACATATTTAGTCCTTTCAATAGCATGTGCAGGAGGCAGCACCCCTGGGGTGATATTTTTCCCTTTAAATCTTTTCAAATGCTGGACTATTTCCTTATTGGTTTTCAGAGGGAAATCTTGCCCACAAGTGTTAATAATGTACTTCCACTGAACCTTAGAGGCTACAAGGTCTTTCATGCAGTTCAGGTCAGCCCGGAGCCTGGATATTCCACCGTAGACAACTGGCTCCATCTTGGAGGTAAGGAAAGCATTGGGGAAACAGCTCACCAACCACTGAACAGCATCTTTAAACTCAGCTGTTGTCTTCTCATCCACGTGAATACAGTAAACATTTTGGGGCATGTAAATTGCCCTGAAGAGTCTCTCAAAGGTTTCAAAATCCTTATGTATGACCATTGCATACGCCAAAGGAAACTGGGCTTCTTCTTTCGACAGGGGAGCTGTTATGTAGTGACTTTGGAGCAAGTAGTCTTGGCAAGAGACTCTTCCAAATGAAGGCACTAATACTTTCTGCCACATAAATGTTGGCCTCCCCTCTATGACGGCATTACAGGACTGAGAAAGAGAATATCGCTCATTAGATACATTTAACCGCTGATAATTCTTTGGCTGATGGAGTTGGTGGTTGTACAGTAGGACAAACAAAGCCACGCTCAGCAAGGGAATGGCAAAAAAATAATACCTCCCAAAGTTCATTCTTTTGATTCCTCAGGGGGGGAAAAAGAATCCCTCTCCAGGGACTGTGAAATGATCGGTTCCGGAAACCGTAAGTCACCCAGCCTCCAACTTACTTTTCTGAAAGATCTTGAACTGGGATAGCTTCTCAGCTGTGTCTGCTTGTCCAACCTCCAAAGAAGACATGTGGTTTAATTACGAGTTGCTCTTGGATTCTGTCTCCAGTCCATCCCCCCCCCCCCCCCGGCTTCGGCATCAGAAAGCAAAGCTTTCCTCTCTTTACGTGCGGTGTGTGCTCTGAGCCTTCAGCTCCCTCGGTGTGGTAACCCGGCTATAAACAGCGAGCTAAGCTCAGCCCAACCCATTCGGGCCCAGCCCTCTGTTAGCTTTTGATTTGCATATGAAAGCGTGGGGTTGATCTTAGCAAATTTCTTTAGGGTCGAGTAGGAGACCTTTCTTTTGTAGGAGCTTTTTGTTTCTGGGGATTCACCGTTACCACCTACTCCCGTTCACCAAGCTATTTATTCTGCTTTCTCGGATCCTCCTACCCTTGTCCCACCCACTTAGCTCATCCAGTTTAACACCTCTTTCTTTCAGCACCTGCAAAAGTGCAAAAGTTGTGGCAACTGTTCTCATAAATTCGGTCAGCAATCTGTTCCTCTTTTTTTTTCCTCCTGACTCCTAGCCACTTCTTACTCATTTAAATGGTATCTTTGCCTTCTGGATACTATCGTAGGTAGGCAGGGAATATGCACCTGCACTCTGGACTATATTCACAGTAACCTCATGCAAAAAATTCAGGAAGAATTTCATGGGTCCATGGGGAGGCGGGGGGGGGGGGGGGGGTGGCGGGGTGTTCCCAGCCTTTTAGTGGAAGGCTGGGCTTTGCAGTAGTAGGCTTTGCAAATACATCCTCTACTGGAGTGGAGAAAATCCAGTGTTTGGAGAGGTTTGGGTTTTTTTGTTTTGGAACCTAGTGTTTTCATTTGGAATTTCTAACAACAAACACTAAGAACTGTGATTCGTGGAGTACAGATTAGCTCCTGTCAGTCAGTTAATAAAGGTTTATTACGTACCTATTATGTGTCAGGCACTATGCTATGCACTGGAATATGATGGGGAGATGATTACTCAAGAGGCTACCACTTTATCCTGTACAGGTTATGGGGGATGGGCCCTTTGAAAAGCAGAGGTTTGGAAATCTCTTCGTTTTTATGCTTTTGGAATTTCTCATAAAATTTACTATGAGAGCCTTGAATTGAGTGTCTTAGAATTCACCTACTCTCTTTCTCCCTACTCTCCCTTCCTCTTTCCTTCAAAGAAATACAAAGCGCCCATAGTAACTTGAATTAGCAGTGATTTTAGGAGGAAAGACAACCTACCAGATCTGCTGGTAGCAAAGGGATCTCAAACTTTCTTGCTGCTGTATTAAAAAACCCTTTTATTTTCTCCTAAAACCATGTCCACCGTTAAGCATCATAGTAAATGGACCTGAAGTCAGGATGATCTGAGTTTGAATCCTGGGTCAGATACTTACTTAGCTGTCTGACCCTAGAAAAATCACAGTCTGCCTCCCTTCAGTTTCCTCATCTGTAAAATGAAGATGATAATAGCACCTGCCTCACTGGGTTGTTGTAAGATTACCTGAGATGAGTTCACATATGTAAGAGTACTTTGCAAACCTTAATGTGCTATATGAATGTTAAGTATTATTATTGTTTATTATTAAATGAACAGAGATATCCTTATCTGTGATCCTGTAATTTTGTATGGGGGCAGCTAGGGAGCCTAGTGGTTAAAGTGCCTAGCATAGAGTCAGGAAGACCTGTCTTAGACATTTACTAGCTAGCTGTGTGACTCTGGGCAAGTCACTTAACCATGTTTGCCTCAGTTTCCTCATCTGCAAAATGAGCTAGAGAAGGAAATGTTAAACCACTCCAGTATTTTTACCAAGAAAACCCCAAATTTGGTCACAAAGAGTTGGACATGACTGAAAAAATGACTGAACAGCAGCAAAAAAAAAAAATTGTATCCCTTCTGCAGGAGTTCTTCCTTACAGTGATACATTCTATAAGTGCCTATAATATTTAGACAGTTCTTACAATAGGCAGTATTTCTCAATCTCTTTTTAAAAAAAAATTTCCTGTAGCTATTTGGCAGATCTGGTGAAGCCTATGAACCTTTTATGAGAAGAATGTTTTTAAATGAAGAAAATAAAATACATATGAGTAGGGTTACAAAGAAAATCAATTATATTGCTTTTATATTTTCAATTGTATTGAAATTCACTTATGAAAATATTAAGCACTAAGTATCAAATTAAATATAAAAATATTTTTAAAACAAGTTGATGGATCACAAGTTAAGAACCTTTCCAAGGGGATCTTCAACTTTATTTATTTTCATGTCTTCATCCTTCATTTTCATGGGATTTTTTTAGATTTTCAGAAATTTTGGCTTATTTCACTTCATTGGATCCTCTCAATAATTCTGTGGCATAGGTGGGGCTGGTATTATCCCTATTTCACAGCCGAAGAAACTGAAATATCAGAGATTCAATAATAGCCTGAATGGGGCCTGAAAGGATTTTAGAGATCATTTAGCCCAACTCCCTCATTTTGTTAATGAAAAGGCTGAGGCCCAGAAAGGTCAGGCTACAGGGAATGAACTAAGTAGGCCTCCTGAAAGTGGCCCTAAAAGCTCATGAGTTCCAAATACCTTGTTACTGGAAGAAATTGAAGCCCCTTGAAGATGGGTGATTTGTCCAAGTTGCCCAAGATACAACCAGTTGGTATTAGAATTGGGACAATGATAAAAGTCTTTTGTTCTCTTATGCAACTGGAATTTTGAACAAGAAAATGGAACTTTACGTGGGGGTGGGAGGGTGGGGGAGGGTGGAAGGAGGGAGTTGCTGGTAGAACCTGTAGCTTCATCACTGGATGGAACTACCTGATGTGGAATTTCCCTCAAACCAAGAATAAAGCAGCTGCTCTAACCTCCCTCCCCACCATTGCTTCTTCCCACTTAGTTCCTTCCTCTAAGTACTTCTTGTTTTTGCTTATTTCCTCTTAGTATCTATAAAGAGCAGCTAAGGGGTACAGTGTATGAAGTCTTGAGCCTGGAGTTTGGAAGACTCATCTTCTGAGTTCAAATCTGGGCTCAGACACTTACTAGCTGTGTGACCTTGGGCAAGTCACTTAACCCTGTTTGCCTCAATTTTTTCATCTGCAAATGAACTGGATAAAGAAATGGCAAACCTCTCCAGTATCTTTGCCAAGAAAACCCCAAATGGGGTTAGGAAAAGTCAGACACTACTGAAAATGGCTGAAGAACAACAACATAAAGGGTTACTCTAACCTTAGAAAGTTGCTTGGGACAACAATAGTTTAAGACTGGTTCAGTCATATAAACAGGACTTGAACCCAGGTCTTCCTGAATCTGAAGCCAGCTCACTAACCTTTAATAAGATACAGTTTTCATTGTTACTATTGAGAAAAAAGGGGTTTGGGGGATTGTTGAAGAGAAGAAAATGTAGATCTAGCACCAGGCCTGTGGGCTCCCAATCCACAGGGCAATGTCACTCTGGTGTCTTATCTGTTTCCCAGGCAACAGAACATACAATAAAATCTAATCAGTATTGATTTGGCAGGCAAAGCCTCAAGTTCTGTTTGAAAAATGCCCTGGTCTAAGTGTTTTCTCCTATTGTACCATCAGAGCTGTACTATGAAATCTTTTTCTTCCCCAATCCCACAGGGAAAAAGAGAAAAAAAAAATCCTTTCCTTCCCAAAGGCTTTAGAAGTGGATTTTTTGCTGCCTTTTCTTCCATCTTCTCCTTGCTCCTCAGGATCAGCTCAAATAGAGTGGAAATTAGGGTTCTGGTGAAGAAAGAGTTGAGCAGTCTACTCTTGCTTTCACTTCTCCCTTCCTGCCTCACAAACATCCTCTTCATTTGCTGACATTTTAGGGAAAATGTACAGTGGGCAAAAGAGATGTAGGAAGGAAGAAGGAAGAAGAGAGGCAAGGACTTTTAGTGCAGTCCTAGTCTACATTTTTCTTTTGTTTGCCTTCAATTGTGCTTCTACAGTAGAGAATCTTGGTGATTTGCCAATGAGGACATGCTCAACAAACCATCTAAATGTGAATGATTCAGTCAAAGTAGAATTGTAAATAGGGTATTTTGCAGCATTCTTTGTAGACTTTCAGATTTACAGTAGCAGTTCAAGAAAAAAAAAAATTTTTTTAACCTGACTGGGCCTTTAAAAATGATTTCGATGAGCAGCAGCAGCAGAACATTTCGCTGATAGAAAGAATCATGATGATGTGAAGCCTTTTAAGCAGATGGCTGAACCCTGGGAATGTTTGGCCAGTATCCATGGTAACCAGGGTTGAATGGGCATTTTCTTCCAGCAAATGAAAGAGTAGGTTAAGTTATTAATTTCCTACTAGAGCTTTAGTTGATGCGAGTGGCTCAAATATGTTTTAAGGACCAATATATTGAATAATGCACATCATGTAGCCATTTTTTCCTGCCACACCCTGACTATCCCTGTCCCATTGCAAATTTAAAAGCAGCTCATCATTCAATGGACCAAGAATGACATAAGAATAAAATCCTAGGAGCTGTGCATACCCTTTGATCCAGCAGTACCACTGCTAAGTTTATATCCCATAGACATCCCAAAAGAGAAAAAAGATCTATTTGTACAAAAATATTTCTAGCAACTCTTTTTGTGGTGGCTAAGAATTGGCAATCAAAGGAATGCCCATCAACTGAGGAATGGCTAAACAAAGCTGTGGGATGTAATGGTGATGGAATATTATTGTGCTATAAGAAATGACAAACAGGATGATTTCAGAAAGTTCTGAAGAGACTTATTAACTGATGTATAGGGAAGAGAACAGAACCAAGAGAATATTGTTCAGAGAGACAGCAGTATTATTTGATGAAGAATTGTGAATGACTTAATTATTCTCCCAAAGGACCATTGATGAAACATACTATCCACCTCCAAAGAAAGAACTGATATGATTGAACACAGACTGAAGCATAATATTTTTCACTTTCTTTCATTTTTTTCTTTTGCTCAAGTTTTCTTATACAAAGTGACTAATATGATAATGTTTTACATAATCATACATGTATAACCTATATCTGATTGCTTACTACCTCAGGAAAGGGTGAGGGGAAGGAGGGAATGAGGGATAAAAATTGGAACCCTAAACTATAAATAAAAATGTTTATTACTTAAAAAAAAAAGAAAAACAGAATACCTAATGTTAACTATTAACTGTTGGTCCAGCTTGGTCCTATAGAGACACATATGCATTGTTTCCTGTCTTCTTTTCACAATGACTTGATACTCATTCAGTTGTGGGGAAACTCCCACAATCCCACACCATATGTTGGGACCTTAGCAGTAAATGAGGATACAAATGGAGCTAAAAGGGACAAGTAGTGACTTTTACTCTTATTGTCACCACTCTATTATTGTGAGAACCAACTAAAAGGTAGTTTTTTTTTCTGCCTCTGTTCTCTATTCCTTCAATTTATCCCTCATACCATTACCATACTCATGTGATTTATATGTAGACCTTAGTATGTCCCTATAAAGATCAAAACTCTTTAAAGACTCCATAATGCCTATAAAATTAAGTTCCCATTTCTTTGCCCTCCACAAGGGATCAGGGCCCTCTACAATATGACACCATCTGATTTTCCTACCTTAGCTTATACTATTTCTCCTGGGCCCCATGCTTTTGCTGCATAAGGTCACAGATCTAGAACTGAAGGGAACTCAGAGGCCATCTAATCTAACCCTTTATTACACAAGACAAAACTGAGGCTCCAGAAGTTTAATTGACTTGACTATCACCTCATCAGCATTAGGATTTGAATTTAGGTCTTCACATTCCAGAGCCAAGGCTCTTTCTATTGCCTCACACTGTTTCTAGCACTGGGAATTTTCACCCTCTACTTTCTACATTTTGAATTCCTACCTAGCCTTTAAATCTCAACTCAACTTCCTTCAGGAAGTCTTCCTTGTTTTTCTCAAATAGGGCCTTCCCCTCCCAAACCAATACCTTTCTGTTAGTAAATTGGGCCATCTTTTGTCTCAAGTATTACCTAGCCCTTAGTCACTGAATGGGTGTGGCCTCAGACAGACCAAGACTTGGGAAAGACCTTAATTTAGTCACCTACTGCATCCTGGACCATCTCCAATTATCTTGACCTTCTGGCCCCTGAACTTAGATGACTTTGGAGGAGAGAGTGAGGTTGATGATGACTTTTCCCTCCTCTGCCTCAAATTAATCCAATTCACTCACAAGTTAAGACATCACCCTCAAGATACTACCCTTATGATGCCATTGTTCCTCTTCTAGAACAAATGATGAACAACAACACTTGACAATAACCTTCATTACTCTTTCATACACTTTTCATATGCCGGATATGCTATAAGCAAAAACTTTCAAATAATTAAAGATGTCCAAAACAATTAGAGTAAAACTGCCTCTGGAAATAGTGGGGTTTTCCTCACAGCAAGTCTCCAAGCATAAGCTAGATGACCACTTGTCAAGCAAGTTGTAGAGAAGATTCTTGCTTGGCTATGGTTGGGTTAAATGACATGTGAAGTTCCTTACAACTCCAAGTTCTGGGATTGTAGGATTTTGTACTCTAGTACTTTATTTATTTTGGTGAGGCAATTGGTGTTAAGTGACTTGCCTAGGGTCACACAGCTGGTAAGTGTCAAGTGTCTGAGGCTGGATTTGAACTCAGGCCCTCCTGAATCCAAGGCCAGTGCTCTATCCACTGCACCACCTAGCTGCCCCACTCTAGTTATTTCTATGTCATCTCCCTCCACTACACTGGAAACTCCATGAAGTAGGAGAATGTATCTTTACTAAACCACGGATCTTCCTGATCCCCTAATACATTACCCAACATAAAGTAGATATTAAATGTATATTGAATTGAATTGTATAAACTTGAAGACTGGTTAGATTGGAGGCATTTGAAACCTGGGTCTGCCAATTACTACCTGTTTATATTCAGGCAAATCACTTAAATGTTCTGGGCTTCAGATTCCTTATTTATAAAAGGAGGGGGCTATGCTAGATGACCCCTAAAGGTCCCTTCTAGTCCTAAATCTATGATCAAATGATATTCTAAATTGCTGTCCTTTCCTTTTAGCTCCAGGAACCAGGAAACCACTGTGCTGCACAATTCAGTTTTCTTAGAAGCAGTACAGGGTAGTGGACTGGATAACTGAATCAAGATTCAGATTCTGACTCTGTGACAACACCTATGTAATTTAAGCAGGTCATTTAAGGGCAATTTTCTCATCTGTAATTTTATTAGTGTTGTGGTTGTTGTTATTTTTACAAGGGATTAAAATAAATAGTTAAGTTCTAAGGTCCGTTCCAACCATAATCCTATGATATTGCTTTGAACCCCTTCCTCCCTTACTCTCTTTTGGTTCTAATTCTTAAGCAAATAGTTACCCAGAAGAAATAGATTTGGGGAACTATCAAGGTAGTTGAAAAGGAGTAGCAAGGAACATGTGACCTAGTACCTTTATGGAGGTACTTCATTAGAGCCCCTTGAAATGTGTACTCCTCATATTGTGCTGCCTTGCATTTATAGTGTTTTGCTATTAGAATACATCTATCCTGGGGCAGCTAGGTGGTGCAGTGGATAGAGCACAGGCCCTGGATTCAGGAGGACCTGAGTTCAAATTTGGCCTCAGACACTTAACAATTACTAGCTGTGTGACCCTAGGCAAGTTACTTAACCCCAATTGCCTCACCAAAAAAAAAAAAATACATCTATCCCTTTCCCACACCACAACCCTATAAACATTTGAAGAATACTGTTATTTCTCTAGGCTAAACATTCCAAGTTCCTTCAACTAGTTCTATGACATGATTTCCAGAACCTTAACTATCCTCATTGCCCTCTGTACTTTCCAGACTATGATGAGGCAAAATAGTTGAGGAACAGCTCTTTTTTCTCTGTTATCTGTTAATGTAGACCCTGGACAAATGAGGTATCAACATATGTTTTAGGACTACTTTCCTTATTCCCATTCTGACACCTCTCAGGAGTTTCTACTGGGTCCTGTTCAAGGAGGTTGTCACTCCTGGACTTTTCTGAGTGGGAGAAAAAGACTGACATGGGTCTGGATCCAATGGCCTGATCTTTGAGGAAGTGGTTTATCTTTGTTAGAAGATTAGTATCCCTGGTGGTAACAGATGGCCTGATAGCTAGCAACAATTTAAGTTCTTTCTTTATAGTTATATATGTATATATATATATATATAGTTATATATAGTTTATAGCAGAGATTGTCAGGTTTTCACAGACTAGGTTCAGAACAGAATATAATAACCTGTAATGAGCTAAGCTTGGGCCAACATTCTTCTAGCAGCTGTCAGACACTACAACCATAATGGCTGAGATACCTCAGGGAAGCAAGGGTACAGGTGAATAGAAATCTAGAAGCAGCCTCTTAAGTGCTACAGTTCGCTCCACGCTTTTGATCAGCTACCACCGGGTGTGTAGAAAAAATTAGACCAGAGCTATTGCAATCAGCATCAAGAAAGAGTCAGATGGCTGTAATGTTGGCTCTGTTTGTTTCTATAACTGGGACCTATTTATTGGATCTTTCATTCCCAAGAGTTCTATGACAACATCCAGGATCTCATCCTTAACTGATCCTGTGTGTGAATTGGTGTCCTTCCTCTGGGACAAAATCTGTAACATTAACATAGGGGAGAGTGTTGCATCTTTGTTTTTCCTGAGAGAGCAGGAACCCAAAGAGGGGAGTTCTGGTGGTCTTTGTTGTCAATCTGTAGATAGTCCAGGAGTCAGGACACTGGCCTGAGATGGTCAGTCTTTTTCCAGGCTAGGCTAATGATTCTATTCTGAGACTGACTTTGGCTCTTTCCCTGTCTCCCTTTTCACCTGTTGAAGAAGATAGATAGCACCCTCTCAAAATGAGTAAAACTCTACCTCCAGGGTTTCCTGTGACTGCTGGGGCACAATTCATGTCCCTGGGCCAACATTTTATGTACAAGAGTGTCAGCATCACTGTATTTTCTGTTTATCCCTGTGTGTTTTTAGAAACCAAAGGGCCACAAATGCATAACTATTCAACTCATATAAGTCACCCAACACAAAAGCAAAAATCACTGACTAGCTAGTGCAACTCCTTCTCACCGACAGCTCCCATCTCATATAACTCATTAGAATTGTGTAAGATCCTTTTCTTTACAGTTATCTATTTTTATTGCTGAATCAACTCATCTTTCATAATTATCCCCAACTGTGTTCCCTCCCCAGCAAGAAACAGCTTCCTAGAGTGGTCTGGCCCTGTTTCAGAAGCATGATAGATCTAGTGGCAAGAATTTGTGAGAGCTTTTCTTTTCTCCCTCTTGTACTACCGTGAAAGATTCACTTTCCCCCCAAAATGTGTGTGGACTAGAGATGTGAAGTAAGAGAGAGAGGCACAGAGGATCAAATGCAAATACGGTCTTTGGAGAATATTCATTCTCTATGGCAGTGAATGTAGGCAGTGATGGAGATTTGAAAAATTCTAATGTGCAACCAAAACAGCATCTCTGTAATCTCAGAGGATGGAAGTGGAGAAGAAGGAATGTGAACAATGGAGGTTGTTGGGAAATAGGAAGCAAGAAGATGATGAAGACAATCCATGGGAAAATATCACTCAAAGGATGCCTCAGGGTATTGGGGTTCCCCATTTTATTGCTGTTGAGTTGTTTCAGTCATGTCCAACTCTTCATAACCCCATTTCAGGTTTTCTTGGCAAAGATACTGGGGTAGTTTGCCATTTCCTTCTCTAGCTCAGTTTACAGATGAGGAAATTTAAGCAAACAGGATTAAATGACTTGCCCAGGGTCACACAGCTAGTATCTGAGAGCAGATGTGAATTCAGGTGGATGAGTCTTCCTGACTCCAGGCATGATATTCTATCCACTGCACCACCTAGCTGCCATACATTTAGCAAAAGAATTGGAAACTATTAATAATTATGAAAAAGAATGCTTTAAATCATTAATAATAAGAAAACTGTCAATCAAAACAACCCTGGGGGGCAGCTAGGTGGCGCAGTGGATAGAGCACCGGCCCTGGAGTCAGGAGGACCTGAGTTCAAATCTGGCCTCAGACACTTAATACTTACTAGCTGTGTGACCCTGGGCAAGTCACTTAACCCCAATTGCCTCAACAAAAAAAACAGAAAACAAAAAACAAACAAAAAAACAACTCTGGGTTTCACGTCATGCCCAACAAATTGACAAAGATGACTAAAGACAGGAATAGCCATTGTTGACAGGGTTATGGAAACACACACAAAAAAATACATTGTCAATAAAGCTGTGAATCAGTACAACTATTCTGGAAAGAAGTTTGGAATTAGGCAAAATAAAGTGTTTAAAATGTCATTTTTTAATTTTTATTTTTTTTAGTGAGGTAGTTGGGGTTAAGTGACTTGCCCAAGGTCACACAGCTAGTAAGTGTTAAGTGTCTGAGGCCGGATTTGAACTCAGGTACCCCTGACTCCAGGGCTGGTGCTCTATCCACTGCACCACCTAGCTGCTCCTAAAATGTCATTTTGACCCAGAGATTACACTCCTAGTTACATATCCCAAGAATTTCATAAATTTTAAAGAAAGGCTCCATAAACAACAAATAGCAGCCCTTTTGGTAGTAAAGAATTGGACACAAAGTAGATGCTCATCGTTTGAGGAAATAGATAAACAAATGATGGTACATGAATTCAGTAAAATACTTCTATGCTTTATAAAATGATGGAAATATGGAAAAACGTGTATCAGCTGATGCAAAGTGAAGTGAGCAGAGTCAAGAAAACAGGATACATGAGTATGCTAATAGATGAAAATCTAGGTCATATAAAAACTAAAGATATCAGTAAAATCTATATTTCTCTCTCTCTCTCTCTCTCTCTCTCTCTCTCTGGTTTACTCAAAGAGGAAAGGCTGATTTGGAGTTCTGTGAATAGAGTCCAAAGCTGCTACTGAGTCAGGGTTTGGAAGGCTTTGAGTATAGCAATTTTGATCTGAGTGAG
Source organism: Dromiciops gliroides (assembly GCF_019393635.1). Lineage (NCBI taxonomy): Eukaryota > Metazoa > Chordata > Mammalia > Microbiotheria > Microbiotheriidae > Dromiciops > Dromiciops gliroides. Next base: position 172,147,047 of record NC_057861.1, on the reverse strand, counting down.
AAGGAATTTTCTGTCCAGGCAAAAGAGGAATTTGCTTCCTCAGTGATCAAAGAAAGTAAGAGAAATGACTAAGTCCAGCTTTGTTTTGGGGAAAGTAAGCTAGCAAGCATTAACAGAGTCCCAACATCTGGGAGTCGAGGAACTGGAAGGTTTCAAGGGCAGGAATAGACTGATCAATAATTATTCAAGATAATATGCCTGTAATTTCCAGACAAGGCTAATGTATGAATTTATTTTGTTTGATTATACATTTTATGAGGAAGGACTTTGAGTTGGGAGGGAGAGTTGATATGGAGTGTGAGGGAGTAATGCTAGTGACGCATTAAAAAAAAGAAAAGAAAAGTGTCAATGAAACATTTTAAAAATATGAACAAAAAAAAGTCATAAGGAAGTTCACAAGGGGATCCAGGCAAGGAGGACAATGTTAGTACTGCGACATTAAGTTTAATAGGGACTGGGATTGGATTGATTTCATCAATGTAGGGAACTCCGAGCTGATGAAACTCCCTCTTATCAAAGTAGCTTGGCACATTGTCTGTAATGAATTGTCTTAGAAAGCTGTTTAGAACCCTTAGAGTTGTAGTGACGTGCTCAAGGTCACACAGATAGATGCCTAAGAGGTAGGACATGAATTTACTTCTCCCTAACTTGGAAGCTAGCTCCCTATTGACCATGTCATGTTGTCTTATTAATTTTAATATTCATACTTTTAAAAGCAAACTGTAAAGAACGGATACTCACAGTTTCATATATAATTCTCTTCTTTTGTTTTTTGTATATCAAAATATTAATATTTATTTGTTGTTGTTTGTTCAATTCACAATAAAATTTTAAAAGGTGACTAACTTATTTTGTGTATAGTTTGACCCCCTCAGTCCCTCATACTATGATGTAATAATTTGTCCACTTTGGCTGACTATGCGTGTGCTATAGTGAGTGCTGTGGGAAGGATTACTGTAGGACAAATGAAAGACATTGGGTTTTGAGAGGAGAGAATTTCCCCTTTTCCCTCGGGTTGGTTTCAGCAAAAAAATTATTCAAGCAAGTGGAAAGACAGCTTGCTAGGGAACTTCCTGTTAGGGAAATGCTCTCAAAGCCACATTTTGTCCCAGCTCACCAAACTCTTCCCAAGTCACGGAGCCCTCAAAACATCAATCCTTAATGAGTTGAAAGAGAAGATCACCTATCAAATGACACTGATGCATCTCTCAGGCCTTTGTCCTTATTCCTATTACTTGGTTATCACTTCAGGTTTGACAAAGGAAAGGGAATAAGCATTTATATAGTGTCTACTGTGTCCCAGATACTGTTTTATGATATTATCTCATTTAATCTTTCTGACAACCCTTCGAGATAGATGCTCTTATTGTCTCCATTTTACACGTAAGGAAACAGACAAACTGTGACATGCCCAGGGTTCATGTTGCCAGTGTCTGAAGTCAGATTGGAAACTCAGGTCTTCCTGACTGTGCCTCCTATCTCTGAAAGGCCATTCCTTCAAGAAAGGTTAGGTTTTAATGTACATACATACATATACATATATGTGCATGCATGTGTATATATACATAGAGGAAGATGGAATAGATGGGATATTTGTATGTGCACACATATGTGTATACATGTAAACATATATACATATATATTCTACCCCCAATTACATGTTAAACCTATTTTTAAACATTTTTTTACTTTAATGTTTTGGGTTCCAAATTCTCCCCCCACCCCATGGTAACCAATCAGATATAGGTTGTACATATGCAATCATGTAAAACATTTCCATATAGTCATTTTATATAAGAAGACTCAAATGAAAGAAAGTGAAAAATATCATGCTTCAGTCTATATTCAAATAATCCACCTCTGGAGCTGGATAGTATAGTTAATCTTTAGTTCTTTTGTATTGTCTTGGATCATTGTCTTGCTGAGAATAGCTAAGTCATTTACAATTCTTAATCAAACAATATTGCTATTACTGTGTACAACATTCTCCTGGTTCTGTTCGTTTCATTATACATCAGTTTGTGTAAGTCCAGGTTTTTCTTAAATCATCCTGGCTTGTCATTTCTTATAGCACAATAATATTCCAACACAATCATATACCACAGCTTGTTTAGCCATTCCCCAGTTGATGGGCATGAGGTGTTAGCTTTTTTCACAAGTGCTGTACCTGCAATTTGGCTACCTTCTGCCATTGAATGATGGTGTTGTACAGATAGAGCTATTATGAAACAATCAATAAACATTTACTAAGTGCCTATTATTAAGTATGCCTATATGACAGGTACTAGGCTAGGCAGATGGAGATACAAAGACAAAAGAAATAGCCCTTGACCAGTAGGAGCTTACATGTTAATGGAAGAAACAGCATACAGCCATTTAAATAAATAAAAATGTAGGGACAGGCATAGAGACTAGATGTGTAATTTTGGTGCTAATAGGAAATTCCAGGGTAGCTATTTCCCTCTTCCAATGCAAGTTAACATGCTCTCTGCTATTTAGTTTTTTTGTTTTGTTTTGTTTTGTTTTTAGTGAGGCAATTGGGGTTAAGTGACTTGCCCAGGGTCACACAGCTAGTAAGTGTTAAGTGTCTGAGGCTGGATTTGAACTCAGGTACTCCTGACTCAAGGGCCGGTGCTCTATCCACTGCGCCATCTAGCTGCCCCTCTGCTATTTAGTTTTCAAGATTTTCCTACAGCACTGAGGTGAAGTAAAACTGTCCAGGGTCATAAAGTGTGTATATGTCAAAGGTAGGCTATGAACTCAGTTCTCCTGGGTTTCAGGGTCAGCTCTCTAGCCCACCACACTTCTCCAAAATGCACAGTAAATATGATACAAGGTAATTTTATGGCAAGGAATCAGGAAAGGCCTCTGGTAGGAGGTTGTACTTGAGTTGGGCTTTGAAGGGAGCAAGGAATTCTGAGTTGAAGGTGAGGAGAGAGTAAATGCCAGGCATGGGTAACAGCTTAAGCAAAGACAAAGAGGTTGGAGATGGAATGTTGCATGTGAGGGATGGCAAGGAGGCTAGTTTGACTGGATTGTATATCGTGTGTGTGTGTGTGTGTGTGTGTGTGTGTGTGTGTGTGTGTGTGTGAAATTAGGTGTCTGTTGTATTACAAAGGTAGGCTGGATCCAGAAGATGAAGGCTATTAAATGCCAAATGAAGAAATTTGTATTTGTTTCCAGATGCAAGAGGGAGTTAGTGGAGCTTTCTGAACAAGGAAGTTCAATGGTCAGAATTGTCCTTGGGGAGAGGCTTGATGTAAGAATAGTCCAGATGGGAAATGATGACTAACTGAACTGGGGTGGTGGTCCTGTGAGTGGAAAGAGGGAGGTGGTTTTGAGAGAGAGGTTCACTGATTGACAATGAGAGGTGAGGGAAAGTGAGGAGTGTAAGATGACCTGAGGCTACAAAACTGAATGACTAGAATGATGTAGATACACTCAACAGAAATAGGGAATTTGGGAAGGGGGCTAAATTTGGGGGCAAAGACAATGAAGTCTGTTTTGTACATATTAAATGAGATGAAACTGATATGCAGTTGGAAATGTCCAATTAGCAATTGGGAACTGTGGATTGAAGCTAAAAATGAGAAGAGGGATATGTGGATCTGGGAGTATTCTGTATAGAGATGGTAATTGAACAGGGGCTGCTGGTAAGATTAGCAAAAGAAAAAGCATAGTTGGAGAAGAGAGCCCAGCACAGAGTTTTGAAGTACACCATTAGAAAGGGAAATGAGGGTGATGCAGGAAAGACATGAGAAAAAAGTCAACAGCTTGAAAAGTCAAATGGAAAAGGAGGTACAAAAGTTCTCTGATGAAAATAATTGCCTAAGAATTAGGATTGAACAAATGGAAGCCAGTGACTTTATGAGAAACCAAGACACAATAAAGCAAATCCAAATGAATAAAAAAATAGAGGGCAATGTGAAATATCTTCTGGGAAAAACTGCCAACCTGGAAAATAGGTCTAGGAGAGATAATTTAAAAATTATTGGTCTACCTGAAAATCATGATCAAGGAAAGAGCTTAGACACCATCTTCCAAGATATTCTCAGGGGAAATTGCCCTGAAATTCTAGAAGAAGCTAAAATAGAAATTGAAAGAATTCACCGATCACCTCCAGAAAGAGATCCCCAAAAGAAAACTCCTAGGAATATTATAGCCAAATTCCAGAGCTCTCAGGTCAAGGAGAAAATATTGCAAGCTGACAAAAAGAAAGAATTCAAGTACTGTGGAGCCCCAGTCAGGATAGCACAAGATCTAGAAGCTTCTACATTAAAGGACCAGAGGGCATGGAATATGATATTCCAAAGGGCAAAGGAAATGGGATTACAACCAAGAATCACCTACCCAGCAAAATTCAGCATTATCTTTCAGCGGAAAAAATGGGACTTTAATGAAAAAGAAGACTTTCAGATATTTGTGATGAAAAGACCTGAACTGAATGACAAATCTGACTTTCAAATCCAAGACCCTAGAGAACCATAAAAAAAAAAAAAATTGGAGCTGGGGGACATACCTGGGGTTGTACAGGGAGTGACTGTCTTGTGTCTGAGGCCAGGTTTTAGCTGGGATCCCCCTGGGTCCAGGGGTGATGATTTGTCCACTGTGTCACTTAGCTAGATGATAACATCTTTAGGGTTAAATTAAGGGGTGAAGGGAATTCATTGGGGGAGGTGGAAGGGCAGAAGTGAAATCCTACATGAAAGTAACAGGAAAAGGCTTATGGAGTGGGGGAAGAGATGGGAGAGGAGCAGGGCAGTAAATGAGTTTTACACTCATCAGAAAAGGCTCAAAGATCTTAAACTCATCAGAGCTGCCTCAAGGAGGGACTAATAGACACACCCAACTGGGTGGAGTAATCTATTTAATCTGGGCAGTAAATGAGCCTAACACTCATCAAAATTGGCTCAAAGACCTCAATCTCATTAGAATTGGCTCAAGGAGGGAATAATGTACACACTCAATTGAGTGGGGAAATCTCTATAACCCTGCAGGAAAATAGGAGGGGAAAGGGATAAAGAGAGAGGGGAAAAAGAAGGAAGGGCAGAGTGGGGGAGGGGACAGACAGAAGCAAATCCCTTTTGAAGAGTGATAGGATGAAAGAAGATGGATAATAGAATAAATATCATGGGGAAGGGAATAGGATGGAAGGGAAACTGTTAACAATAGTAAGCATGAAAAAGAGAAAAGGGGAAAAAATTGTACAAAAAATATTTATAGCAACTCTTGGTGGAAGCTAAGAACTGAGAATCAAGGGAATGTCCATCAATTGAGGAATGATAGGAAAAGCCATGTTATATGATTGTAGTCGAATGGACTTGTGCTACAGGAAATAACAAACAGGATGATCCCTGAAAAACCTTGAAAGACTAATGAACATCGATGTATAGTGAAGTGAAGTACACCATTAGAGGGTGATAAAAGAATGATGGATAAGCAAAAAAGAAAAAAAAAAAACACTAGGGGAAGGCCATACAAAGATTAAGAAGAGAGGAGAGGAGGACAGAGGAGGGGAGGGGAGGGAAGAGGAGACAAGAGACAGAGACAAAGAGACAGAGACAGTGCAACAAAAACCTAGCAAGGAGAGAGTATCCTGGAGGAGAGGGTAGTCAGCAGTCTCAAATATTAAGGTAATAAAGAGATCACTGTTAACTTGTTTCATTTTTAAAAAATAAACTTTTATTGGGGGCAGCTAGGTGGTGCAGTAAATAGAACCCCGGCCCTGGATTCAGGAGGACCTGAGTTCAAATCCAGCCTCAGACACTTAACACTTACTAGCTGTGTGACCCTGGGCAAGTCACTTAACCCCCGTTGCCCTGCAAAAAATTTTAAAAAATAAACTTTTATTATTATCTTTTGTTTTTACACCACTCCTATATCTTTTCTCTTTCCATTTGCAGAGAGCTCTCCCATATACATACATACACACAAAGAATTTTTAAAAGAAAAAGAGAAAGAGAAGAAAAACAGCAAAACTTATCAACACGTTAAACAAATCTGACAATGTTTTATATCCATGGATCCCCTAACTCTGCAAAGAAGTTGGGAGAGGTATCTTCTCACATCAAATCTTTAGGATCCAGATGACGATGATGATGGGTAGTAGTAGTAATAGTAATTTTATGACATTAACATATGGTTGTTTTGTGTTTTGTTGTTCTTTTATTTGCATTGTAATTATAGTGTATATTGTTTTCTTGGCTCTGTTTACTTCAGTTTGCATCTGTTCATGTTAAACTTCTCCATGCTTCTCTATATTAATCATATTCATTATTTTTTACAGCACAGTAATATTCCGTTACATTCATGTACTACATTTTGTTGAGCCATTCCCCAGTCAATGAGTATCTACTTTGTTTCCAATTCTTTGGTATCACAAAAAGTGCTACTACAATCATTTTGGTATATTGCATGTATTTATACACACATATATGCATGCATGTATACATATATGTCTGTATATGTGTATGTACATACACACAATTTTTAACAGGATTGTTAAATAGTTAACTCTTTCTGCTTGTGGGTCATTATAATAGTTAGCTTTTTAACTATGTCATAGAAAAGCCCATTATTTCCTAGAGTTTGGATAATTTGTGAGATAAAGGTTATACAGAACCAAAAAAGGATAAAAAGTCATGTTGGTACCTGGATAGTTCACACAAAGCTGAACTGTTCTTCTGTTTAAGTTATTCATGTAACTGCGGCTTTATCTGCTACTTTTGAGCTAAACTCTTGCAAATACCTCCCATTGCTCAGTGATTTTGAATTCTAATCCTGCCTTCTGAGAAGTCCTCCCAGATTATTGATCTACCACAGAATGAAACACAGTAAAAGTTTTAAGTAGCACCAGCTGAGGCCAAGACTCAATGGGTCTACACTACACTACAGTGCAAGATTACTTTCCCCAGTTTGTTTGATTAAATAGGTTGCCTGTGGTAGAAAACTGGGATGAGAAAAGCCAGACTACCCAAGTCTACATGTTTACACCTTCATGTCATACAAATCTTATGCTTCTCTCAGCACATGCCCCTAAGTGGATGAAACATGGGAACAAGAAGAAAATGATTAACATCCATGGGTGGCTTTAACAAGGAACACAGCCCTCTCCCTTCTTTGCAGAGGTGGGACACTATGGATGTGGAAGACTGCACATATTGTCAGACTTGATTTATGTGTTGGCTAGTTTTGCTGAACTGCAGTTTTGTTCTTTCTTATTCTTTGTTACAAAGGATGGCTCTCTGAATGGTGGATAGATATACTGGGAAATTAACCTATTGAAAACAAAAGCTATTGATAAAAAATTAAAACAAAATAAAACACTGGAATTGGGTATGTTTAGCTAGAAGGGATCTTAGGATAATAGAGTTAGAGCCAGATGGAATATTATAAATCATTTACACCAACCAAATCATTTTACAGAAAGGCAATAAGGAGCAGATCCCCTTTCCCCTCTATTCCCCAATAAAGACAATAATAAATATTTCAGCAATAATATTTCCTTTGTATCTCCTATGGGAAAATTGTAAGAAAATAATTAATAATCAATTTCTGGGGGGGGGGGCAGAGATCACTTTCTCAGTCCTTTTGCCCCCTTTCCTGCCCCAGCCACTTCAGAAAGCCCAGTTCTCCTTAAGAAACTTCATCAAGTCTTATCTGGGACAAACCCAAGGAAACAAAAAGAATGGAGATTCTTTCGTCTAGATGGGTGAAAGACTATAAAGTTCATTTTAATGTCAACCACCTCCAAGTCATGTCAACCAATAGAATTGAATGGTGCTAACCAACTAGATTTGTTTGATACAGAATGATCCAGTTAGCTTTGATCAATGGATGATGACCCACCTCTATCAAAAGAGGATAAAAACCCGTGGAAAATGCCACACAAGGGTTTCTGGGGCATCTTTTGAGTATTCTGGGGTTTCTCTTGATTCTTGGGGAACACATGGTCCCTTGTCTTTCTTGCTGTCTCTTTTGGGTCTTCTTGAGACCAAGTGCCGTCTCTCTGGGAGATGGCATAGGTCTTTGGGGGCTTTTCTCATGCTTGGGCAAACTGGCATGCTGAAGCTCTCTCCCTGCTTTCTCTACCATATGGCCAGAGATCATGAGAAATTAGGGAGACACGGAGTCAATTCTTTACTGGCATAATATTGATAAATTAATATATGTTTGTCCCAAACTGGTGTCAATAGCAATTTATTTTTAAACACACACACATACACACACACACACACACACACACACACACACACAAATCACACACTTTTTGGTCTCAGTCTCCAACAGTACTCCTTATCCAGCAACCCAAGGAGATACACTGGAGACATATGTGCAGAGAGAAATAAACAAGTTAAAGTTAGTTTAATCATACCCCTAGACCTCAGCCTCTTTGGGCAACTGTGAATTAGTCTGGAATGTGGGGGAAAGAGGAATGTCTCCTGTGTGTACAAAACAGGGCTCCTTTTCTAGAATTTCTAAGTGCACCTATATAATTTGTACCTTTCCCCTCCCCTTCCAGCAGGTTACCCATAGGTGAGGATTTAGCAGGGTGAAGGACTCTCCTCAGCCCCCTCCCTTATCACCTACATATATACACACAAAGACATATAAACACAGACACACACAGACACACACACACAGATACACACACACACACACACACATCATCCAACCCCAGCCAGATTGAAAACAGTCCAGGCAAAAGAAAATAGAATATAGTTTAGAATTATGAGAATTAAGAAAAGATCTAAATGGTTTCACCTCCCAGTCTAACTAAAATATTCTCTTTATTTACCCATGACCTAATCCAAAAGACCTAGACAATTAATTTTTTCATGGCCATGTGAATATATTTATATACACACATATACACATGTGTATGTATGTGTATGTATATATATATATATATATATATACACATACATACATATATACATATATATATATTTTTTTTCTACCCAGGGCCTAAATTTCCACAAAGATTATTTCCTTACACAGAATTTGTTATTACCTTGCACGTAAAATGAGGGGGGTTAGAGGTTATTCTAATGTTCCATCTGGCTCGTAATCTATGATCCTATTTATCTCTTTTCCAAGATAAATATTCCCAGTGCTTTTGACCAATGCAAACACTTGATAAGTTGGTTTTCCTTTGTATATTTTCAAATCTTCTCCTGATTCTTCCTCTGTATCTGCTGCTCTCAATGTACTCTCAGTGTACTGTCTAAACTGTGGTACCTCGAACCAGACATGATTGTCCATATGTGATCTGATCTGCTGCTGGTCCAGTGGGATTATTAGCTCTCTTGCCCTGAACACTACATTCTCACCTGGAGTACTGAAATACTATCCTAATTAGTCTCCCTGCATCCAGTTTCTTTCCTCTCCAATCCATCCTCCACCCAGCATGTTTGGATATGCCAAACATATATGTCTGATGACATTACTCCTCTACTTAAAAAGCTCCACTGGCTCCCTATTGTCTCAAGAATAAAATATACAAACTCCCCTATTTGGCATTCAAAGGCCTTCCCAGCATGGCTCTAATGGCTCTAGCCTACCTCTCCAGGTTTATTGAACATTACATTTTCTCATGCACTTTACTTTCCAGGCAAATTGTCCTGTTGGTTATTCCTAGTACAAGACATTCCATTGCTTGTCTCCTTTCTTTTGCTCAGGTTGCCTCCCCCTAGCACACTGTAACAATTGGAATGATGCCACCTGCTGGAGAGTTACTGTAGGAAAGCTCCGCCATGAGGAAAAGCCTCATGGCTTGCCCTCAGATGCCTTCTCCTCATGCCGGAACTTTCCTACAGTAACTCTCCAGCAGATGGTGTCATTCCAATCATTACTATATGTGTGTGTGTGTGTGTGTGTGTGTGTGTGTGTGTGTGTGTATAGGGTTTTTTTTTGTGTGTGTGAGGCAATTGGGGTTAAGTGACTTGCCCAGGGTCACACAGCTAATAAGTGTTAAGTGTCTGAGGCCAGATTTGAACTCAGGTCCTCCTGAATCCAGGACCAGTGTTCTATCCACTGAGCCACCTAGCTGCCCCTATATATATATATCTTCACCTCAGAATCCCTAATTTCCTTCATTACTCTGCTCAAATTCTACCTCCTACATAAGACCTATCTTGATCCTCCCAGTTGCTAGTACTCTCATCCTTAGAAATTACTTAGTATTTTTATAGTGGTATTTGTGTATATACATATGCATATGTATATGTACATATCCACACACCCAAATATATGTATATGTGTATATATATATATGTGTGTGTAGATAATAGATATAGAGTATTTTTTTTGGCAGTTAGGTGACATAATGGATAGAATGCCAGGCTCCTCTTCCTGAGTTCAAATCTGGCTTTAGACATTAGCTGTGTGACCCTGGGCAAGTCATTTAATCCAGTTTGCCTTAGTTTCCTCATCTGTAAAATGAGCTAGAGAGGGAAAGGGCAAATCACTCCAGTATCTTTGCCAAGAAAACTCCAAATGGAGTCACAAAGAGTCAGACATGACTGAAAAATGACTAAATAAAACAGTAGTTTTATATATTGCATTTACTTTATATTTATGTACATATATATTATTTGCTTATCTGTGTGAATGTGGTAATACCCCAATGGAATATAAGCTCCTTGAGGACAAGGACTGTTTCATTTTTGTATTTGTGTCCCCACTGCCTAGACAGTACCTGACATGTGATAGGTACTTAATAGTGAATATCAATGAAGCCTCAATGAATATCAGTGAATATCAATGAAACACAACAGCCAAGCTGCCACATTAAGCTAGCATTACACTGACATTCTGGGGCCTTTGTGTGTGTGTGACTTGCTTTGCAGTTGTACTTATATGGCTGACTTTTTTTAAAACCTAGGGATGGGATTTTGCATTTATCACTATTAAATGTCATCAAGTTGGGTCAGCCCAGTGATATGACTCCTGCAAGTGTGGATGGATCAGTGCTGGAGAACTTTCCTACCAATAAGAATGACTGAGGAGGAATATATGTATGTGTGTGTGTGTGTATATATATATATATACATACATACATACATACATACATACACACACACACACATATATATATGTATGTTTGTGTATATATATATGTACGTATGTATGTATGTTTGTATATATATGTGAGTGTGTGTGTGTGTGTGTGTATATATATATATATATATATCTCAAACAAGGAGTATAGGGAATTGGGAGCATGTCATTTATGAAAATGTTCCTACTAATCCTTCCTAGGGTTGTCTGCAAAGTTGTGCTTTGGAAGTTGTAAAGTATCATATAAATGTAAGATATTATTGTTGTCAGAATTAAATTTTGCATCAATATATGTAACAAGCCCTCACATATTTCAAGGAACATTTCAAGGTCTAAATGAAATTCAGAGTCATTCAAAAGATTATGCACACCGAAAAAACAAAATATATAGGGACACCTTATTGTCCAAATAATGACATACAGTTGGATGGACGGTCTATAGGCTATTATATCAGGAAGAGACATTGCATGTGAATTTAAGTCTAGCTGGTCGTAGAATTAAATTGGAGAAAGATAGTGAGATAGATTGCAGTTAGGAAACTTTCAAGTGCTTTCCATTCAACTTAACAAGTAACTTGTGGCATGTACTGAGATTATAAATGGAAGCAAAAAGACAATCCTAGACCTCAAGGAGCTTAGATTCTAATGGGTGAAGACAACACATAAAAGGAAGCTGAAAAGGGGTGGAGAGGAAGACATGAAAATGTGGTGGAGGTAGTGGTGGGGTTGAAGGAAAAGAATGGTGAAGAGAGTTGGAAAAGTCAGGAGTGCAGCCTGGAGAGGAATAAGTGATACAAGCCCACGCTTCTTCCAGAAAAATGAAAACCCCCACATCTTTTTAACATCAGTAATATGATAGTGTTGGGAGTCACCAAATGCCTGAAATCTTTTAAAAATAGGAGCCATAAAGTCATTGTAAATAAGCCATAGCATATTCCCAGTTTCAAATTTTATGTGAGAAATGGTATAAAAGATATCAGAGAGATGCATGATCCAAAAAGGGAGAGGGCTGGCAAAGTTACAAAAATGAGGAATGACAGATGGACAGAACTCTTGCTGCTGTGGTACCCATATGTGAAGACACCTTAAAGAAGGATCCCAGGGCATGAGATATATCCCCAAAAAGAAGAAAGACATGGACAAGATAATTACAGGATGGGTGGTGATCACTCCATTAGAAGGAATATCCACAGCCATGAGATCAGAGATCCATTTAAGTGTTGTGGATGTAAAATATTACTAGCATATTCAGTACAACAAATGTTTGTATAGGCTTCTGCTATGTGTCAGGCATTGTACTAAGCACTAGGGACTCCACAGTCTTCTAGGTCCTTATTTTCTACTAGGTTAGAATGGGTATACTGTGTAAATATAAGTGCTAATACAGAATTTCATTTGAGAAGAGGAGGGCAGTGTAAATCTAGTGCTCTAGTGGCCCACTGATTCACAACCTGAGAGGCTGGGGGGAACAAAAGGGTCCTTTTGGTATTAATAGGAGTCCTGTTTCCATAGCTCTTAGTTTCAATTGAGAACAGTGGCTTATGTAATACAGAAGCTATCTGAGGCCCAATTCAGGAGTCAGAAACTACCACTTTTGAAAGAACTGTATAATCCATTGAGAAACAAAATTCTCTAAGAGGGATTATAAAAACAATGAACTTCTACATAGCTGGCAGTGGAACAGCCTTTAAAAAAAAAGTTCAAGTTGAAGGTCCTTCCTAATGCTAAATTCAAGCTTTAAAAATTGCCTTCTCTAAAGTACTGTAACTCCATCTGGGATACTAATTAAAGGGAATGTTAGAATGCCCTATTTCTTTAGGTTGCATTCCCCTATGACGTATGTACCTGGTAGATTTCCTCATCGAATACTTACTTCACCCCAGGACCAGGCTAAGGGTGTGGATTTATGTTGAAAACTCAACTGCAAATGTCTACAGCCCCAGGAATTAAGGCTAAATAGTAGGGTTAAGTTGTAGGACAAAGGGCAAATTTTTGGCTAGTTCAGGAATACAATTTTGCCCTTAGGGCAAGAATCTTTACACACATCCCAGTTGCATATGAAAAGATAATGCAATGTGTGATAGTAAAGAATGACAGTAACTTGGCACAAATGCATCCATGAGAACCCAAAGTTTCACACACACACAAAAAAAGAATCAAAGAATTTTAGAGTCATAAGGAACTGACATGATCTAATCCAGTGCCCTCATTTTGCACTGTAATGTACTTTTGGGTTTTTTTTTCTTCTAGACTTTTACCTAGTTGGGCCATCCAGTGACTTTCTGATACCAGAAAGGTCTAGTAGAAACAAAAACTGAATTCATACATTTCACTTGAAATGAAAACCATTGGACTCCACATAAACTTAAGTTATTCAAACAAATCTCATTAGGAAAAGGATTTACATTCCCAACATGGAATTTTACTACTCCATGTTGACATTAAGGTATTTATAATACTTAGTTCAAAATCAAATTTCAAAAGACAAAATAAATGAAGCAAGGTAGACAAAACATTGTAAGCTGGAAAGAAGAGGAAGAAGTGGTCATTTCTGTGATCAAGGTAATTTCTATGATAAAAAGGGGAACTAAAAATAATTCGGCAAACACAAAAGTATGCAGGAACAAAAAATCCAGGTGAAAATATTGTTCTGACAAGGAACTAGGTACTAAAGTTTTGAAGAATGTGGTGGGGGGAAATTATTGAGCTGCTGTTGACTTTAGAAAAATTATGGAGAGCAGAAGAGATGCCACTTAATGACTAGAAATAAGTAGATGTGGTACTAATTTTCAAAAAAGTAAGGGTGAATTCTTCTAACTACTTATTTGTATTAAAATACTGTCATTCTTCACTGTAATACATTGCATTATCAAAATAAAAATATTCTTGCCCTAAAAGCAAAATTGTATTCTTGAATTTGCCCCCCCAAAATGTAATTTCTTCTTCAACCCAACCCTATTTCTGGTTATTCAGTCATTTTCAGTGTCATTGTGACCTGTTTGGGTTTATCTTGGCCAAGATAGTGGAGTGGTTTGCCATTTTCTTCTCCAGCTCATTTTTACAGATGAAGAAACTGAGACAAAATACAGTTAAGTGACTTTCCCAGGGTCACACAGCTAGTAAGTGTCTGAGGCCAGATTTGTATTCATGAAGATGAGTCTTCCTGACTCCAGGTTCAGCACTCTCTCCACTGCACCACCTAGTTCCCCTATTATTTGAGGCATTTTTAACAAAATTCCAGAACATATTATTCAAGGGATCCTTTGCGGAAAGTTAGGAAAACTGTGATTACAAAAAGCCCATGTGAATTCATCAAAAGTAAGTCATATGAAATTATCATTATTTTCTGTTTTGATGGGGTGACTGAAGAGGACTGCCATAGACATGTAATACCTAAATGTCAGAAAGATATTTCACAAGCTTTCATGATATTCTAGAGGAAGATGGAGAGATTTAGTGTGGATAGGAGAACAGTTAGATAAATGAGTGGACCCAAAGGGGAGTTAATAATGTAGTTATGTAAATTCAGTGGGAAAGTCTCTAGTAGGCTGTCTATACAAGGGATCTGTCCTTGGTCCTAAATTTCAAAATTTTTATCCATGGCTTGGTAAAGGCATAGATGGCATGCTTATCCAGTAACATCCGGGAATCTTAAGAAGGCTAAAATGATGAAATTAATCTATTAAGAACAAAGCTAAACAGAATCAGAAGAACATTATACACAGTATCATCAACATTTTGTGTTGATCAACTGTGATAGACTAGATTCTTCTCACCAATACAATGGTACAAGAAAGTCCCAAAGGACTCATGATGGAAAAGGCTCTCCAAATCCAGAAAAAAAAGAACTGTTGAATATGGATGCTGATTGAACCATACTATTTCTTTTGTTTTGGGGGCTGTTGTTTTTCTTTTTTGAGGTTTTTCCTTTTTTGCTCTGATTCTTCTCTTATAACATGACTAATGCAGGAATATGTTTAATGTTATTATATATATATATAAAACCTATAATCTGATTTATATGTATATATATATATATATATATATATATATATATATATATATATATATATATATATATAAACCTATATCAGATTACCTGCTGTCTGGGGCAGGGGGAAGGAGGGCAGGGAGGGAGAAAAATTTGAAATTTGAAATCTTATAAAAACAAATGTCGAAAACTATCTCTACATGTAATTGGAAAATAATAAAATACTTGTATTTAAAAAAATAACAAAGCTAAAAAGACCTCGTAGTTTTAATGGATCATAAGCTGTGTGATATGGCAGTTGAAAATGCTAATTGAATCTTCATTGCAATTCAGTAATCACTTATAAAATGCCTACTATGCTAGGTACTCAGGATACAAAAATGAAATGACTCATTCCCTCTTTTCAAGAGGATTACAGTCTATTGGTGGGGAGACAGTATGTTTGCAAACAAGTATGACATAAGGAAAGATGTGATAGGGACAACCTCTTGGGGTTAACTCTATACACTGGAGGAATGTAGCAGCCTTGCTATGCAGGCTCAATTTGCCATGTATCAGTGGGGATTGGGGGAGTAAATGCAGAGTAGGTGCTGTTGGAGGATGGAAATAGATTCTGGAGGGCTCAAGTGCTAGACTAAAGAGCTGTTTTAGTATAATTGTGGGCTTGGAAGGCAGATGATGAGGGGTAATGAAGTGAGGGACAAGTAAAGGAAGGCAGAGAATGAAGACTACTCTTGACCTTAATAGAATAAATTTTAAGTTGAATTAATAGGCATTCATTGTAAAGAAGATAATGGTTCTGGTGTACTTTGACCTGGATAGACCACATATGAAATATTATTTTCAGTTTGGGGACCCTAGTTTTAAAAAGGAAAGTCATATGGCTATAGTAACTATTTCCTTGAGAATTGACTGTTTATATCTTTTGATATATCACTTATGATGATCAATTGATTATCAATTATGATCTAAAATATATCCTAAGAACATTGAACAGAATGGCAAAGGGACTGAAAACTAAGCTTCATGACCTAGGCACCCAGGCAGTTAAATGGTGTGGTAGATAGAGCACTGGACTCAGAGTTAGGAAGATTTGAGTTCAAATGTGACCTCTGACACTTACTATCTCTGTGACTCTGGGCAAGTCACCTAACCTCTGTTTGCCTCGATTTCCTTAATTGTAAAATAGGAATAATAGCACCTACCTTCCAGAGTTGTTGTAAGGATCAAATGAGATAATATTTGTAAAGGACTAAGCATAGTGTCTGGAACATAGCAAGTGCTTAATAAATCCTTCCTTCTTTGACCTTATGGAAATCATTTAACTCCCCTCAACCCCAGTTTCTTCATCTGTTAAAATGAAAATAATAATAGCATCTGCTTTACAGGGTGATTTTAAGGAACAAATGAGATAATATAGGTAAAGTGTTCTATAAGCTTAAAAGTACTATACATATGTTAACTATTATTATATTATGATCGTTTTAAGGAAATAAGTCCATTTGGTTTGTAAAACAAAAGATTTGGAGGGGGGCAGCTAGGTGGTGCAGTGGATAAAGCAACGGCCCTGGATTCAGGAGTAACTGAGTTCAAATCCGTCCTCAGACACTTGACACATATTAGCTGTGTGACCCTGGGCAAGTCACTTAACCCCCATTGCCCCACCAAAAAAAAAAAAAAGATTTGGGTGGTAGAAGACGACAAAGACTTATCTGTCATCAAAAGCTACCATTTGCAAGAGAGCTTAGGTTCATTTCTCACAGAACCCAGAGCACAGATCTACAAGCAGTGGACAGAAGTTGTAGAGGGAGAGACTTCAGGCTTAATGAAAGGAAAAACAGCAAAGGCTATCCAAAATGTAATGGGCTGTTTGGAAAGTGGTGGGCTCTGTCTGCCTCTCTAGAGGTGTTCAAGCAGAGATCAGATGAACACCTGTTAGGAAGCTTAACAAAGGGATTCAGTTTCAGGTTTAGCTTACATTAGATGACCCCGTAGTACCTTCTCACCCTGAGATTCCAGCTTTCTATTCAAGTCTGAATCTCTGATGGAAGAACCAGAAAACAGCCCCATATAACTCCCTACAAAATTCTTTAGGGGTTTGGTGAGGAAGAGTATAAAGCAAGCTGGCCTGTTTTCTCCCATTCTTATAAACATGCCAAGTAAGATGGCACATGGTTGATCTGCTTAAGCTTCTCTTGTTGGCTGTGGGTGTGTCACCATGGCATCCACCACTGGCTCCTCCCTCCCCTTCTCTAATGAGTCCCTGGATCTTTTTAGAAGAATTGCAACAAACCAAGGGATAAGAAACTCTTGCAGTGAAATGATTCTTTATTTTTTAGTGATTCTTTCTATCATTTAGCACAATCCCTGGCACACAGTAGGCATTTAATAAATGCTTGTTGATTTTATCTAAGCATAAGTCAGGATTGCCATGGATGAGTAGAGAAAAGACCACTTTTCTGCCCACATTCAGGGAATGTGTACTGCCTGACGCTGGAGAAGACAGTCTAGTCCTTGAGGACACAAACTAATAAAAGCAGCTTAAACAGTACACAGATACAATGAGAGAACAAGATGTGTGCAATAAACAGTTTTGTTCTATGGCAACCATATCCATTTGTTTGTTTTTTCTTGAAAATTTCAATTTCTTGGAGTTTACCTTCTTACACCATTTAAAAAAATGAGCACTAAACTTTTCTTCCATTGTAGTCAGGGGAATGGGGGGCAATGTCAAATTCATCTGATGGTTGTTTTGGAAGAGGTGGAATGGCAATGGACTGTCTGACATTAACTAGGTTTTTTGGCTTCTGAGGGAGGAAAGAAAGGGACAACACTGCTTGTGGTATTAACTGTTTTTCAAGATAGACTTTTGGTATACAGTGAGTAAGCGGGTTTGCAGAAACTAATGCCTAACATTAAAAATAGAAGAACTGATATGATTAAAGATATTCTGTTAAAGAAGGACAGACTTGGAATTATGCCTAAGCTGGCTTGAATCCTACAACATGATGCTGTCATCTATCCTCTGGCCTAGTGTGAGAGAGAGCAAGAACACTTGTGGTTGGAGATCAGTTGTATGTAACTTGATAAGGTATTTGAGGAGGTACATACATAAAACCAGGGATGGTGCTGGTGGGTTTTTTTTTCTAATTTGTCTTTTCTTTAGTATCTTGCATAATTCAGATGCATAATAAATATTTGTCTTTTTGAATTGAATTGAAATTCTATTAGCTGCATGAACTTTATCCTTTTTTTGGCAAAAGTACCTGCAAACCTAAGGGAAAGTGGGAGGGGAGCACCTACTATCTGCTAGACACTGGGCTGAGTTGACACAAAAAAAAAACCCAAAAAAAAGCAAATGAACAACAGTTTCTGTTTTCAAGCAGCTCACAATCTGATGGAGACAATAAGTAAACAACTATGTACAAACAAAACATGCACAGTATAAATTGGAGATAACAAGAAGAGAGGGTGATGACAGATGAGTGGAGAGAGAGGGGGCAGGATCAGGAGCAACAGTTTGCTAGCACATCCTGGACCATTTGTTGCAGATAAGTGTATTCAGTCGAAAAGACTACTGAATTCAGATTGGATGTGATAACCAAGTTGGTTCCTGATGACTGATGCTAAATCATACTTTTCTTTCCATAGATGAAGGATAGAGAGAGAATGGTTTGGAATGTTACATAAATAAGTATACTGTCAGCCATGCCATTGGATGGGATAGTTTTGCTTAACATGTGTTGTTATAAGAAAAGTTTAGTGTGTTTGGGAAGTGGTATATTACTGTGTTCAAAAAAGCACCAAAACGACATTTTAAAAAGCCAAACAAGTACAGAACAGCTGTGAATTAACTCAGAGATTTTGGACTCCAACATCTTGTTCTCTAGGGAGAACAGTCAAACAGAACAGTTAAGGTCCTGTGTCACATCTTAAATACAGTCATGAGCTCTTCCAGGTGGTACAATGACTGAATTGATGGACCTGGAGTCAAAAAAACTTGAGTTCAAATCCATCCTTAGACGCTTACAAGCTATGTGACCTTGACCAAGTCCCTTACCCTCTATTTCCTCAGATGTAAAATGGGGATAATAATAGCACCTAACTGACAGTGTTGTGGTAAGAATCAAATGAGACAACATTTTAAAAAGCTTATAGTACAGTGCTTTAGTACATATTAGGCACTATACAAACACATTCTTTTCCCCCTCCCCTCTTCTCCTTTCTTATATGACCTGAATAAAGGTCAGTTTTCTCTTACTGTTGGCAAAGGTGGCTAGTTCAGTTGGATCTTTCCTGATTTTCTTATCTACTGAGCCTTAAATAAACTCCTTCCTTCAAAGAGCAAAGGTTAGGAGAAGGGGGAAAGTGATTTGTGAGAAACTCCCAGAAACCTCTTATCTATCTCAAATGAAAAGTGATATTACCTTGATTCAAGGAGCCTTGCTGAGAGTATAGGTACAGTTCAGTCCAGAATGGTTTCTCTGATCATTACTTTCCCATATTATGTAGAATACTGGAAGTTTTACAGTTTTCTAGCACAAAGCCCATTATTTCATATTATGCTCATGAAATATTAGTTAGGAATCTGAATGGGATGAAATTTACGTTCCATCTTGGACAAGAGGGAAAAAAAACCCAGTTCTTCAAAAGATCTTTTTAGCATACTCTGTCTTGTTAGCAGAAACGAAATGATACACATACCTGGAATCCTATTGAGTGTCACCCAGAAATGCTCATCAGGACTGTAGGTATCCTTAGACCATTGCAGTAAATCAATGGCCCGTTGATCTTGGATAACAAAATTGATAAACTCCCTTGTGAGGGCAACATAGGCAGAGCCAAAGTAAATGGTCAGATTGTGGGGAGGTGGGGTTTTTAATGCTTGGGTATTTATTACATAAGATGCTTCTGGACTCAGATGCTCTCTATGGATATATTTTGTCCTTTCAATAGCATGTGCAGGAGGCAGCACCCCTGGGGTGAGATTTTTCCCTTTAAATCCTTTCAAATGTTGGATTATTTCCCTGTTAGTTTTCAGGGGAAAATCTTGCCCACAAGTGTTGATGAGATACTTCCACTTTACCTCAGAGGTTACAAGGTCTCTCATGCAGTGCAGGTCAGCCTGGAGCCTGGATATCCCACCATAAACTACTGGCTCCATCTTGGAGGCAAGAAAAGCATTGGGAAAGCAACTCACCAGTCTCCCCACAGCATTTTTAAACCCAGCAGGTGTCTTCTCATCCACGTGAACGCAGTAAACATTTTGAGGCATGTAAACGGCCCTGAAGAGTCTCTCAAAGGTTTCAAAATCCTTATGTATGACCATTGCATATGCCAAAGGAAACTCAGCCTCCTCTTTGGAAAGAGGGCTAGTTATGTAGTGACTTTGGAGCAAGTATTCCATGCAAGATTTCCCAGACACTGTTATAGTGTTCTCCCATAGGAAAGATGTTTTCCCTCTGATAAATGAATTGCAGACGTTCGCTAGAACCAAAGTATTTGTTATATTTAGCCTCTGAAGGTTTTGGTCACCATATAAATTAAACACGTAGAACATGATAAAAATGACTACAGTAAAAATAGGAACTACAAAAAGATAATGCATCAAGGAAGGCATGATGTTTCAAAGACAGTCAGAATCATGAAGTGCTTGCTCCAAACTTACTTTTCCACCTGAGCTGGTATTTTGGTCTGAACAGCTGCCTCTTCTGCCCGGAAAGACCCGGAGTGCTCACTTACCATCTCCATTCACCGAGCCTGGCTGCTGTTTCCCTCCCTGGGCTGACATTAGGAACCATTCCCTCCTCTTTCCTCTGCCTCTCTTAAACCTTCTTTGTCTAAATCCCAGTAGCAGGTTGCTTAAGCCCAGCCTATTTTTCCCCTGGCTCCCCCGGTTTGCATCTGCAAGCTGTTTTCCCGTAGTTCGAAGCAACTCTGAACTCCCCGGACCCGTTTTTCCTTTCCAGATTGCGCTTCTCCAATATTTTTCTTTTGATATCGGCCTTTTGAGGGGAAGGGGAAGTGGGGGAGGCTACCCTTTAGGGAATTAGCATAGTGAAAGCCAAAATCCTAATGCCGAGTTCTGGCAAGCAAGCCCATTTCCTGCTAATCATTGAACAGGCTGTAGCGTTTCTCCCCCGAGCCCCCACCCCCACCTTTTCTCACAGTGCTGCCGTCACAAATAACTTATCTTCCCCCAAGTCGTCGCACAGGCAAGCCGACAATTGCACAGACAAGCAGCTCGCTCACCCTACAGAGTGTGAGCCAGTTTTCATTTGCAAACTTCCTCTAAAGGATTTGTCAAGGAAAACAGAACTATCACTGAGATGCAACCACGAAAACTTCATTTAAATATTTTCTTTTCCTCTCTTCATCCAGAACAAGAACAACACAAATTAAAGGTCTATAGAATAACTTGTGCAATGACTTGTTTATGTTGGCTAAATAATTCACGCCTCTGGTAATTTTCATGGAAAAACTCCCCTTGAAGTCTAAATGATTACTGGAATAATGCATGGAACATAAATTGCCACATGCATAACAACTTCTAAGTTTCGGTTGAGTACCATATTTGTCTAAATATTAGGTTTTTTCAAAGGTATTTGCCACCAACTTTTTGTGCTTCTCAAGAGGCAGTTTCCTCTAAGAGAAGAGAACTGGTCTCTAAGGAAAATGTGGACCCAAAAGCTAGGTGGCACAGTGGATACCGTGCTGGGCCTGGAGCCAAGAAGATGGAAGTTCAAATCCAATCTCAAACACTGACTAACTGCGTGGCCCTGGGAGAAGCACTTAACCACCATTAGCCTCAGTTTCCTCAACTGTAAAGTGGGAATAATAACAATACATATTGTTAGGGATAAAATTCTAGCTATACTGTCTAAAATATCTAATGAGTGGTCACCAATAAATTATAAGCTTTAGCAAGAGTTAGGCTTTTAAGCATTTATTAAGGAGAATAAGAATTTGGTAAAGAGAGAGAGAAAGACCTAGATTCATCTATCTATTAAAGGGAGAGAGCATTCCTAGCTCCCTTCTCCACTAGAGTCCTCAGGAAAGAGATCGAGCCAGCATCCCAGCCTCCCCCTTCCTCCTCCCACAATCCAACTTCACTTCCTGATGCCAAAGAAAGCCCCCGTGGTCCTGCCCTCAGAGACCCTCTCCTCATGTTGGAGCTTTCCTACAGTAAATCTCCAGCAGGTGGCATCATTCCAAGCGTTACAATATCTTGCAGGATTGTTGTGAAGATCAAATGATATGATATTTGTAAAGTTTGCATACTATAGAGCCTGGATACTATATAAATGATTATTCCCTCCCCCCTCTTCAAAATCATTCTACTGACATGCTAGCTGTGTATCCTGGGGGAAGTCATTTACCTTTTCAGTGTGCCACTGTGCCAGTCAACGATCTAAGAGGGTTATATAAGTTTCAGAGCAGGTGGTGACTTGCACTGGTGGAAGGATGTTCTTTCTTTCTTTCTTTTTTTAATATGGAATATGTGGGTGGCATCCTCTTTTTTTAAAAAAAATATTTAGTATTTTATTTTCCCTTAGTTACATGTAAAAACAATTTTTTTGGTTTGTTTTTTAGGGCAATGACAGTTAAGTGACTTGCCCAGGGTCACACAGATAGTAAGTGTCAAGTGTCTGAGGTCGGATTTGAACTCAGGTCCTCCTGAATCTAGGGCCAATGCCTTATTCACTGCGCCACCTAGCTGCCCCCAAAACAATTTTTAACATTCATTTTTATTGAGTTCCAAATTCTCGCCCTTCCTCCCTCCCCTTTGAGAAGGCAAGCAATTTGATATAGATTATACCTATGTAGTCATGAGAAACATGTCCATATTAGTTATGTTGTGAAAGAAAACATAGACCCAAAAAATCCCCAAGAAAAATAAAGTAAAAAAAAAAAAAGCTTCAATCTCTATTTAGATACCATCAGTTCTTTCTCTGGGGATGGATAGCATTTTTCATCATAAATCCTTCAGAGTAGTCTTGGATTGCTGAGAATAGCTAAGTCAGTCACAGCTAATTGTCTTACAATATTGCTGTTACTTTATATACATTTCACTTTGCATCAGCTCATGTGTTTCCAGGGTTTTCTGAGAGTATTCTGCTCATAATTTCTTTTGGGGGGGTGGTTTTTTGGGAGGTAGGGCGATGAGGGTTAAGTGACTTGCCCAGAGTCACACAGCTACTAAATGTCAAGTGTATGAGGCCGGATTTGAACTCAGGTCCTCCTGAATCCAGGGCCGGTGCTTTATCCACTGCGCCACCTAGCTGCCCCCTATGTCTCTTTGTTTTATAAAGATTAAGAAAGGAAATGATATATAAGTCAATTCAAGTGATATAGAAGAAAATGAGTATAGTATGTAATCCTATTCATAGAGGGGATATCAATATCAGTGTTTTCCATTTAAATGCACACAATACACACACACACACACACACACACACACACGATATCTTCCACCCTGAAGAAATTTAAATCTTGATGGAAACTAATTTTTTAGAGAAAGTCCAATATTGTGTTGTATTATATCTACTTGGTTTAAAGTGGATACTTGTTGATATTAACTTTATAATTCAAATCAAAGTATTTTGTAGGATCTTAGGTTTTAGAGCTAGAAAAGCCCTCAGTGATCATCTAGCCCAACTCCCTCCTTTTATATATATATATATATATATATAAGAAAACTGAGGCACAAAATAGAGAAGTGACTTTCCCAAGGAATGAGTAGAAAAGCTAGGAAGAAGTGGGTTTTGTTTTTTTGGTTTTTTTTAAAGCTTGAATTTTCCAAACTATCAGTCTACATAGAGCAAGTTCATTGTAGAACAGTGGTGGGTAGCAAACAAATCCATGGATTTGGGGTCAGGGAGAACTCACTAGAGACATTTACTAGCTGAGAAATCTTAGATCACTTAACCTCTCAGGTTCAGTTTTTTCTGTTTATAAAATGGAGATAATAATAACAACCTCCTTATGTAGTTGCTCTACACATCTTCAAGAGCCATGTAAATGCAAGATATTATTGTTACTGCTGCTGGATAATGGCCAGATCCCCATTTCACTTTCTGTGTTAAATCTCTCTTTTTTCAACCTAGGCTAGATTAAATCTTATCAAAACATTTTCCTTAATGAAACCACAGTAATCACATTTTTTATTCTCATAAAGCAGAACCACATGAACAATTTGGAAATTATGTTCAAAATGTACCATAAGTTAGAACTAAATGTAAGAGAAATCAAGAAAAATCCATTCTTCCATTATTCTTCACTTTGATCTCTAATCTTCCTTGAGCAGAACTTTACCAGTCAAAATAGTATTCTCCTTTTCATGCCAACTAGTTACATCTCAGTATTTTCCCTCTATACATTTACACCAAAAGATGCAGGATCTATTGACAAGTCCTGTTGACTCTACCTCCATAATATCTTTTGCAATTATGCCTGTCTATTCTGTTTCCATGAATAGAGCTCTAGGCCTGGAGTCAGAGAGATCTGAGTTAAAATCTTGCCTTAGACACTTACTAGCTGTGTGACCCTGGGCAAGTCTCTTGACCTGTTTGCCTTAATCCACTGGGGAAAAGGAAATGTTAGACCACTCCAGTATTGTTGCCAAGAAAACCATGGGGTCATGAAGAGTTGAACCTGACCAAAATACTGAACAACAATCATTTTATTCTTATAGTTACCATAATTCAGCTCATGACAGTTCAGGTCATTACATCTTTTCTATGCTATCAATATATCCTATCCTATAGTTTCTGTACTTCCAGTCATTCTCCTCTGCAAAATATTTTCTACACAGCTTCCAAAATAATCTTTCTACATACACAGGAATTATGTGAACACAACTACAAAATATTTGTTTTCAGAATCAAAGACATATAATTCAAGGGCTATGGCAATAGAACAAAAATGACAGATAATACTATTTAAATTAATTTACAGTTTCAGTAAAATGAACTACCAAACATACACACACAAAAAAGAACTACCAAAAAGCACTTTTTGTGGAACAAGAAAAAAATTAATAAATTTCCTTTAGAGTAACAAAAGATAAATAATCTCAAATTAAATAATAAGTTTTAAAAGGTGGGAAAGGAGGAAGTCTAATAGTACTAGATCTCAAACTGTGCCTCAAAGAAGTAATCATTAAAATTATTTGATTCTAATTAAAGAATAGAAAAGTTGATTAGTGAAACAGATTAGGTACACAAGACTTGGAAGCAATCATACATACTGGTATAGTGTTCAATAAGCCCAAGGACTCCAACCACTTGAGTAAGGAACAAGAACCAGTGGGAAAACTGGAAGATAAGTTTGACAGAAATTAGGTTTAAAGCAATTCTCATGCCATATAAGCTTTATATGTCTCTTTCTCTCCTAAACACCATGTTATAAACAGATTTGTACAGAGAAGGAGATACATTTTATGATTATAGATATGGAAGACTACTTGACCAAGCAAAGAATAGAGAAAATCAGAGGAGAAAAACTGGATTATTTTGATTAAATAAAATTGAAACTTTTTTACACAAACAAAATTAATTCATTTAGAATTTAAAAGGGAGGGGACAGCTGGGTGATGCAGTGCATAAAGCATCAGCCCTGGATTCAGGAGGACCTGAGTTCAAATCCAGCCTCAGACACTTGACACTTACTAGCTGTGTGACCCTGAGCAAGGCACTTAACCCTCATTGCCCTGCGCGCGCATGTGCGCGCGCACACACACACAGAATTTAAGAGGGAAACAGTGAGCTAGGAAAAAAATAATCTTTCCAGTAGAAGTATCTAGTCAATTGATAGAGGTATATAAGAACAAGAGCCATTTCCCAGTGGATAAATGATCAGATAATATGAACATAGAATTCTCAAAAGAAAGGCAAATTATTAACAATTTGAAAAAAATCAATATGAGATACAAAATTAAACCAAACTTGAAATTCTACTTCATACTTATCAGCTTGGCAAAGGATACAGAGAGAGTCTTTGGGAGGACAGGCAAACTAAGGTCTTTTATTTTTGCCTTTCTTTGTATCCCCAGTGATTAGCACAATGCCTGACTAATAGTAAGTGCTTAATAAAGGTTCATTGAAGTATTGAACCATAAGAAATAACTAAAGAGATGAGTTAGAGAAACTATGGGAGGGGGTCTTGTATGAACTGATGACTAGTGAGGTTTCAGGAGAACAATGTGTATAATGACTACAACACTGCAAAGGGAAACAATTATGAAAGAATCAAGAGCACTGATCAATGAGTACAATGGCCAGTCAAAATTCCAGAAGATGTCTGATGGATTATGTTTCCCAACTGTGGGCAGAAAGGGAATGAGCCAGAGGTACAGAATGAAACACACATTTTCAGGTATGGCCAATATGTGGATTTTTTTGTGGTTGGCTATGTGTATTTGTTTTAAAGGATGGCTTTTATTTGTGTGTGTGTGTGTGTGTGTGTGTGTGTGTGTGTGTGTGTGTGTGTGTAAAGGGGAGCAGAATAATGGGAAAATTCATGTGTGGGAGGAATAGTGATAGTGATACCAGAAAAAAAAAAAGAAAAAAGAGAGCAGTCAGCTAAAATAATACACAGAGGAGAACAGGGAGAAGTTCAGAAGAGGACACAGACAAGCAGGGAAGCATTGCAACTATCAAGTTAAATCTAAAATATACTTTTGTTTTTTGGGTTTTTTTGATGAGGCAATTGGGGTTAAGTGACTTGCCCAGGGTCACAAAGCTAGTAAGTGTCAAGTGTCTGAGGCCACATTTGAATTCAGTTCCTCCTGACTCCAGGGCCGGTGCTCTGTCCACTGCGCCACCTAGCTGCCCCAATGTGCTATCCTTAATAAATCAGCTCCTATAGGATCATAGCTTTAGAACTGGAAGGTATCTTAAAAGTCATCTGATTCAGCTCCCTTCATTTTATACTTGAGAATCTTAAGTGGCTATCCAGGATGCCTTACATTTAATTGACAAAAGAAATTGTCATTGGCTGGGAGTAGCCCTCTAGGTTTCTTTTTCTACAGGCAACTTTTTAGCTGCCCAGATGGGCCAACTGCTGTGATCTTCAGCAGATTATGCTCTTTTATACTTTATGTTAGACACAGAATATCATAGATCTAGAGTTCAAAGAGAATTCAAAAGTCATCAGGTCAAACCCCTTCATTTTACATATGAGGGAATTGAGTCTCAGGAAGCTTTTATAACTTGCCCAAGGTCATCCATGAAGTAAATGTCAGAGGCAGGATTTGAATCTCTTGTCTATAATGCTAATGTTCTCCCATTGTACCACCTTCTACCTTAAAAATTCAGCTAGATGTAATGAATTGTAACTATACTAACATTTATTTTTTTTTCTTTCTTCATTCCTATTTCTTTTGTTTAATTGCCTATGCTAGTGTGAAATCTGTTATGTTTGGGGGCATATTTTAGACCTTGTGGTGGTACGATGAGAAGGATACTGGTTAAAGAGTCTGAAGAGCTGAATTTTGATATCTACAACCTGTGTGATCTAGGATGAGACAACTTCCCTGGGCCTTGGTCTCCTCAATCATAAAATGAAGGGGCTGGACAGGATGGTTTTTTGGGTCCATTCTATCTTCTAGATCTAGACCCCAATGATGTATCAGTCTAAATTAACCATCATTACCATATGGAAAGGAAGGTAGGATAACTGACTTTCATAAATTTGAAGGGAAAAATCTTTTAAATTCATAAAGTCAAATGTGGTTTTTAAAAATTTAAGCTAAAACTGTGTTTTTAAAAATTAATTGCTATTGTACCAGTTTGGACTGTAAACATATTATGATTTATTAATATTATGAACCAGTAGGGGGCAGCTAGGTGGTGCAGTAGATAAAACAGCAGCCCTGGATTCAGGAGGACCTGAGTTCAAATCCGGCCTCAGACACTTGACACTTACTAGTTGTGTGACCCTGGGCAAGTCACTTAACCCTCACTGCCCTGCAAAAACAAAAAACAGAAACAGAAAAAAACAAAACCAAATATTATGTACCAGTAAAGAATTGACCACATGGCAGTTAACATGAGCAGAAGAAAAACCCCCAAAGACCCATGCTGTCTCTCAGAGAGACAGTATGTGGTCTCAAACAGAGTTCAGAAGACCTATAAAACCTATACTGTCCTAAGAGGGAGAGCACATGCCAAAAGAGCGAGAGAGACCTTGGCATGGCCAAGGGTTTTATCCTCCTTTGATAGATGCTGATCATGATACATTGATCAAAACTAATTGGTTACCATCATTTAATTGCATTGGTTGACATAACTTGAGGGTGGTCTAAATTAAAATGAACTCTCCAGATGACATCAAGGAGAAGACCCTCACTCAAGTTGCCCAAGGCAAAATCCATTTTCTAGGTGTGGTCCTTCACTGAGATAGAAAAAAGAGTCTATCTCCATTTATTTTGTTCCAGACAAGGAGAACAGGACTTTCAGAGGAGAAAGGACTGAAACTGATCTCTGGGTCCACCAAGAAACATTATTAATAATTATTTCTCACACAACGAGTGAGAAAAGTACATTTGGTAGGGCTGACAGGCTTCAGGCAAAAATAAATAATTTGTCAGAGTAGCACTAAAATCCAGGGTTACTTAGCTGAATGTGATTAAAATTAGACTCATTCTTATGATTTATGATTTCTCTGTAATAGTTCTGTGTTGGAAGACAATTTTAATGGAATTCTTGTCAGAGTTACTGAAGCAGCTCAAATGATTCAGGATTTGTTTGTTTGGGTTTTTTCTCCCTTAATTGCATATTATAGGGAACTTTTCCTAAAGTACTAAGAACTGTTACACATACTATTCAGGGAGAAGTTGGCAATGGTGGTAGTTCCCCCACTCTAACAGCTAAATGATTCCATTCTCTTTGTCTAGATAACTTATTAATGAAAAATTATGAACTTGAGAACTCTGGTTATGATGATGATACTTCCAAAGAACACCTTTCCTTAAACAGCAACTAACATATATCAGTGGAACCCTTTCCAGGGGTTCATTAGGGAGAACCCAACTCCTCCTGGGGCCTAATCATTTGACTTTCCACACTAGTTCAGCTAATTGGCAAAGAAGCAGGTGCGAGTTGGTGCATCTCCCATTGGCTGAAAGGCTCTGAAACATTTTTACAGCTCTCATGTAAAGGCTTAACTTTCACACACAAAATCTGCAAGGAATTTTCAGGGCAAATGCTGATATTTTGAATTTTCAAGCCAAATCCCCTCCCCCAGCTGAAAGTGATTTCTTCCTTCTCAAATTTCTCATAGCACTATGTCTAGACTTCTCTTTTACCCCCATCAGAGTCTGCCTTAGAGAGCAGTTCTTTGCAAGCATGTCTTCATTTCCTTCTATTAGATTGTTAGTTCTAAGGGGGTAGGGACTAGGCTATTATTCTAACTTTTGTTCCTAGCCCTTTAACACAGTGTCTTGCATGTAACAGGTAGTTAATAAATGTGAATGCAATACCATGGCATGTCACAGAGGCCCAGGATTGAACTGAATGGCATTGAATTGAATTAACTGGCCCAGTGGAAAGTAAAGCTAAGTTTATGAAAAGAATGCTTAGTTTTGATGGAGGAAAGTTAACATGCAAACACAAGTCTGAATGCTGAATGCTGTTAGGCAAATATTTGCAAAGAACTGTGTACTGAGCAAAGCAAATAAACAAAAACACTGAGGCAAAAGCAAGTCACGACAGTGAATGTTCTAGAAACATAAGCAGTTATACAAGTCCTGGAACCAAAGTTAAGGTTTCAATGATTCTAATATAAAGTTCTAAAAAAAAAGTAGAGAATGGTACTTAGAAAATAGTGAACAATAACCAAGATTCTACCACTAATTGGTCATTATTACATCACAACAAACAAATATTTGGGGCAGACATTTACCAGGGCATACAGCTTTTCAGATAGAAAACTAATTCTGATATAAATTGTTTTTACCAAAATATTTCTTTCCACTGAGTGAGTTCAGCCAATAATATCCACATGCAGTATACATGGCTCAAGTGAAAGCATTACAAAAAAAAATGCTTTTTGCTTCCACCCTTGGCCTACACCTAGTCTATTCTTATGTAGATACATATTAGAGAGAGTAAGGCAAAAAAACAAAACAAAACCCAAAACCAACTTTGAACAAATAAGGCAGTGTGCTGTGGTGGAAAGCTCCCTGTATTTGGAATCTGGAAACCTGAGTTTGAATCCCAACTCCAGCATTATCTATGGTGGATGACAATGGGCAAGACAATTGGGAGGCAAAGTGGATAGAGTGCCCTACTTGGAGTTACTTCAAATCTTCCCTGAGACATTTACTGGCTGTGTGACTGTTGGAAAGTCATCTAACCTCTCTCAGCCTCATTTTCTTCATGCATAAAAAGGAGGTATTAATAGTGTATACAACATCATAGGTTTGTTATGAATATTAAATCAAATGTCATAATATATGTTAGGTGCTTTGTAAATCTTAAGTTATATAAATATTAGTTAGTCTTACTATTATGAACTTCTCTAAACCTCAGTTTCTCATCTGTAAAATTGGGATAATATCTATAGTACTCTATCTCCCAGGTGGTTATGATGAAAGTACTTCATAAAACATAAAATACTATGTAAGTAGGAACTGTTATTATTACTTTGGGAATCCTTGACTCAGACTCCCTAACTGTGACTCTAAAGTGCTTCTCACTTCATAATTAAGGGCCTGATTTGACCTTTAGGAAGAGAGGAGAGTGGCTTTATACAGTCTTCAAGTCTACTGACATTGTTAGAAGACATAGAAAAAATTCCTTTTTCATTTTCTCCCCAATCTGCTTTTCAGAATCATGTTTTTAAAATGTAAAAATACCTATGATCATAAGGGAAACCAATTATATCAAAAGAGAGTTATCAAAACTGTTATAAGGATACCGTGAGCCCCTACAAATCGATGTGGATACTAAGTTAAGAATCCCTACTCTATTCCAAAGAAGGAAAGAAAACCAAAACCAAGTGCCCCTCTCCTCTGTTCCTTTGAGATTCACAGCCCCATTTTTGTCAGTAGATAAGGACAAGCCAAAACATTCCATTCCTGCCAGTGATTCACTTTCTGGCTCTGTATCTTGTAGTAACCAAGGCTTATATAAAGAGTCAGAGTTAAGCTCACCAGCTTATGATTTGCTAAGTCTATTTTCCCTCATTTGAAAACTGGACCTACTCCAATTCTCCTTAATTCTAGTAGAAAATATGGTTTGTAATAGTAGCCATCTGATTCTACTTTTTTTTTTCTAGGATTCTTTTCCTCTATATCTCCAAAGTACAGACATTTTCTGGTGGTAAGGGTAGAAAGGGGCTAAGTTAATATCTGTTTTATGGAAGTGGTACACAGATTAACTAACATACTTCACATAATTTGAATACAACAAATAATATAGCAATAATTTTTATATTATATTATAACAAAACATTATATGACATATAATATATAGAGCTTTAACTTTGCAAGGGACATTACAAATATTCTCAAAACATGTTATTCTCATAATAACCCCGAGAGGTATGGCTGTTTTAATTATCTTGATGGAACATCACAACAGTTGTACTTTCTAAACCTTTTAAAATAGTAAACCTATTGCTTCAGTGTTTAGAAAGGGGACATCAAGTTACTGGGCAAAAGGGAATAAATCATAAGAAGTATAGGAGGTCTGAGAAATGGGGATTTTGGTCATTCCAAGGCAGTATCTATATGTATTTGCTCTGGTATAACTTCCCAGCCACCTGCAGACATCTGTATGGTCATCATCCTTATCCCCAACTAAACCCTGAACTCTGCTACTGGGATACTGAGCTCCAAAAGGCAAGTTTTATCTTGCGCAGGCCTCCATGTCACTTTCTGGAAACAAACACTGCCCCCTCCTCCCCCATTTCCCCTTTAAGTATTGGCTTTCTCCTTTAGAATCAAGAATACTCCTTCAGGGCAGGGACCACCTTGTTTGTATTTATTTGTATACCCAGTGCCTAGTACACAGTAAGTGCTTAATAAATGCACACACACACATGCAAGCTCTCTCTCTGTGTCTCTCTGTCTGTCTGTCTCTGTCTCTTACAAAATTAAAAGTAAATTTACTAGGTAATTAAATTTGGAATTAAAAAATTTAAATGGTAACAAAAATTCCAAAATATTGCATTACTGATTCTTGAGGATTTTATGTCACTCCAAAATAAATAATTAATTAATTAGCACGCCTCCCCTGGCTGTTGATTGAAGAAGGGGCATTGGTGCCCAGAAATTTATAAGTTAAGCTCAGGATGAAGATATCAAATATTACCAAGTTAGAAAGTCCTAGACCATTGTAAATTCAGTGTTTCATTTCCATATCTAAATTTAGAACAGTTTATCCTATAAACATTTACAAAGTTAGCAAAGGCACTTCACTTTTGTCTCTATGAGAAGCGATGTCATCTTGGAGGCCTCATCCCAGGCTGTTAGCTAACTCACAACCAAGAACCATTCTTTATCAATTTGCCTGTGTTAGCTGACATGAGCAAATCAAATCAACCTAACACATTGAGGTAAAAGCAGGCAGACATGTTATACTCCCTAGCAACATAAACACAACAATTGGATAAAGAGCTGGAGTTCCAAAGAGTGCCTGTATTTATACTCTCTGCTGAACTCTTCTGTATATTTATTGTAATGTCACCAATATGCTTTGAGAAAAATCAGATTTTATTGTGGAATATTTAATACAGTACAGGTATTTAAATATAATGCTGTTCATAACCAGACCATATTCCTTAAGTGGGTTGGCTGCTAAATGCTTTTCTATTGGTCTAAATAGCTATCTACCCTCCCTGACCTTCCTTCCCAATTCCCCCCATCCCTAGGCTTCCTCCCAAAGCTTGCTTTCTATAACCAGAAGACCTGAGAACCCTGAGAAAATAAATACTAAAAACTGCCCTGGCACAGGGTTCATGAGATTATCCTGGGGTTTGCCTGTTGGGAAAAGTGTGTAAGACTTACCAAGAAGATAAACGGAGCTGGATTCACTTTGCACAAGCTTATTTTTCTCCTATACCTGTATTTCTTCCTTCCTCTCTAAGTCTCTTGATTTTATTCTTTCCTCAATTCAAGAAACATCTATGGAATGACAGGGATGTATGTAGGAATTTTGTAGTAATGGGAATTCAGAAATAGTTAGAGATATATAAAGAGATGTATAAGAATCAGCTGGGACAGGCTTGGAGAGCCATTTTTTTTTTCTTCTGCTCTATTGAGAAAAACCTAACAAAAGGGTGGTGCCTGGATCCCAACATTATGAAGCCAGCTTCCTTTCTTTATTTCTTCCTCCCTCCCTCCCTCCCTCCCTCCCTTCCTTCCTTCCTTCCTCCCTTCCTCCCTCCCTCCCTTTCTTTCTTTCTTTCTTTCTTTCTTTCTTTCTTTCTTTCTTTCTTTCTTTCTTTCTTTCTTTCTTTCTTTCTTTCTTCCTCCCTCTCTCTTTCTCTCTCTTTCTTGATTTATTGTTTTGTTGATTGTCTATCAAGACAAGAAATAATGCCAATTAAATGTAAAAGTATGTCTTGCATATATTTCTTTTCCTAGAAAGCTGGCTGTTAAACTTCTACTTGCACACTGCTGGATCCGTACAAATATAGGCAACTAGAATTCAAGGAAGCAACTAGGTGGTACAGTGGATACAGTGCCCAGCCTGGAGTCAGGAAGACCTGAGTTCAAATCTGGCCTCAGACACTTACTAGCTATGTGATCCTGGGCAAGTGATTTAACCCTGTCTGCCTCAGTTTCCTCATCTGTAAAATGAGCTAGAGAAGGAAATGGCAAACCACTCCATTATCTTTGTCCAGAAAACCCAAATGGGGTCATGAAAAGTCAGACATGACTGAAAGGAATGAATAAAAACAAAGAACACAAGGAAGGGTGGAGAGAGAGAGAGCAAGACATGCTCAGAATGTGGGCTTCCCCCATTGTGCCATTTCCCCAAATGTGATGATTTTGACCATGTTGACCATCTACTAGAAGTGGAACAAATTTTCTCTCATCCTACTAACTTTCCTGCATTCATAGAGTAGAAGCAAGGCTACATTGGGGGTCAAGAGACTCTCTGATAGTTACTAGATGTATGACCATAGAGAAGCCTTTTTACCATCTGGGAGCCCTTGTACCATCTGCTCAGCACCCCTTTTCCCCACTTAAAATATTAAAAAAGAATTTTTTTAAACAGCATAGTCATTTCTGGATCCAACCCCCCAAGCCTCCAATGAGACTTGGCTTATAATGAAAGAAAGCAATTAAGCAAAATAAATCAATACAAATCATATATGATAGTATATGCAACATTCTTCACTGATAGTAGCCATTTCTCTAACAAAATGCTGGAGGTGCTTCCTAATCCCTTCTCTTCAGTCAAAATTGGTCAAAAGTCACTAACAACCAGTCTAGAAGGGTGAAAACAAAAGCAAATGCAAAATTAAACATTAGGACATAATCTCAAACTCCCAGATCCATTTTTTCCCCTGGGTTAGGGAGGAAACAAAGATTATAAGGGACTTTAGAGGTTATTTAGCTTGATCCCTTATCTTATGGATTCAGAAACTGAAGCTCAGAGATGTTAAGTGATTTGCCCAAGGTCTCACAGATGGTAAATAACAGTCTGAATTTGAACCCAGGTATCTTGACTTCCAATTTCATGTTTATTTTACTTCCTTTGCACTACAGCTGCCTCCTCCCACATCTTAAACTCATGTCCCATAGACATCTTAAATTCAACTTTTCCAAAACTGAATTCATTATCTTTCCCTCCAGGCTCTCCCCTATCCCTAACTTTTTGGGGTGGGGTGGGGCAATGAGGGGTAAGTGACTTGCCCAGGGTCACACAGCTAGTGTCAAGTGTCTGAGGTCAGATTTGAACTCAGGTCCTCCTGAATCCAGGGCCCGTGCTTTATCCACTGTGCCACCTAACTGCCTCCTTCTCCTTCTCCTTCTCCTTCTCCTTCTCCTTCTCCTTCTCCTTCTCCTTCTCCTTCTCCTTCTCCTTCTCCTTCTCCTTCTCCTTCTCCTTCTCCTTCTCCTTCTCCTTCTCCTTCTCCTTCTCCTCCTTCTCCTTCTCCTTCTCCTCCTTCTCCTTCTCCTTCTTTCTCCATTACTGTGGTGTGTGGAAATTTATTTTGATTTGGGGACCCTACCTTTGGGCTGAGATTAGAAAGCCTTAGGCCCTCAGGGTCTCTTCTGTGTGGGAGGGGCTCCCCCTCTGCTTCAGCTGAGCCTAAAAGCCCCGTGGGCTGTACAAGACGCCAGGTCAGACAGCTGGGGAAAAAAAAAGCCCCCAGCTCCCTCCGACCTGAGTGGAGCTATGCTAAAGATCCCAGATAGCCTGTGCTGAGGCACGTGAGGCTGGAGCCCCCCCCCCCCCACCAGCCACAGCTTGGTTTGTGGGGGCACAGGAAGCCCTGAGATTTGAGTGGAGAGAAAAAAAGGTATATATAGACCTGGGAGTTAGACAGCAAGGGGGTGCAGACGAGAGAGGCTGAAAAGAGGTTCAGATGGACAAGAAGAGGTCAAGAGGCAGCTGAGGAGACAGCAAAGATTGGAGACTAGAGACGGGTCTACAAGGACGCAGGAGAAGATGAGAAGGACTAGGAGCAGAGAAAAGAGAGGCCGAAGGGCAGGCTGACGGAACAGACAGACAGAAGGTCGGTGAGAGAGAAACACAGGGGTTCAGCAGTGGCAGTAAGGAGAGGAAAGTTAGAAGCAGGGGGATTTACAAAGTGAAAGGGGCTCGGAGTTAGAATAAAGGACTGAGTGCCCTAAGGCAAGCTGGCTAAGGCCCCTATTGTATTCAAGAAGTTCCAAAGAGACCCAGTGGAAAGAAAAGTGCTGCAATGCAGTCAGGTTGTACATTTTATTTCCCTGTATTCTTAATTTAAATAGTATCTCATAAATCAACTCTGCTTTGATTATTTAGTTAAGAGGCTTCTTAATATTTTGCTTATCAATTTGGGAGTGGAGCAGTGTGGTGGAACTTTATAAACAGCCCATATTAAATTAACAGCAGTCAGATAGCCAGTTAGTCAACAGACCCAGAATTAGTACCCCAGTCAAATTAGTCCCCCCAAAATTAGGCTAGTAATAAAAAATATTTCTACACAGGTGGGTACCACTATCCTCCCAGTCACCCAGGCTCAAAACCTAGGTGTTATCCTTGCCTCCTCACTCTCTCATCCTGTCTACTGAATCTACTGCCAAATCCTATTAATTTTACCCAATATTTCTTAAATATGGTCCCTTCTCTCCTCTAATGCTGCTGTCACCCTAGTGCAGTCTCTCATCACCTCACACTTGAATTATTGCAATAACCTGTTGGTGCATCTGCCTGGCTCAAGTCTCTCCTCATTCTAGTTTGTCCTACACTAGACTGTCAAAATGATCTTCCTAAAGCATTGCTCTGACTATGTCACTCACCTGTTCAGGAAACTCTAGTTGCTCCGTATCACCTCCAGGATCAAATATAAAACCTTCTATTTTGTATCCAAAGCTCTTCATAACGCCCACCCCCCACCTCCCCCCACCCCCGCCAGCCACCTTACTTCTTATTCATTACTTCCTGACATGTACTCTGCAATGCAGTGTCTCTGACCTCCTTGCTGTTCCTTGAATAAGACCCATTCCGCTTCCTGAATATGAGCATTTTTTCTGACTGTCCTCCATACCTGGAATGTCCTCCCTCCTCATCTCTGCCCCCTGGCTGTCCTGGCTTTCTTCAAGTCCCAGTTAAAATCCCATGATTGTGGATAGATGAAAATTTCTCATAGAGTCAGGTTTCCTCTTCTCCAAAAGAAGCGGGTTTTATTATTCGACCTCCATAGTCCCTTCCAGCTCTCAATCTTTGACCCTATGATCCTTATGGTCAGGAACCACATCTTAGCCTCTGCCACAACATTTAGTACAATGCTTTCCAATAGGAAAGTTTAATAAATGGTTATGGAATGGATGTTGAGCAAAACTTTGGAACCCAGAACTCCACAATAGTTTCCTGGTTGG
Organism: Dromiciops gliroides; assembly: GCF_019393635.1. Classification (NCBI taxonomy): domain Eukaryota; kingdom Metazoa; phylum Chordata; class Mammalia; order Microbiotheria; family Microbiotheriidae; genus Dromiciops; species Dromiciops gliroides. The sequence continues at coordinate 172,109,950 of NC_057861.1, read as the reverse complement.
AAGTTTCTTTATTATTATTTTTTGTTTGTTTACATGTTTGCTGTTTGAATCAGAGCTAATTGTAAAAGTTCCAACTCAGGAGACAAGAAACCTAGATAAAAGTTAGGCCTTGTTATTATTATTATTTTTTTTTTTTTGCAGGGGCAATGAGGGTTAAGTGACTTGCCCAGGGTCACATATCTAGTTAAGTGTCAAGTGTCTGAGGCTGGATTTGAACTCAGGTCCTCCTGAATCCAGGGCCGGTGCTCTATCCACTGCGCCACCTAGCTGCCCCTATTTCATCATACTTTTCAGGCAGTAATAATGTTAGGAAGCTTTTCCATCTATCTGCCACTGTAACATCCCCAAGTTGCTTCAAATTCTTCCCTCTGGGACCAAGAAGAACAATTATAATCCCCCTTCCACATATGAAAACCATTTAAATACTTGAAGAATGCAATATGTCTGTGTCTCCTCCCCCGACATTGTCCCCTCCTTCCCCCTTCTATTTTCCAGGCTAAATGATCCTAGTTCTTTCTTTTTTTTGGTGTTTTTTTTGGTGTTTTTTGGTGAGGCAATTGGGGTTAAGTGACTTGCCCAGGGTCACCCAGCTAGCAAGTGTTAAGTGTCTAAATCTGGATTTGAACTCAGGTCCTCCTGAATCCAGGGCTGGTGCTCTATCCACTGCACCACCTAGCTGCCCCAATCCTAGTTCTTTCTACTGAACCTCATAGAGCAACATCTCAGTTTTTCATCATTCTGGAGACCCTCCTCTAGTTTATCAACATTCTCACTCAAATATGGTGCTCAGGACAAAACACAATATGTGGGATGTGGTCCAACAAGAGCAGAGTATAGAGTATATTTTCAGCTTACAAAATAAAAAAAAATTCCCTTATCCCCATTCCACAATTCCCTTTATAATAGGATTGCTTTTTGAACTTGGGCCAGAATTTAGTTCTCATAGAGTGAACTTCTTTGCCCCTCTGAAAGATATTTCCTGGGAGCCAAAGGGAATTTTGTCTTTGTCTCTAGAGAAATGTTTTTATGTATATCTAGTACTTTCTTCTCCCTTTTTGCCCTTAGACTGAGCACTAGTGAAAGAAACTTGGCCAGGATCATGACTTTTAGAGGTGAAGGAATGCTGTGTTCCACACCTCAGAACATACAACTGGAAAAGTGCAGCTAAACATGGCATAGCAAAGATTATATCTACCAGCCACAGGCCATCTCTAGAGTTTCTAGCCACCAAACACTTGTCAAAAGGCAGGTATGGTTCCACTATGTGAATATGAGCTGGACCTACCTTTCCTACTTATTCTGTGTTCATAGCTCAATAGTGGTCACTATTTTGCAGGCATCTGCCATATAAATTAGAAGCAAAATCAATGGGCTTATATACTATCACATTGGTAGTCAATCAGTTGGTAAACATTTATTAAGCATCCACTATGTGCCTGGCAGTATACTGAACACTAGGAGTTCAAAGAAAACCAAAAAAAAAAAATAGTCCCTGCCTTTGAGAAGCTCACCATCTATTAGGCACTAGTGGGAGGTTCCAATAAGGCCTCTGCTTTGGATAGATTAGAATCTATTAGAGAGCTAAAGTTATCCTTGAAATAGCCTAAGGGAGGAGATTGGTAGTCTAATATTATTACTTATTTTCATTTATAAACTGGGCAATTAAGGCCTAGGTGACTAATGGTGGACCAAGGTCACAGAGCAAATCAGTGATACATTAAAACCCTAGGTGTTTGGGTTCTTGTATTAGTTTTTTGTTTTTGTGGGGCAGTGGGGGTTAAGTGACTTGCCAAGGGTCACACGGCTAGTGTCAAGTGTCTGAGTCTGGATTTGAACTCAGGTGCTCCTGAATCCAGGACTGGTGCTCTATCCACTGCACCACCTAGCTGCCCCCTTGTATTAGTTTTTATAGCTTGGTGAACCCAAAGGTTCAGAAGAAATCAGAGAAAATGCCAATATCAATTTAAGTAAAAATTTGTCCTTGATGTTGACAGCAATGTATGTCTTCGAGTTATACTCAAAGGTATTTATTGCAGTAAAATGGAAGATGATCAAAATGTCACAGAAAGGTATAAAGTTTGGTGAACTGGATGAATAAAGGATGTGAATAGGGCAGTTAGTCAGTCAATAAGTATTTATTAAATACGTACCATGTGCCAGACACTGTGCTGGAGACAGAGAAGGCAAAAACCAGTCCCTGCCTTTGGGAGCCCGCATTCTAATATTCACACATAAAATATATAAAGGATAAATTGGAGATAATCTTAGAGACCAGCACATGACCATATCAACAGCTCCATCAAGAATGTCACCAGAGGGGGCAGCTAGGTGGCGCAGTGGATAAAGCACTGGCCCTGGATTCAGGAGTACCTGAGTTCAAATCTGACCTCAGACACTTGACACTTACTAGCTGTGTGACCCTGGGCAAGTCACTGCCAAAAAACCAAACCAAAACAAAAAAAAGAATGTCACCAGAGAGATAACAGGCAGACAGCCTGTTATCTGGTGTCCATGGATACCAATAACAGGTGAATAACAAGCAGTTAGTTCATGTGCTCCACTGGGATATCAAGAGTTCTAGAAGGAAGAACCCTATTGAAGAGATTTCCTGTGTAGAAGATTTCCTGGGAAGAAGTGAACAAAGGTCATACAGTTTGAGACAGTGTGGGTAGATTGCAAATCTTCAGTGCACGAGGGAATGTTAACATCAATGAGTGCATTGACATATTTGAATAGAGACAGATCAAAACAGGAAGCAAATGAGCATTTATTAAGTGACTACCATGTACCAGTTACTGTGCTAAGTGCTTTACACATTTTATCTCATTTTGTTCTCACAACAACTCTGGGAGGTAATTTCTATTATAATCCTCATTTTTACAAATGAGGAAACTAAGGCAGATCGAGGTTAAGTGACTTGCCCAGGGTCACACAGCAAGCAAATGCTTGAGGCAGGATTTGAACTTATCTTCATGACTCTAGGTCCAGTATTCTATCCACTGTGCCACCTAGCTGCTTCTAAAGAACTAAATATAAACAATTTTAAAAAATTTTAAAACTATTTCCTAGCAGAAGCCATAAATTGAAGAACTACTTCCGTAGATAGGAAATGGTACATGATATCTGATTTTGAATGGATCAAGTGAGTGAGTAGGATATTTTTCAGGGGAATAATAAAAGAAAATGTCCTTTATCATATTTATTGTACATCCTCAATTGTGGGCCTTCCCCTTAAACACATTCTCCCCCAACATAAACACTAACACCAAGATATAATTTGGACCAGGAAAGACATTTTTCTAAAAATGGGCACAGGACCTGCATAACTGACCAAACCCATTCAGGGGAAACTTCGGTGTTCACTGAACCTTTGTAAAAAAAACACCATGAGAAGCACAGCTGTACTTTGTCTCCCTTCCCTTAATTGTGAATGTCATCCAACCTGCATCCTTTCAAGACAAATAAATGATCAGACTTGGGAAACATTTTCTAACTCTCAACCCTAGGAAAAATACCTAAGAAACATCCCGCCTCGACTTGACTAAGACTGATTTTAGTTTCAGTTGGGTAAAACCTTCATTTTTTTCCCCCTAAAGTTTTCTCATCATGAACCTTACTTGATCTAGTCCTTTATCAAATAATTACATATCAGTTTTGACTCTTGTTTGGAAATGTGTGATGAGACTGAGGCAATACAGTGGAGGTGGGGGTGGAGAAAGGGAAGCCAGACCACTTTCTTGGGTGAAAGAGAACAGATGGGATAGGAAACTGGATAATTATATCACCTCTTCTGTCCTGCTTGCTTGCCAAGGTAATTAAGGGAAGGAAGCAGAGCTAATGGGGTTGGATCTTTTCAGAAAACGAAATAACCAAACAGTGCAGTTTGCATAGAAATTGCATATGAGGGGAGACAGAGTGGGGGGAGGAGGGGAGAGAAGGAAGAGTGAGGGAGAGAGATGGAGACAGAGGACAAAGAGAGAGGAGGGAGAGAGATGGAGACAGACAAGGAAGAGAGCGATGGGGAGAGAAGAAAGAAAGAGAAGAGGGAGAGAGAAATTGAGAGGGGGGAGGGAGAGGAGGAGAAGCAAAAAGAGACAGAAAGACAGATATTGAATGAAAGCTTGAACCAGAAGCAGGTGGGACTTTTATATGGCTGGGTAACAGTTTTGGTGCATGATTTAGGGACTTGGTGTGTATTTGCTCTGTTGGTCTTCCATCTGGGGAAGGCAGTCAGAGGGATCAAGATGTCTGTTTCCTGTTTCTCTGTCTATTGTCTCAGTCCATTTCCCTACCCCAGAGCTAGATAGTTAACAGTTGGGGTGTATGATTGTGATAAAAGATGTACTGGATTGTTATGGAGAATATTTCTTTCCTAACCCTTTCTGAGCCATTACCACTTTCTAGAGGCATTCCTGAGCCAGGATCCCTTACTAACAATGATTCCTTATTTCCTGGAAGTGTACATATGAATACAACTGACACATTTATGGTACAAATTATTTATTCTAATAATATATGTGGAAAGGAAGCCTGGTATAATGGGTAATTCTAACTTCTCTGAGTCAGGATCATCTAGGCTTACCTAGGTCTCTGAGACCCTGGGTGTGATACCTAACCCTCTCAGTGTCCCAGGATACTACCCAAATCTAGAAATTACAGGGCGAGTAATGAACGGCAATGATAGAGGAAGTGCTTTACCATAAGCTTCCTAAACCAATGAAATCACAAGTCCAGTTAAAAAAAAAAAAAGTCTCAGAATGATGTATCCTGGGAAGGTACTAGAATGAGAAAATAACCTAGGTCCCAGTTCCCCCTCTACTGACAATAACGATAATATTAATAATCATAGCAGCATTTCTATAGCACTTTAAGGTTTTCAAGGCAGTTTGCATATATGATTTCATCTGAACCTCACAACAACCCTGTGAGATAGAGGTAGGTGCTATTACTATTCCCATTTAACAAATGAGAAAACTGAGACTGAGACCATTTAAGTGACTTGCTTAGGGTGACAGAATTAATCATTAGAAATTAAAATTGTAAAGTTGATTTTATGCCCAGAAGATAGGCAAATATAGCAAAAAAAAAAATTAGGAATAGTCAGTATGGGTTGGGTTGTGAAAAGACAGGCAAATTAATATGCTGTTAAAAGGACTGCAAATTTGGACCAGCCTTCTAGAAAGAAATTTGGAATTTTGCCTAAGGAAGGACTAAAATATTCAAAGAACAAATAACAAATCAGAGTAATAATTTTTTTTTTAAGTGAGGCAATTGGGGTTAAGTGACTTGCCCAGGGTCACACAGCTAGTGTTATGTGTCTGAGGCCGGATTTGAACTCAGGTACTCCTGACTCCAGGGCTGCTGCTCTATCCACTGAGCCACCTAGCTGCCCCAGAGTAATAATTTTTTAAAGGGAAAGGAGGCAATATCTTCATCAACATAAACAGGAACATACACCCCAAGAAACTGCATAACAAAGAGGAAAGAGCACAAGGAGGGAGGGAATAAACATTTATCAAGGGTCTACTATTTGTCAAGCATTATACTAAGTGCTTTACAAAACTAACAAAGGATGTGACACTTGAACTGAGCCTTGAAGGCAGCTAGGACTTCCAAGATATTGGAGGTATAGAGAGAGAGAGCATTCCCAGATATGGAGGACAACCTGACAAGTCAGGAAGTAGAATGTTATATATGGGAAACATGAACAGGCTGGTTTGGATGGAATGTTGAGACTACAGAGAGCTAGCATTTATAGAACTCTTTAAAAGTTTTCAAGGTGCTTTACAAATATTATTCTCACATTTGATAAACAGAACAACCTTGGGAAGTAGGTATTAGTATTAGTATTAGTATTAGTATTAGTATTAGTATTAGTATTATCCCATTTTACAGATGAGGGAACTGGAAATGAGTAAAAAAAACATTTAGTTGTTTGATCAAGATTCCCATAATGTTCTTTTTTTTTTTTTTTTCAGGGCAATGAGGGTTAAGTGACTTGCCCAGGGTCACACACCTAGTAAGTGTCAAGTGTCTGAGGCTAGATTTGAACTCAGGTCTTCCTGAATCCAGGGCCAGTGCTTTATCCACTGTGCCTATAATGTTCTTACAAAAGAAGGTGTGGGGGGGAGGCAATCAAGCTGACCTCATTTTCCTCTTTTTAAAAAATACATCAAAATACAGTTTTGAAGGATTTAGTTGTGGGGGAAGTAGGGAGCAGAGGAGAGGAAGGATTTGGTTTTAAAAAAACAAACTTCCAAATCATCAACCAACAAGAATGTATTCAATATCTACTATATGCTAATAATAATAAACATTTATATTAGTGTTTACTGAAGTCATATTTGAACTCAGGTCTTCCTGGCTCCAGGCTGTTGCTCTATCCACTGCATCATCTAGCTGTCTGGCACTGTGCTAGGTGATATGGGTAGATATATGAAGAATTAAGCAATACTCACTCTCAAAGAGCTTACAAAGAGCTTCTGTTGGGGGGAGACATGAAGTATATATGTATTTACAGAATAAATATTAGATAATAAATAAAAAATAAGACAAAATGGTTGACAATTAAGTAGTCTGGGAGAGAGGGCACTAGTAATTGGGGGAGGGGAAAATGAGGAAAGGCTTGTCCTAGAAGGTGGTGCATGAACTACATAGTCAAAAGGAATGTTTCGGGACCGGTAGGTAATACAGTGAATAAAGCACCGGCCCTGGATTCAGGAGGACCTGAGTTCAAATCCGGCCTCAGACACTTGAAACTTACTAGCTGTGTGATCCTGGGCAAGTCAGTTAACTCTCATTGCCCAGGGGCAGCTAGGTGGCGCAGTGGATAGAGCACCGGCCCTGGAGTCAGGAGTACCTGGGTTCAAATCCGGCCTCAGACACTTAACATTTACTAGCTGTGTGACCCTGGGCAAGTCACTTAACCCCAATTGCCTCACTAAAAAAAAAAAATACACAAAAAAACCCAAACAAACAAAAACTAACCAACCAAACAAAAAACTCTCATTGCCCAGCCAAAAAAAAAAAAAGGAATGTTTCTATAAAGTGGAGGCCAGGCATGGCAAACTGGTAGCACCAAAGTATGAAGACTGGAGATGAATTGTCATATATTAAGAAGACAAAAAAGGCCAGTTTGGCTGAGAGGACAGAATTGTTAAGTACAAGGAGGCTGGAAAGATGGGCAGGACAAGGCTGTGAAGGGCTTTAAAAGCTAAGTAGCTAATACTTTATTCTAGAGGCAATTAGGGGAGCCACTGGAGTTTAGTAAAGGCCTGAGAGGCCTCATGAAAATCACTATAGCAGCAGTGGGGGGGGGCTAGAATGGAAAGACATGAGGTGATGAGGGTCTGAATCCTTGTTCCTAAATTCTAGTTGTTGTTGTTCAGTCGTGTTCGACTCTTCGTGACCCCATTTGGAGTTTTCTTAGCAAAAATACTGGAATAGTTTGCCATTTCCTTTTCTGGCTCATTTTACAGATGATGAAACTGAGGTAAATAGAGTGAAGTGACTTGCCCAGGATCACACAGCTAGTAAGTTCCAAGACTCATGAAGATGAGTCTTCCTAACTCCAGGCCCCGCTACAGTAGCTAGCTGCCCCAAATTCTAGTATCAAATTATAAGTGCCCTCATGCTGGAGAGAGAATAAGCTCTATAGCTACATACCAATGGTCCCCAAATTCCTTGAAATAAGAGCATCTTAAGACAGAAACAAACTTTGAAAATAGGTATATTTTACAAAGACATCTGCTCATTTTCCTATTCTAAGAAGTTTCACTTCCATAAGAGATCGTGTTTTATTCTAGAAGGAAACACTTTCTGTATATCACTTTGTGTAGTATCTATCATTGCTGCAACATAAAGCTTTTCAGCATTCTTTTGTTCATGTTTCTTTATTCGAAGTAACACTGAATATGAAGCACACGTACCTGGATTCCTATTAAGAGTCACCCAGAAATGTTCATCAGGGCTGTAAGTGTCCTTAGACCACTCAAATAAGTCTATGGCTCGTTGGTCTTGGAGGACAAAGTTGACAAACTCCCTTGTGAGGGCCACATAAGCTGAGCCAAAGTAAATGGTCAGATTGTGGGGAGGTGGGGTTTTTAATGTGTTGGTTTTGTTAATAAAAAAGAAAACTGGACCTGAATGCTCCTCATGGCTATATGCAGTTCTCCAAATCATATACTCAGGAGGCAGCACCCCTGGGGTGAGATTTTTCCCCTTAAATCCTTTCAGATACTGGACTATTTCCTTGTTAGTTTTCAGGGGGAAATCTTGCCCACAGGTGTTAATAATGTACTTCCACTGAACCTCAGAGGCTACAAGGTCTCGCATACAGTTTAATTCAGCCTTGACCCTGGATATTCCAGCATAGATCACATATTCCATTTTGGAGACAAGGAAAGCATTGGGAAAACAGTTCAGAAATCCTTCCACTTCTACATAAAACTCAAGGGCAGCCTTTTTATCCACATGAACACAGTAAACATTCTGAGGCATGTAAACCGCCCTGAAGAGTCTCTCAAAGGTTTCAAAGTCTTTGTGTAGAAGCATTACGTAGGCCAAAGGAAACTCGATTTCTTCTTCCGACAGAGTTTTTGTTATATAGTGATTCTGAAGCAATTGCTGGCTACAGGTGATCATGGTGTCTGAAGTTGTTAGCACACTTTTGTTAAAAAGAAAGGTCTCCCCTTTTATGATTTGATTACAGACTTCTGCTAATTCAACAGCATTCGAGATAGTTGTTTTCTGAACCCTTTTTTGCACCAGCAACTTATGATTGTAAAAGAGCACAAAAGTCAGAGTTATAAGGAGAACCAACACAAAAAGACATTTCTTCCAAGGTCCCATCCTTCACAATAAGGAAACAAAAAATGATGTAGGGCTGCCCTCTAACAGGATCCCAATTAATTGTTGAACTTATTTCTGGGAAGTCATAATCTAGGTCCTCTTGGCAGAAGCATCTGGAGGGGCCCCTACCTCCTTTGCCCATTTGTCCATTTTCCAGTTTCTTTCTCTTTCTCCCCACCTGTCTGATGAACACAAGAAGGAAGTCTGCTTGTTAACTGAGCTCCGCTTAGCCTTTTGCTAACCTGTTCCATCATCAAAGGAGCCTGCCTCAGGTGGATGTGAGGATGCACCAATGCTTCTCCAACATTCCTATGCTGAGATAAAATCATTTGTGTGAGATGTGACTATTTTTAAAGTCACATACTGTACACTCCAGCTAGCTTTCTCTCCCAGCTGGGGTCTGGTAACTGTGTCAGCAGTGCTGCTTCCTGTTAATGGTATTCAGTTGTCCTCAGGGTTTGTTTGCTTAAATAGCAGCCCTGCCAAGTTAGCCGCATTGGTCCTAAACAAGGGAACATTGCCTGGACAGTCATTTCATGAACACATGTTTACAACGCAAATAGAAAATCACTTAACCCTTTATTTTCTATTAAATCCTCATCTGTCAGGGCAGCTAGGTTGGCAAAGTGGCTAGAGTGCTAGGGCTGAAGTTAGGAAGACTCCTTTTCCTGAGTTTAAATCTTATCTCAGATACTTACCAGCTCTGTGACCCTGGGCAAGTCACTTAACCCTGTCTGCCTCAGTTTCTTCATCTGTAAAATGAGTTGGAGAAATAAATGGCAAACTACTCCAGTATCATTGCCAAGAAAACCCTAAATGGGGTCACAAAGAGTCAGACACAATTGAAGCAACTGAACAACAACAAGCATCATTCGTCATGTTGTAAGGCACTGAGTATTACTGGAACACTAATCCACTGTTGGTGGAGTTGTAAAAAGATCCAACCATACTGGGGAGCAATTTGGAACTATGCCCAAAGGGCTATAGAACTGCGCATACCCTTTGATCCGGCAATACCACTGCTAGGTTTATATCCCAAAGATATCCACCAAAAGAGAAAAAGACCTATTTGGACAAAAATATATATAACAGCTGTTTTTATGGTGGCTAAGAATTGGAAATCAAAGGAATGCCCATCAATTGAGGAATGGCTAAACAAGTTGTGGTATATGATGGGGATGGAATATTATTGTTCTACAAGAAATGACAATCAGGATAACTCCAGAAAGGCCTGAAAAGACATGTATGAAATGATGTATTGTGAAGTGAGCAGAACCAAGAGAACACTGTGCACAGAGATAGCACTCTTGTTTGATGAAGAACTGTGAATGACTTGACTATTCTCAACAATACAATGATCTAAGACAATCCCAAAGGACTATTGATGAAACATACTATCCACCTCCAAAGAAAGAACTGATATTGATGGAACAGACTGATGCATGCTATTTTTCACTTTCTTTCATTTTTTTCTTTTAATCAAATTTTCTTGTACAAAATGAGAAATATGGTAATCTTTTACATAATCATACATGTATAACCCATATCTGATTGCTTGCTGCCTCAGGGAGAGGAGGAGGAGAGGGAGGGAAAGAGGGATAAAAATTGGAACCCAGAACTATAAATAAAAATGTTGCTTATTATTACTGTCAAGCACTATTTTCCCTAGGGCTTATTTTATTCCTTGGCAATGTGGGAATTGAGTGAACTACACTAACTCCATCTTGTGACTCAATTCTGGGTCTAGCTCAGTTCCCTTTCTATTAAGTTATGGATCTAGTCAAGTTTCTGTCTTGTGAGAAAACTTTATTCAATTATGAGAATTGTGAGAAAACTTTATTGCATTGTTTGAACTTAGCCCAGCATGGCTGGGAAGCTGGACCACCTCTACCTGTTACTTACAGACCCTTAACTAAGGTGCTAGGTTATATGAACCAGAAATCCAGTCAGATCCAAAGATTGATGCAAAGAGTTTCCTCAAAATTATACGTCTCAATCAACCCTTTATTGTTGTTTGTCCTTCATTCAGGAAGAGGATGGTGACATCGAGGTGTTGTCTTGACTTGCAGTGAGTTGGATTTAAGTGAGAGGAGGGCTGTGCAAAGTCACGAACCTCACTGTCTCCTCTAGAGTCATCTGGGTCCAGTGGCAAGATATAGATCAGGATGACTGGAGATGGCCTCAGATATATAATGCAATTAGGATTAAGTGACTTCCCCAGGTTCACATAGCTAGTAACTGTCTGAGGTCAAATTTGAATTCAGGTCCTTCCAACTACGGGGCCAGTGCTCTCTCTTCTATACCACCTACCTGCCTCCAAATAACCAGTGGGTCTTACCTAAAAACTGGTCCTGTACTGGTCAATCAATCACTTCTCCTGCGTCCTGTGATTGAATACAGACACTTGGCAGGGGGTGAGTGTGGGGGTGAAGCACCTCTTTTTCTGATTTCAGGGAAACACATGTGTTTCTTCATCAACCTCCCATCTCAGAAAGCCCTAATCTTTCCAATTACAATGATCTCCAATTAGAAATCAGATGACCTAATTCTGTATCCTGGTCTATATCCTGTTACTTGTTTTCTTTCAATGCATAAAAATCTGCCTCCCCCTGATTTCAGGGTCCAGTGCCAAGCTGATGAGACCTGATCTTGGTTTGTTATACAATTGACATTGTTTAATAAATTGATATGATCAGAAGTTCAAACATTTGTTTTCTTAGTTATTTTAGGCTTCACCTGACATAGCAATAAGTTAGTTGTTTAAAAGAAGCTATTATGTTTCACTCACCCCTAATTCATGACAGGGTAACAATACCAACACTGAAGAGTATATAGTGTTTATCTTGTTTTACAGATAAACTTTATAGGAAGTTTATCTTATTTTACAGATAACTACCAAAAATTTACTAGCCAAGCTTGTACAACAAAATATGCATAAGTAGGTGTGTTACAGAAGGAAAAGGAAAGAATTCAGAATTATGTTGCTTGGAGATGCCTAAGAAAAGTGTGGGGAGTGCTCCATGGTGCCTCGTTAGGGCATTTCTGGAATCTCCTTTATAAAGTTTGCTGAGGACATAGATTTTAAACCAGTGTCTTGAGAGTAGGACAGCTTAGTTTTCCTTAGTCAACACTGGGATGATGAAAGTGGATAGTTTTGAGGGTGGGGCAGCTAGGTGGTACAATGGATAGAGTGAGAGGCCTGAAGTCAAGAAGACTTCTTCCTGAATTCAAATCTGACCTCAGATATACTTAGTAGCTGTGTGACCCTGGGCAAGTCACTTAACCCTGTCTGCCTCAGTTTCCTCATCTGTAAAATGAGTTAGAGAAGGAAATGGCAAACTACTCCAGTATCTTTGCCAAAAAATACCCTCAATAGGATCAGGAAGAGTGGAATATGACTAAACAACAGTAACAATCCCCCAAAATAGTCACTTTCAGTCAAAAATCTGGAAACCATCCTTCCTTCCTTGCTACTTGGTAGAAAACCAGGATCCCAAATGAATGAAAACTAAAACTGGAAATAATTTATGATTGATTTACATTTCCCTATGGGCCTAACCATGGTAGAACAAACAATTGTGTCTCCATCTTTGCCAAGAAGCAAATAATTTAGAGAAATATGTCATTATTAAAATTCTTAAGTTGTTAAGAATGGACAGCCTAAATCACTTAGAATTCTCTCCTCCCTGTACACCCCATTCTGTGTTTCAGAAATGGAATGAATGAAACTAGTGGGTAAGTATGCCTATTCAAGGTTTTAGGACTGGGACATCCCTCTGCATGTGAACCCTCAGGCATACATCCATGTGTACATGAGCAGGGTAATTACTGCAGGGGAAAGAGAACTGAGTCAGTTAAGCTTTTCAACGTATACAAACTCATTTACACCTGCCCTCCACACACATACCCCATACCCCCCCAAAAGTTTCTGTCCCTAGTGGTTAGAGTGCCAGAACTTGAGTCAGGAAAAACTCAGCTTATATTTTCTAAGGTGTCCCTCCTTGTCCTATACTCACACACATACACACACAAATTAGTTTATGTGTGTGTATCTATATCTATATATGCACATCTATATATGTGTATATATATATATATATGTATACACATAAACATACATTGTCTTCCTCTATTAGACATGTAAGTTCTTTGAGGGCAGCAACTGTCTTGATGGTTTGTATTAGTATCTCAGGCAGATAGCACAGTGCTTGGGCACATAATTTAGTGCCTAATACATGTGTTTTTCACTCATTCAACCCTTCACTCTACCTTCAGACATACTCCCCAAGAACTGATCTTTTATTTCAAATGGAATTATTTATCAGTCCCTAGGACACTGTGGGATGCTTGATAAATGTAATTTTCAAATTCAGGTGAGCAAGTTGTACCCACTGAGGAAAGATAACAAGATACCCCAAAGCCAAGCATGGTTGCCCTCAGTGAATGCCTAGACATATACAGTCACAAAATTGTAACTAATTACAGTCTCTCAGCTGCAAATCAATGTTCACTGAAGCCCAGCTTTCACTAGGTTAGGCCTTGGTGGAGGGAGAATGGATGACTGAAGGGTGCATGAGTTGCTATATAGTGGCAAGTAATGAAAAGTCTCATTCTTTACCTAAGTACAGAGAAATTCAGAGACGTACTTATCTAAGACCAGAGGAAAACAGCATTGGAAACCAGGAATCATTATTCCCAGGCTAATGCTCTTTCTACCATACCCTGAGCCATTACCAGGAAGCCCAGTGTTAGAAAATTATGCACACTTATTCTTTAGTGCCTTGAAAAACTGTTTATTTTTAAAATGTGTCAGATGGAAGTATAACCAGAGCACACCTCAAACAAGAATCTCCCCATAGAAATAGTTTGGCCGTTGGAGGAGAAATTCCCCAGTTTAAAAATTCCTTCTGATGGTATCAGAAAATCATTCAAGGCAAATGGTGTCAGGAAATCAGTTGGGGGTACTTTATCTCTGTTTTACTGAAGTGGAAATGTGTACCTCTAAGTCACTTCATTTTGGGTGCCCCCACAAGTAAAACTGGGGCAGTTAGAAGGTACAATGGATAGAGCATTGTGTTTAGAGTCAGGAAGATGAGAATTTGATTAAACAGTTGAATTAAATTGAACAATCAGTTATCAAGTGCCTACTGTGTGCTAGGTGCTGGTTATAGAAAAGATAGAATTGTTACAGTCCCTGCCTTCAGAAAACTTGTAGTATGAATATGAGAGAAGATTATGATAAATGAAAAGAAAAGGTCTACCGGGTTTGGTTGTTTTTTTTTTTTTTTGGTTTGGAGGTAGGGTAGGTAATTTTTCCTTAGGGAATGAGAATTTTAGAGTTAGAAGGTCATCTATTAATTTTATAGGCTAGGAAAGTAAGCCCCAAAGAAGTAAAATAACTAGAGATCATTGTTCTCATTATTTATGCTATATCAAAGTAAGGAATCATCGTCATCATCAATTTCAGAGATAATAGCCCTTTCCCTTTTTATTCTAAATTTCAGAACCCCAGAATCTCAGAGATGGGAGGGACCTCAGAGAGACATAATCAAATTTAGATGTGAGCAGGAAGGAATTCCCCTTTACAACATACCAGACCAGACTATAGAGTCCAAAGATTCCTAACACCCCTCATCATGCTAAGAAGTTGAAGAATGAATGGAAAAACATATGGCAGGTTAGTCATTCTGAGTGCAAGGACAACCACTTCACTAGAGATCTAAGAATTTAAAAGGATACCTAGAAGAGACACAGTCCTTCCTATATGCTAGAGGGTCACAGGCAAGAACTGCACAGGATGAAAAGGTGTGAAGAGATTGTGATCCATATGAGGAATGTTCAGTACCCAGAATTTTGAAATCACATGTTTACCAAAGAATGGAAAAAATTAATATCAGCTGGTAGCGGGTTGGTAGAGTGACTTATAGTTATCCTTAGGAGACCTTCAGGACTTTGCAAGAGACTACAGATCTTAAATAATTTAGTTACAGGCATACCTCATCTGACATCATTAATGGCTCAAAAGAAAGCATGATTTAGATGAAACAAGGTTTATAAAGGCAGGTAATTCCATAAGAATTATGTCCTAAATGGCTGAACAGCTTAAAAGTTACAGCATGGTTTTACAACATTGTCATGGTTGTTGATCATAATGTATGTGACAGGTGCCATGTTCTGGGTATACATTCCATAGTGTTGCTGAAGCAAAACCAGTCTTTGTTCCCCTGGTTTCTGGAAGGCTATAGAAAAGCAGGCTGTTAACTTAATTAGCCAGCAAAGGAATGTAACATATAATTTGTTCACCAGGTGGTGCTGGATTTCAGCCATCAGACAAAGGGGTGTCTTTGACCAAGTCTCTTCAGTGGATAGGCAAGAGAGCTACTTCCCGTGCTGCTTTCTCCACTGAGCAGATTTAGCTAGCCTTGCTGGCCTGATTCAAAATTTAGTCTAGGGAAAAAGAAAATGGAAAATTGTTCTGAATTATGAGTCTGAGGAATTGCTTCCAATGAAATTAAATTTCTAGATTTTATATCATTCCACAGATAATTGGCATCCTTTGAATTGTACAAGAAAATTAATAAGATGCTCGGAAAGGCCTATCCTGCAGACTCCCCAGTTCTGCTATAAACTGTCCCTCTCCCTCCCCCATTTATCCTCATCTCCACGATCATTTAGAGAAAACCTCCTGAGCACTCTTTTTTAGGTGGTAGAAGGATTGGGGGCAGGAGCTATGAATGTGAGACCTCTTTTCAGAGGTGTTGGGACTTAGTCAATGGGAGCAAAGAAATACTGTGGGAAGGGAAAGCATGTCCTGACTTCATCTCACCATCTGATAAGATTCCCAGAAGTTGTGAGTCTAGTTGCCCAGCCTGTTTCTGTTTCAGATTTGACTCCATCACTGATTCAGCATACTCCTGGAAGCCAGTTAGCATCTTTTGGTTTGGGTCTTCATTCTTGTGCTGTCCTTGTTACAGCCTATAAAGATTCAGGTCCCAGCTTTGGTGAGGTCCATAACTGAAAATGCCAGTCTGAGCATAGTGACCCTATGTTTTCTGTGGTTGACAGGGCATGTCAGCCCTTCCTTCTCTTGGGGAAGAAAATCTTTTCATTTCATTTTATTTTTTAATCAATTTTTTGTGGGCTAATGAAGGTTAAGTGACTTGTGCAGGGTCACACAGCTAGTAAGTATCAAATGTCTGAGGTTGGATTTGAACTCAGGTCCTCCTGAATCCAGGGCCGGTGCTTTATCCACTGAGCCACCTAGCTGCCCTGGAAGAAAATCTTTTTAAGAATAAAGGAAATAGGGGCAGTTAGGTGGCGCAGTGGATAAAGCATCGGCCTTGGATTCAGGAGGACCTGAGTTCAAATCCAGCCTCAGACACTTGACACAACTAGCTGTGTGACCCTGGGCAATTCACTTAACCCTCATTGCCCTACAAAAAACAAAACAAAATAAGAATAAAGGAAATAGAAATTCCGGGATTTTCAGTGTCTGTATGCCCACATACAACTTTCCTTTTCTTCCCATGATTCCTCACCAATCTTCTTCCCCATGAGCACCCTTAAGAGGGCATTAGAAACAATTGTTACATGATTAATAACAGTTGTGAAATAGCACAGTTTGAGCAGTTATGCAGGGTATGCCTGTAGAACTGTTCCCAGGACTCTAATCCGAGAAATTCCTACAATATTTCAGGTCTAATACCGTTAAGGTCTTGGCAACAACAAAATGCTATTCTTTTGTTCTATTAATTGAGATAAAACTCAGATAAAGGGAGCAGAAAAAAATTAAGTCATTTTTAGTCTGTGTTTCAGTAAAGACAACAGGTTAATAGGCTTTTAGATCTAGAAGGCATCTTAGAAAAAATCTAATCTGACTCTCTTTTTCTAGAAGGAAGCAAGGTGGCTTAGTGGATAGAGCTGAACCCACAGTAACAACAACAACAACAACAACAAACAACAATAACAACAGCTAACATTTATATAGCATTTATTATGTGCTAGGTTTTTGGTCCTCTTGGAGAATGAAGGGCAACAAGCAACCATGTATCAGGCACTTTGCTAAGTCCTTTACAATTATTACCTCATTTGACCTTCACGATAATCCTAGGAGGTAGATAGTTATTATTACCCCGATTTTACAGATGAAAAAACTGAGGCAAATAGAGGATAAATGACTTGGTAAGTGTCACCCAGCTACCAAGTATCTAAGGCTGGACTTGAACTCAGAACTTCCTGACTCTTAGCCTGATGTATCACCCAGGGTTTGAATCCCTCCTCTGACATTGAATAATTATGTAACTGTACGTATGACTAAGTGACCTTTCTAAGCCTTAGTTTCTTCCCGTAAAGTGAGGATATTAATAGCACCTACCTCATAGGATCACTGCAAGGATCAGATAAGATAATGCATGTAGAAGTGGCAGCACGGTGTAATATATGTTGTTGTTCATCCTTGGTTTTCAAAGGATAACATCACGGGGAGGTCTTGACTTGTACATGAATTGGATTTAAGTGAGGCAGAGTTACATAAAGTCTCCAGCCTCACTCTCTCTTTCAGACTTATTGAAGTCTAATGCTTCAACAAAAGTCAAGATGACTGGCAATGGCCTGGGATGCAGGGGATGACCCTGGCATCTTTGATGCCTGACCTAGCTCAAAGTGCTCTGCAGCGCCTACTCAGCTGCCTTCATTGTCTTTGGAACAAATTGTTTTCATCTGCCCATTTCACCTGGGGAAGTCTTTACATGTTTGGGGTAAGCATTCCCCTAACTCATGACGAGTTTGAGGCTTGACAGTTACCCCCTCCCTGGTTTATCCTGCCTTAAGAGAAGGTTTTACCAGGGAGTAGCTCCTGAACAGGCTACAGTTTCTTGGAGTCACATGTGAGAGTTGGCGAAGATGGACATCGAAGATAGATGAGCAGTCCTGAAAAGGCCTTGGCAAGCCCATCTATCTACCTATCTATCTGTCTGTCTGTCTGTCTGTCTGTCTATCTATCTATCTATCTACCTATCTATCTATCTATCTATCTATCTGTCTGTCTGTCTGTCTGTCTATCTATCTATCTATCTGTCTGTCTATCTAGATATAGTGATATCGATATATAGATATCAACATATCTATATATACATACACATATATACATATGCATGTATGCATATATATATATATATATATATATATATATATATATAGAGAGAGAGAGAGAGAGAGAGAGAGAGAGAGAGAGAGAGAGAGAGAGAGAGAGAGAGGTCTGGACTTGGAATCAGGATGAGCTATATTTGAATCTTATTTCAGGTTAGTATTAGGATGACCTTGGGTGAGTCTGAAGTTTTTTTTTTTTTTTTCAGGGCAATGAGGGTTAATTGACTTGCCCAGGCAGGGTCACACAGCTACTAAGTGTCAAGTGTCTGAGGCTGGAAGTAATTTCTTCCTCTGTAAAATAAGGGAGTTGGACTCAGTCTTTTAGCTCTAAATCTATAATTCTAGGACTTTATGAAAAGTACCTTAAAGCTATAAAAACGTGAGCTATTATAAAGAAATTAAGACCCAAGGCATTGTGGAGGGGCTAGAGGCAATGATTTGAGTCTTTGCATCATACATATTGTACATAGCTGTGCCAGGATCAGAATATCCGCATGTTAGACATGGAAGGGACTTCATAGATTGTCTAACTCAATTTTCTCATTTTACAGATGAGAAGACTGAGTCCCAGAGAGGTTGTGACTTGCTTAAGGTCATGTAGGAAGCAAATAGCAGAGTGAGGATTTGAACTAAGGCTCTCTAATCCCATATCTAGAGGTATTTCTCTGAACCTAGATTTCTGATTCCAAATTTTAGAATCTTTCCATCATCCCACACTCAGGCCTTGATTCGCTAAGTAATGATGCAATGATCTGCATGTCATGGGAGCGAGTGATTTTGTCCCAGTTTTATCGATGAATGTATAGGTGAGAATGTTTGGAGTGTGAGATTAAAATTGGATATATATCATAAATCTCCCCTACTTAACCTTTCCCTTAATTTATCTCCCAGACTAGTAAATGGAAGAAGCTTCTGGTTTTCTAGATAGAGCCTTTATTGTATGGTAGTCACAAGGTGATGTTGATTAGAAGGATAGGAAAGTAGAAATACAATACAAATCGTCTTAAGTCTAGGCTTAGTCTATATTCTGTATAAAACTCACCAAAACCCAAGGCCACTTTTGGGGAGAGAGACCGAGTCAAGCGCATGCTGTTAACCGAGAGCCGGGCCGAGTCAAACTCTAGTCCGCGTCTGTCTGTGCAGCACAGCCAGGAGACCAGCAGAGCAGGAAAAAGCCCCCACTTCCGTTCTCTCCTTGCCTTTTAAGCTCGCACCCCGGAAGTCAGAAGTCGAGTGCTCAGCAGGCAATGCTGTTGGTCTCCTCCCCAAAAGGGTGGTCCTAAAAAAACCCCAAAACTGGCGTCTCTCCATTATCTAACCGACTGTTAAAACTTTTTACCACATTCCCCCCTTTTGTTCCTCAAGAAACAAAATATTTCCTTGACGGAACAGAATATAATAACTATTGCTAACTAATAATATGTGAACAACAATGTAGAAAAGGAAGAGAGGAAAGTTTTGTCCAGAGGGGTGATTTTTTTTTTTTTGTCCTCATGAACTGACGCTTTGACATTAGTCTTGCAAAGGGAGAGCCTCTGCAGAGAGTACATGTTACAGATAGTGTATATTATAACAGAAAGGAGATAGTAAAAAACTAACAAAACATATAAAGTCTCTGAGTTCTCTTGTCTTCTTGAAGTGGTAAGATGTCATCAGGAGGAAACTGGATTCTGGTCTGGAAAACTGGATTCTGGACTCTGCTCTGGATTCTGGTCTGGAAAAACTGGATTCTGGACTATGGTCTGGAAAACTGGATTCTCTTCTTTAACTGTTTGAATTGTTGTATTTTTACTAAACCTTAGCATAGCATTGTCAATGATCAAATTAATAAATTCCATTACAGGAGACTGAACTATCCAAATAATTTGCCTCAATTTTCCACTTCCCTTGGCATGTGCAGACAATGCCTAAAGCATGGGTTCTGAACTTTTTTGTGCCATAGACCCCTTTGTCAGTCTGGTGAAACCTATGAACACCTTCTCTGAATTTAAAAAAGAAAAAAAAATATATATATGTATGTATTTTTGCGGGGCAATGGGGGTTAATGACTTGCCCAGGGTCACACAGCTAGTAAGTGTCAGGTGTCTGAGGCCAGATTTGAACTCAGGTCGTCCTGAATCCAGAGCCGGTGCTTTATTCACTGTGCCACCTAGCTGCCCCCTAAAATATATTTTAAAAAAACCAAACCCCAATATAATATTATGAAGGAAACCAATTGAAACTATATTGAAATGATTATATATACATGTGTGTGTGTGTGTATATATATATTTATATGTGTGTATAAGTATATATATGCATGTATGTGTGTATAGATATTCTTTCCATCCATCCATCTATCTATCTATCTATCTATCTATCTATCTATCTATCTATCTATCTATCTATCTATCTATCTATCTATCTATCTATCTATTGTTTGGGTCACCTGATTAAGAAACCCTAGGTGGGGGGCAGCTAGGTGGCACAGTGGATAAAGCACTGGCCCTGGATTCAGGAAGACCTGAGTTCAAATCTGGCCTCAGACACTTGACACTTACTAGATGTGTGACCCTGGGCAAGTCACTTAACCCCCATTGCCTGGCCAAAAAAAAAAAAAGTTAAAAAAAAGTAAAAAAAAAAAAAAAGAAACCCTAGGTTATGGGTTCACTGAAATCAGGGAAGATCCTTCGGAAGAATTTTGTGCATTACTGCCGCAGAAGGGAATACTCTAGATGAAGGGCAAAGATATAAAATCTTCAAAGGGATTATACCCATACACATAAATGAAATATAATTGCACATGAATATTTAAAGAGAAGGAATGCTTCTGAGGGGAGGAGCTAATGCAGTTTAAGCTATATCCAGATGAAGTATATTATGGAATCTGGGTCCTAGGAAATTAAAAAGATGGTTGGACTGATTCTGAAGAAGTTTCCTGGATCCCTTCCTTAATTTTAAAATGTCATTGATGTCTTTTTACTTTATTTTACATTGCTGTCACTTCCCAAGGACCCTTTCCTTTTCTTCCCTCCTGGAATCAGAGAACCCTTCCTTGTAAGAAGCAATTTCAATTAAGCAAAAGAAATCAACATATGTTGGTATGTCTGAAAATCTCATTCAGCACCTATAGTAGTATGCTTACCTCTTTGACAAGAGACAGAGAAATGTTTCACTAGCCTTTTGCCATCATGATTAATTACTGCATTGAACAGATTTCTGAAGTCTTCTAATGTTGTTTTCCTTAATATTATTATAATCAAGATAGAAGTTTGCCTCCTATTTCTCTTTCCTTCTCCCTACATCAGTGTGTACACATCTGACAGTTTCTCTTAGTTCATTTTCTTTGTCATTCGTAGAGCATAATACTCCATTACGTTCATTTAATCACAGTTTGCCAGGCATCCCATAATTGATGGGCATCCCCTTTCCTACTACTTCCTTCACTGATGCTACAAAAAATATATATATATGTATATATTGTATATGTGTATATGTATATATATGTATATGTATATATTGATCCTTCTCTTTTCATCACTACCTGTGATTCTGGCAGAGCACTAAAAACACTTGGTAGCTCTCTCATTGTTGCCTGTATTTTCAGCTAGGCTAAAAAGCAGGTGAGTTCCATAGTACCGGAGTCAATAGGAAAAATGGTTCAGAA
Organism: Dromiciops gliroides; assembly: GCF_019393635.1. Classification (NCBI taxonomy): domain Eukaryota; kingdom Metazoa; phylum Chordata; class Mammalia; order Microbiotheria; family Microbiotheriidae; genus Dromiciops; species Dromiciops gliroides. The sequence continues at coordinate 172,088,307 of NC_057861.1, read as the reverse complement.
AACAGTGAGCCCCCAAAACAGGGACTCTAAAAGTGCTGGTCCAGTGGTTCTCGAAATCTTTTGGTCTCAGGGTCCCCTTATACCCTTAAAATTATTGAGGACCTCCTCCCAAAATATTATGTAGTTTATTTCTATGGATATTTACTATTTGCTGTTGCTCAGTTGTTTCAGTTGTGTCTGACTCTATGACCTCATTTGGGGTTTTCTTGGCAAAGCTACTGAAGTGGTTTGCCATTTCCATCTCCAGTTTATTTCATAGATGAGGAAACTGAGGCAAATAGGGTTAAGTGATTCTCCTAGAGTCACACAGCTAGTACGTGTCTGAAACCAGATTTTAATTCAGGAAGATGAGTCTTCCTTACTCCAGCTTGGTACTCTATCCACTGACCACCTAGCTGCTATATATTTACCATATCAAAAACTAAAATCTTAGTATTATTGTTATTATTAAAATAGTTTTTGATCTCATAGACCACCTGACAGGCTTTCAGAGACCTTCAAGGGTTCTCCAACTATACTTTGAGAACTGCTATGCTAGCAAATACTTATATGCCTGCATGTATTCTGGATTGTTATTACTCAACAATTAACACTAATATGATTAGGGGAAAGGGGGAATTCATTTTTTTTTTGTGGGGCAAGGAGGGTTAAGTCACTTGCCCAAGGTCACACAGCTAGTAAATGTCAAGTGACTGAGGCTGGATTTGTCCTCCTGAATCAAGGACTAGTGTTTTATTCACTGTGCTACCTAGCTGCCCCTCAGGATTGAAATTTTAATGTTGGAAACTATCAGATCATCCTCCTCCAACATAATTTCCATTTAATTAATAAAAAACTTCACTGCTTTTTAAAAAGAGCTCTTAAATCTTTCCTGATGCAAATCCCTGTAATGATGATAGTTATAATTGTTATTGTTAATAATAATAATAATAAAAAATTAGCCTTCATCACTAACCTACTGAATAGACTCCAGTGCCTCCACATTACCTATTGGATAAAATATGTCAATACCCCTGTTTGGCATTTAAAGCCCTTTACAACTTGCTTCCAATCTACCTTTCTGCCTTTTTTGCACATTACTTACCTCCATACACACTGTGAACTATTTAAACTGGCTATCTTCTTCCTATTTTTCACACATAGCACTCCATTTCCCTTACCTTTTGGGGTATACTTTTGCTGTTAATTTTTTTTTCTTAATTTTTTTTTTTTGGTGAGACAGTTGGGGTTAAGTGACTTGCCCAGAATCACACAGCTAGTAAGTATTAAGTGTCTGAGGCCAGATCTGAACTCATGTCTTCCTGAATCCAGAGTTGGTGCTCTATCCACTGCACCACCTAGCTGCCCCAATGGGATATACTTTTGTGATGCTGTTGTACTGGCATTCTCCCAAGGTTAGAATGCAGTCTTCTTACTTCCATCTTGTACAATCCCTGACTTCCTTCAAGGTTCATCTCAAACACTTTCTAACACATGAAACTGTTTTTGATTCCCTTAGCTGTTGGTACCTGTCTTTTAAGAAACACTTTTCATCTCTTTTATATCTTCATTGTATATACACATATATTTATTGTTATTCAGTTGTTTCCATGGAATCTGATTCTTCATGACCCCATTTTACATTTTCTTGGCAAAGATATTGGAGTAGTTTGCCATTTCCTTCTCCAGCTCATTTTTATAGGTAAAGACACTGAGGGAAATAGGGTTAAGTGACTTGCCCAGAGGCACACAGCCAGTAAATTCTGAGACAAGATTTAAACTCAGAAAGATGAGTCTTTCTGAATCTAGGCCTGGCACTCTATACACTGTACCACCTATCTGCTCCTTAAACATGTATTTATATATGCAAATATGCACACATGTATCTATGTACACACATAATCCTCATGTATGGGCATATACACATACACATATTGCATTCACCATCTAAGCTTCTTAAAGATAGGGACTGTTTTCACTTTTATCTTTGTATTCCCAGTGTGGGCAAAAGGTAGATGCTTTATAAATGTTTCTCAGATCCCTCAGAAAAGCTTTTTCCGAGGCATTCACTGTAATGTCGTTGTAGTTACACCTAGCTCTAGTCTCTTTCATTGTTCTACATCCTCCTTCTTGGGGTCTCTGAAACTCTCTTCCCCATGAATTTTCATTATCAAAGTGGGACTTTTTTCTCTCTCCCAAAGGGCCTTTTTATCTTTTTGATTGCAGACATTTTTGGGATAGACAAAGGAACATGTTGGACAAGTAAGATTTATTTCAGAGGAAGACTTGGACTTTCTGTTTCTCATGAATTTTCTCTCTCTCTCACACAGACACACGAGAAGAGAAGAGAAGGGAAGAGAAGAGAAGAGAAGGAAAGGGAAGAGAAGAGAAGAGAAGAGGAGAGGAGAGGAGAGGAGAGGAGAGGAGAGGAGAGGAGAGGAGAGGAGAGGAGAGGAGAGGAGAGGAGAGGAGAGGAGAGGAGAGAAGAGAAGAGAAGAGAAGAGAAGAGAAGAGAAGAGAAGAGAAGAGAAGAGAAGAGAAGAGAAGAGAAGAGAAGAGAAGAGAAGAGAAGAGAAGAGAAAGTATAAAGAAAAGGAAAAGAAAAGGAAATTTTAAAATAGCAGCTCTTTTTGCAATGGCAAAGAATTGGAAATTGAGAGGATGTCCATCAATTGGGGAATGGCTAAACAAATTGATTATATGATTGTAACGAAATACTGTTGTGTTGTAAGAAATAATGACTAGACTGATTTCAGAAAAACCTGGAAAGACTAACATGAACTGATACAAAGTGAAGTGAGCAGAACCATAACATTGTACATAGTAACAGCAATATTGTATAATGAACTGTGAATGACTTAGCTATTCTCAGCAATACAAAGATCCAAGACAATCCCAAAGGACTTATGATGAAATATGCTATCCACCTCCAGGTGGGAGGAAGGGAAGGAGGGAGAAAATTTGGAACTCAAAATTTTAAAAACTGAATGTTAAATTTTTTCATGTAATTGGAGAAAAAAATAAAATATTATTAAAAATAATAGCACCTACCTTACAAGGCTGCTATGAAGATCAGATGAGTTAATATATGTGAACTGTATTATAAACCTTAGCTATCATACTCAGATACTTTGTTCCTTGTAGCCTCACTCTGCTAGACAGACATATGATCCCTTTGATAAGCCATCTGTCAAGGAGTTTTCCAGCTAATTTCTTGTGCTTTCTCTAGAACCTAGAATTCCTACCCTATGGGTCCCAAAAGCCTATTTTCAAAAATGCTGTGATAAGTTTATTACATTATAACTGATGTCATTTGTAATCCTATGTTATACATTTTATTTTATGCATTTAAAAATTATTCTGAGAAAAGATACACAGGGGTCCATGACATAAAAAGGGTTAAGAACCCCTGAACCAGATGATTGGTCTAGACCTATCATAGTAATGATGTGGGTGGCATAATGAATAGAACAATAGAATTGGAATCAGGAAGACCTGAGTTTGAAACCCAAGTGGACACTACCTATGTGACCGTGGGCAAGAACAAAACCTCTAGTTGGAGGGAAATATCAATAGCACCTACCTCACAGGGGTATAGTGAAGACCATAAGTGATAAGGAGTGCAATTGTAAATGTTAGCATTATTATCTTAACAATGAACCACACTGAGGCAGGAGAATAACTGTGTGCTGGCAAGGGTTAATTGGTGGCAACTCTCTTCAATGCTTCAGAGAAATTAAGAGGAAGGAAAAGGAGTGGGGTGGTTAATAAAATGGACAAAACTAGGAAAGAGTCTGGTTGGGGAAAAGAGAGTTAGTAGCATTAGCTTCAACAACCTGTTTTCAGACTCAATCAACCAACCAACACTAAATGTTTCCTCTGTTCCAGGCACTGTGGGGGAATATAAAGGAGTATTAATCATGGTTTCTGTCCGTAGATTGTTAGATTTAGTTGAAAAGATATGGTATTTACTTCTTTTTTTTTTTTTGTGAGGCAATTGGGGTTAAGTGACTTGCCCAGGGTCACACAGCTAGTAAGTGTTAAATGTCTGAGGCCGGATTTGAACTCAGGTCCTCCTGAATCCAGGGCCGGTGCTCTATCCACTGCGCCACCTAGCTAACCCTGGTATTTACTTCTAAAAGGCCCCTAATGACATTAGACAATCTAACATCCGTGTCAAAATAATAGTACAAAGTTTTATACTATTTTTGTACAAGATAACTTGATTAAAAGAAAAAAATGAAAGTGAAAAATAGCATGCTTCAGTCTGTTCCATCAATATCAGTTCTTTCTTTGGAGGTAGATAGTATATTTCATCAATAGTCCTTAGGTATTGTCTTGGATCATTTTATTGTTGAGAATAGTCAAGTCATTCACAGTTCTTTATCAAATAATATTGCTGTCTCTGTGTACAATATTCTCTCAGTTCTGATCACTTCACAATACATCATTTCATACATGTCTTTCCAGGCCTTTCTGAAGTCATCCTGCTTGTCATTTCTTATAGCACAATAATATTCTATCACCATCATATACCACAGCTTGTTTATCCATTCCCCAATTGGCGGGCATTTCTTTGATTTCTAATTCTTAGCCACCACAAACTGAGCTGCTATATTTTTGTACAAATAGATCTTTTTCTCTTTTGGGGGATGTTTTTGAGATATAAACTTAGCAGTGGTATTCCTGGGTCAAAGGGTATGCACAGTTCTATAGCCCTTTGGTCATAGCTCCAAATTGCTCTCCAGAATGGTTGGATCTTTTCACAACTCCACCAAGAGTGGATTAGTGTCCCAGCTTTCCCACATCCCCTCCAACATCCAATATTTTCTGTTTTTGTTATATTTGCCACTCTGAAAGGTGTGAGGTGATACCTCAGAGTTGTTTTAATTTGCATTTCTCTGATCAATAAGGATCTAGAGCATTTTTCATATGATTGTAGATAGCTTTGTTTTCTTTGTCTGAAAACTGCCTGTTCATATCCTTTGACCATTTATCAATTGGGCAATTACTTGTGTTTTTCTAAATTTGACTCAGTTCTCTATTTTATTTTATTTTATTTTGGTTTTTGGGTGAGGCAATTGGGGTTAAGTGACTTGCCCAAGGTCACACAGCCAGTGTCAAGTTTCTGAGGCCAGATTTGAACTCAGGTCCTCTTGACTCCAGGGCCGGTGTTCTATCCACTGTGCCACCTAGGTTCCCCTCAGTTCTCTATTTTAATAACATAAAAAACAACTCACTTAGATAATGCAAAACCATGATAGCCAGGACCAGTGATATTGATGTTGTTGAGTCAGGTCTGACTCTCTGTGACCCAATGGACTTTTGTCTGTGGGGTTTCTTGGCAAAGATATTGGAGTGATTTGCCATTTCCTTCTCTAGTGTGCCCCCATTTTATGGGAAGAACAGAAAAAATAGGGTTTAAGTGACTTGCCCAGGGTCATACTACTAGTAAGTATTTGAAGCTGGATTTGAACTAGATCTTCCTGAATCCATACCTAGTACTCTAGCCACTACTCCACCTAGTTGCCCTATGTGATAACATGGTACTTAACACTATATCAGTTTAGTTACTATTGCATTATGGGCCAAGTGGGCAAGGAATGGGTAGAAAATAATTTCCTTAATGGTAGGGTTAGTAAGACCCTAGAATCATGGTTTCCGTTTTTCTTCACCTTTCACCGCTGTTGGCACCTTCAAGAAAGAAGTATTAGAGGCCCAAGAAGTCAAGAAAATAAGGAAAAAGAAAAGTAGATTCATTTTTGGTAAGACCTAATTTGGTCAGGTGATAGTTCATTTGGGTTATCCACAACAGATAGCTTTAATTTTCTGAGAACTCAGAGGTTCTTAAATTGTCTCAAGGCCTCAGGCTTTGTTTTGGTTCCACCCTCTATAAAATGGGAATAATCTCTGCTTCACAGCATTAACTAATTAATGATTAAAAAGTACTTTGAGGGGCAGCTAGATGGCCCAGTGGATAGAGCACCAGCCCTGGAGTCAGGAGTACCTGAGTTCAAATCCGGCCTCAGACACTTAACACTTACTAGCTGTGTGACCCTGGGCAAGTCACTTAACCCCAATTGCCTCACTAAAACAAAACAAAAAAACAAAACAAAAAAAAGTACTTTGAAAACATACAGTACTTTACATTTATTAGATCAGTTGAAACATTTCCTTTGGCAGAAGGCTACTATGGAGCATATTCAAAGTACAAAATGAAACCTCAGCACCAGATCCTTAAGAAGCAATTCTTTCTACTGGGGCAAATTCAGTTAGGGGTGGAGGGACAGTGGGAGAGAGGACAGTCTGATTATAAGTATGGTTAAGCTGTGAAGGGAAACAGACCATTTTCCTTTCTTTTTAAAAAAATTGAAATTAAAAAAATATTTTCTAATTATATATAAAAACAATTCTTACTGGTGGTGGAGTTGTAAACTGATTAAAAAATGCTGTAGAGCAATTTGGAACTATGGCCAAAACCATTCATGCTCTTTGACCTAGTAATACCACTACTAGGTCAGTATCCAAAAAGAGATAAAACCCCAAAAGTTAAAGGACCTATATGTATTAAAAATATTTATGGCAGCTCTTTTCTGGTGCAAAGAATTCAAAATTGAGGGGATGCCCATTATGATGGAACACTATTGTGCTATAAGAAATGATGAGCAGGATGCTCTCAGAAAAACCTGGAAAGACTTAGATGAGCTGATGCAAAGTGAAAGGTACTGTGTACAAAGTAGCAGCAATATTGTAAGATGATCAGCTGTGAATGACTTTTCTATTCTCAGCAATACAATGATCCAAGACAACTCTGAAGGACATCTGATGAAAAAAGAAATCAATCTCCAGAGAAATAACTGATGGTGTCTGAATACAGATTGAAGTATATTTTTTTTAGTTTATTTTTCTTGAGTTTTTTTTTGTCTGTTTTCTTTCACAACCTGACTGATATTGAAATGTTTTGCATGACTACACATGTTTGATTTATATTGAATAGCTTGCCTTCTTGTGGGGGAGGAAAGAAGATAATTTGGAGCACAAAGTTTTTTGAATGGATGTTAAAAATTGTTTCTGCATGTAATTCAGGAAAAATAAAATTCTAAATAAATGGGAAAAAATCTAAAAACAATTCTTAACATTCATTTAAATTTTTTTTGAGTTCCAAATTCTCTTTCTCCCTTCCTCCCTTTAATAAAGCCTATATATGAGTAGTCCATTTTCTAGGCAGTTTAACCCATTCTGCTTCAGGAGTAGGGGGAGGAGGCTAAAGAGGCATGCCACTCAGGGAGTGCTGGAACCAGCTTAAACTGGCTGGTCAATTGTTTAATTTTTAGTGTGTGAGCATTTAAGCCTAGGAAACTGGCAAACAACAAATCAGAGAGTGATTGATTGTCTAGACCTAAAAAAAAAGTGATGGAGAAAATGTTAATAATTCAGGTTATACTTAAAAGTGTGTCCTATGTACATTTTTTTTAGAGAGCTTGTTAAAACATTAACCACCATGCCCTTGACTACTACATGCCACCTTATAAAGGGGTTCCAAAGTGATAGGACCCTGGTTACTCTATGCTAGTTATGAGTATATGTTAGACTAAAATCTACAACAATAGTTCTGTGGTATTGAAAGGAGAACTGGACCATGCAGGTTAAAAACTAAGGTAGGGGGGCAAGCTAGGTGGCACAGTGGATAGAGCACAGGTGCTGGAGTCAGGAGGACCTGAGTTCAAATCCAGCCTCAGACACTTAACACTTACTAGTTGTGTGACCCTGGGCAAGTCAATTAACCCCAATTGCCTCCCCAAAGAAAACAAAGCAAACCAAAACCAAAACAACCAACAACTAAGGTAGGGCCAGCTAGGTAGTGCAGTGGATAGAGCACTGTCCCTGGAGTGACACTGTTGTGGGAAATTCCGATGGAGAAACCCAAATGGCACTCAGGAAAAAGGAAGAGCAGTTTATTGACGTGCTGGCCCAAAGCAGAGTAGCCTCTGATACTCTGAGCAGCCACTAAGTGTCCAAGCTGCAGTTTTTATATCTCTTAGGCGTGAAAATGCATTCAGGTTTTCACAGGTACATTGTGGTGAGCTACTTGGCAGACAGGAAGGTATATTTCAGTAAACAGAGGCTTATGTCAGGAAGTTGGTACTAAACCACAGACTTCAGGGGAACAAACAGTATGTTCTACTTTCATTTTGGGGGTCTCAGTTCGAGCCTCAGTTTCATCCCCTGTATTTTCCCATATTGACTGGATACATCATTTAACCTGGATTGCCTCAAAAAAAAAAAAAACTAAGGTAAAATTGGTGATTAAAGAAAATTTGAGGAAAAAATATTATAGTTCACAAGGGGCCTGCATCACATAATGATATATGATAATGAATAATCACTGGATCGAATGGATTAAAGGATGGATTTTAGGGGAGGTAGGTGAGAAGGGATAGAAGGGGGAAGAAGGGAAAGGGAATAAGCACTTCTTAACTCCTACTATGTGCCAGGCATTGGTGCTAAGCACTTTTTACAAATATGATCTCATTTGAGAGAATAGAACACTGGACCTGAAGTCGGTAAGACCTCAGTTCAAATTCAGCCTCAGATGGTTATACCAGCTGCGGGACCCATGCATGGCAAGTCATTTAACCTCTATCTGTCTCTGTTTCTTCATCTGTAAAATGAAAATATTAATATCAGCAGGGTTAGTTTGAGAAAAAGATGAAATAATATAAAAATACTTTGTAAACCTTAAAGCTCTATATAAATACTTGTTGTTCAGTCCTGTCTGACTCTGTATGACCCTATTTGGGCTTTTCTTGGCAAAGATACTGGAGTGGTTTGCCATTTGCTTCTCCAGCTCATTTTGCAAATGAGGAAACTGAGGCAACCAGGGTTAAGTGACTTGCTCAGGGTTCATACCTAGTTAAGTGTCTGAATCCAGATTTGAACTAAGGAAGCTAAATCTTCCTGACTCTAGTCCTTGCACTCTATCTATTGTACCACATAGCTAGCCCAACATAAATGCTAGATATCATTATATGTAGAAATCATACATTTATATTTGGATGACCTGATGAAGAAGAAAGAGCAATGGTTTTGAATTCAGATGAGCTGGTTTTAAATTTTGATCTTCCACTTATTACTTGTGTGACCTTAGATGAGGCATTTAACCCCTTTATCTCAATTTTCTCATTTATGCTGTGATTTCCAAACTTTTTCATCACTCACAGCTATCAGTAAAAAATTTTAGCCTATGTCTCAATTTGTGTATAAATTATATACATTTACAGCTGTCCTTATGTTTATATTTATGGAAATAAACAATTTAAATAATTTTTACTTTATTAATGGCTCAAAAAATCTTCTTGCTTATCACTAAAATATAACCCATAAATAATAGGTTTTAGTGAGAACAATATGATTAGATGTGCTTCATTCTTTTTGATAATCTTTGCTTAATGTTTTGTGACATCACAATACTTTGCAATTTTTAGAAAGCAAACAGTCAGCACTGCCTTTCTGTAGAATTCTCCCTCTTCCCTTCAGGATAGCTTGTGTAGCATTTGTGATATGGCTGACATACATACAGTATAGTTTATGGTCTGTTTTTTTATATAGATAGAGTGAGGGAACCAGTGTCAATCTGTTGAATATCATTAAAGCTAATTTTCTTCCTCATTTAGAAGAAAATTACCAGCATTTATCATTTATTTTTCTCCAGATACATACAGGCAACACTCCTACCTTGTTCTTCCCCACCCCACCCCCCACATTCTGATAATCACCAACACCTGATTTGCTATAAACAAACATTAGGAATGAGTTGGTACCTGGATCTTACTACTGGCAGTTGGGGGAATGCAGTGTTTTGTGGGGGGAGAAGTGTAGAGGGAATAGCATTTTGCTTGCTTAAGGAAGTCAAGTTAGTAGAATTCTAGTCCAAAAAAGATAACTGGAATGGGGTTCTTTTATTATTCCATCTGTTGTCAGAAATGCAGAAGTCAGAGGATGGCAGTGACTGGGTTGGAACATGGATTTAGCAAGGAAAAGTTCTTCCTGGAGTATTGCTTTGTTCTGTGACTCTCCCTCCAAACATTAGACTGTAGGTTCCTTTAGGGCAAGGACTAGCTTGACTCTTTTTGTATCCCCAGAGTTTAGCAAAGTGTCTATGGCATTTAGTAAGCCCCTAATGTTGATTGACTGATCAATCAACTAATAATCTTTAGACACTTTTTTTTTTCCTTTAAGAAATCTCTCCACCAAGCCAGTTTTCAGCCCCTTCCTCTGTTAAATTTTTGAGAAGTACTTGCTGGTTTCTCAGTTTCAGCCAGGTGACATGGAAAATAGAGCACTGTACTGGAGATGAGAAGACCTGAGTTTGAATCCTGCCTGAAATACTTGCTGTGTGACCCTAGACAAGTCACTTAACCTCTAAGATTAAGTAAATGGGGATATTAAAGCACCTACCTCACAGGGTTGTTTTGAAGATCAAATGAAATAATACTCCTTGTTCTAGAAGTCTTATTCTAAGGTATTAAATTTTAAAGCTGCACTAAGACTTTTGGAGCAATTACAAATATTATCTCATTTGATCCTTGCAACAACCCTGGGAGTTAGGTGCTATAATAGTCCTTTTTTTACAGTTGAGGAAACCGAGGCAAAGAGAGTGAAGTGACTCACCCAGGGTCACACAGCTAGTAAGTGGCTAAGGTTGGATTTGAACTCTAGTCTTTCTAATTCCAGACTCAGAGCTCTATACACTGAGCCACCATCTGTCTTAAGAAGATACTTCAGGGGCAGCTAGGTGGCGCAGTGGATAGAGTACTGGCCTTGGATTCAGGAGGACCTGAGTTCAAATTCAGCCTCAGAAACTTAACACTTACTAGCTGTGTGACCCTGGGCAAGTCACAACCCCAATTGCCGAAGAAGGAGAAGGAGAAGGAGAAGGAGAAGGAGAAGGAGAAGGAGAAGGAGAAGGAGAAGGAGAAGGAGAAGGAGAAGGAGAAGGAGAAGGAGAAGGAGAAGGAGAAGGAGAAGGAGAAGGAGAAGGAGAAGGAGAAGGAGAAGGAGAAGGAGAAGGAGAAGGAGGAGATACTTCAACCAGCAGGGAAAGAAATGTGCATTCTCTAGAAAGACACAGGCACAGAGAAGCAGTATATACAAATCAGGAAGCAGCTTCAAGGAGTGACACCTCTGGCAGCAGAAAAGGACCTAAATATGAATTCAGAAGAGGACCCGCCATGGCAGTTGGGAGTTGAGACCGGGCCAGGGATCCCAGGTGAAAGCCCTTCCATGCATAGAAGGCAATAGTGGGAGGATTCCATGAGAAGGGAAAGGGGCCCTGGGTCTTACAGGGTGATAGCAGTTTCCTCAGATCTGTGTGTTCACTAGATGTGAAGGTGCACACACACACTACTTGAAGTGTGTGTTCAACTTTTCCAACAAATGTTATGTGTATTTGTGGGAAAGCGTACCTCAGGTCGATGAGGGGTAAATAGCTCCTGGAGGGAGTGTTTCCGTTAGAAATACTCTCAATCTAAAATTCTATGAATTATGTTTCCAAGGAACAGGATTAGTGATGATCATTAATTTCTACAATTGGCCAACCCCTCACTGGAGAAGAGCTACTGGGATTATCTCTTTGGGACTACATTGTAATCATGTAACATCTCTGGGCCTCAGTTTCCTCATCTGTAAAATGAGAGGGCTGGACATAATGACCTCTAAAATACCATTCTGCTCTAGATATATGATCCTATAATCTTTTTTTTTTTTTTTAGTGAGGCAATTGGGGTCAAGTGACTTGCCCAGGGTCACACAGCCAGTAAGTGTTAAGTGTCTGAGGCCGGATCCGAACCCAGGTCCTCCTGACTCCAGGGCTGGTGCTTTATCCATTGTGCCACCTAGCTGCCCCTGATCCTATAATCTTAATTCATCATGGTCACTCTTTTTTTGTTCACTTGTTTTCAGTCATGACTGATGGATTCTTCATGACCCCATTTGGGGTTTTTTGGGAAAAGATACTGGAATGGTTTGCCATTCCTTTTCCAGATCATTTTACAGATGAGGAAACTGAGACAAACAAGGTTAAGTGACTTGCCCAGGGTCACACAGCTAGTAAATGTCTGAAGTCAGATTGGAATTCAGAGAGACGATTCTTCCTGACTCCAGGCCTAGTGCTCTACCACTGTACAACCTAGCTGCTCTATGTTTACCATTTCAGAAACTAAGACATCTTAGTATTATTATCCAAATACTTTTTGACCTCATGCTATACCTAGTTGCCCCATCATATTACTCTTAGATTCCTCATTAGTTGATCATCATTATTCCTTATTAAAAGATTGCTTATTAATCTATATTATTGTTCCATATTATATTATATTATATTATATTATATTATATTATATTATATTATATTATATTATATTATATTATATTAATCTGCATTATAGTGAATCCCAGTTTCCTCATGTGCCTCTGAGTCTGCTCTATAATAAAGCAAGGGATATAAAAACCCTGATAGTTCACAATTTTCCCAGAATAGACAATGGAAATATCTATTCTAACTCAGGGGCAATGGAAAGAGTGTATCTGTTTGTAGTTAGAGGACCTGGGTTCTCAAAGGATTCCCCACTCTTCCACTTAATACCTGTGGGTAAGTACCTAACCTGTCTTGGTCTCAATGAGTTCATCTGTAAATGAATTGGTTGGCCTAGAGCAGGACTTCTTAAACTTCTGCCCAAGAAATTTTTACATGGCCCTGGGGTGACATTTTTCCCTTTAAATCTTTTCAAATGCTGGACTATTTCCTTATTGGTTTTCAGAGGGAAATCTTGCTTACTGACTACTTGTCCTCTTAATCTTCCTCCCAGTCCTTTTGGCTTTACTTCCCCATTCTTTTTCTTTTTCTTTTTGGCAGGACAATGAGGGTTAAGTGACTTGCCCAGGGTCACATAGCTAGTAAGTGTGTCAAGTGTTTGATCCTGGATTTGAACTCAGGTCCTCCCAAATCCAGGGTTGGTGCTTTATCTACTGCATCACCTAGCCACCCCTTTCCCCATTCTTTTTCAAATAACCTCATTGGATGATCAACCATGATTCCAGAGGACTCAAAATGAAACATGCTACCTACCTTCTGATAAATGATGGACTCAGAGTGTAGATTGAGACATAATTTTTTTGGACATGGCCAATTCAGGAATTTGTTTTGCTTGACTATACATGTTCATAATGGGTTTTGTTTTTTTTCATGCTCTTTCAATGGGGACAGTGGTGGTAAGGAGGTAAAACTGCATTTGAAAAAAATAATTAGTGAAAAAAACTTTTTGTGTCTTCTACTTTACCCCTGCCTTACTCATTTCTGTTCCTCTTATAAAGTAGGCTCCTTGTGAGTAGGGATTATTTCATTCATTTATATTTGTATCTCCAGTATCCAGCACAGTGCATGACACAATCAATACTTAGCCAATGCTTATTAATTGATTTCTTGATCTAACAATAATTTACCTCCATCTCAATCAACTTATTTCAACTCTAAATCCATCATCCACAAATCCGCAAACAAATTCTGTATCTCCCATATGAATAGTATATAACAGTGGTATTGATCCTCCATACAACATTTAGCTTGCTTTTAAAAATGATTACATATGTCATCAGGGATTTATGACATATAAAGTAATTAAAATTTCATAGGCACATTTTAGGAGCATTCAGTGTACCTTATTACAATAGTTACAATTATATAATTTCTTTTCTACAATGTCCCCTGAACTTAATAATAGGTTAAAATAAAAATAAAAGTTAGCTATACCTGGAATCCTATTGAGAGTCACCCAGAAATGCTCATCGGGACTGTAGGTATCCTTAGACCACTCCAGTAAATCAATGGCCCGTTGGTCTTGGAGAACAAAGTTGGCAAATTCCCTTGTAAGGACAACATAAGCTGTGCCAAAGTAAATGGTCAGATTATGGGGAGGAAGAGTTTTCCTTCTCAAAGTCCACAGCATGAAAGAAAAGAAAATATATCTCTGCTCCTTATAGATATATTTGGTCCTTCGAATAATATGAGGAGGAGGCAGCACCCCTGGGGTGATGTTTTTCCCCTTAAATCTTTTCAAATGCTGGACTATTTCCTTATTGGTTTTCAGAGGGAAATCTTGCCCACAAGTGTTAATAATGTACTTCCACTGAACCTTAGAGGCTACAAGGTCTTTCAAGCAGTTCAGGTCAGCCCGGAGCCTGGATATTCCAGCATAGACAACTGACTCCATCTTGGAAGCAAGAAAAGCATTGGGGAAACAGCTCACCAACCACTGAACAGCATCTTTAAACTCAGCTGTTGTCTTCTCATCCACGTGAATACAGTAAACATTTTGGGGCATGTAAATTGCCCTGAAGAGTCTCTCAAAGGTTTCAAAATCCTTATGTATGACCATTGCATACGCCAAAGGAAACTGGGCTTCTTCTTTCGACAGGGGAGCTGTTATGTAGTGACTTTGGAGCAAGTAGTCTTGGCAAGAAAGATTTCCAGATGAAGTTTTTAGGATAGGTTGTTGAAAAGAAATCATCTGTCCTCTGATAATTGAATCACAAACTTCAGCAAGGACTGAAGAGTTGGTCACTTTTAGTATCTCCTTTGTTTCTATGAACACATTGTTGACATAAAAGAAGAGGATTGTCACTGTGAACATAAGCACCACTAAGAAACTAAATTTCTTCGAATTCATTTTTTTTAAAGACATCTCTGTTCTTTCTAAATGTCCTGTGGCTTTAATCTGTTTTCAAAATCAGTCTTCAAGTTTTGCTACTGGTCTTGTAGGTCTCATAGCTGCAATTTCTTGTTCTGAGAAAGAAGAGTTTCCATTCGCTCAACACAAAATATGGTCCTTCCTAAAGGTGCAGTGACACTGCTTATCTTTGGGCTTTAGATGAAGTTCTTTGGGAAGCAAGCTGACTGGCCTGCTGAATGCCTGCCATAGACAGACCAGCAGTTAGTTCAATTATAGCAAAACAGTTTGGGTAACTCACCAGATGAGAAAAGTTCCATAGCAGCAGACTGTGATGTGGTCTTTCACTGGGAAGCGGGGAAGAGTTGCCCATCCCTCATAAGTCTTTTTAGGGTCAAGTGCTGATCACAAGAAAAATCAGTAGACGGGGCCGTGGGATACTGAAGGGTAAAATGTATCTCCAAGTTCTTTGTGCTCTTCGTTTCTTAGCACCAGCTAAGCAAGAGGATCTAGGCAAACACAACAGCGACTGCTCCCCAGCCCCTATGCTTCTTTTCACCTAAAGATAAAGAATCAAGAATTCACTTTACTGAATCTAGACTTGGCAAAATGTCTCCAACCTTGTTTTATGTCATCAACAATCTTGCTCTAGGTATGAATGACAATGTAGTTTCCCCAGCCCCACTTCTGAGCAGGAAGTGCCTGAACTCATTTTATCAGCCCATCATAATAATGCTCATGCTTTGGGTTCCTGAACAAAGGCAGGTTGATACTTTAGTATCTGTGAGGATATCAGTTTGAAGGGGTAGAGATGTCATATGCCAATCTATGTAGTTACCTATGACAGCAGCTAAGTGGCACAGTGGATAGAATGCTGGGCCTGAAGTCAAGAAGGCTCATCTTCCTGAGTTCAAATCTGGTCTCAGACATTTACTAGCTGTATGACCCTGGGCAAGTCACTTAACCCTGTTTGGCTCAGCTTGCTTATCTACAAAAATGAGCTGGAGAAGGAAATGGCAAGCCACTCAAGTATCTTTGCCAAAATGGGGTCACAAAGAGTCAGACATGACTGAAAAATGACTGAACAACTACAACAACAGCTTTGATATGAGTCTTAGGGATGGCCCCATACATAAACAAAGCTGGCAGCTTCCTATATATGGTGTAATTTGAGGGGTGCTGGGAAGCCTGCCCAATTCCCAGCTGTTATTACCCCTTTAATTGCCTATTTCCTTTTCCTATTACTTATTTCTTCAGCAATTACCCTTGTCACTTCTTGAGCAAAAGTAATCACCAGAAACATGCTGTAACCCATCTGTCTCCACTATCTATCACTCCATTGATTCTGGGTCATTTCACTACTTGGATTCCTCAGAGATTGTGATTTTCTAAGAATCACAACCACACAGTATAATTGATGTTACCAACAACCTCTTAATTGCCAAATGTGATTGCCTTTTATCAATATTCATCTTTCCTTTTTTGTAACTCTGCAGCAGTTGACACTGTTGAACATTCTCTATTCCTCAATACACTCTACTCCCTGCATTGTCATAACCCTGCTTTCTCTTGACTCTCATCCTGACTGGTCTTTCCTCAGTCTCTTTTGCTGATATTTCTTCTGTGTTCCACCCCTATGCATGAGTATAGGCTGTGTCCTGGGTCTTCTCCTTCTCCTTCTCTAGACTCTGTCTCTTATTTATTGAATCAGTTTGTATGAGTCCAACTATGTAGACAACTATATTCAGTCCCAGAATCTTTCTCAAACTTTATTCCCAAATCGCAAACTGCCTATTCAATATGTTTGGCTAAATTCCCCATGAGTTTCTCAAATTCAGCATATCCAGAAAACTCATTGTCTTGCCCTGAAGTTCTCCCTTCTTCCTATTTTTCCTTTATCTATCTGAGAGTACCACCATTCTTCCAGTCATCTAGTTCACAACCTCATAATTACACTCAATTCTTTCATCTCCTTTGTATCTAATTTGTTGCCCAGTCTTTTTGGTACTACCTCCACAATGCATCTTGAATCATCTTCCTTCTCTCCATTCACACAAATAGCACCATTGCAAAAGCCTCCTAATTTCAGGGACTAGGCTAAAATAGGTAAATTTTAATCTCATCTTGCCTCAAATTAGTCCTCCATATTACTCTCCAGCTACCTCTACACCTTCCATGCCATGCTGCCTATAATTCAGCCATTATCCTCAAGTCCTTCCAACAGGAACCTTGAACTGTATCCCTGGGATGCTGTGCTTTTCTAAGTGAGTTTTTGCCTCAACTTGCCCAGAATTTGGCCTTTATTTCTCTTCCCAAACACCCCCATGATCCATGTAACCTCTTTTTTTTTTAGTGATGCAATTGGGGTTAAGTGACTTGCCCAGGGTCACACAGCTAGTAAGTGTTAAGTGTCTGAGGCCGGATTTGAACTCAGGTACTCCTGACTCCAGGGCCGGTGCTCTATCCACTGCGCCACCCAGCTGCCCCTCCATGTAACTTCTTACTCTTACCCCTTTCCACCTTCCCTTTATATATTTTCTTCTTTCCTTAGAATGTAAGTTCCTGGAGGAAAAGGACTATCTTGTTTTCTTGTATTTGTATCTTTAGCATTTAGCACAGTAAATAAAGTAAATGCTTAATAAATGCCCATCTACATATCTATTATCCATCCATCATCTTCCCTTTATAATCTATCCACATGGGTACAAAGTTGATACTCCTATAACATAGGTCTTGTCTTATTCTGACATTCTTCTGCTTAAGAAGCTTTATCAACTCCTTCTTGCCTCTAGGATCAAATACAGACTTCCCTGTTTGGCGTCTTTCACAATCTGGCTTCAGACAACTTTTCCAGGCACATGACTCCTTTTCACACATTCTATGGTCAAGTCCTCTTCCTCACATATGAGATTCCATTAGTGGTTGCCCAGGCTTTGTATAAGTCATCTTCCATGCCTGGAATATACTCCATTTTGAATTCCATCTAATGAAATCCTTGGCTTCCTTCAAGAATTAGTTCAGGTTCTACTTCTAATAGGGCCCTATCTTAATCTCTCCAATTGCTAGTAGTCTACATCTAAAAGTTATTTTCTATGTGGAGTCTGGCTTTTGATCTCATCACTCACCTGAAATTCCTCTCTCTAAAGTTAATGATCTCTCTTAATTGCCCAATCTAATGGATTTTTCTTAATCCTCATTCTTCTTGACTTCTTTGTAGCTTTTGACACTGTTGATCACCCACTTCTCCTCAATACTCTCTTCTTTCTAGGCTTTCATGACGCTGCTCCCTCCTGGTTCTCATCTGACCTGTCTGATCACTCCTTGTCAGTTTCCTTTGCTGGTTCTTCTACCAGTTCATGCCTGTTATCTATAGGTACCCCCCTCCACCCCGGCCCAGGGCTCTGTCCTGGTTCTTCTCTTCATATATATTATTTCACTTGGTGATCTCATAAGATTCCATGAATTCAATTATTACTTTTGTGCAGCCCTAACCTCTCATGTGATCCCCAGTCTTGCATCTCCAACTATTTATTGGACATCTTAAACTAGTATCAATATTAGTAGCCAATCAGTTAGTCAATAAGCATTTATTAAGTACCTACTATTTGCCAGGCACTGTGCTAAGCATGGAGGATACAAAGGAAAACAAAAATAGTGGCTGCTCTTAAGGTGCTCACAGTCTAATGGGGAAGACAACTTGAAAAATAACTAAGTACAAATTATATATATATATATTAAACAGGAGAAACCAAAACAAGGGAATCCACTTGATTTGGGGCATCATAAAAGGTTTCTTATTAAAGATGAAAATTTTAGCTGGGACTTGAATGGAAAGAAGCCTTTTTTTCTTCTTTTTACACTCTTCCACTTGAGATTCTTGACCTTTCATTCCTCTAGATTAACTTTGTTTTTATTTTATCTAGTTCTAGAAACGATTTCTCTGGTATTTTTGTGTCATACTAAATCTCTAAATTCATTGAATATTATTATATATTGACATGTTCCAAGCATAAGCAGTGAATATCTTTTCACTAATTCTTGATTATTTCTATTAAAAGTGATTTAAAGTTGTGTACATATAATTACTGTATGGGTCTTTATAAGTAGATTCACAGATATTTTACACATCCTATGGTTATATTGAATAGAATTTCTTTTTCTATCACTTCCTGCTGGATGTCATTGGTAATATACAGAAAGTCTGAAGATTTTTGTAGTTAATTTGTATACCAATACTTTACTGAAGTTATTGTTTTAATGAAATTTTTAGTTGAATTTCTAGGGTTCTTAAGGTAAATCATTGTCAACATTAAAAGTAATAACTTTGTTTCTTTTTGCCTATGCTTATATCTTCAATTTCTTTTGTTTTACAACCATATGTAGTAATAGACATCCTTACTTTATTTATTATCAGTAAGACCTTTATTATTTCTCTATCCCAGATAATTCTTGCTCTTGGTTTTCTATGGACACAATCATATTGGAAAAAAGAAAAGGTCCAATTATTCTTATGCTTTTTGTATTTTAATGGAAATAGTTGTTACATTTTGTTAAAAGAATTTTCTATACCTAATTTATAGAATAATATTAAAATGATTTTTCTATTAATGAAGTCAATTATGCTTATGTTTTCTTGATATTGAAACTACCTTTAATTTCTGTTAAAAATAATATAACTGGGAGGGAAGCTAGGTGGCGCAGTGGATAAAGCACTGGCCTTGGAATCAGGCGGACCTGAGTTCAAATGTGGCCTCAGACACTTGACACTTAACTAGCTGTGTGACCCTCGGTAAGTCACTTCACCCTCATTGCCTTGAAAGGGAAAAAAAACAACAACAAACAACTGGGGCAGCTAGGTGGTGCAATGGATAAAGCACTGGCCTTGGAGTCAGGAGGGGGACCTGAGTTCAAATCCAGGCTCAGACACTTGACACTAGCTGCGTGGCCCTGGGCAAGTCACTTAACCCTCATTGCCCAGCAAAAAATAAAAATAATAATATAACCTACTCATAGTGCATAATTTTAAATATGTTTCTATAACCTCTTTCTAAAGGTTTATTCAATTAAGTTTTCTTTCTCTGCTTTATCTCTCTCATGTTTCAATATCAGGATCAAATTTGTCTCATAGAAGGAGTTTGTTAAGATGATTTCTTTCTTCCTTTTTTCAAATAATGGATGTAATATTGAAGTTCACGGGTTTTTGAATGTTTGATAGAATTCACAAGAAAATCCGTCTACCTCCCTCCCTCCCCATTTTAAAAAGAACTTCATTTATGACTGTTTCAAAAAAAAAATTTTTTTTTTGTAGTTGAGTTACTGAAATTCTGCACTCCTTGTTCTATTAGTCTAGGTAATTTCTATTTTTATAAATATCTATCCATTTCATTGAAATGTTATGGGGTTTTTGCATATAATTGAGCTGTTTCTAATTATTTCTTTAATTTCTTTTCCAACTGTTGTAATTCTTCTTTTTATCTGTGTGATCATAGTCCTTGGAGAATCCAATGATTCTTAAATTTTCTCTTCTTACCTTGTTTTTCAAATTCAGTTTATTTTATTTTTAACTTTTGTAAAAGGACATTTACGTTAAAATGTAGCAAGGACAAAAGTATAAACATTTCCTCCCACATGGGGCATATTCTATCTTATATGACCTTGTTCCCAGAAGACTAAACTATGAGTAATGGGTAGAAACTAGAAAGAATTGGGTTTTGTCTCCATATGTGGAAGAAATTTCAAGTAATTAGAAATGTTCAAAACATGAATGTGCTTCCTTAGGAGATAATTGGTTCCTTCTCACTGGAGGTTTTTAAGTAGAGGCTGGATGACTATTGGTTAAGAATGATGTGAAGGAGATTCCTGCTCAATTATGAGTAGGACTAGATGACCTCAGTGACTCCTTCCAATGATGAAATCTTTTGAAGTGTCCTTCTCAAGTCCATATAACCAACTTGTAGTCTACAGGCACAAGAATTCAGGTCTAGATTAGAACACATGTGTCCAGACTCTCAGGCACCTTCTATTATGCTATCTTGCCTCCCTCCTTCTTTCATTCTATCACAAATAGCTGGAAAAACAAAATGTCTTAAATTATTTTGTAGATCTGGCTCATTTCACACTTAAAAGTCAAATTAAATAAACTTTGAGATTCACTTACTTGTATAGGGCTTGTTCTCACATTCAACTTGTACACTCACACACCTTCAAGTTAAATATAATATTTGTACTTTTAAAAGAGGCTGATCCAATATTTGCACTTTGAAAAGAGAGAGTGATAACATTTATTCAAGCTAAGCTTATCAAGACTGAGTAAATATATCTAAAGGAAAATGTATTTCTGAGAGTTCCTTACAAAGGCCACAAAGTCATCAGAAATGCACATTAAAAACCTTAACTTCAAACAAAATTTCATGACTATTCTTTAAAACCTTAATTATCTCCTAGAAATATAATAGCCTGACCAATTGAATTCACTATCTGTATTTAAGAACTTAGAATCACTCCTCCTTCTCCCACATAGAAAACTACATGAAATAATGATTGACTATATTGCCTTTCTTGATTTCTCTAAAGCATCACTTTCTTCTTTAGTTTGTCTGGGTTTCTTTAGACAAATTCTTGGATTTCTTTCAAAAGTAAACAGGAACAGAATAATAGTGCTTTTAAAAAGTTTGAGTATTGTTTCAGAAGGACTTGAGCCTCTATCTGACTCCTGGAG
Source organism: Dromiciops gliroides (assembly GCF_019393635.1). NCBI lineage: Eukaryota > Metazoa > Chordata > Mammalia > Microbiotheria > Microbiotheriidae > Dromiciops > Dromiciops gliroides. The sequence continues at coordinate 172,066,887 of NC_057861.1, read as the reverse complement.
TCTTTATCAGTCTCCTATAAGTATGTGGTTGTTGTCCATACTCAAAAAGGACCAAAATGACATCACTATGTTGGGGTTAATATACAGACTGTGACTGATCAGACCAATAAGAACTCAGAAGGCTCTACCACAGATTGGGGACAAATAGCCCAAATGATCATTTAAGAGGGAGACAGGGACAACTAGGTGGCACAGTGGATAAAGCACTGGCCCTGGATTCAGGAGGACCTGAGTTCAAATCCAGCCTCAGACACTTGACACTTACTAGCTGTGTGACCCTGGGCAAGTCACTTAACCCTCACCACTCTGAAAAAAAAAAACAAAGAGGGAGATGTCTATAAACTTGCACATCTCACATTTCTTTTGAGCTACTAAAATTCTGCTTTCCTCATAGGGCACACCACCCTCTTTGATGTGGGCATACCATACTGGACAGTTCTTTGCTGTGTCTCCCATGTCTCCCAATCAATCAATACCAAAGTTCTTCAGAGAGACCTTTAGAGAGTCTTTGTTTCTCCTGATCTCTTCATGAGTTCCCCATAAAATAGTCTTTTAGGCAAATGTGCATTTGGCATTCAAACAATGTGGTCAGCCCGTCAACGTTGCACTCCCTGCTGTAGAGTTTGAATCATGGCAGTTCAGCTCAAGAAAGTACCTTATCTTGCCAGGGGATCTTCAGAATCTTGCTAAAACAGTCCAGATGGAAGCAATTCAATTTCTTAGCATGGTGCTGATATACTGTCCAGGTATCACAGGCATGCAACAATGAGGTCAGCACAACGTCTCTGTCAATCTTCAATTTGGTAGGGTTATAAGTATGTAACAATATTCAATATATAGTACTGAAACTGTGAAGGACTGAGCTCAGGTTCTGAAAGTGACCCTAAGCTTTGAGAATCTGCTAAAGCGATTGGGGCCAGAGTGATGAAGGGTATAACCACAAGCAATAAATTGACATGATTCAAAGGAAACTAGTTCAGTGACAAAATGGAAATAATAATAAAATGTTAAGGATTGCATTTCACAAGATTATATTGTATTTACACTATTTCATTTGAGCCTCATGCTGTGTGGCACACAACAATTTTTTATTAGGTGAGAAAACTAAGGACTTAGGTTAATTTATTTATCCATGGTCATACTGCTACTAAGTGATAGAGCCAGAATGCTGTTTTGTTTTTTAAAATAATCACTAGTCCAATTCCCTTTATAATACATTGCATTACCTCAGTGTCTTATTTAAATGAAAGCCTACAGAGATATCGGTGAACAGCAGGTAGTTTACATGGTTCTAAGCAGGTAATACTAAGAAAATTATTGCCTAAGAAAATGCCAATTCATCATTTTATTGTATGACTCGACTCTCCTGATCACCTGGACTTTTCTGTATGGAGCCTAAAATGTTTCCCTTATGTTGTCTTAGCAGGGTCAAAATTTAATTTTTCATACGCTAACGATGTGTAATGTAAAGAATTAATTATTATTTGAGGTTTTTATGCTTCAGCGCACACTGGCCTGGGGCTCCGCAAACCGCACGGTGCTCTACCCACTGGTTGTAGCCATTGCCAAGGCTCTGGCACCTCACGTCATCACCACTCGCTGACGCCTACATGGGCCTGGCAAAATTATAATGATTGGAAGCCTAGTGAGGGCAGTCATGTGACTGTCAGAGCGGCCATCTCATTGGCTGGGACTGTGTGGGGTGTTTCTAGGTTTGGGGGATGAGAATTGGCCATTCGAGGAAGCTGGAAAGCGACAGGCGTTCTGCTGCGTATTTTCAGCTGATTCCTGGGCAGTGGTATTTTTTCAGGTATTATAATTTCCCTTTCCCTATTTTATTTTCTTTCCCTTGATCCTACTGATCCTGTTTTTTTTTTAAGTTCATTCTTGTTAAAATAAATCTTGTTCTGTTTTGAGGGAGGCTGCTGGTCTCCTTCCTTGCCCCAATATTGCAGCAAGCCGCTTAGCTAGCACTCCCCAATTAAAAATTGGTCCCTACAGTTGGCATGTCACATTTATGCAACTCTCCCTGGGGACACCTATTGAAGGTCACTGGACCAGAAAGGCACCATGTATGCACCAGGTTATTAGTCAACTCCTCGTGCCCCCAGTCAGAGATCTGACCAAGACAGTCTAAGCACAGAGATCTAGAGAAAATTAGCCAGGATCCTTTAGGTCTCTCTTTGAGGTAGTTAGAACACCAAAAGTCAAGTCATGAAACAGATCTCAAATTTTTGGAGCTGTCCCAGGTATTTTAGAAGTTCCAGGATTGACTTGAACTCTATGTGTGCCCGTTTCCTGCTGGCACAAATGTTACAGCCCAGGTGCCAGACCAAGCATGAATTAAACATCTTGGTTGAAACACCCTAACAGAAAAAGAAGATCTATGCTATTATGCCACCTTCAGGACAGAGAATGAAAGTGCCCAAACAAGGAAGCTTGTTGAAACTGGACAGCTGGATATCAACATGATTCAGTTATGTAAAACTGGATGAGGAAAAGGTATGGGAGCCAGGAGTCAGGAAACATGGATTCTAACCCTGAGGCTGCAGCTCTGATGAGTTTTCTTTGGGTAACATCTTCTGATTTCCTTGGGCTTTGGTTTCTCCACCTAGTACTTTCCCTCTGTTGATTATCTCCAATTTATACTGTGTATAATTGGTTTGTACATAGTTTTTTGCTTGCATGTTGTCTTCCCCATTAGACATTGAACTCCTTGAGGGCAGACTGTCTTTAACCTTTCTTTATATTGTGAGAGTGCTTTGCACAGTGCTTGGCAAGTCACTTAACCCTCAGCACTCTGAAAAAAAAAAAGTGCCTAGTAAATATCTATTGACTGACTTTATTTGCTAAAGGAATTAAAGACTTCTCCTATCCAAGAGAGCTCTGTGAAAATAAAATGAGATAATAAAAAGGAAAGGACTTTGTAAGTAAAAGCTTAATGCAAATAGAAAGCATTAGTAGCATTATATTTTTAAAATGTTAATAGCTCTTCTCTGATATTCACTGACAACTACCTTACAATAACCTGTTTATTGCTATAGCTGTTGTTTCTGTAGCAATCCATTGATGGTGTGGCACATGTTCTATAATGATTGTCTTCAGAATCGGTGACAAAGCATGATCTCTCTCCACCCAGAATCCTCTAAGAGACCTGACCTAGTGGCTGTTCATAAAATTGTGCCTGAATCTTTGTAGCTGCTTTATATGATCTGGTGAATTAATTTGATTGGATGTAGGGCTTAGAAAAATATATATAGACACAAACACACACACACACACACACACACATATATATATACACACATATACATCTTTTTTTTTTTTTTAGTAAGGCAATTGGGGTTAAGTGACTTGCCCAGGGTCACACAGCTAGTAAGTGTCTGAGGCTGGATCTTAACTCAGGTACTCCTGAATCCAGGGCCGGCGCTCCATCCACTGCGCCATCTAGCTGCCCCTACATATACATCTCTTAACCAAAATCTAGAGAACAAATGTCAAATCTGCCTCTTATGAAACAGAGTTCTTGTTCCCTCTCAGTACTGCGCATAGATTGGCACTTGTGCCCCACAGAATACCTAACTTTCTTCAAGGCTCACTTTAAGGACCACCTGCTCAGTTCTCAGCCTACCCCCATACTACTTTGTATGTATTTTATACATCTGTTTTGTATTTACAAAAGCTGTGTTCATTTTTCCCTCCAATAGAATGTAAGCTCATTGAGGTCAGACATTCCTTTTCCATTTTTGCTTTTGCCTTTGTATAATTAGTACCTAAGACACAGTGCCTGACACATGTAGGCATTTAATAAATGTTGGTGGAATGAATGAAAAGTCCATAAGAACTGCCATGATCATAAACAATATTAATAACTACATACTGACATTTAACTAGACAAAGTAGCAAACTTGCAAGAGTGATCATCATATTGGAAATCCAAATGATGTTAAGAGTGAAAACTTCCTTTAAAATAGAGAAAGAAACCATTTCATTAATAAATATGGATGCAAAAATCCTAAATAAAATACTAGCTAAAAGATTATAACCATACATTACAAAGATTATACGTTGTGCCAAGTGAGAATTATACCAGGAACATAGGGATGGTTTAACATAAGGAAAACTATTAACATAATTGATTATGTCAGTAACAAAAGAAAAATCATATGATTATATCAACAGATGCAGCAAAAGCTTTAAATAAAGTACAACACTCCTTTTTATTAAAAACACTTGAAATTATAGGTATAAATGGATTTTTCCTTAAGTTGATAAAAAGTATTTATCTAAAACCATTAGGAAGCATTATTTATAACAGGATTAAGCTAGAAGCCTTCCCAGTAAGATCAGGTGTGAAATAAAGATGCCTACTGTCACCAATATTATTCAATATTGTATTAGAAATCCTAACAATAGCAATAAGAGAAAAAAAAAGAAATAGAAGGAATCAGAATAGGGAATGAGTAGTAAACCAATCTCTTTTTGCAGCTGATATGATGATATACTTGGAAAATTCCAAAGACTCAATTAAAAAAGTTAGTCAAAGCCATTAATAATTTTAGCAAGGTAGCAGGGTATAAATTCACATACATCGTCAGTACTCCTATATATAACGAACAAAATCCTGCAAGAAGAGATAGTAAAAGATACTCTATTTGAAATAATTGCTGACTATGTAAACTATCTGGAAGTATATCTGCCAAGGCAAACCCCCAAACTACACGAACATAATTATAAAACACTTTTTATACAAATAAAGTCAGGTTTAAATAATTGGAGAAATAGTAATTGTTTATGGGTAGGCAGGCCAATATAATAAAATTATAATTTTACCTAAATGAATATATATCTTCAATGTCATCCCAATTAAATCACCAAAAATAATTTTACTGAATTAGAAAAATCAAAAATATCAAAAGAACTAATGAAAAATATAAAGGAAGGAGAGTTAGCAGTACTAGATCTTAAACTATATTAGAAGGCAGAAATTATCAAAACAATTTGGTACTGGTTTAAGAAGTAGGAAGGTAGATTAATAAAACAGAATAGACATACAATTTATAGCAGTAAATAAATATAGTAACTTGTATTTGACAAGTGAAAAGACTTAAGATTTTGTATAAGAATTCATTATTTGGTAAAAATGGTTGGGAAAATTGGAAAGCAGTATGACAGAAACTGAACATAGACCAATGCCTTATACCATTTACCAAGATAAGGTCAAAATGTATATTTAGCCTAGATAAAAAGAGATATTACGAGACAATTTGAAGAACATGGAACATATTACCTATCAGACTTTTGGATAGTTGAACAATTTATGAATAAGCAAGAGATAGCAGAGTGAGGTATAAAATGGACAATTTAAATTACATTTAATTAAGACATTTTTATACTGATGGTATACTTAAAGAATCCTAAAGAATCAACTAAAAAAACTACTTGAAACAATTAACAACTTTAGCAAAGTTGAAGGATATAAAATAAACCCACAGAAATCATCAGCATTTCTATACATGACCAACAAAGTTTAGCAGCAAGAGATAGACAGAAATTCCATTTAAAACAATGGTAGACAATATAAAATACTTGGGCATCTACCTGCCAGGACAAACCCAGGAACTCTAGGAACACAATGACAAAACACTTTTTACACAAATAAAATCAGATCCATATAATTGGGGGGGGGGGGAAGAATTGCTCATGGATAGGCTGAGATAATATAATAAAAATGATAATTCTACCTAAATTAACTTACTTATTCAGTGCCATACCAATCAGACTACCTAAAAATTATTTTATAGAGTTAGAAAAAATAATAACAAAATTCATCTAGAAGAACAAAAAGTCAAGAATATCAAGGGAACTAATGGAAAAAATGCACAGGAAGGTGGGCTAGCCATATCAAATTTGAAGCTATACTATAAAACAGCAGTCATCAAAACTATTTGGTAATGGCTAAGAAATAGAGTGGTGGATCAATGGAATAGGTTGGGCACACTAGACACAGTAGTAAATGACTACAGTAACCTATTGTTTGATAAACCCAAAGACTCCAGTTTCTGGGATAAGAACTCACTATTTGACAAAAACTGCTGGGGAAACTGGAAAATAAGATGGCAGAAACTAGGCATAGACCAACATCTTACACCATATACCAAAAGAAAGGTCAAAATGGGTACAAGATTTAGACATAAAGGGTGGTACCACAGAAAATTAGGAGAGGAAAGAGTAGTTTACCTCTCATATCTATGGAGAGGAAAACAATTTATGTACAAACAGGAGGTAGAAAATATTATGAAATGCAAGATGGATGACTTTGATTACATTAAATTACAAAGTGTACAAACAATTTTTTTTCAGGAGGACCAGAGTTCAAAACAGCCTCAGACACTTTATACTTAATAGCTGTGTGACCTTGGGCAAGTCACTTAACCCCAATTGCCTCACCAAAAAAAAAAAAACAAAAAGCGTACAAACAGAAGCAATGCATCCAAAATTAGAAGGGAGGCAGAAAGCTGGAAAACAATTTTTACATCCAGTATTTCTGATAAAGGCCTCATTTCTAAAATATATATAGGGAACTAAATCAAATTAATAAGAATCCAAGTCATTCCCCAACTGGGAAATGGTCAAAGGATATGAACAGGCAGTTTTCTGATGAAGAAATCAAAGCTATCTATTGCCATATGAAAAAATTCTCTAAATCACTATTGATTAGAGAAATGCAAATTAAAACAACTCTGAGGTACCACCTGATACCTATCAGATTGGCTAATATGACAAAAGAGGAACATAATAAATGTTGGAGAAGCTGTGAAAAAATTGGAACATGAATGCATTGTTGGTGGAGCTGTGAACTGATCCAACTATTCTGCAGAACAATTTGGAACTATGCCCAAAGAGCTATGGGATTGTTCATACCCTTTGACTCAGTGGTACCACTAGTAGGTCTGTATTCCAAAGATAGCATAGAAGAGGGAGAAGGACCCACATGTACAAAAATATTTATAGCAGCTCTCTTTGTGGTGGCAAAGAATTGGAAATCAAGGGAATGCCCATCAGTTGGGGAATGGCTGAACAAGTTGTGGTATATGAATGTAATGGAATACTATTGTGCTGTAAGAAACTAGCAGGAAGACTTCAGAGAAACCTTTAAGGACTTACATGAACTGATGCTGACTGAGAGGAGTAGAACCAGGAGAACATTGTACACAGTAACAGCAGCATTGTGTGTTGATCAACTGTGATTGACTTGGCTCTTCTCAGCAGTGCAATGATCCAAAACAATTTCAAAGAACTCATGATAGAAAATGTTCTCAACATCCAGAAAAAAAGAACTGTGGATTATGAATGCAGATTGAACCATACTATTTGTACTTTTAGGCTGTTTTTTCTTTCCCTCTTTTTTGAGATTTTTCCCTTTTGTTCTGATTCTTCTTTCACAATGTGACTAATGCAGAAATATGTTTAATGTGATTGTACATATATGACCTATATCAGATTGCTTTCTGTCTTGGAGAAGAGGGAGGGAAGAGAGGGTAGAAGAAAAATTTGTAACTAAAAATCCAATGAAAACAAATGTTGAAAATAATCCTTACATGTAACCAGAAAATAATAAAATACTTTTATTAAAAACATTTTTTAAAGTTTTTATACAAATAAAACAAATGTAGCCAAGATCAGAAGAAAGGGAATTGGATATATATATATATATATATATATATACCATTTCTCAGATAAAGGTGTCAAATCTCAAACATGTAAAGAACTTTGTAAAATCTATAGGAATATGAGTCATTTTCCAACTGATAAATGGTCAAAAGATATGAACAGGTAGTTTTCCAATGAAGAAAACAGTTTATACTCATATGAAAAAATGCCTTGGGGGGCACCTAGGTCGTACAGTGGATAAAGCACCAGCCCTGGATTCAGGAGGACCTGAGTAATTCCAAGTACAGAGATGGCTGAGATTGGCAGATCTTTTGAGGTCAAGAGTTCTGAGCTGTAGTGGGCTAGGCTAATCAAATCAGGTATCCTTCAATCAGCTGTCTGCAATAATCCTGCCATTTTGGTGAACCTCCATGAGCAGGGGATCAGCAAGTTGCCCAAGGAGGATTGAAACTTCTTGGGGCAGAAAAGGAGGTCAGAATTCCTTTGCTGATAAGGAAGATCGAGCCTTTGAGTTGCCTCTACTCAATCTGGAGAAAATGGGAAGATACAGTCTTAAAAACAAAACAAAACTGCCTATGTCTCCCTTCTTTAGACGTAGAGGGGAATATGGGTATGGAACGTTGCAAATACCATAAAACATGATTGGTGTGTTGGTTTTGTTTTTCAGTTTAAAAGAAAGAGAAAAAACTCTTTTCTATTTTGTTGTTGCCAAGTACAGCTTACTGTGGAGGGGAGTGAAGGGGAACAGGATAATATGTATTCAGAAATGAAGGTTATATAAAAATAAAATGTATCAGCAATAATAAGATTCTAAAAAGCAAGACTTTTCTCAGAGAAGGAGAAGATGCTTGTCCATGGATGCTCAGCTTATAGTTGGAAGACAAAAGTCATATCATGCAGAGCCAGGAGAGGTTGATCTTCCATGACATTGTTATAAGTTTCTCAGGGAGAGAAAGTCTAAAGTGGAAAATATTTGTTCAGCAGTCCTTCAAAGTGACTTTATCTTCTAGGGAAAGTTCAATGGGTGATTTTGGTGTTTTAGTTATCCCTTTTACATTTGAATTTCCCCCTCATGGTTTTGACATATCAAGTGTAGGCCTAAGAATTTAATGTTAATTTTGGGGGAGTTTTGAAGATGACATTTGAAGGCCAGCAGACAACACAGAAAAAGTTTAGAAACTCAGAAATGCATAAAATATTTGTGTAATCTTATAAAATATCAACCAAAATTGACAATGTTACTGTAAACAGCCCATAAAAGAAAAATAAAACATTAAGACTTCTTCTCCGGCATAAAGAAAGGGCCAAAACAATTTATGCAGATTTTCCATATCATAGGGGCACCATACCCCTAACAGTGCCCCCCCTCCTTTCCCCGCCATGGCCCAATGATGTGGAAGAGAACTGTATATTTCTGGATGTATTCACACTGTAGAAGGTGACTTAGTTTAAGTACTTTTCTTTTTAAAAAATATCTTTCACGAGGCTTAAAGTGAGGGAGTATATATTATGGTTTTTCTTTCTTGGCTATAACTGAAAGTTGTTCCATGTCTATAGTTACAGACTATACAACATAGATTGTTGCACTTTTTTCTGCATTCAGGAAGGTATTACCCATTGTAGATATTGGATTACTTAAGTGACCCTCTCAGTGTCTGTGTTAGCTCTGCAACTGCCATTATTATGGACAAGTTGGAATTTGTGGATTGAACTATGAAAGAACACTGACCTCTAATTAGAATGCAACTAAGCTATCAAATGTAAACATCAATCCATTAACTTAATATAGAATAATCCTGCAGGCACATTTGTGCAGTGAAATTGTAAGGCTTCCCATTGATATGGCGAACATTGCAAGAGTCTTCAGTGGAAAATTGTGCCTGCATTTAAAAATTTTAACAACCCTCATTGAATTCTAGAAAGAGATACAAATGATTTTGTTCAATGTTGTTTTCTTTGGCCACAGTAGAGTAAAACTGCATTAAGATCTATCTGATGGAATATATCTTAAGATACACCTATATCTCTGACCAACTTAGTATATGCATCATCTCAAGTTATAGTCAGAAAAATAAGGAAACACACCTTTATGAAAATATTGAAATAAATTTGTAGACATTTTGATTTTTCTGTCATTTGGTTTTATTTGGGATCTTTGATTTCTTATTGTACATAGAGTATTCTCCTTGAAATTTAGATGGTAATGACAATTGTGAAGTATATTACTTGAGGTATGAAGCAAGCTATCATTATTTTAGCTCTATAGCATTTGCAACTTTCCTTGCTCCACATGCCTACTTAGAGATTCTCAAGCCTGAGAAATAAAACTACTCCCATATGGTAAGAGAAATATTTACCAAGGTCTCCTGCCATATTGTCTAGAATTGTCCTTTTCCTTTTTGGTCCACCCATGAGATTTGATTAGATCATGTACATGCTTGAATTAAGCTTTACTCAAATGGGGGGGTAGTAAATATTAATCTTTAGTTTCTTATTCTTCTTATGAAATACAAAAAAGCCCCTCATTTGCCTCATGTTAGTCATGTGATATGTAGAAGTACAGTAAAATAATGAAGCAACAGATTACCTTTTTAACCTTTATGTATGAAATTGTTAGTTATTTTAAGACAAAAAAAACTAGTTAGGTGTAAACTTTCAAAATTTGCTAAACTAATTTTGTAAGATACACAAAGCTATTAACTGTCTCTTTAGATTATATTTTGTGCCAAGGGAGGAGACTTATATCTCATTCAAATAGGGAAAACCATTGCCCCACTTGTTCCCTATGCAAGCAGTCACACATGTCATTATCTTATTTGGGCAAATGCACTAGAAAATCTCATCTCCAAAGCAATTCCTACTACTACTACAAGATCAAAGAAGAGCAAATGTCCTAATTTTCAAAATGGAGAACAATCTGCAAACTTTATAGACCAGAATTTACACTGATTCTGGGGAAATTTCTTTTTTGTAATTGATCACATTTGGGGCAGCTAGGTGGCGCAGTGGATAGAGCACCTGCCCTGGAGTCAGGAGGACCTGAGTTCAAATCTGGCTTCAGACACTTGACACTTACTAGCTATGTGACCCTGGGCAAGTCACTTAACCCAATTGCCTCACCAAAGGGGTGGGGGGGGGGGGAAGATAAATATAATTGATCACATTTAGCAAAAGTCTGAAAGATAAGGCCATCAAGCCCTAAATATACTAAGTTCTGGGGACACAAATATAAAAGGAGTAAGATAGTCCTTGCCTTTGATGAATATAAATTCTGTTAGGGAAAGATAACATATATTTTGTTGTTGTTTAGTCATTTCAGTCATGTCCAACTCTTTGTGACCCCATTTGGGATTTTCTCGGCAAAGATACTGGAGTGGTTTGCCATTTCCCTCTCCAGCTCATTTTACAGATGAGGAAACTGAGGCAAACAGATTTAAGTGATGTGCCCAGGGTCACACACCTGGTAAGTGTCTGAGGCCAGATTTGAAGGGAATTTTGGTCTACAGAGTCATAGGAATACTAAGCTGACCATTCCAATTGACACTTTCTTTTCAGAAGTAATAGTACTTACTAATTATGTTACTATGCCCAGAGCAAGAGATGGAAAGCAGGGATAAAAGAGCATGTCACAGAGAAGGTTCAAGCATATCAACAAACCAATAGCAGGTGCCATCATCTGGTGTCTGGAATAAGCATTGTATATAGCAAGATTTCTTAAACTTTTTTCCATTCGCAATCCCTTTTTGCTTAAGAAATTTTTACATGACGCTGAGTATATAGGTATATAAAATAGGTACACATAACCTTTTACTGTTGCCAAATTTTTTATGACCTGGGACCAGCTAGGTGGCACAGTGGATAAAGCACCAGTTCTGGATTCAGGAGAACCTGAGTTCAAATCTGTCCTTAAACACTTGGCACTAGCTGTATGACCCTGGGCAAGTCACTTAACCCTCATTGCCCCAAATTTTTATGACCTCCCCCCCACATTCAGTTATGCGATCCCATATAGGGTTGCAACCCACAATTTAAGAAACTTTGGTATAAAGTAACAGCAGTAGTGTTTTAAGACTGACTAGGTGAATAAATTATTTTGTCTATTATAAATACCCAAATTAATTATAAAGAACATGGGAAGAACGACACTATATCTGCATGCAGAGAAATAACTGATAAAGAGAAGTATTTGTAGAATAAATTTACATACACACACACACACACACACACACACACATACACACACATATATATATATATATATATATATATATATATATATATACATACACCTATTTGTGTCTAATGGTAGTCATCTCTAGGACAGGGGGTGAGAAAGGGTAGAAAAAAAGAAATTTACATAATTTTAATTTATATTTGAAAGAAATCATAAGTTGTGGAGTTTCTTGTATAATCATCTTTTTTATTGTACTATGTTATGAAAATGCTTGTTTTATTCCATAAATTAAAAATAATTAAAAAAATAAACTTGTACAGTGGTTCTCAAAGTATGATTCAGGGACCCCTGGTGTTTCCCCAAACCTTTTCACAGTGTTTATAATAACTGCTTTCTTAATACTGAGACATTAATTTCTTTTTTTGTTTGTTTTTTTGGGGTTTTTTTAGTGAGGCAATTGGGGTTAAGTGACTTGCTCAGGGTCACACAGCTAGTAAGTGTTAAGTGTCTCAGGCCAGATTTGAACTCAGGTACTCCTGACTCCAGGGCCGGTGCTCTATCCACTGCGCCACCTAGCTGCCCTGAGACATTAATTTCTAAAATGGCAAATAACAATAGATATAACATTTATAAACAAAACCTCTTTGGGGAGTGGGGTCCTCTGTAATTTTTAAGAGTCTAAAGATTTGAGACCTTCTGGGTTGGGATCTGGAGTAGAAGCTCCAAGGATTCATTCTGAAAGTGAAGTAGAAACAGGAAACTGAATTGCATGGATTTGGAGGTCCAGGTGGGGATAAACAAGGCTTCACAGAATCAGTGCTTAACGTTTATTGAATTTAATGGAATCACCAAGTCCAGAAAGTAATTATCAAGGTTTCAATGTCAACTTGGAAAGTTTCTAGTAGAATGTCCCAAGGAGGGCAGCTAGGTGGCACAGTGGATAAAGCACTCACCCTGGATTCAGGAGGACCTGAGTTCAAGTCCAGCCTCAGACACTTGATACTTACTAGCTGTGTGATCCTGGGAAAGTCATTTAACCCTAACTGCCCTGGGGGAAAAAAAAAAGAATGTCTGAAGGATATGTGCTCTTTCACATTTTAAAAATTATTTAGGTAATAGCATCGATGGCACTTTTCCCCCCCAAATTTGCAGATAAACACAAAACTTTAAGAAATATCTAATATATTGGGTGATGGCTTCAAGGTCTGAAAAGTTCTTGATAGGATAATCAAATACGATAAATTTGGGTAGTGATAAATGTAAAGCTTTATACTTATATTTTAAAATCACTTACATAAGTACAATATGGAAGAGGCATGGATAGAAAGCAGATTTTGTGGTTTTAATGGACTTTGAGCACAATATGAGTCAATAGCTTGAAATATATTTGCATATATGTATACACACATACATACATAAATATATATCATCTTAAAAAGCAAATGAAATCTTAGGTCATATTATTGAAGAGTTCTATTCTCTCCTCTAGTCAGATCACATCTGAAGTATTGACTTCAGTTTTAGACATAGCATTTTCAAAAGATCTAGGTGGGGGCAGCTAGGTGGTGCAGTGGATAGAGCACCAGCCCTGGAGTCAGGAGTACTTGAGTTCAAATCTGGCCTCAGACACTTAACACTTACTAGCTGTGTGACCCTGGGCAAGTCACTTAACCCCAATTGCCTCACTAAAAAAAAAAAAAAAGATCTAGGTGGTTGAAGAGAAAGAATCAGATATGCCCAGCTAATATCAATTCTGAAGGAATATGGGAAATCATCTAACCCATATGAAACTTTGCTTTCTCTAGGCAGAAGAAATAATTACTCACTTTGGTTATATCCATACCTTGTTTAAATGTTAAAATGTTACCGGTTTTCCAAATGTCCCACAATTTGTTCACTCTTTCCCACCGACCCAAATCAAACTGCTCTCCCTCTTTTTTTCCCCTTCAATCCAGTGTATTAAAAATAAATAAATAAATAAACAGACAGACAGACAGACGAAGGAAGGAAGGAAGGAAGGAAGGAAGGAAGGAAGGAAGGAAGGAAGGAAGGAAGGAAGGAAGGAAGGAAGGAAAAACGAAAGAAAGATTGGCTTTTACTCATTTTAGTAAATGATTTCTTTCTGGCAGTAAAACTATTCCTCCACTGGTGGTGCTTGCAATACATAAAAATGTCTTGACCTTGAAGAATGAAGTTTATTTCTTTCACAAGAATAAACAGAATTAGAAAAAGACTTGCGGAGAACTTGGTTTATGAGTTTAGGGGTCTAATCAACTTGATCAATCAACAAGCATTTATTAAGTGCTTACTATATTTCTAGATCCTCTGAACTAGAAAGCAGTACTCTACCAAGGGGAAGACCCTGACTTGACTCCAATGGTTCCCTATCACCTCTAAGATCAAATATAAAATGAGGGTATTTTCCTGGATTTTCTCTGTAGAGTTCATTTTAATTTAGACTACCTTTCAATCATGTCAATCAATTGTGAGAATTGGAATGACAACCCCTGCTGGGAGGGACATCATGAGCTCTGGCTCGAAAAGAAACCATATGACTTTAGCACCCGGAAGTGACTTTTTCTGGGGTATCAAAGGTCAGATCAGGGGGCAGCTAGGTGGCACAGTGGATAGAGCACCAGCCCTGGAGTCAGGAGGACCTGAGTTCAAATCCGGCTTCAGACACTTAACACTTACTAGCTGTGTGACCCTGGGCAAGTCACTTAACCCCAATTGCCTCATCAAAAAAAAAAAAATTAACCAAAGGTCAGATCAGCATCAGGAAGTGATGTTTGCCATCCATGGGTCTTGTCAATCAGAGCTACTAACTAATTAGTTTGGAGCTGTGTCTGTGTGTGTGGACAGCCCTGTTTCCTGTTTCATAGGAGGCTTCCGGGAGGAGCAAGGCCTTTTCGTTTCCAGGACTTGAGCTTGGCAGCAGAGGGGGCAGGGACAGATAGAATAGGGATACTTTATCCATGTGTTTCTCTTTACTAACCCCTAATATACTTTAATAAATACTTAATGCCCAAAGATTGATGCTATATGTTTTCTAATTTAAGGCTATCACTCATTAGATTTTAGACATCACAGCTAGAATTTTAGGCCTTTACACAATGTAATTTAATGATGCTAACCAATTAGCTTTGATCAATCTATAATGACCTGCCTCTATTGAAAGAGGATAGGGGACAGCTAGGTGGTGCAGTGAATAAAGTACCAGCCCTGGATTCAGGAGGACCTGAGTTCAAGTCTGACCTCAGACACTTGATATTTACTAGCTGTGTGACCCTGGACAAGTCACTTAAGCCTCATTGCCCTGACCAAAAAAAAAAAAAAAGAGAGAGAGAAAGAGAGAAAGAAAAGAAAGAGAATAAAAATCCTGGAAAGAGGCCTGAAACTCTCTTGGCTTGGCTCTCTCTTTTATGACAGTGTAGGTTTTTGTAGGTCTTATGAGTTCTCTTAGGTCTCCTTGAGACCTCTCTGGGAGGCCTCTCTGGGAAACAACATGGGTCTTTTGGGACTTTTCTCCTGCTCATGTTAACTGCCCCAGTGAAGCTCTCTCACTTCTTTCCCTACCCACATGGCCTGAGACCATGAGAAGTTAGGGAGACACATAGTCAATTCTTTACTTTTATGTGTATATATATATATATATATATATATATACATATATATATGTATGTATATGTATGTATATATATGTATATGTATATATAAGTATATGTGTGTGTATATATATATATATATATATATATATATATATATATATATATATATATAAAATATGCTCACCACCAAACCTGTTCTAAATAGCAATTAATTTAAAAAACAAACAGCTAAAATCTCACCTTCTATGGGAGGTCTTTCAAAATGCTCCGAATTCTGATGCCTTCCCTGCATTGATTACTTCAAATTTATCTTCTGTATGGCTTGTTTGTTTATAATTGTTTGTATGATATCTCTCCCTCAATAGACTATGAGCTCCTTGAGAGCAGGGGCTGTCTTTTAGCTTTCATTGTATCCTTAGCATTTAGCAAAATGTCTGACACATAGTAGGTGCCTAATAAATATTTACTGACCAAGATTGACTAAGGCTTTTGTGCACTCAACATTCTTTCTATGGGTAAAATAAAGACTGTCCTTTATCTATCTAATATACTTTATAACCTTCTGTATTAGTATAGGAGCCCTTTTATGCACATCTGTATAGCCTTAGACGCAATTATATTTTGTCGGTCACAGGGCAATGAGGGTGAGGGTAAAATAAACCAAAAGAAGTGATTTTTGAGAAAAGTCTCTGTGGGTAAACATATAGTAATCACGGAGGCAGCTAGGTGTCACAGTGGATTAAGCACCGGCCCTGGATTCAGGAGTACCTGAATTCAAATCTGGCCTCAGACACTTGACACTTACTAGCTGTGTGACCCTGGGCAAGTCACTTAACCCCCATTGCCCAGCAAAAAAAAAAAAAAAGAAAAGAAATGGAGGGTGGTGTGGAGGAGGGTTCTTGCACAGGTATGGAATTACCTGGATTATCTGGAATGGTAGTCTTGGAGATTCCTTCCAACTTTAAGAGTCTGTGAATCTTAACCAAGGGTGCTTAAATAAATTGCAGGTGTGATTGTCTTTACTGGTAATCTTTGGGAAACTTCAAAGATGGGAAAGATGGTTTGGGATTAGAGATAGGCAAATTCACTTTAATTTGATTCATTGAGTATTCATTAAACATCTACTGTGTGTCCCAAATTATGCTAGCTACTGAGAATACAAAGACAAAACAAAACAAAATAACCCCAAGACAGCCCTTGTCCTTCCTCATGGAGCTCACATTATATTGGGGAAAACAACATGTAATAGATAAGTAAAACCAAAATACATAGGGGCAGCTAGGTGGCACAGAGGATAGAGTACTGGCCCTGGATCCAGGAGGACCTGAGTTCAAATCTGGCCTCAGACACTTGACACTTAGTAGTTGTGGGACCCTGGGCAAGTCACTTAACCCCAATTGCCTCATCAAAAAAACCCAAAATACATAAAGTTATTTGTTCTATTTGTCATTCAGATCCCTTTATAACCTAGTCCCTTTCTACCTTTCCAGTCTTCTTAAACCTAACTTTCAACCATATATATTCTGTGATCTAGTGACATTTGCCTCCTGGCTTTTCCATGAACAAGAAGCTTCTCTGGTCTTGGGGCATTGTGAGGAAAATAATTATCGATAATGAACTTTTGGGGGACATAGGGACCCATCCACTTGAAGGCTTAGCTCAAAAACTTTAGCTAATCTCTTTGGGGCCAGCCCAGGAGCCCATGTGTAGATCTATAAAAATGGAAATCAGACTAATTCAGTAGAGATTAAAATTACACCTATCTGAAAGCACCATTGCCCTTAGGGGGTCTGTCTTTCACTAGACCCAGACCTCAGCATGGTACAGCTCATTTTAATATGGACCACCCTCAGATCACATCAACCAATGGAATTGAATGATTCTGGCAAATTAGCTTTGAGCAGTGTGTAAGAGCCTTTCCAGGGAAGGAGGAAATGGGGTGGACCACAGGAGGCCTGAGTTCTCTCTTGGGAAACCCTGTATATGAGCCACACTTTCTCTTCTCTCTGGGACTCCATGATGGGTATTTAATTGCTTAGGCCTGTAACGAATGGGGAGGTTAGTCAGACACATGGTTAATACTTTAGTCATTTGTAATCTTAATTAACAGTAAATGCTTGCTATCAAAACTGGTGCAATGGGGGCAGCTAGGTGGCGCAGTGGATAAAGCACCAGCCCTGGATTCAGGAGGACCTGAGTTCAAATCCGACCTCAGACACTTGACACTTACTAGCTGTGTAACCTTGGGCAAGTCACTTAACCCTCATTGCCTCGAAAACAAACAAACAAAAAAACAAAAACTGGTGTGATGGCCTTTAATTTGAAAGTAGCAATATATATCTTAGAAATCCCAACCTAGTTCCCCAATTATTTAGAAGAAACAGGCTTCCCCCCAGTATTTCAAATGACACACCTCTATGCCTAGTATTCTCTTTCTCCTGCACTCTGCCTACATGCCTCCCTGACTTCCTCTATGTCCCTAAAATTCCATCTTTTACTGGAAGCCTTGCACACCCCTCTTATTTCTAGTGCCTTCCCTTTGTTACTTATTTCCTTTTTCCTTTTCTTTCTTTCTTTCTTTCTTTTTTTTGTTTATTTTGTTTGTGTTTTTGTTCGTTTTGGGCTGGGCAATGAGGGTTAAGTGACTTGTCCAGGGTCACACAGCTAGTAAGTGTCAAGTGTCTGAGGCTGGATTTGAACTCAGGTCCTCCTGAATCCAGGGCTGGTGCTTTATCCACTGCATCACCTAGCTGCCCCCTACTTATTTCCTATTTACCCAGTATAGAGTTTGCTTTGTATATATTTGCATATTGTCTCTGCTGTCAAATTATAAGCTTCTTGAGAGCAGGGACTATCTTTTGCTTCTTTTTGTACCTCCATGATTTAACACAGTACCTAGCAGGTGCTTAATAATTGTTTATTGATTGATTATTTCAAGGGGGAAGGCACTCCAAAGAGAGAAGGTAAAGGCTGGGGCCACTGGAGGGGAAGGACATGTTCAGAAGGACTTTAGGACTTTCAGTTGTGCTCCTTCAAGGATGTTTCACTTTTGTCTTTGTGCACCCCACCCTAGTATAGTGCCTCATATCTGGCAGGTCCTTAATCCATGTTGATTAATTGATCTAGTCTAATAACTTCATTTTATAGATGAAGAAACTGAGGTCTAAATAGGTTAAATGACTTTCTCAAGGTGGCAAGACTGGCATTACTGATTCTAAGGTCAGTGTTTTGAGTCCCACTTCATTCTTCATGGTGCCATGTTGTCCATGGGTGAGACTTAAGTCCATGAGAACAGACAAGATCACCAAAAGAAAATAAACAAATAAAAAAAAAGGACAGAGCTCCAGGAGACATCCATGTAGAAGTTCAAGGATAATGATACTCCAAAGGCTCATGGGATCATAGATTTAAAGACCAATTAGGAGAAGAGCCTGGAGAGAATGGGGTTATGAAAATGCAGGGCCAAGATAATATCTGAAAGCAAGAGGGTGGTCATCAGTGTCAAATGCTGTGGGGAGCTTAAGAAGGATAAAAACTGAGAAGGGGGCAGCTAGATGGTGCAGTGGTTAAAGCACCGGCCCTGGATTCAGGAGTACCTGAGTTCAAATCTGGCCTCAGACACTTGACACTTACTAGCTGTGTGACCGTGGGCAAGTCACTTAACCCCCATTGCCTAAAAACAAAAACAAAAACAAAACAAAACAAAACAAAAGGATAAAAACTGAGAAAAGGCCACCAGATTGGTCAAGTAATAGATTATCCATCAATAAACATTTGCTAAGGTACCTACTAAGTGCCAGGCATTGTGCTAAGTGCTGAGGATACAAAAAGAGGCAAAAGACAGTACCTGCACTCAAGGAGCCTTCAGTCTAAAAAGGCAGACTATATATATATATATATATATATATATATATATAAAGATTATGGATAACCTTGGAGAAATTTAGTCGAGTGTTGAGGTTGGAAGCCAGACTGACTATAAGAGTT
Source organism: Dromiciops gliroides (assembly GCF_019393635.1). Classification (NCBI taxonomy): domain Eukaryota; kingdom Metazoa; phylum Chordata; class Mammalia; order Microbiotheria; family Microbiotheriidae; genus Dromiciops; species Dromiciops gliroides. The sequence goes on along the minus strand of NC_057861.1, from coordinate 172,047,444 downwards.
TGAGAAGTGAAAGAGAAGTGGATGCAATGAATGTAGACAATTTTTTCTAGGAATTTGATTCTGAAAGGGAGGAAGGATATATAATGGTATCCAGAGGGGGTAAGAAGAGAAGGGAATAAGCACCTCTATAACACCTAGAATGTGCCAGGCATGCTTTATAAATATTATCTCACTTAATCCTCACAACAACCCTGCAAAGTAGGGGCTATTATTATCGCGATTTTATAGGTGAGAAAACTAAGACAAATATGGCTTAAGTGATTTACCCAGGATCATACAGCTAGTAAGTGTGTGAGGCTGGATTTGAACTCAGATCTTTCTGACTCTAGGCCCAGTGCTGGAGCCACTGATTCACCATTCATTACCTGTAGCCAAGCAGGATTAGCCTCTCTAGACTTCTCTAGTGTGGTATCAGGACAACAGACAGGGAACCCAGAACAGTCTTTTCCCCATTTCCCACCAAATACACTGTCTTGGGATTTTGTTATTTCCTCACCTTGCTGCTGTTGAAAGTTCTTTCCCATTTTCAGCTTCCTTTTGTGAAATGTCTTCCTCTTACACAGTAAACCGCTTGAGAGAGGGACTTTCTTTCCTCTCCTTTATATTTGTATTCCCAGCTCTTAATATAGTGATTGGCACATAGTAAGTGTTTAATAAATGTATATTGACTAACTCATTCACTGAGTTGACCACCAGGTCAATAGGCAGCCTTTTAGCTCTGTAAGTAGGATTTGTCAGAGCTTGTGGTCCATAGGCTTTTAGTCTGCATTATTTTCATGTCAAATAAGGCATCAGATTGGGATTTTAGTGGAACAATAATAATAATAATTAATAATAAAAACAACTCAAAACCTTTCATATTTAATTGTTTAGAAAGTGCTCTACACACACAAAAAAAAACCCTGTGAAGTTGATGGTGAAATTATTATTTTTTCCCCATCTTATAGAGTTCTTAAGGGGATTAGAAAGGGAGGGAGGAAGAGAATTTGGAGCACAAAGTTTTAAAAATCAATGTGAAAATGTATTTATACATGCAACTTAGGGGAAATTCTAAATTAATTAATTAGTTTTTTAAAAAAAGCAACCTGTTCCTTTCTTCTTCTGCTTCAAGCTTCATGTAGATGGGCAGAGCAAAGTGGGGAGTGGACAGCAGAATGTTCCAGCAGTCTGCATCAGTGGGGACCTCCCTAAATGATCCTTAAGTAAACACTAAAGATTATAGTTAGGATTATAGTTCTTAGATGTTAATTGACAAGTATTTTAATTTTAGGAGGCTGACTTCTTTCCTTTGTGGACTTAACTAAAAATTCTCTACATCTGCTACATAATTCCTTTGTTGGGGAAGGTTACAGAGTTGAAGTGGTTTGGAGAAAGTGATTAATCCAGTTTACTCATCATATGACTTGTAAGTCTCAGATAAAATTCTATAGATACAATAGAAGATACAAAGCACCAAGAGAAAACTTCTAGGTAGTAAGGTGACCTGGTGTCTGAGATTTTATGAAATCATTATTTAGACATATTCTGAGTCTAGGCCTCAGTTTCATTGTCCATAAAGGACAAGGGGAAGGATATTACAAAGTGTCAAATTTAGGTTTGATGTAGAGGTGTACAAAAAAGTGGAATAGGCTTCCTCTGGAGGTCATGGGTTTCCCTATATTGAAAGAATTCAAGCAGACTTGAAATGTTGTACAGTAGAGATCCCTCGTCAGGTATAGTTTGGGTGAGATGGTCTCCAAGATCATTCTATGATAGCAAACCCATTTTTCCAGAGCAAAAAGCAAGACATATTGTCTTTCTAAGGGATCTTTCTTTTGTAAAACCTCATTAAAAATACAATTTATTTGATTGAGATCAGAGTGAAACCAAAAAAGTCTGGGATCCATTTTAGATCTGACATTGTAAAAACTGGCCAGTTGATATCCTATGTTCAGTTTCTATCGTTATTCTGTTCACTGAAGAAAAGATGCAAGGGGACTTGTGGTTTCCTTGGAAGCTTTGGATGTAGGAGCCCTGCTGTTGCTATCCTCTTCTGAGGGTGCACCTCGATCTTCCCTGTTACTAAAGTAGCTTTCTATGGTCCACATCCTTCTCTGTCTGCTCATCTCTCCTGTCTTGTACTTGACTTTTAACTCCTTTTTAAAGTGGGGCACTGCTTCCAGGATGTATTGTCCCAATCTTCAAGGGGTCTAAGGTGGTATGATTTAAAGAGGGGCAGGTTCTTCACTCACCTGGCCTGTTCTCTGATCTGTAGATAACCCCAGGCCAACTTACTAATTAACCAGGCAGCAAAACTTTGTGTACTGTGGTTATTAGCTCCAATGAACCTGCGCCCCTCCACCACCTGGGCCACCACTACTCAAGCCTACTTCCTGGTTCCCAGTAGGGGCGAAACACCCAAGTTCCATCTCAGTGCCAGCAGAGACCCCTATAATCTCCCCCTCCCCCCGGCCAACAGCTCAGCCCTCTCACCAGACTGTGAGCTTAGTTCCAGATGATACTGGTGCTGCAGCTGATTCAGAGGCTCCAGGGGTCTCTTTCTCTGGCTTAGCCCTATAATTTCTAAAACTTTCCAGACACCACTCTCCCATATTTTCCATCTCCCCTTATTAGAATATAATTTTCTTGAGGGTAGGAACTTTTGCATTTGTACACCCAGGACCTAGCACAGTACTCAGCAAATAGTAATCTTTTAATAAAGAGCAGTTAGGTGGCACAGTAGATAGAGCACTGGGCTGGGAATCAAGAAGGCTTGAGTTCAAAACATAGCCTCAGACACTTACTAGTAGTGTGACCCTGGAAAAATAATTTAAATCTAGGTGCTTCAGTTTTCTCATCTGTAAAAGGAGGTGGGGAAGGAAATGGCAAATTGCTCCAGCATCTTTGCCAAGAAAATCCCAAATGGGGTTACAAAGAGTCATACACAACTGAAACAACTCAACAATAACAAATACTTATTCATTATTCATTTACTCATGCAAAACTGAAAAGGATCCTAGAATCCATTTAGTTTACCCCTGTTTTTTTTTTCAGAGCAATGAGGGTTAAGTGACTTGCCCAGGGTCACACAGCTAGTAAGTGTCAAGCATCTGAGACCAGATTTGAACTCAGGTCCTCCTGAATCCAGGGCTGCTGCTTTATCCACTGGGCCACCTAGCTGCCCCAGTTCATCCTTCCCTTTACAGATGAGGAGTTGAGGCCCAGAGAGATTAAGTGGCTAGCTCCAAGTCACCTGTTAATGAGATCAGAAGCAAGATTTAAACCCAATTCTCTAACTCCAGAGCTGTTAATCTTTGTTTGTTGTATCTGGGAGGGAAATTGAATACATTATTTCCAACTATAAGATTTCATGATTCAAGGAATACTTTATAAAATAATAATAGCTAGCATTTATAGTGCATTAAAGTTTGCAAAACCCTTTAATAAATATTATTTTGTTTGATCCTCACATGTATGTGAGGTTGTATGTCCTATTACCCTTTTTCTTTACAAAAGAGGAAACTGAGGCTGAAAGGTTAAGTGTCTTGCCCAGAGTCACACAGCGAGCCCTGTCTAAGTAAATGTCTAAGTGCAGTAAGTGTCTAAGGCAGGATTAAAACTCATATCTTCCTGACTTTTAAGTTCAGTGCTCAATCTACTGTATTTCCTAGTTACAATATTTCAAGGATCAGTAATTTTGTAGAAAGAAAGAAAGGAAAGAAGGTAGTTAGGAAGAAAGGAAGGAAGGAAGGAAGAAATTCATCACTCTGTAAAGTGTTGAAGGACTACCTGTCCAAACTTAGTTAGGCTGGTCCTTAGGCACCAGGCATGTAGCCCCTCATCTGGACCATAGTCAAAGCCTTTCTTCCATCCTAGGAGGACCTGCCAAAGTTTGCATTCTCAAGACATTCTCAGGCCTTTGAGAACCCAAAGTCACCTCCATGCAAAGAAGAGGAATCAAAGAAGGATAGGAGAGAAGTTTGATGAGTATGTGAGCAAAACAATGAGGTGTGGACTTGCAAATGACAGTCCTTCAAAGATACCCTTTATATATCTGCTTGTCACAAGATTGTACATTCCTGAGTACAGAGATCCCTCTCTTTTCCTTATTCCCCATGGTTAGAGCATTCCACTGTAAGGAAAAGCTAGAAGGTAGGGCAGAGCCTGGGACATTCCAGACTTTTATTATTTACATGTGAACAAGAAAAGTAACTTTAAAAAAAATTAACGAGACATTTAACATTTATAGTTGGGCAACCTGACAGTAAGCAAGGAAGTCCATTTGTGATAACAGTGAGCAATTGTTTGGCTGGGCTGGACTGGACTGACAAGAATAAGCAGTATTTCCTAAGCAACTTCCCACACCCCAAAGAAATATGTGTCTTGAATGTGTCACATTAGTTCTCCAAAATAAGGAGGTTTTTTTTAAACCACACTTCACTGTAACAAAATGGAGCGAGATTACAAAATGGTTTTGGTTTAGTATGGGAATTGAGAGAACCAATTAGATTCTGTCTCATGAATATTTTTTTTTGTTTTACTGAGGCAATTGGGGTTAAGTGACTTGCCCAGGGTCACACAGCTAGTGTTAAGTGTCTGAGGTCAGATTTGAACTCAGGTCCTCCTGAATCCAGGGCCAGTGCTCTATCCACTGCACCACCTAGCTGCCCCTCTATCTCATGAATATTGGCTCCATTTTGTGATGCCACATGTATTATCCTCCATCTTTTTATTTTTCTGCAAATCATCTGTGGGAAACTAGAGGTTATAAGCCATCTATTGTTTCATAAATGCAGATAGATGGAATTAATCAACATCTCTCAATTCTGGGAAAAGAAAAACCCTGAAACCTACTTGCCCCCCTTTCAACTTGACTGAAACTCATTCTCCCTCCCCCTTTGGAAAACCCCTAATCTTTCCTCCAATTAGAAATCAGATTACCTAATTTTGCATCCTGGCTTTGACAAAGTAAAATGTAAACTCTCTACTTTCCAGAGGTAAGGTCCAGCAAATAAGTTGTGCCTTGAGCTTGGCAGGAAAACAGTCCTTTGCTATCACCCTCTGGATGATCTCACCCTCTGGACTAGTCACATGATTCACCAGATAATCTCTGGTTAAAGATAACCACTGGACAAAACTGGAATGTCCTGCAGTGAATCAAACTCATCACACGCTTGCTCTAATTCCTGACTCACGTGTCTCTGGCCTATTCTGTGAAGTTAGGGCCATACATAGGTTAGAGACTAGTTCTGGAAAAGTCCAGTTGAAAGCTTATATCCTGTTAATAATTTTCTTTTAATTAATTAGTCTTTTTGATTAATTGTTTTTAATACAGGACAATTTGCATTAGTAACATCATTGGTGTGGAGAGAGTAAGAGACCTTACCACTACCCAAAAAAAGCAACCAAATAATTTAGGGGAATTCAGCAGGAAAGTATGTAGGTTAGAAAAATCAGCAAAGTATTTTTACAAATATCTCATTTGAGCCTCACAATAAGCTTGTGAGCTTGTATATCCTACTATTACCCCTATTTTACAGAAAATAATTTCATTTATTTAGAATTTTATTTTTCAAAATTACATGTAAAAAAACAATTTTTACATCAATTTCTAAAAACTTTGTGTTCCAAATTCTCTTCCTTCCACCCTCCCCACCCCCTCATTCAAACAATTCAATATAAGTTATACATGTATAGTCATGCAAAACATTTCCACATTAGCCAGGTTGTAAAAGAAAACAGACAAAAGCAAAACTTCAGATAAAGGAACGAACAAAAAAAATATGCTTCCATTTGTATTCAGATACCATCAACTCTTTCTCTGTAGATGGGTTGCATTTTTCTTAAGTCCTTCAGAGCTATCTTGGATCATTGTATTGCTGAAAGTAACTAAGTTATTCATAGCAGATCATCTTACAATATTGCTGTTATTTTGTATATATCCCTATTTTACAGAATAGGAAACTGAGGCTGAAAGAGGTTTAGTGATTTTCCTAGTCATTTAAAATGCAAGTGTATATTAGGAAGCCTAGAAGGGAGAAATAAACACAAAGAAGTTCCTAGATGCCAGGGAGTGGGGTTTTTATTTGTTTGGTTGGTTTTTGGTCTTAGTTTCACAGACCTACACTTAGGCACATAATGAGATAATTGTTGAAATATTTTCTCAAAAGACTATTGTAAGATAACTTTTCAAAATGGAGGCAGAACTGGTAGAACTGAGAGATGTGGAGAGAGTAAGACCTAAATTTGACTCTACCCTGAGCATCTCCAGTTCAGATTGACCCCAGACAGTCCACAAGAATTTAGTAAACTTGAAAAATATCAATTGCTCATGAATAGACTGAGCTAATATAATAAAAATTACAATTCTACCTAAAATAATTCACTTATTCAGTGCCATACCAATCAAACTACCCAAAAAATATTTTATAGAGCTAGAAAAAATAATAACAAAATTTATCTAGAAGAACAAAAGGCCAAGAGTATAAAGGAAGTTAATGGAAAAAAATTCACAGGAAGGTAGACTAGCCGTACCAAATCTAAAACTATATTATAAAGCAGCAGTCATCAAAACTATTTGGTAATGGCTGAGAAAGAGTGGTGGATCAGTGGAATAGGTTAGGTACACTAGACACCGTAGTAAATGACTACAGTAATCTACTGTTTGATAAACCCAGACTCCAGTTTCTGGGATAAGAACTTAATATTTGACAAAAACTGCTGGAAAAACTGGAAAATAGTATGGCAGAAATTAGGCATAGACCAACATCTTACACCATATACCAAAATAAGGTCAAAATGGGTATATGATTTAGACATAAAAGGTAATACCATAGGCAAATTAGGAGAGGAAGGAATAGTTTAGCTCTCAGATCTATGGAGAGGCGAAGAATTTATAACCAAACAAGAGATAGAGAGTATTTTGAAATGCAAAATGGATGATTTTGCTTACATTAAATTTAAAAGGTTTTGTACAAACAGAAGCAATGCTTCCAAAATTAGAAGGAAGGCAGAAAGATGGGAAACAATTTTTACAGTCAGTGTTTCTGATAAAGGCCTCATTTCTAAAATAGATAGAGAACTGAATCAAATTTATAAGAATACAAGTCATTCCCCAATTGAGAAATGGTCAAAGGAAATGAACAGGCAGTTTTCAGATGAAGAAATTAAAGCTATCTATATGAAAAAATTGTCTAAATCACTATGGATTAGAGAAATGCAAATTAAAACAACTCTGAGGTACCACCTTACACCTGTCAGATTAGCTAATATGACCAAAAAAAAAAAGGAAAATTATAAATGTTGGAGAAGGTGTGGGAAAATGGAACACTAATGCATTGTTGGTAAAGTTGTGAACTGATCCAACCATTCTGGAGATCAATTTGGAACTATGACCAAAGGGCTATAAAGCTGTGCATACCCTTTGACCCACCAATATCACTATGGGTATTCCAAAATATCATAAAAAGATCATAAAAATTATTTTATGATCCAAATAGCATAAAAAAGGGGAAAAGACCCACATGTACAAAAATATTTATAACAGCTCCTTTTGTGGTGGCAAAGAATTGAAACTGAGGGGATTCCCATCAATTGGAAATGGTTGAACAAGTTGTGATATATGAATCTAATGGAATACTATTGTTCTGTAAGAAATGATGAGCAGGAAGGAAGATTTCAGAAAAACCTGGAAAGACTTAAGTGGACTGATGCTGAGTGAAGTGAGCAGAACCAGGAGATCATTGTACACAGTAATGGCAATGTTTATGATGATCAGCTGTGATAGACTTAGCTCTTTTCAGCAATATAATGATCCAAGACAATTCCAAAAGATTCATGATGGAAAATGCTCTCCACATGCAGAAAAAGAACTGTGGAATCTGAATGCAGATTGAAGCATATTATTTTCACTTTGTTTAGAAGGTTTTCCCCTTTTATTGTATTCTTTCACAACATGATTAATGTGGAAATATGTTTAACCTGATTGTACATATATAACTGTATCAGATTGGTTGCTGTCTTGGGAGAGGGGAGGAAAGGGAAAGAGGGAGAAAAAATTTGGAACTCAAAATCTTTAAAAAATGAATGTTGATGACTAATGCAGAAATATATTTAATGTGATTGTACATATATAACCAATATCAGATTACTTTCTGTTTTGGAGAGGGAGAGGGAAGGGAGGGAGGGAGAAAAATTTAGAACTCAAAATCTTATCAAAAACAAATGTTGAAAACTATATTTACAAGTAAATGGAAAAAAAATACTATTAAGTTTGGGGGGGGGATTTAGTAAGATTATTATGTCCAGGCTCTGTGCCAAGCAGTTTATTTTCAAGATGGTCACATAGGGGAGAAACTTATAAACTGCCAGCGTGGGGGCGGCTAGGTGGCGCAGTTGATTAAGCACCAGCCCTGGATTCAGGAGTACTTGAGTTCAAATCCAGCCTCAGACACTTGGCACTTACTAGCTGTGTGATCCTGGGCAAGTTACTTCACCCCCATCGCCCTGCCAAAAAAAAAAAAAAAAAAGATCTAAACTGCCAGCGTAATACAAACCATATACAGGGAAAATGGAAGATAATCTCAGAAAGAATGCAGTAGGAAGTAGGAAAGTAGGAACAGGAATCTGAACTTCATTATAACCTCTTTGAGTCTCTTTCCTTATTTGTAAAATGGGGATTATAATAGCACCAACCTCACAACATTATGAGGATCAAATGAAATAACTTGTAAAGCATTTGGTCCTTGAAAACATAGGATTTCACCCCAAAAAGGGGTCAACAAGGAAATGTTAAACTATCAAAATTTGTCTAGGCCTTGGGATATTTTTATGGGGTACAAATTAATTTCTCAGTAAATGATAAGGGAAGCAAAGGACAGACAAGTCAGCCTTCTCCCCATCCCTCTTCCCCCTCCTAGGTGACCTTTAAAAGTCAATTCAGTTTTGAAGCCAGAAACCCAGCTGAACTCTCTCAATAGTCCCCATTAAACAATTTTACAATAATGTCTCAAATCAAATTCTGGACTGGTAGAAACCAGAGTCCAAAAGGTTGGGGTGAGACATTTTTCTAACCCAAGACAACTTACGAGAGGTCTATGACAATGGGTTTTGGGACTGGCTATACATAAGAGACAGCTTCAGAAGCTCTCCGCCTGGACACAGTAAGGGGGTCAGACAACTGATAAAAAGAGAGTACAGGGGACCCTTTGCTGACACTGGGTGCAGCTGATGCTGATTGGTAACTCCATTACTCATCACAATTATGGGTCTCAGTTCTAGGGTGGAGAGAAACACTTCTGGTTCGTCATATAGAAGCAAGGGCTCTGGTCACAGTTTCAAGCAGAGGAACTAGTGCTTATGGCTACAGGGTAGCAGGGGCCCTTTTTGGGTAAAGACTAGAGTGCAGACCAGAAGAGCAATGACCATACCTCTCTCTGTATCATAGCACTTTGGAAATACCAAAATCTTGCAGACCCCAGAAGCAGTTCTGTAAAAAAAAAAAAAAAAAAAAAAAAAAAAAAAAAAAAAAAAGCATGAAAAAGCCTGAAGCTTAGAATAGTACTTCAAAACCCAGATGAGCAGAGCCCAACTTAAACATAAAATTCAAAGTCAAGAAATAAGCCGGGAAAATGAGCAAACAGCAAAAAAATTTTGATCATAAAATGGTACTGTGGTGGCAGGGAAGAAAAAAAAAAGATGTGAAAATAGCTATAAACAAAACCTGCCCACTCCCCAAGTAAAATGCTAATTGCCCTCAAGCTCAACAAGAATTCCTAGAAGAATTAAAGAAAGAGCTAAGAGTAGTGGAGGAAAATTTGGAAAAAGGATAGTGATGAAAGAAAATTGTGAAAAGAGAATTAACAGCTTGATAAAAGAGGCACAAAAAGCACTGAAGAAAATAGCACAATTTAACACTTGCAATCGAGAAAGTGGAAGCTATTAATTCTACAAGATATTAAGAAACAATAAAAACAAAGTCTAAAGAATGGAAAATAGACAAAAATGTGAAATAAAACATTGGAAAAACAACTAACCTGGAAAATAGATGAAGGAGAGATCTTAAGAATTATTGGCCTACCTGAAATCCATTATCAAAAAAGAAAAAGAACCTAGACATCATATTTCTAAAAATAATTAGGGAAAACTATCCTGATATTCTAGAATCTGAGGGTAAAATAGAAATTGAAAGAATCCACCAATCACCTCCTGAAAGAGACCTAAAATGAAAAGTCCCAGGGATATTATAGCTGTATTCCAGAACTTCCACATCAAGGAGAAAATATTATAAGCAGCCAGAAAGAAACAATTCAAAATTATAGAGTTATAGTAAGGATCACACAGTATTTAGCAGCTTCCATGTTAAAGGAGTAGGGGGACTTAGAATATGATTGCAGAAGCCAAAGGAGCTAGGATTTCAACCAAGAATTACCTACTCAGTAAAACTGAGTATAATTCTTCAGGGGAAAAATTGATATTGATGAAAATAGAGAACTTTCAAACATTCCTGATGAAAAGATAAGAGCTGATTAGAAGATTTGACTTTCAAATACAAGACTCAAAAGAAGCATAAAAAGGTAAACATGAAAGAGACTCAATAAAGTTAAACTGTTTATATTCCCATATGGGAAGATGACACATGTAACTGCTAAGAACTTTATCCTTATTATGTCAGTTTGAAGGAGTCTACATAGACAGGAGGCATGAGTGTGGGTTAATTATGTTGGGATGATCTCCAAAAAATAAAGAGATAAAACAGAAGGATGTATTTGTAGAAGGAGAAAGGGACAGCTAAAATGGGGAAATTTTTTCTCCCATAAAAAAAGGCTTACAAGTAAAAGCTTTTGTAGTGAAGGGGAACATGGGGAAGGGTGGGCAATGCTTGAAACTCACTCTCATAGGAATTGGTTCAAAGAAGGAAGAATAAACAAATATGTACATTTATGTATATAATATGTATATAAGTATATATAAACATTATTGGTTGGATACAGAAATCAATCTTACCCAATACACAAATAAGAAAAGAAGGGGATAAGAATAGCAGATACAGGAGGGGTTGATTAAGGGAGGCAGGGGCCAGAAGCAAAACAGACTTTTGAGGAGAGGTAGGATCAGGAGAGAAAGAAGGACAAATAAGGAGAAAATAGGAGGGAACAAAATACACAGTGATCATAACTGTCAACATGAATGGAATGAGCTAACCCATAAAATGGAAGTGGATAGCAGAATGGATTAAAAAAACAGAACTCAACAATATGTTATTTATAAGAGACATCCTTAAAATAGAAAGATGCACAGGCAGTTTTCAGACAAAGAACTCAAAGCTACCTATAATCATATGAAAAAATGCTCTAGATCACTATTGATCAGAGAAATGCAAATTAAAACAACTCTGAAATATCCCCTCACACCTGTCAGGGTGGCAAATATAACAAAAATGGAAAATATTGGATGTTGGAGGGGATGTGGGAAAACTGGGACAGTTGTGAAAAGATCCAACCATTCTGGAGGACAATTTGGAACTATGTCCAAAGGGCTATAGAACTGTGCATACCTTTTGATCCAGCAATACCACTGATGGGTTTATATCCCAAAGACATCCCAAAAAAGAGAAAAAGGCCTATTTGGACAAAAATATTTATAGCAGCTCTCTTTGTGGTGGCTAAGAATTGGAAATCAAAGGAATGCCCATCTATTGGGGAATGGCTAAATAAGCTGTGGTATATGATGGTGATGGAATATTACTGTGTTATAAGAAATGACAAGCAGGATGACTTAAAAAAGGCCTGGAAAGACATGTATGAAATGATGTATTGTAAAGTGAGCAGAACCAAGAGAACACTGTGCACAGAGACAACAATATTGTTTGGTGAAGAACTGTGAATAACTTAATTATTCTCAAGAATACAATGATCCAAGACAATCCCAAAGGACTATTGATGAAACATACTATCCACCTCCAAAGAAAGAACTGATGTTGATTGAACACAGACTGAAGCATTCTATTTTTTACTTTCTTTCATTTTTTTTCTTTTGGTCAAGTTTTCTTGTAGAAAATGACAAATATAGTAATACTTTGCATAATCATACATGTATAACCCATATCTGATTGCTTGCCACCTCAGGGAGGGAGGGAAGGAGGGATAAAAATTGGAACCCCAAACTATAAATAAAAATATTTATTACATGAAAAAGTACATATTAAATTTAACACAGTATTACCACACACAAAAAAATAGAAAGACACAGAGTAAAAATAAAAGTCTAGAGGGGGCAGCTAGGTGGCACAGTGGATAAAGCATTGGTCCTGGATTTAGGAGGACCTGAGTTCAAATCCAACCTCAGACACTTGACACTAGCCATGTGACCCTGGGAAAGTCACTTAACCTTCATTGCCCTGCAAAAATAAATAAATAAATAGATAGATAGATAAATGAATAGATGAATGAATAAATGAACTAATTAATTAATTAATTAAAGGTCTGGAGTAGAATCTAATGTTATTACTGAAGTAAAAAAAGGAAGGGGTAGCAATCATGATCTCAGACAAAGCAAAAGCAAAAACAGACTTAATTAAAACAGATATTCAGGGAAACTATATTTTCCTAAAAGGCACCATAGACAACAGAGTAATATCAAATATGTTTATAGCAAGTTTCTCTGATAAAAGTCTCATTTTTCAAATATATAGAGAACTGAGTCAAATTTATAAAAATAAGACCCATTTCCCAATTGATAAATGGGCAAGTGATATGAACAATGTTTTCAGAAAAAGAAATCAAAGCTATCTATAGTTATATGAAAAAATGCTCTAGGTCACAATTGATCAGAGAAATGCAAATTAAAACAACTCTGAGGTATCACCTTATGCCTATTAGAATAGCTAATATAACAAAAAAGGAAAATATTGGATGTGTGAGGAGATGTGGGGAAAATGGGACACTAATCCACTGTTGGTGGAGTTGTGAATGGATCCAACCATTCTGGAGAGCAATTTGGAATTCTGCTCAAAGTGCTATAAAACTATGCATACCCTTTGATCCTTTGTGCATGTGGCAATATTGTGTTAAATTTAATATATTCTTTTTTAATGTAATAAACATTTTTATTTATAGTTTGGGGTTCACAACCCAACTAATGTGGAAATGTTTTGCATGACAACACATGGATAACTTTAAAAAAAAAAAGAAAGAAAGAAAAGGAATGACAAACAGGATGATTTCAGAAAGGCCTGGAAAGATTTGTATGAACTGATGTATAGTGAAGTGAGAAGAACCAGTGAACTTTGTGCATAGTGAAAGCAATATTGTTTAGTGAAGAGCTATGAGTGGCAACTATTCACAGCCACACAAAGATCCAAGACAATCCCAAAGGACTAATGATGAAGCATATTATCTACCTCCCAAGAAAGAACTGATACCGATTGAATACAGACTGAAGCATGCTATTTTTCACTTTCTTTCATTTTTTCTTTTATTCAAGTTTTCTTATACAAAATGACTAATGTGGTAATGTTTTACATAATCGCACATGTATAACCTATATGTGATTGACCTTGTGTCCTCTCTTGTGTAGCTCTAATAATAAGTGATGGCTATCTTCGTGACAGGTTTCAGCATCAGGTGATACTAAAAGTAAGTCATCAACATATTGTACTAATGTGGAGCCTTTAAAGGTAATGGAGGCCAGATCCTGCGTTACAATTTGGGAAAATAATGTATGACTGTCTACAAATCTCTATGGGAATCTAGTCCAGGTCCACTGTGTATTTTTCCAGGTGAAAGCAAATAAATATTGGAAGTCCTCATGCACTGGTATGGAGAAAAAAGCAGAGCAGAGGTCTACCACTGTGAAGCATGTAGCATCACATGGCATGGAAGACACTATCGTGGCAGGGCTTGGAACTATGGCATGTCTCGGTATAACATAAGAGCTTATTGCCCTAAGGACTTGTACAAAACGATAGATAGGTTTACCATCTGGTCCAGGCTTGCGTTTTTTTACTGGCAAAATGGGAGTATTGCATGAAGAATGATGACATGGAACAATAATACTCTGGCTTTTCAAATCCTCAATTACAGGGGTGATTCCTTCTATAGCTTCTTTAGACAATGGATACTGTGGAATAGATGGGGGTGGTCCCCCTTTAACTTTAAAGGTAACAGGCATGGTGGATTTAAGGAGCCCCACTTCAGTAGGGAATGAAGCCCATAAGGACTCAGGAATGTCAGAGGGGATTTTGAATGTATCCCCTACTGTTCCTTGAGCTTCTGTAATCAAAAGTGGCAATAAATGTACAGTATCCTCTGGCAATTGTAGGGAGACAGCCCCATCTGGAGCACAAGATATGGTTACTCTAAGCTTGCAAAGGAGATCATGGCCTAATAAATTTACAGGGGCATCAGGCATAAGTAAGAATGAATGTTCCACTGTTAAGGGCCCCATAGAATACCATGCGAGGGGTTAATTTCGCCACTCTTTGGGCTTTTCCCGAGACTTCTACAACATTCAAAGATCCTACAGCTCTACACCTGGGGTCTGGTTTGCTTACTAATACTGATTTAGAAGCTCCTGTGTGTAGAAGACAGTCATAATACGTGTCCCCCACTTTGAGGGTTACATGAGGTTCATTACTCTGGGGAGGTAAATGGACTGGCACAAGTGCATTCAAAAAATCCGGATCTGGGAATATGTGGCTTTCATTATCTATGTTCCATTCCTCTCCTTTGTCTTGTCAATCCTGTGCTTCCCTTTGAGGGAGTCCATGGTTACCCTGATTCTGGTTCTGTCCTTTTGTACCTCCATGATAGGGTCTGCGGTTATTCTGATACTGTCTCCCTGTATCCCCCTGAAAAGATTTATATCCATTTTGATTCTGCTTGTAATAAGGCTTATAATTATCTCAGTTGTTTCCTTTCTGATAAAAGTTTCCATAATTATTTTGATTTACCCCCAAAGAATTCCTCAAGGTTCTCAGCCATTGCCCTCTTAAGTTCTTGTTTTCTAGTCCTACATTCCCTCAAGAAGTGTCCTTGTTTTTCACAGTAGTAACATATCTTAGTGCCCTTGTGTTGGTGTTTAAATGGCTGACTAGGAATTGCAGGCTCCAGAATACTCTGCCTAGGGCCATCTGGACTTTCCTCACTTGAGTCAAAGATATAATTTGCAAGTTCCTTAATCCTATCTAGTGGGAGAGTTCTCTAGTCTGCACATTGTGTCAGAAAGTATCTGCAGATTTCTGGCAGTGAAGTATAAACAAATGTGTTGAGAACAATATAGGAATCCCTTAAATCTACTGGTGCACTGTCTAGCAGCCTCACAAAGTCTATCATAAAATCTGTTTGGTCTTTCGTTAGCCTCCTGAGGTAAGCTTAAAAATTTCTGCCAGTTTTCAGGTTTTCTAGAGCAAGATTCCATTCCCTTCAGACGTGTTTCCCTAGCGTCTTTTAATTCTTGGAATTGTCTGTTGTTATTATAATTCCATTCTGGATCCTTTAGAGGTCATGCCACAACAGCCTGACCTTTCGCAACAAGGGCATTTCCTGCTGAGATAATATCTACAATCTCAGCCGGGGATAGTAAAGTTTCCATAAGGCAAGTAACATCAGCCCAAGTGGGTTGATATGCATTAAATACAGTCCTTAACTGAAATTACAGTGTTTGGATTTTTCTCAAAACTGGGAATGATTGTTTTCCATGCACTCAAGTCACTTGGTTTAAAGGTGCTATGTTTTCTAACTTGAATTGGCGCTCCTTTTTTGGTATGTTCTATAGCTTCCTGCAGGGGGAGCAGTTTCTGTTGATCTGATTCTAAAGATTGGTCAATATCTGTTTCTGAACTCAGGTTATCTCCAGTAGAGGGAGCTATCCTAGCATCTCTCTCACCACGTGGCATTCCTTTTTTCTCTTTCCACATCACAATATTACTAGTAAAGAGGATTAAAATTATAATCACTAGAGCTATGATTATATTTTCATGGTAAAATTCAAATTTAGTTATGATACTCTCAGTAAAATTAAACATATGCCCAGTGAGGGGAACAGACCCTCCCACTCCATTATGCCAAGGGTTTCATCCTACATAAATGATGAAAAAGCCCTTAAGACAGTGAGAAAAGACCGAGTAGGCCATCTGATTGAATCTGGATGTTAAGTAGTCCCAAAATTCTCCAATGATGAAAAGCATGAAGAAAAAAAAAATATTCAAACATGTTGCCCTTTAAAATGGACTGGTTTTTCTCCTGAAGCAAGGCTTTTAGAGGCTTAAAGTAAGGGAGATTAGGCAAATGAGGGAATGTCAGTGAGGGGAGGTAAGTTAAAGTCCACCAAATTAGCCGGCTCTTGGCCAAACTAGGGAGGGTGGGAGGGTCCTTAAGGTCCCTTCGTGGTCGCCAAACTGTGATGTTTAATATCTAAGGTGTGATTGCCTTAAATTTAAAAAGCTTCAGTACCAGTCTCTGGGCATTAAACATTTATTAAAGGGGCGGCTAGGTGGCGCAGTGGACAAAGCACTGGCCCTGGATTCAGGAGTTCCTGAGTTCAAATCTGACCTCAGACACTTGACACTTACTAGCTGTGTGACCCTGGACCAGTCACTTAACCCCATTGCCCCGTAAACAAACAAACAAACAAAAAATTTATTAAAAGCATACAGGTATTCACATGGAGTTCAGAAAGTTAAGAAAAAGAAAGCCTACCTAGTCTAGAGTTCCAGCCTGGTCTGGTTCCTCCTCAAGTCCTCCACCACCAGCCTGCTTCAACCACTAACTCCCTAGCAAACTGATTGTGGAAGCTTTTTATAGGTCTGGAACAGAGGTGGTCCTTACACACTGCTTCAAGCTGATTGGTTGGCGTCCTCCAAATCCATTGGTTCACTGAACTTGAAGGTGTTTTCAAGTTCAAAGTCTAGCTTCTGAGAACAATACCTTCTTAAGGGCTAGCCAGGTGTGATTACAATCTAGTTAACTTTGAAGTAGGCTAATCAGCAGTCTCACTTGATTCACTCAGTTTAGATTAATCTCCAGGTGGGTCTTTGAGTATCTGCTAAATCCCATTATTTTACCACACTTGCCACCTCAGGGAGGGGAGAGGGGAGCAAGGGAAGGAGGGATAGAATTTGGAACTCAAAATTTTAAATGAAAATGTTTATTATAAAAAAAGAAAAAATGTTCTAAATCATTATTGATTAGAGAAATGCAAATTCAAACAACTCTGAGGTACCATCTCACACCTTTCAGAAATGGCAATGCTGGAGGGGATGAATACAAATAGGTACACTAATACACTGCTGGTGGAGTTGTGAACTGGTCAAACCATTCTGGAGAACAACTTGGAACTATGCCTAAAGGGCTACAAAACTGTGCATAGCTCTTGACCCAACAATACCACTACTAGGTCTGTATCCCAAAGAGATCAAAGAGAAAGGAAAAAGATCGACATGTACAAAAATATTTATAGCAGTTCTCTTTGTGGTAGAAAAGAATTGGAAATCAAGGAGATTCCCATCAATTAGAGAATGACTGAACAAGTAGTATATTATGATGATTGAATACCAAAATGGTAAAAGAAATGATGAGCACTGGGACAGATACGTGGTGCAGTGGATAAATCACTGGCCCTGAATTCAAGAGGACCTGAGTTCAAATGTGGCCTCAGACACTTGACACTTATTAGCTGTGTGACCCTGGGCAAGTCACTTAACACCCATTGCCCTGCCCAAAACAAACAAAAAAGAAAGAAATAATAAGCACAATGATTTCAGAAAAAACCTGGGAAGATTTATATGTATTCATGCAAAGTGAAATGAGAACATTTTACATAGTAACAGAGATATTGTATAATGGTCAACTGTGAAATACTTAGCTATTCTGATGAATACAGTGATCTGAGATAATTCCAAATAATTCATGATTAAAAAAATGATGTCTACCTCCAAAATGAGAACTGATGAATTCTGAATGCAAATTGAAGCATAATTTTCTCACTTTTTTTAGTTTTTTTTTCTTTTTTGTGTGTGACATGGCTAATGTAGAAATGTGCTTTGCATGATTTTATAAGTATAATTGAAATTTTGCTTGCCTTCTCAGTGAGTGGGGGAGGAGTGAGAGAGAGAGAATTTGGAACTCAATTTTTCCTGTTATTTCAGTATTTTGTTTTTCCTCAATTACATGTAAAAATAATTTTAACATTTCTTTTTTTTTTAATTTTGAATTCCAAACTCTCTCCCTCCCTTCCTTTGCCCCTCATTGAGAAGGCAAGCAGTTTGATATAGGTTATCCATGTGCAGTCATGCAAAATATATTTTTATATTAGTTTTGTTATGAAAGAAAACTCAGACAAAAATTAACAAAAAAAACTAAGGAAAAGAAAGTAACTTTTAAAAAAGTATGCTTCAATCTACATTCAAATTGCTTCAGTTGGGGCACCTAGGTGGCGCAGTGGATAAAGCACTGGCCCTGGATTCAGGAGGACCTGAGTTCAAATCTGGCCTCAGACACTTGACACTTACTAGCTGTATGACCCTGGGCAAGTCACAACCCCAATTGCCTCACCAAAAAAAAAAAAATGCTTCCGTTCTTTCTCTGGGGATGGATAACATTTTTCAACCTAAGTCATTCTGAATTGTTTTGGATCATTGTATTGCTGAGAAGAGCTGTCTATCATAGTTGATTATTGTATAATGTTGCTGTTACTGTGAATAATGTTCTCCTAGTTCTGTTCACTTCACTCAGTATCAGTTCTTGTAAATCTTTCCAGGCTTTTCTGGAACCATAATGCTCATCATTTCTCATAGCACAATAGTATTCCATTACATTCATAGATCTCCAATTGTTTAACCATCAACCAACTGATGAGCATCGCCTCAATTTCCAATTCTTTGCCACCACAAAAAGAGCTGCTACAAATAATTTTGAACATATAGGTCTTTTTCCTTTATTTGTTTTTTGATACCAATGTAATGGTGGTACTACTTGGTCAAAGGGTATGCATGGTTTTATTGCTCTTTGGGCATAGTTCCATATTGCTCTTCAGGATGGTTGATCAGGTCACAACTCCACCAACAGTGCATTAGTGTCTCAATTTTTGCACATCCCTTCCAACATTTGTCATTTTCCTTTTCTATCATATTTCCAATGTGAAAGGTATAAGGTGGTACCTCAGAATTGTTTTACTTTGCATTGTTCTAATCAATAATGATTTAAAGCATTTTTATATGGCCATAGATAGCTTTGATTACTTCATCTAAAAACTACCTATTCATATTCTTTGACCATTTATAAACTGGGAAATGGTTCTTATTTTTTATATATTTGTCTCCATTCTCTAGATATTTGAGAAATGAGGCCTTTGTAAGAAAAACTTCCTGTAAAAATCCCACCTGCCACCCAGTTTGATTACTAACTGTACATTTCCCCTGTGGCATTTTCCCTGTTTATTCTACTCTCTGTCTCCTTTCACTGTCCATTCTCAAAAGTGTTTTGCTTCTGACTATTACCTCCCACAGTCTACCCTTCTTTCAATCTGTCCCCCATTCCCACATTCTTTGATCACCTTCCTTTCCTTCTTTCCTGTAGGGGAAGATAAATTTCTATAACCAACTGGTTGTGTATGTTATTCCCTCTTTGAGCCAATTCCAATGAAAGTAAGGTTCAAACATTTCCCTACCACCTCTCCCCCACCTTTCCTTCCACTGTAAAAGCTCTTTTGCAGCTCTTTTATAATGAGAATTTATGACCATTCTCTTTTCCTGTCTCCTCCTCCCAGTGCATTCCTCTTTCTCACCCCTTCTGGTTTTTTTAGATATCATCCCATCATATTCAGTTCATACCCATTCCTTCTGTCTATGTACACTCCTAATTGCCCTAATAATGAGAACATTCTTGGGAGTTACAAGTATTATGCTCCCATGTAGCAATGTAAACAGTTTAACATTGAGTCCCGTATTATTTCTTTTATCTGTTAACCTTTTTATGCTCTTTTGAGATATATATTTGAATGTCACATTTTCTAGTCAGCTCTGGTATTTTCGTCAGGAATGTTTGAAAAATCCTTTATTTCATTGAATGTCTATTTTTCCCTCTCAAGGAGTATACACAGTTTTCCAGCTAGGAAATTCTTGGCTGTGATCCTAGGTCCTTTGTTTTCCAGAATATCATATTCCAAATCCTCAGATTCTTTAATGGAGCTACTGCTAAATTTTGTGTTATCCTCACTGGTTCCATGATATTTGAGTTGTTCCTGGCTGATTGATATATTTTTTCCTTGACCTGGGAGTTCTGGAATTTGGCTATAATATTCCTGGGAGTTTTCATTTTGGGATCCCTTTCAGAAGGTGATTAGTAGATTCTTTCCATTTCTATTTTATATGCTAATTCTATAATATTAGAGCAGTTTTCCCTGATAATTTATTAAAATATGTCTATGCTCTTTTTAAAAAAAATTATGGTTTTCAAACATTCTAATAATTCTTAAATTATCTCTCCTTGATTTATTTTCCAGATTAGTTGTTTCTCCATTGAGATATTTCACATTTTCTTTTATTTTTTCATTCTTTTGATTATTTTATTGCTTCTTGATGTGTCAAGGAATCATTAGCTTACACTTGCCCAGTTTTAATTTTTAAGGAATCTTTGTGTGTGTGTGTGTGTGTGTGTGGCAATTGGAGTTAAGTGACTTGCCGAGGATCACACAGCTAGGAAGTGTTAAGTGTCTGAGGCTGGATTTGAACTCAGGTCCTCCTGAATCAACTGTGCCACCTAGCTGCTTCTTACAGCTTGATTTTTTTTTACCTGTTTTTAAAAAATTTGTTAAAACTTTGAGAATTGATCTCTACTATTAGATATTTTAAATCCAGGTTTTTTACAAACCCCCAAATTAAGATTAATAGATCAGGTTCAATTTAAATCTGGGAAACTACTTGGCTTCTCAGTCACCGGTTTTTTATCACTGTGAAAAGGAGTTTATTGATAATAATGTTCTCATTGAAATGCTAATAGCAGATGGGCCTTAGGTAAATGGAGAATTATACCATTTGGGAAAATAGGTCCAGTTGTAATTGAATTTATTCTGGTCCTATTTTAAGTGAAATATATCTAATAAGATTTTTAAAGTCAGCATTTATTGTTATATTTGCATTAAAACAAAGTGTTTAAAAATTTCATGGACCTGGAAATTTGTTAATTTCATGATTTTAAAACAAGTTACTTCAGTTTACCAATCTGTAATGTGGATATTTCATAATTATAGACCAATATTCTTTTGGGTTAAATTATTACAGATTCAACTGTTAAAAGAATGTCAAGTACTTGAAATTGCTTGTTTAGAAATGCAGTAATACTGTTAATTCACAAAGAAGTGATCCCAATGTCTGGAACACCTGTGTTCCAGTATCTTTGCTGGCTTCCCTAATAGGTCAGGGAAACATTCCAGGTAACCTTTGTGTTGTGTTTGACAATTGTTGTTGCTGTTGTTGTTTTTTCTCAATAGCTCTGTTAAGTAGTTTCTTAAGTCAGACCAATTACATACTGTTGAAGTATTACACACTTTAATAATGTTGTGAAAGCTAAAAACAAAATTTTTATATTTGATTTATCTTTTATCTTTTTTTTCTTTCATCCTTGAAAGTCATGATTACTGTTATGATTAATTTCTTTTTTTAATCATAAAAGTATTTTATTATTTTCCAGTTACTTGTAAAGATAGTTTTCAACATTTGTTTTCCTAAGATTTTTAGTTCCAAATTGTTCTCCCTCCCTCTCTTCCCCCCTCCTCAATACGGAAAGTGATCTGATATCGGTTATATATGTACAATGACCTCAAACATATTTCTGCATCAGTCATATTGTGAAAGAAGAATCAGAATAAGAGGGGAAAACCTCAAAAAAGAAAAAACAAAAGTAGAAACAGTATGATTCAATCTGCATTCAGAATCCACAGTTCTTTTTTCTAGATATGGAGAACATTTTCCATCGTGAGTTCTTTGGACTCCATATTTTTAGGGAGGAGTATAACACACTGACATTCTAATGAAGAAATACAACACATGAAAGAAAATTGAGATTGGGGGGATAAGGGAATGTACCCAGCACTGGGGCCCTTCCTCAAAATGGAGGCTTCAAAAAGGACTTGCCTATAAGAAAAGAGGGACAAGTCTTGCAGAAGAATAGTCCAGGGTGAGTAAACCATAGGAATGGTGTTGTTTGTCCTTCATTTTTGAAGAGGACCAATGACATCACAGGGTGATGTCTTGATTTGTGAATGAGTTGGACTTAAGTGAAGTAGAGTTGCACAAAATCCTTAGCCTCATTTTCTCTTCCAGAGTCATCCAAGTCCAGTGGCAAGACAAAAGTCAGGATGACTGGTGATAATCCAGGATGTAGCAGATGACTGACATCTTCAGTGTCTGACCAAGCTCTAAGCATTCCACAGCACTTACTTCTTCCACCTCCATGGCCATTGGAAAAAAAAATTGTTTTCATCTGTCCATTCCATAAACATCCCTGCCCCCAACTCACTGATGGGTTTGAGTACTGTTGGTTACCCTACACCTGGTTTAGTCCATCTGCCAAAATGGTTTTACTGGGATGAGGCTGCTGTGCATGTTACAGCTTTTTAGAGCCATAGGTGAGAATTCGGTGAAAGTTAGACACCATGCAGAGGCCAGCCAGAAAGGTAAGGGAAAGTGTTACAGGGGATTTTTTGCACTCAGGAGGGAAGATTGAAGCAGGGTTAAGACCTCAGTCTGGGTGGTCACTAACTATAGAGAAAAGGTAGAGAGCTGTTTAATTTTCATTTTGCTTCATTTTTCCCTCTGCTCTTGGGAATGGCAGAACAAAACTGCCTAATAGGAAGTTAATACTTGAGATAAATAAGGAGGTGGTACCTTACTCAGGTGAATTATGTGATGGTGTATAACCCACATCTTATTGATTATCACCTTAGGGAGGGGGGAAGGAGGGAGGAAATGGGGGATAAAATTTGGAACTCAAAACTATAAATAAAAAATGTTTATTATTTTTTAAAAAAGAAAAAAAAGAAAGTTGGACACCAAAGGTGGATGAGCAGCTCTGAAAAGGGCTTGGCAAGCCCTTATACCAAAGGTGCTAGTCCTTCTTGAACACCCCATACACCCCATAGGAAATGGTAGGCCCTAAACAAAGTTCTAGGTTGAGCCAGAAGAAGAGAAAACATGTTTTTGAAGTCTAGCAAGTCAGGGACAGGGCTGGGATGACAATGATCCCAGTCCAACCTGGGCCTTTCCACAAAACGGAGGCACAATCTGGCCCCTACCTACCTTTCCAATCTTGCATTTTACTCCCCTACAAATATTGTATGATCTGTCTCTGCTGGTCTCCTTTCTATTCCTCACATAAAACACTCTGTACCCCAACTCAATGCCTTTTCACTGACTCTTTCCTATGCTCAGAATGTACTCTCTTTAGTACCACTTCCTAGCTTCTTTTTAAGATTCAACTCAAATCTCACTTTCTGCAGGAGACCTTTTCCAGTAGTATCCCCTTCAACTCTCCTAATGCTTGCCTTACTTCAGAAACTGTCTTCCCATACACTGTATTCAAATTGTATGCCCGTGGATATATCCCTATGTCCCTGTCTTTTGCTTGCTATCTCTGACTCACATTAGATATATGAATAGCACTTCAATGAATGTATCTGTCACTTGACCTGTTATGATATTAGCACCTTTTTGATCTTGAGGTGACAGATCCCCAGCCTTTGCTCAAGGACCTCTAGGGAGTGAGTAGAAGCCACTACCTCCTGAGAGCCATTTCACTTTTGAATAGCTCTAATTATTAGGAAATTTTTCCTTCTATCAATTCTAAATATGACCTTTCCCCTTTACTACCCATCTGTTCTAGTTCTCTCCTCTGGGACAAAATAGAACAAATCTAATCTCTTGACATCATATCCCTTCAACTTCTTTAAGTATAGTTACCATTCCTTATATTCCATTTCCAATTCCTCTCCAGCCTACAAATATTCAGTTCTTTCAATTGATCTTCATGTAAGGGGGTGCCTCATGTTACTTAAGAAAGGCTAAAGGTCATATGGTGAAAAATCAAAGACAATAAAATGTAAAGGGGAAGCTCTTTCAAATATAAAGGAAGTATTACACACCATGGAAAGGAAGTGAAACTTGAATAGTTCAGCTGCATCTAAAAATATTCAGCAAAACTAATGAACTCACCCCAGGTCACACCCAGACTCTCAGTACCTTTGTCACTCATCTGCATATGATTCTCAATAGGAATCTGGGAAATGACTTGTCACCGTAAGGGTAAAGTCCTTCCTGGAGGGAATATGCTTAGAACCGGGAAAGCTTTTCCAGAGGAATGGTGGGACAAAAGAGACTAAGCTTCTCCCAGGCTCCTACCTGTAGGGACAAGGGCCTGTGGGAATCCATGAGATTTTTGCTAATCTCAAATTAATGGCTGCTACTGTTGCTGAAAGAGCACAGTAACACTCCAGCTGAAAAGGGCAAGTAGAACCCAGCCAAGTCAGAGGCTAGAAGAGGTAAGAAGTCCTTACAAAATTATTCCTTAATTTGTTAATATTAAGGCAATAACTAGTAAAGACTTTAAATATCTACATTTAACCCTCAGTTGGATATGAAAAATTAGCTTAACTATCTCTCATGTGTCTCTAAAATGTAGGATTAAGGTATTCTAGAATTTTCTAAAAACCATCTAAATGAGAGGAAGCATGGCATAGTAACTATATTGGGATTGGAGATTTCCTCCTTCCTTTCTCCCTCTCTTCTTCCCTCTTCCTCTTTTTCTTCATCTCTTTCTCCCTTCCTTCCCCTCTCCTACCCTCCCATCCTCCTTCTCTTTCTCACTTTTCCCTTCTTCCCTTCCTCTTTCCTTCCTTCTTCCTTCTCTCTCTTTTTTCCTTCCTCTCTCTCTTCCTCCCTCCCTTCTTCCCTCTTCCCTGTCTTTCTCCTTCTTTATCTCTTTCTCATCCCCTCTCTTTGCTTTCTGTTCTTTGCCCCCTTCCTCCAGACCTCCCTCTCCCTTCCTTACTTTTTTCCTCCTTTCCTTCCTCTCTCTTTTCCTTCCTTCCTCCCTCCCTCCCTCTTTCTCTTCCCCCTTCTTTTTGTTCCTCCCTCCTTTTTCTTTAGTATAGTGACTGAAGCATAGCAAATACTCAATAAGCACTTTATCTATCATCTACCCAACTGCATTTATTTGTTTCTATACATCTACCCACCCACCTATCTGTCCATCCATCCATCCATCCATCCATCCATCCATCCATCCAGAGAAGCTGGACTTGATGGCCTCTGAGATTCCTTACAGCTCTAATTCTAAAATCCCATGGCCCCTTTCTTTTTCAAGGGCCTGGCAGTAGCACAATTTAGATAATCCCACCTCAGTGAGAGATGTATATGAGTGTGGAGGGTGCACACTTGACCCCTCAATTAACTACAGCAGCACTCAGTCACTCTTTGTCCATTATACTCGTATAACCATTATCTCAGAAACAACAGAATTACAGTTTATCATTCTGGAGAACATTCTCTCAGACTCTGACATCTTTAATATTCATTCCCTAAGAATTCTGAGTGATAAATTACTATTTTATACACACACACACATATGTGTGTGTATATATATATGTATATATGTGTATGTGTATGTGTATATAATTAAGGGTGTATACTGTGTATGTGTGTATACATAGAGTATAGTACCATATTCTATTGAGTAAGTGCTAATTCTTTCCTTGGGCAGCTAGGCGTGGCACAGTGGATAGAATGCCAGATCTGGAGTCAGGAAGACACATCTTCCTGAGTTCAAATGTGGCCTTGGGCAAGTCATTTAATTCCTCATCTGGAAAATGAGCTGAGGAAGGAATTGACAAACCCCTCTAGTGTCTTTGCCAAGAAAACACCAAATGGGGTCATGAAGAATTAGACACAGCTGAACAACAATGACTACCTTGACCCATAATCCTTTTTAGGCCAGGATAGTTTAGCTCTCTTATGTTTACATTCATACTCAACTCTTATCCCCCAGAAAATGGTATCTTCCAAGAATATCCACAAACACCTACATGGACTTCCCCCTGTGGAGATCCAGAATTAAGCTTTTTCATCAGATCTGCAAGCTCATTCTCAGTCAATCAGAAAGCTTCCTGATGTTGAAGGCCCAGGGAGTAGTAAAGAAGTGGAAGCAGCTAATTTAATAATAATAACTTTATATAGTGCTTTAAGGTTTGCAAAGTACTTTACAAATATTATCTCAATTGATCATTACAATAAACTCTGGTTTGTGCTATTATTAACACCATTTTACCAATGAGGAACCTGAGGCAGACAGAGATTAAGTGACTTGTCAAGGGTCACACAGCTGGCAAGCATCTAAGGTGATTTGAACTCAGGTCTTCTTGGTTTTAGATCTAGGATTCCTTTTTGCTACACCAGCCAGCTGCCTCTACTTATACTTCATTGCTTGGCACTGAAAGCAAAGAGAAAAATGGTACTAACTTGAGGAGGAAGTAGGGAAAAGGGAAGATTTTTCTAAGCATAAGCAAGACTTGCTCATTTTTAATTGGAGAGAGAATGGAAAAACAAGATTGAAGATGCAATAGGGAGCAGCTAAGTGGTTCAGTGGATAAAGCACCGACCCTGGATTCGGGAGGAACTGAGTTCAAATTCGGCCTCAGACACTTGACACTTACTAGCTGTGTGACCCTGGGCAAGTCACTTAACCCTCATTGCCCTGAAAAAAAAGAAAAAAGAAATAATAAGAAGATGCAATGGGGTCTGTGGGTAATTGATTCAACAGTTTGGGGGAAGCCAGAGAAAATGGATCAAAAGCAAAGATGGAGAAGTTGAGACTGGTAAGGAGAAAGTACACCATTTGCCCAATTCAATATTAATTCCTCTGAAATGAAAGAGAGGGTATAGATGAAGAAGTAGGAAAATTATGTGGAATAGAAGAGAGTTAAGCAGTACACATATTACCACCATTTCCTTAGAAAAGCCAGAGCATCTGTTATGACTAAGAGACCCAGGGTGGGGATCAGGGCCTAGTTGAGGCTGCAGATAGTTTTGTAGAGCCCACAGGACAGGACCTATATCCTATTCCTAGTGTTCTTATGTTGCCCTGAGCTTCCACAAAAACATCTCTTGTGCTGGACAGAAATGCCACAGATCGTTTAAGCATCAGTCAGTAAAGTTCAAAGTATCTTCACCCCAACCTGTATTATCAAGAAAGACTCTCTTACCCAGGATTTAGCTATTTAGTTTGAGTATTATCAGATTAGCTAGTTCGTCCAAAAGTTCAGCTTTGTCCCAGTGCCCAGCCTTCTGTCCAGAAGGAAGACAACAGATTAAAAAGAACAAACAAATGTTTCAGCTGAACTTGCAAAGGAGAGATGAGAGACACCAAAATGGCAGAGGCACAATGAGAAAGGCATGGGGACCAAGAATGTGGGCCAATGGATGTTATCATTCCAAGGTACCTAGGACAGGAGTTATGAGGAAGTCAACTACTTTAGCCAGACCAAAGTCACTAACAAAGCAAGAAGTCCAATACAGATGGGAATTTGGGGGGATTTTTGAAACTATTACTGGCCTTTGAAATTCTCTATTCCAAATCATTAATGGTTCACTAAATGCCTTCATAAAGCAAAACAAGCTCCCATGGTAGTATGAGAATCAGGGTGCCACCCCTCTGCTGAGAAAGACATTGTGAGAACTAGGGCAGCCACCCTGAGAAGAAAGCATGTGACTAGAATCCAGACATTACATCTATTCATAGAACTGCCTGTAAGTCATGTCAATCAATGCTACCAGCCAATTAACTTGGAGCTGTGTGTGGGGACCACCTCTCTTGCGGTCTGCAGGGAGCTTCCCTGGTTGGTCGAGGAGAACTTTCTGTTGGAGGTCAAGGTAGCAGCAGCAGGCCAGGGGAGATAGGCTTCTTCTTAAACTTTCTGAACTCCACGTGTTCTCTTTACTAACCCCTAATATACTTTGATAAATGCTTAATGCCCAAGGACTGGTGCTAAGAGCTTCTAATTTAAGGCAACCACACATTAGATTTTAATCACACATTTAGATTTTAAACATCACAGTAGGTTGTAAAGAACAGTGAATTTGGAGCCAGGGGACCCAAATTCTAGTTCCAGGATTTCTCATTTTCTCTGTGATCTTCACAAATTACTTTTCTGGAACTTAATTTTCCTCATCTATAAAATGAGGAGAGGGGTCTATATTAGATGATCCATAAGGCCCCTTCTAACCTTAATTCTGATGACAATATGAACTATTGCTATCTGTCAACTGCTCCAGCCAAAGATAACAGCCAGACATCTAGGATTAGACAATAACAAAGAGAAAGAAGAAAGGAAACAAGCATTTATTAAGCACCTACTAAGTGCCAGGCACTAGCACTTGACAAATATTATCTATTTGCATTATTGGAAGAATTTTTTTTTCTTTTGCAGGGCAATGAGGGTTAAGTGACTTGCCCAGGGTCACACAGCTAGTGTCAAGTGTCTGAGGCTAGATTTGAACTCAGGTCCTCCTGAATCCAGGGCTGGTGCTTTATCCACTGTGCCACCTAGCTGCCCCGACAAATATTATCTATTTTAATCCTAACACCTCTGAGAGTTAGGTTGCTATATTATCCTCATTTTCAGTTGAGGAAACTGAGTCAAACAGCTAGGTGGTACAGTGGGTAGAGTTCTGGGTCAGAAGTCAAGAACATCTGAGCTCAAATCAGTACTGACTGACTGTGTGTCTTTATTTTTCTTGTGGTTTTTTTGTCTCTTTTATTTTGCAACATGCCTAATATGGAAATACGTTTTACATGACTTCATATGTATAATCAATATCAAATTGCTTGCCTCCTCAAGGAGGAAGGAGTTGCAAGAGGGAGGGAAGAAATTTCAAATTCAAAATTTTTTTAAAGGTTTAAAAAATTTATATGTAATTATAAAGATTATATATATATATATATATATATATATATTTGGTGAGGCAGTTGGGGTTAAGTGACTTGCCCAGCGTCACACAGCTAGTGAGTGTCAAGTGTCTGTGGCCGGATTTGAACTCAGGTCCTCCTGAATCCAGGACCGGTGCTTTATCCACTGCACCACCTAGCTCCCCCCAAAATATATATTTTTTTAAAAGATTTTTTTGTTTGTTTCAGTAACCCACATTTCCCCCTGGGATTAAAATGCATATATTTTCCCTGGAAGGACTAATATCTTTGTCATTCATTGCCTTCTATTCTTTAAGGTTAGCTCCTGGAGGAGAGAACATTTATATAGTATTTACTTCATGCCAGGCACTGTGCTAAGTGCCTTACAATTATTATCTCATTTAGTTCTCACAACAATGCTGAGAGATAGGTTCCATTTTTAATCCCCATTTTACAGATGAGAAAACAGGTGACTTGCCTTGGGTCACACAGTACTCTTGTTTGGTAATAAAGTCTTTCCTTATCCATAGATTTGACAGGTACATATTTCTGTGGTCTGAGAGAGAACTTTTGAGAGCAAGGAGACCTTTTGTTGTTCTCCAACAGATACCCTGAGCTGTGTTAGCATGGCTATTTTTGGTATCTATAGGCCAAGCCCTCTTCAAAAATTTTTTTTCCTCTCCTTTGTTCACAAATGGAAAGAATTTAAGATAACTTCTAGGGAATCCAGGAATTGGTGAGATTCCAGATACATTAAAATTGAAATCATGAAAAGTAGAGTTGGGAGGAAAAAAAGCAAATGGGAAATACTGGGTGGGGAGTGCTAGGTATGCAAAAAAAAAAAAGACAAAGACAGGAGGGTCAATAAAATGTTTAAAACTATGAAAAAAAAACAAAAAAAATTCAAAAGATGACACCAACTATTGCCAACTTACTTAGTGCTACCATGTTAAATTTAACAAACACTTTAAAGTTCACAGTTTAATATATAATACTCTTCTGGTTTTCTTTATATACCAAAATGTTCATGTTTGTTGGTATTTGTTAAGTTTATAATAAAATAAAACAAAAAAAAAGGAAAAAGGGAATACAGGGTATTGCTCCATTACCAAAATTAAAAATAAAAAAAAATAATAAATGAAAAATCCTTGAGGGTCCAGAGCTGGTCATTTCATTCAACTCCAATATTTTTACAAATGAGAAAATTGAGGCCCAGAGATATTAAACAGCTTATCTATGGTCTTGCAGGTCGTTAAATAGCAAGGAGGGAATATGAACTCCCATATCCTCTGACTCTAGACCCTGTTTGTTTTCTACTATTTTCCACAGTACCACATCATGCTCCAGCTGTTGGGAAAAAAAACAAAACAACCTCTAGGACCCAGGGGACCAGTAGGGAAATTTAAACTCACAGTAGGATTGACACACTAGACTCATCCCAGCCTATATATTTTAAATGCTCACTCAACTTCTTGCAAAACCTGATCACTTCTCTCCATTTCAAAATGTTTTCTGCAAATAACAAGGATGTGCCTAAATTATAAAGCTTATGGCAAAGAACAGAGTCCGCTAATACCGTCAAAGCTTTTTAAAGAGACCCACTCAATAGCAATGACAAAACCTCTGCTATTCAAGGAGTTTTGGAGCCAAGGACACTCTGGCTTCCCAACCCCCTCTCCTCTCCCTGCTTCTTTTTTCACACATCTCTGCCCGCATATAAACCTGTCTGAGCTAGCCAGAGAACTCTGACAACAAACACACTTCCGTTGTGAATCTAAACCCAATTAAGTTTCTTTTTCCAAGACTAATGTTTTCATGTAAACAAATAGCCAAATAGTTTCTCCCCCAGTCCTGGGATGGTGGTTTTTTTTTGTTTTTGTTTTTGTTTTTTTTTTAATCTGGAAAATAACAAAAACAACGGAGAGCTGGAGAGCAATATGTAAGAGAAAGATGGAATTCTTTAGTTACCAGGTTGGGATTTGAACAGGAGGCCGAGGCTGAGCTGTCTCCACTTTTCTTTCTCTTTCTGTCAGGCTGAAGAAGCAAGTAGCTTCAGGAAAGGCTGACTTTCTCTTTCCCTCCTTCCAGTCAGGGGCAGGCTCCGGCTCTGACTACTACTTTTCCTATGATGAGATCACAGCAGCACTGGGAAGAATTAGTGGTGCATAAGAAACACACCTTTAACCAGCAGAGGCAGCAGGAGCAAAAAGTCTAACCACAGACTCCCGTCCACTCTCTTGCTCCACAGATGTGTTCCCCAGAGCAGGAACCCACAGGAAAAAGGTATCTGTCCGGCATTCTTAGAGAGTGCCTTTCTTCTCTTCTGACCTAAGATCAAGCTGCAAGGGACCTTAGTGTATAATCTTTTAAACCAATCGCCTCATTCTGTAAATGAGGAAGTATGATGTAGGTCAGATTATAACTAATTACATTGAGAGGCCAGGTGGATTAATGAATGAACCACTACTTTTGGAGTCAGGAAAATCTGGGTTCAAAGTTTTGCCTCTGATTATACACTGGCTGTGTGATCCTGGACAATTCCCTTTAACTCTTCAGTGCCCAATTCTTTTAAGACTACCTCTAGCAGACCAGTCACTAAAGTGCATTTGTAGTGAGTTGCTTCACTCCTCACTGTTAGTTCCATATACAAAGGAAATCATGAGCCAAATCTAAAACAGCTTGCATACATGAAGAAAAAGAGAGGACTCATTGTGACTAGAACCTCAATTACCACCCACCCACCACATTAAGAATACTTTGGATTGAGAGATGATCTAAAAAAAAAATCACCCATCACTTTTATTCCTCAACTCATTAGTTTAGGCTCAATAGTTTATAAACAGTGTATAGAGTTTTGGTTCTGATAGCAGGAAGATCCACCTTTCTTTCTTTCTTTCTTTCTTTCTTTCTTTCTTTCTTTCTTTCTTTCTTTCTTTCTTTTTGCAGGGCAATGAGGGTTAAGTGACTTGCCCAGGGTCACATAGCTAGTAAGGTCAAGTGTCTGAGGCTGGATTTTAACTCAGGTCCTCCTGAATCCAGGACGGGTGCTTTATCCACTGTGCCACCTAGCTGATCAAGACCCACCTTTCTTGAGTTCAAATCTGACCTCAGGCACTTACTAGCTGTATGACCCTGGACAAGTCACTTAACCTGGTTTGCCTCAGTTTCTTCATCTGTAAAATGAGCTGGAGAAGAAAATGGCAAAACACTCCAATATCTTTGCCAAGAAAACCCTAAATGGTGACACAAAGATTCAAACATAATTGAAAGACTCAAAAACAACAAAAAGAAATTTATAAAAGAATTGGCCAAACCCTTAGCCAACATCTAACAGAGACAATTAGAAGAGGTTAGACTTGTTAGACTGGGTAGGAAAGAATGTAAACAACTATTTTTCTAGTCATTGACCAAAAATATTTCACAACATACCCCATTCTATTTAGTTAACTAAGGGCCAGTCTGTGGTTAGGGGGAACTAGCCAGATTCAGAGGTCTGGGTGTGTCTGGGAGTGTACCTTTAGGTAACCAGCATTTCCAAATGAAGGCTAAATTCGACAACACAAAAACAGACTTCTTCATAAAGTAGCAGGCTAATTGGTATTGATCTGTACTTTCTTTGCTGTGGACAGTATCCTGATGAGCCTTTCAGAACTGAGCTTGCCTTAGTCTAAAAATCTACAAGTGGCCTAAGTGGCCTTATCTGTAAAATGATAAGGGTGGGCTAAATAATCTATAATTTATTTCAGCTCTAGAATCATGATCCTATAATCAGTTCATACTTTGAAAATACAAGTACATTTTTACAAAGTGTTTCTGTGTATGTCTACCCAAAGTTTATACACATTATACATGTTTATGTTTAGTCTATCTGTCTATATCTATATAGATAATTGGAGTGTTCAGGGAGGACTAGCACCTCTGGTGAAAGGGCTTACTGAGCTCTTTTCAGGCCTGCTTATCTACCTTTTGTGTCCACCTGGCACTCGTCTCACCTGTGGTTTCAAGAAATTGTAGAAAGTGCAATGGCCACACCCCAGTAAGACCATCTTGTCTGACTGGCTAGACCAGGTTGAGGGTAACTGATAGACTTTGAACCTGTTGATGAGTTAGGGGAATGTCTACCCCAACCATGTGAAGACTTCCCCCTGCCCCCACACTGGAATGGGCAGCCAATGAGAACAATTTGTTCCAACAGTCATGAAGGCAGGAGAAGCAGGTGTTGTGGAATGCTTAGAGCTTGATTAAGCATCAAAGACGTTGAGGTAAGTCTCAGCATCCTGGGCCATTGCTAGTCATCTTGACTTTTGTCTTGCCACTGGACTCTGATGACTCTGGAAGGGAGAGTGAGGCTGATGACTTTATGTAACTCTGCCTCACTTAAATCCAATTCACACACAAGTGAAGACATTACCCTGTGAAATCATTGGTCTTTTTAGAAAATAAAGAATGAACCACAACAATATTGGCTCTCAACACAGCCTTTGAGAACACAGTTCTCACAGTTCTCATCAACACCTGGAGGAGATAACAGAGAAAGACTCCATTGGATCACTAAAATGGGCCAAATAATTTATGTGATACTCAAGAAAAATAGGTAACAAGTCTGTACCAAAAAAGTCACTAAACCTGAAGTGGTGGCTCCAAGGCAATCATGTTCTTATGGAAGAGAGAGGATGAATTCTTCTCTAACCTCCTTGACTTCTTTTAAGTCCTAATTAAAATCTCACCTTCTTCAGGAAGCCTTCACTGTGTTAATTATTTTCTATTTATCCTGTTGTTGAGATAAAAAATCAGTACTAAAGACAAACTGAGACAGAGTTCTGAGCATTATTAATTTATTAGCAAGGCTAGCAATTGTTAATAAAAGGGATACAAGGCTCCAAGGCCCCATGGACAACCTGAGGGATTTAGAGAAAGCATTTTTATAGTCCATAAAGAAGAATGGGATCATGAGGGGTGGAGCCAAGATGGCAGAAAGAAGCCAGGAATTTCCTTGAGGTCTCCCAAATTTCCCTCAAAAACAACATTAAATAAAGCCTCTAAAAAGATTCTGAAACTACAGAACCTACAAAAAGACAGAGAGACACAATCTTCCAACTTGAGATAATTTAGAAGATTTCAGGAAAGGTCAGTCTCACTCAGCAAAAGGGGAACACAGTACAGCTCACAGTGCTGCACAGCATGGAGGGTGCCTGGGCAAGTCAGCAGAAAGCTCTTGGCCACAGTGTCACAACTGAGGCCCCCTGATCCTGGCTCAGCAAGCTGGTGGTGCAGCAGGCACACCAGCACTAGAAGAGAGGGCAGGCTGCCAGCTGGAGGAATACCCACAGGACAGGTGCAACCAGGCCTGACTATCCCAATGCCTGGAGCAAGTACAGGGAGCAAGCCCAACGCACTGAGAAATCCACAAGCCATAGA
Source organism: Dromiciops gliroides (assembly GCF_019393635.1). Classification (NCBI taxonomy): domain Eukaryota; kingdom Metazoa; phylum Chordata; class Mammalia; order Microbiotheria; family Microbiotheriidae; genus Dromiciops; species Dromiciops gliroides. The sequence continues at coordinate 172,013,095 of NC_057861.1, read as the reverse complement.
GGCCTCAGAGTAGAAAGCCAGTGACACAGCCCCTATCCCCCAGCACAAGAAGCTTGAAACAGTGACCCCTGTGCCCCAGGAGCAGACCTCAACTTAAAAAAAATAAGCTGCAATATGAGTAAGAAACAGAAGAAGACTCTTACCATTGAGAGTTTCTGTGTGGACAGGGAAGAGCAAAACAAACTCAGATGAGGACAGTCCTCTCAAATTGCCTACATGTGAAGCCTCAAGAGGGAAAATGAATTGGTCTCAAGACTAAAAAGCCTTCTTGGAAGAGCTCAAAAAGGATTTAAAAAATCAATTGAGAGGGGCAGCTAGGTGGTGAGATAGAGCACCAGCCCTGGAGTCAGGAGTACCTGAGGTCAAATCCAGCCTCAGACACTTTACACTTACTAGCTGTGTGACACTGGGAAAGTCACTTAACCCCAATTGCCTCGCTAAAAAACAAACAAACAAACAAACAAAAATCAACTGAGAGAGGTAGAAGAAAAAATGTGGAGAGAAATGAAAGCAACACAAGAAAATTATGAAAAAAGAATCAGTAGCTTGGGAAAGGAAGCACATTTCTTAAAAAATTGATTTAGGGGGCAGCTAGGTGGTGCAGTGGATAAAAGCACCAGACCTGGATTCAGGAGGACCTGAGTTCAAATCCGGCCTCAGACACTTAACACTTACTAGCTGTGTGACCCTGGGCAAGTCACTTATCCCCAACTGCCTCACTAAAAAAAAAAATTGATTTGGCCAAATGAAAAGGGAGGTGCAAAAACTTACTGAAGAAAACAATGCCTTAAAAATTCAAATTGGACAGATGGAAGATAATGGCTCCATGAGACACCAGGAATCAGTAAAACTGAATCAAAAGAATGAAAAAATAGAAGAAAATATGAAATACCTCATTGGAAAGACCACTGACCTGGAAAATAGATCCAGAAGAGACAATTTGAGAATTATTGGATTACCTGAAAGCCATGATCAGAAAGACTCAAGACAGCATATTCCAGGAAATTATCAAGGAGAACTGCCCTGATATTATAGAATCAGAGGATAAAATTATCATTAAAAGAATACACCCATCAACTCCTGAAAGAGATCCCAAAAGGAAAACTCCAAGGAATATTGTAGCCAAATTCAAGAATTATCAGATGAAGGAGAAAATACTCCAGGCAGCAAAAAAAAAAAAAAAAAAAGCAACTTAAATATTATGGAGCCACAGTCAAGATTGCTCAGGACCTGGCAGCTGCAACATTAAAGGATCGCAAGGCTTGGAATATGATATTCCAGAAGGCAAAGGAGCTTGGATTGCAACCAAGGATGAAATGCCCAGCAAAACTGATCGTTCTCTTTCAGGGGAAAAGATGGACATTCAATGAAATAGGGGACTTTCAAGGTTTCCAGATGAAAAGACCAGAACTGAATAGAAAATTCAATCTTAACATGCAAGACTCAGGAGAAGTTTAAAAACATAAATGGGGAAAAAAGTTATTTAATAAGGTTAAACTATTTATATCCCTACATGGGAAGGTAATACTTATAACTCTTGAGAACTGTATCTCTATTTGGACAGACAGAAGGAGTATACATAGAGGGTGTAAATATAAATTGACTTTGATGTGATGATATAAAGAAAATTAAGGGGTGAAAAAATGAGTTTATGGGGAGAAGAGGAAAGGAGAGGAGAGGTGGAATGGGGTGAATTACATCATATGAAGAGGTGCAAAAAACCTATTACAAAAGAGGGAAAGAAGGGAGGGGTGAGCATTGTTTTAACCTTACTCTCATCAGATTTAGTTCAAAGAAGGAATAACATACGCTCATTTGGATAAAGAAATTTAGCTTATTCTTTAGGGAAGTAAAAGGATAAGGGGGAAAGGGGGTACTGATAAAAGGGAGGGCAGAAGCAGGGGTGAAAGGGGTAAGAAGCAAAACTTTGGTGAGGAGGAATGGGGGAAAAGAAAGGGGGAAAGTATAAATGGGATAAACAGAATGGAAGGAAATAATAACTGTGAATGGGATGAACTCTGCCATAAAATGGAAGCAAACAGCAGAATGGATTAAAAACCAGAATCCTACAATATGCTATTTACATTTGAAGCAGAGAGATACACACAGAGTAAAGGTAGAAAGTTGGAGCAGAATATATTATGCTTCAGATGAAATAAAAAAAAAAGCAGGGGTAGCAATCCTTATCTCAGACAAAGCAAAGCCAAAAATAGATCTAATTAAAAGAGATAAGGAAGGAAACTACATCTTGCTAAAAGGTACTATAGATAATGAAGTAATATAAATACTAAACCTGTATGTGCCAAGTGGTATAGCATACAAATTCTTAGAGGAGGTTAAATGAGTTACAAGAGGAAATAGATAACAAAACTATATTAGTTGGGGATCTGAATCTCCCCTCTCAGAATTATGTAAATCTAGCCACAAAATAAATAAGAAAGAAATTAAAGAGGTGAATAGAATGTTAGAAAAGTTAGATATGATAGATGTCTGGAGAAAATTGAATGGGGATAGAAAGGAATATAACTTTTTCTCAGTGCTACATGGCAAATATTCAAAAATTTACTGTGTATTAGGGCACAAAAACCTCATAGTCAAATGTAGAAAGGCAGAAATAGTAAATGCATCCTTCTCAGATCATGATGCAATAAAAATTACATGTAATAAAGAGCCATGGAAAGGTAGACTGAAAATGAATTGGAAACTAAATAATTTCATCCTAAAGAATGACTGGGTCAGGGGCAGCTAGGTGGCACAGTGGATAGAGCACCAGCCCTAGATTCAGGAGAACCTGAGTTCAAATCCGGCCTCAGACACTTAACACTTACTAGCTGTGTGACCCTGGGCAAGTCACTTAACCCCAACTGTCTCACTAAAAAAAAAAAAAGAATGCCTGGGTCAAACAACAAATCATAGAAACAATCGATAACTTCATCCAAGAGAATGACAAAAATGAGACAACATACCAAAATCTACGGGATGCAGCCAAAGCAGTGCTTAGGGGAAATTTTATATCTCTAAATGCTTCCATCAATAAAAAAGAGAAAGATGAGATCAATGAATTGGGCATGCAACTTAAAAAGCTAGAAAAAGGACACATTCAAAATCCCCAATTAAATACTATATTAGAAATTCTGAAAATCAAAGGAGAAATTAATAAAACTGAAAGCAAGAAAACTATACAATTAATCAATAAAACTAAGAGCTGGTTTTATGAAGAAAACCAATAAAATAGATAAACCATTGGTTAATTTGATTTAAAAAAAGAAAGAAGAAAACCAAATTATCAGTATCAAAAATGAAAGGGGTGATTTCACCACCAATAAAATGGAAATTAAATCAATAATTAGGAACTATTTTGCCCAACTGTATGCTAATAAATTTGACAATATAAATGAAATGGATAAATATTTATAAAAATACAAATTTCCCAGGTTAACTGAAGAGGAAATAAAATCCTTAAATAAGCCCATTTTAGAAAAGGAAATTGAATAAGCCATCAATGAACTCCCTAAGAAAAAATATCCAGGGCCAGATGGAGACTTGTAAACACAAGTGAATTCTACCAAACATTTAAAGAACAATTCATTCCAATATTATACAAATTAATTGGAAAAATAGGTGAAGGAGTTCTACCAAATTCCTTTTATGACACAAATATGGTGTTGATAGCAAAACTAGACAGAGCCAAAACAGAGAAAGAAAATTATTGGTCAATTTCCCTAACAAATATTGATGCAAAAATCTTAAATAAGATATTAGCAAGGAGATTACAGCAAGTAATCACCAGGGTAATACACTATGACCAGGTGGGATTTATACCAGGAATGCAGGGCTGGTTCAACATTAGGAAAACTATCAACATAATCAACCACATCAATAAGAAAACTAACCAAAATCATATGATTAACTCAATAGATGTACAAAAAGCTTTTGACAAAATATAGCACCCAGTCCTAATAAAAACACTAGAGAGCTTAGGAATAGGTGAAACATTCCTTAAAATAATAAGCAGTATCTACCTAAAACCATCAGCAAGTATTATGTGTCATGCAGATAAGTTAGAGACCTTCCCAATAACATCAGGGGTGAAACAGGGATGTCCATTATTACTTCTCTTATTTAATATTGTACTAGAAATGTTAGCTTTAGCAATAAGAGAAGAAAAAGGAATGAAAGGAATTAGAATAGGCAAGGAGGAAACAAAATTATCTTTGCAGATGATATGATGGTATACTTAGAGCATCCTAGAAAATCAACTAAAAAATTACTTGAAACAACAACTTTAGCAAAGTTGTAGGATATAAAATAAATCCACACAAATCATCAGCATTTCTATACATGACCAACATAGTCCAGCAGATAGAAAGAGAAATTCCATTTAAAATAACAGCAGACAATATAAAATACCTTGGAGTGTACTTGCCAAGACAAACCCAGGAAGTCTATGAACACAATTACAAAACACTTTTCACACAAATCAAATCAGATCTAAATAATTGGAAAAATATCAATTGCTCATGGATAGGCCGAGCTAATATAATAAAAATGACAATTCTACCTAAATTAATTTACTTATTCAGTGCCATACCAATCAGACTACCTAAAAATTATTTTATAGATCTGGAAAAAATAATAAAATTCATCTGAAAAAAACAAAAGGTCAAGAATATCTAGAAAACTAATGAAAAAAATGCACAGGAAGTCGGGCTAGCTGTACAAAATCTGAAGGTTTACAATAAAGCGGCAGTCATCAAAACTATTTGGTACTGGCTAAGAAATAGAGTGGAGGATCAGTGGAGTAGGTTAGGCACAGGAAACACAATAGTAAATGACTTTAGTAATCTACTATTTGATAAACCCAAAGACTCCAGCATCTGCGATAGGAACTCAGTATTTGACAAAAACTGCTGGGAAAACTGGAAGATAGTATGGCAGGAACTAGGCATAGACCAACATCTTACTCCTTATACTAAGATAAGGTCAAAATAGGTACATGATTTAGATATAAAAGGTGATACCATAGATAAATTAGGAGAGGAAGGAATAGTTTAACTCTCAGATCTTTGGAAAAGAGAACAGTTTATGACCAAACAAGAGATAGAGAATAATATGAAATGCAAAATGGATGATTTTGATTACATTAAATTAAAAGGTTTTATACAAACAGAAGCAATGCATCCAAAACCAGAAGGGAGACAGAAAACTGGGAAACAATTTTTATAGCCAGTATTTCTGATAAAGGCTTCACTTCTAAAATATATAGAGAACTAAATCCAATTTATAAGAAACCAAGTCATTCCCCAATTGAGAAATGGTCAAAGGATATGAACAGGAAGTTTTCTGATGAAGAAATCAAAGCTATCTATTGCCATATGAAAAAATGCTCTAAATCACTATTGATTAGAGAAATGAAAATTAAAACAACTCTGAGGTACCACCTGACACCTATCAGATTGGCTAATATGACAAAAAATGAAAATAATAAATATTGGAGAAGCTATGGAAAAATTGGAACATTAATGCATTGTTGGTGGAGCTGTGAACTGATCCAACCATTCTGGAGAGGAATTTGGAATTATGCCCAAAGGGCTATAAAGCTGTGCATACCCTTTGACTCAGCAATACTACTATTAGGTATTTTTCCCAAAGAGATCATAAAAAAGGTAAAAGGACCCACATGTACAAAAATATTTATAACTGCTCTTTTTGTGGTGGCAAGGAATTGGAAATTGAGGGGTTGCACATCAATTGGGGAATGGCTAAACAAGTTGTGGTATATGAATGTTATGGAATACTATTGTGCTGTAAGAAACAGTGTGAAGGAAGATTTCAGAGAAACCTGGAAGGACTTAGATGAACTGATGTTGAGTGAGATGAGCCGAACCAGGAGAACATTGTACAGTGTCAATAACACTGTGTGTTAATCAACTGTGATAGACTTGACTCTTCTCAGCAATACAAAGGTCCAAGATAGTTCCAAAGGACTCATGATGGAAAATGTTCTCCAGTTCCCAGAAAAAAAAAAAAAGAATTGTGGAATCTAGATGCAGATTGAACCATACTATTTCTATTGTTTTTGTTTTTGTTTTTTGAGGTTTTTTCCTTTTTGCTCTGATTCTTCTTTCACAACATGACTAATGAAAAATATGTTTAATGTGATTGTACATGTATAACCTATATCAGATTACTTGCTGTCTTGGGGAGGGGGGAAGAGAGGGAAGGGAGGGAAAAAAAATTGAAACTAGAAATCTTATAAAAACAAATGTTGAAAACTATCTCACATGTAACTGGAAAATAATAAAATACTTTTATGGGGGAAAAAGAATCAAAAGTTATAGAATTGGGGTTTTATGTATTTTCTGATCAGGTAGGGGTTAGGTAAGATTGGAATGGGGAATTTCAGTGATTTGCAATATCCAGCTGCTAAACATGACAATTATTAAACTCCTTCTATCTGACTGGTTATAGCATTACAAAAGTTATTACAAGTGGGATAATTGACCTCATAGAACTCTGTATCATATACAGGTGCTGATAAGGAATATTCAAAAAGAGGAACTTAATTAACCTTATTAGCTTATTTTTGCAGGAGTTCAGCTCTATACAAATAGGGATGATAGCTAGCGTCAATACCCTACTATATCCTATTAGGATTTATAACAGTGAATCTACAAAATCAATTGATTAAAAGAAGTAACTGATCATAATTTTACACTGTATATAGGTTGTTATATATATATATATATATATATATATATATATATATATATATATATATATATTTGTATGTTAGCTCCTCCATTAGATGTAAGGACCTTGAGGGCAGGAATTGACATTTGTCTCTTTGTGTATCTCAAGCACTTAGCACAGTTACTGGAAACAGTAGGTATTTGATAAATGTTTATTGCTTGATCAAATAATTCTAGCTGCTCCTAACTACTTGCTGAACACCACTGGAGATGAAGGGTGCATGGCAAAGTTTTGCATTAGAGAATGTTGGGAGAAGGAGATCTTAAAGCATCATTTTTGTCTTTTCTTTCTAAAGTTATCTTCTGTGGCCATGAAGATAAAGCTTTAGCTTAGTCCATTTCTGAAAATGACTGAAGGACTCAGAAGACTCACTGAGCAGAAAGTCCGCATAGTGTACTGGATGCTTAGGAAGCCCTGGGTTTGAGTCCAATTGCTGATAATGACTGGCTCTGATCCTGGGCAAATTACTTAACTTCTCAATAAAACTCTCCAAGAGAATCCTTGCCCTGGGGTCTGTGCATACATTTTAGAATTTAAGATGGGGTGGGGAGGGGGAGGTAGAAGTCGTCTTTATTTTCTAACTAAAATTTACCATTTCTTTCAGTTATGGATATAGGTAACACACATTTTGAAGAGTTTATAGGCTTTACTAGACTACCAAAGGGACCATGACCCTAAAAAGGTTAATAATTCCTGCTTTGAGACTATAATTTGCAGGAAAGGTGCTAAAAAAATTTTTAAAGAAAAATAGTCTAATCCTTTTTGCTTATCTTGTGTTGTATCTGAAAGGAAAATTTGGATGAGGAATTCTTTTGTAGTGATGGGATGGGAGGCACTTTTTCACTGGGTAGTATTTTGAAAGTATCCTTGTTGGGTGAACTTGTGACATGAGGTGGGGGGGTAGTGTGAGTGAGATTTTCCTCATCTCTCATCAATATAAGTAATTTAACAGTAGTGCTAATCAGTTAATAGACTTTAGCATGATTTAAAGTGTTTAGGTATTTTCTTTAGTAGCTTAAGCAAAGGATAACGAAGTAATACACTATTGGTAAGAGCAAATGCAAATACTTTATTGTCAACTTGTCTTTTCTACAACTTACCTTTAGCCTGCTGTTGCAGGTTAGAAAACATCTATCTGACTTCCAGTTGTGGTTAGATACAGCTACCAATCAGCTTAAAGGTCAGATACCTAAAATAGTAACTTCTGAGTTGAAAGAGATCAATCCAGCTACTAAGAAGGTGGAAAGTCACACTTAGAGCAAAATGGTGGAAATTCTAGAGTGTAAAAAACCACTCAAATGAATACAGGTAAGAAAGGCATTGTCCTAGAAGTCAAAGATGCACCCATCTGGATGGCTTCCTATATTATGAGCCATATTGCTTAGCAACAGAGGTATTTTAAGACCAGTATATAGGGAGACAAGTGACTATGCTGTTATCTGCCTGATGGCTTCTTCCTTTCAATATCATACTTATTGTATTTGTAACCCTTGGATTGTGAGAAGAATCATCCCACTTAAATATCCCTAGATTCTAAGGCTCAGGGTCCTTGGGTCCTAGACCTAAGACTGGCTTTATTGTGAGACAGGATTCCTCAATAAATCTATTTTCTTTGGCTAGGAAATAGATTTATTGAGGAATCCTGTCTCACAATAAAGCCAGTCTTAGGTCTAGGACCCAAGGACCACCTCAGCATAGAAACTTTCACCACACTAGCTCAACCAAAGAATTGGAGGCTCATCATGAATCTTTTTAAATAAAAAGATTTATTAGGAGAGAAGAATATATGGGGGTGGGGAGGAGAATCATTATGGAGACTGTCCCATTCTAGTAAGAGAAGACCTGGTCTTTTGTAGGCTTACAAACAAAAGCTGTATGCAAAGCAACTGGGAGGGGCAAAACAACTGGAAGGAAAAAGAACTGGGAAGGAGTGTCTGGGTATCCATATCAATATATCATCTTTGTTCCTTGCAGACCAGGGTCTTTGTGCTCAACCACACTTTATTCCTGAGGTGGGAGGCAGAACTACTTTTCCCTAGGGAAAGTTTAAGGATTCCTTGGGGGTTGGGGTCCCTCCCACAACATTCCCCCCTCTCTTATTTCTGGGGAGAAGAGGTCAAAGGTCCATCTACTGTAGCTTCTTCAAGGCTGAAAAATGGGGCATAGAGATGTCCCTGCCAATTAAGGAGTGAGGGAGTGAAAGGTGTTGCGGACTCTGTCCAAGGGTCGCAGAGGCATCAGTGTGGCTTCAGTGAAAGCTTTAATCCTACAAGAGCCTAGGGAAGTGACAGTATTACAAATAAGCGAGTAGTGCACTACAGGTAGCAGAAAATTCAAAAGGCATGGGAGAGCCCAGAGGATGGCTAGGGTAGTGGTCATAGGTGGGATGGTTCAGTCCCTAAGGCAGCAGGCAGTGTAGTAATAATAGGCACCAGGAGCAGAAGGGTCAAAAGTAACAATAAGGAAAGTACAAAGAAGAGAGAAGGCTGTCTGTTAAGCAGTGGAAGAGAAACAAGATCCTCCATCAGTTGATAGGAGTATATGTCCTTTTTCCTGTTGTTTGATTCTATGGGGACATAGGGTTTAATTCTGAAGGGACAAAGGGTTTAATTCAAGAAACATGAATCCATGTACTAATTTGGGTGAGTGCAATGGGGAATGAACAGACCCAATCAATATTTGCTTTCTCAAAAAGTTTGGTAAGGGTCAGTTGTCTGAGTAATCTCAGAAGGGCTTTTGTTACATCCTGTGCTTTTTCTGTTCTGCTGGGAAAGGCTTCTACCTATCCAGTAAAGATCTACAAAGACTTAAAAGGATCCCATGCCTTTTGCAAGGCGGTAGCTGATCTGCCAAGCTTCCCCTGATATTTCCCCTCATGTTTGGATTGGGTTAAGGAGAAAGGGAGGGCAGAGTGTTAGGGCACTGGTGTCATTAGTTTGGGTGTGGCAGGCACAGAAAATGCAGACATCCTGGATGTTCTAAGAGATGCACTTGCCCATAAAGAGAGACTTTACTGAAGTGGTTAGAGCTTCCCTGCCCAGGTGAGTGGAATTGTGGAGGCCCATTGCAAATTTCTGCATCATATTCCTGAGCAGAAGCAGCAAACCAGAAGGAAAGCACCACTATCCTGTATCCTTGGGAACCAAACCTTGAATTGATATAGGAAAGGGAAATGCCTTGGGGCACAGTAGGGTGCCAGGGGACCAGGGCTAGGACAGAAGGATGAACAGACCTGGCAGCCAATTTAGCAGCAAGGTCTGCCCTGTGATTCCTTTGTGCTATGAAGGAGATGACAGCTTGGTGCTCCTGGCAGTGCATAACAGAGACCTGACTGGGCAGGTTTATGACCCCAAGTAGGCCCAGAATCTCCTTTCCATACTTCACAGGAGAATTCTTTGAGGTCTATAGTCCTCTTTCTTTCCAAATAGCTTTGTGAGGGGGCAGCTAGGTGGTGCAGTGGATAGAGCACTGACCCTGGAGTCAGGAGTACCTGAGTTCAAATCCGGCCTCAGACACTTTGACACTTACTAGCTGTGTGACTCTGGGCAAGTCACTTAGCCCCAATAGCCTCACTAAAAAAAAAAAATTAATAATAATAATAATAATAAAATAGCTTTGTGAGCATGTAAAACATTAGATGCTTAACTATCTTTAACCTAATTAAATCCTCCTGGTTACCATCCCCCCCCCAGCCCCCCATCAAAATGTGTTTTTTATGGGAAGAAATTTTAGTTTCTTCTAAACCAAAAAAGAAGATACCCAGTTAATTTTGCCTCATCATGCCATGTAAGTATTACCAGGAAGATGGCAAACCTGAGTATTAATATACCTAGTTGCTTGGGCATATCAAGTGACCACACATTTAGTCTGAAAACAGTAAAATTTCACATACTTGCATATGTTCATATTTTCTACTGACTACTTGTTCTGATTATAGAAATCTGCTATAAAAGAAAAAGCAGGAACATGGTTATAACAGTCAAGATAAAGCATCCCTGGCTCTGTTCGAAGCAACAACTAGTCCTGTAGTAATAATTCCACCTCATAGCCAGGCTCAGAAATTAGCCAAGTAGGAGACATTTCCTCTTCAGCAGGAACATGATGGGGAAAGTGAGCCAGAAGGATTCTTCCTTAGGTGAGACCAGGGTCGTACTCTAGGCTTTTTAGTTAGATACAGCACATTCCCTCTGATGATTTGTGGCATTCTCTCCAGTGGTGGATTAGTGATTTAATCAGACAACTATACCTGAATTCAAAACTCAAAACAATATCAATTACAGTGCCTGAATATTTATCTTAAATAGTGTAAAAAATTAATTATTAGCTAATCTAATATAATCTGGAAAATTATATAATTGGACTTATGAAAAATTATGATTATATTAAAAATTATAAGTTTAAAAAATATAATTGGGGTGTAAGTCCCTTCGTGGTCACCATTCAAATGTAGAAATATTTTAAATGACTAGCCTAATTTGGGGGGACTAATCTGACTAGAGGACTAATCTGGGGACTTCTGACTAACTGGCTATCTGACTGCTATTAACTTAGTATGGACTGTTTAAAAATCTCTCCACACTGCTCCCAAATTGATAAGCAAAGGATTAAGAAGCCTCTTAACTAATCAAAGCAGAGTTTATTTATGAGAAACAATTTAAAATTAAGAATACAGGGAAATAAAATGTACAACCTGACTGCCTTCCAGCATCTCTTTCCACCTGCTACGCCTGGAACTTTTTTTAATACAATAAGGTCCATAGCTGCCTCTTGCCTTAGGGTATGTTCCACTTTCACTGCTCAGCTACTTTCTTCTAACTCCAAGCCCCTTTCACTTTGTTGATCCCCTGCGTCTAACTTTCCTGTCCATACTGCCACCACTGAACCCCTGTGTTCCTCTCTCACCAACCTCTCCTTCTGTTTTCCTAATGCTCCAGTGTCCTTCTCTGTCAGCCCCCCTTCACTACTCTCTTACCTCTCTTTCTCCAACTTCGCTTTCTCCAACCTGTACCCTGTGCTGTCCGCTTTTGTGCTCTTTGCTCCCTGTTTGCCTCTGGCATCCCTTTCTGTCCGTTCCCCTCAGGGTCTTTAGTCTCCAGAGTCCTCCTTAATCTTGTCAGCTCCCAGTCCTCTTAATCTTGTCTGTTCCACTCCATGTCTAACACTCTGGTTTATATATCTTCCTTCTCTCCACTCAAATCTCGGGGCTTCCTGTGCCCCCAACACACCCCAAGCTAATCCGCCAGCCAGGGCTGAGGCTGGGGGGACGGGGACACTCAAGTGTCTTGTGCATACCATACCCAGGGCTCCAGGGACCCGTGCCCCCCCGCTGTGTGCCCAGGGACCTCTGCACAGGTTACACCAGAGGCCGGCCTGGATGAGCCTGGGATCTCTTGGATAGATCCTCTCAGGGTGGAGGAAGCTGGGGCCCCCTCCCAGCTGTCTGACCTGGCATCTTGTACAGCCCACGGGGCTTTTTGGCTCAGCTGAAGCAGAGGGGGAGGGGCACCAGCACCTCCCACACAGAAGAGACCCTGAGGGCCTAAGGCTTTCTAATCTCAGCCCAAAGGTAGGGTCCCCAAATCAAAATAAATTTCCACAATAGCAAATTTCTACCTTTATGGAATTTCAATGAGCAAAAAAAAAAAAAGTTTGCCAGGAGACACACACACTTAAGATGTTTCACTTAACATCTTTCTTTTTTTTTCCTTCTTCTCAAGTTAAACTTACCCTGGTATAAAGATCAATCATTAGAAATGACTTCTAATTCATGCTCAAGGCCAGGGTCGGAAGTCACAGTGAGTATCTAGGAGGCCGAGGGAGGAAGATGGCAGTGGAGTCCCACATCACTCAGGAGGAAATTAAGAAGGAACCGGAGAAGCCCATTGACCAGGAGATGACATGCCTGCTGCTCCTGCCCATCTTCACCACCAAGTGGAAGAGTTCTCCCAAGGAAAGGTGCCTTCTTCAAGTAAGCTGCAGATCTACACCTGGATGGATGCAACCTTGAAAGAATTGACTAGTTTAGTAAAAGAGGTATACCCAGAAGCTGGAAAGAAGAGTACACGCTTCAATTTTGCTATTGTTTTTACGGATCTTAAAAGACCTGGTTGTAGAGCAAAAGAGATTGGCAGTACGATGTCTGTCAGAAAGGGAACTGATGACTCCATGACCCTACAGTCCATATGGGAGATTATTTGGATATAGCAATTATTTCTCCAAATTGGGCACCACCTCCCTCAAGGCACATGAGACCATATTAAACTTTGTTTACTATTTCTTGCATTTAAAAAAAAAAGAAAAAGAAATTACTTCTATATAATAAGCAAACTTATAAAATCTCAGTAAGACCATTCCTTGTTTAGGAATTTCACAATTTTTTGTTTGTTTGTTTGTCTTTTGTCTTTTTTTTTGTTTGCGGGGCACTGGGGGTTAAGCGACTTGCCCAGGGTCACACAACTAGTAAGTGTCAAGTGTCTGAGGTCAGATTTGAACTCAGGTACTCCTGAATCCAGGGCCAGTGCTTTATCCACTGCGCCACCTGGCTGCCCCAATTTCACGATTTTTTTTAACACAGCCTATAACAAAAATGGGTAGGAGTCTCAAATGATATACAGTTGTTTCTAATGGTTGTGGGGAAAATAGGGTTGGGGTTTGGGAAAGGAGTAGGGGTTTGGGCTTCTTAGGAATTCCTCTTTAAAGAATTATACCCTCTTGCACACAAATCCAATAGAATAAGATAATAATTTATTTAGGGGCTAGGGAAGGGAAACCATATAGGAGTTAACTAATTCTCAGTTTGAATAGCACAAGGAGATGTTTAAGATTTTAAATAATAACTCACCCTTTTAGTTGTCTTGCAGCTCAACCTTGTAGGATTTGAAGGGTTAATTTACAGGTTAAGAGAGGCTTAACCAACATTAATTACTTAAAAAACAACAACAGCTTTTATAAAGTTCACCTAAGGCTATGGACGCCTAGCAGAGAATTTACATTCCAATGCCAAATTCAAACTCTGAGTAGTTTACAATGTAAAGACATCCAGCAGTCAGAGTCTGCCCTCCCCCCACCTTCCTAGCCTGGCCACAGCTCAGGAAGGACAAGAAGTTTAGAATCAGCTTTATGAGTTACAACAAAATTCCTGTAGATAATATACACAATTACAATGTTTAACAGACTATAAATTCACATAAAACACATATAATTGCACATATAACACATAAATAAACTAACAACTGTGAGATATAGAATTCTCTTCTCTCCTGTAGATAACAGTCATTTGGTAATACAATCCTAAATCCAATTTGTTCCAATTTTTAAGGATACACTGGAGGGGGGAAGGTCGCATGGAATGCTTTCTCCTTGTCCCCTATCATGGTGGGTTGGGCTAGACCACATCAAGAGATGACTGTACCTGCTTCCAAGTGGGTGCTGACAAAAACCCAAAGAGCATTTCTCAAGATAGGGCATCTCTCAACTGTAGAGAAACAAGAATCCAGAAGTAGCCTGGCTATTCCAACCTCAGACCATGGGTGCCACCCAACTCATCTGAGGCTTCTGACAGAGGAGAAAGCACAGTGCACAACCCACCCAGACAATCCAAAAACCAAATAAGCACCCTGACTTTTTACCGGTCTGATGACTTTTCCTGGGTTTCAGCACCAAAATGTTGGGGGGGTGGGGAGTCTTGTGACTAGAATTGGGGTGGCTAGCTCACCCAAAGAATTGGAGGCTTATCACGAATTTTGCAAAATAAAAAGATTTATTAAAAGAGAGTGTTTGGGACAAACTGCCTCAGTTTACCCAAATAACCAGAGGAGACCACCAAGTCAAGCAGAGGCAGATTTTTTATATCCTTGCGAGGATGGGCAAACTCAATCCTGAGATTAAGCTGAAATAATTAATACATGCCTTGAGTTTTTAATAGTAATCTTGAGGGGAGGGGGAAACCTTCATATGCACATCATGAGCTCACAATCTAACATCCAATCCTGTGTCACCCAAGGTGCGTGCCCAGCTCGTGATCCATGTATGGAGACATGTCCAAGAACAAAGGGGAAAAGGGGAGGAGGCAACAAGTCTGAGGAATGTCAAAGAAAGAGGGAGGCAGAAATCACTCCTATCTGACTGCAATTAATCCATGACAGGCACTGGGATTTTGACATGTGAGAGAGGAGTAAACCCACTATTCGGTGACACGATTTTTATTACAGGCCATAAACTAAGGTGTAGCTGGCATGTGGGAACTAAGCAGGAGTAAAGTAAATAGTGCTAATTGGTAGAACTGTGACAAGTAATAAAACTTACTGGGGGACTGGATATCTTACAGACCTCATCCCCAAAGTTTACAGAACTAACTCAACTCCATTATCTCATCAATAAAACTTAAAGGAGACAGTGAGAATTTAACAAGCAATTAACTTTTGGGCAAAGTAAGAGACTGGGGGGCGGGGGGACACGGGGCTAGGTATCTTTCAGACTCCATCCTTAGAGTTTAATCTGACTCAAATCCATAATTATCCCATACAAGAGGAATATATGGGAGGAGGAGAGACAGAATCACTATGGAGACTGTCCCATTTGAGTTAGTGTATACACATACACAAATACATATATGTATATGTATAACACGCATATCTATATTATCACACTTTTGCTTGCCTCTTGAATTCCTGTATTCCCAGGCAATTCTTGACAAACATAATTTACTGAGAACTGGCTGATTTCTTTTAATTTCATTTCCTCAGAATTGTGAATGACCTAGGGTTGATCACACTTTGTTAAATTCTAGCCTCTGATTACTTTGTAGATCTCCCAAAGAATCTATTACTCTCAGCTTATGTAAAAGAATTTAACAGGTAAAACAAAAGGTAATCAACCAAAGGCTGCCTTTTTAAGTGCTGTTTTTTTTTAATTGTTGTTTATACCCTATATAAACTATTTTCAACCCCACCCTTTGGGTACTCCTAGCTTGCTATGGTGGTATCACAAGTTATGACATTTCTGCCCCAATTAAAGACCTTAATTTTGTTATATTGATTGTTTTATTAATTTTCATGTTGACATTCTCTAAGACCATTTGTTTCTCCACAAGTGCTAGCCTGCCTTACTAGAGAGAATTTCTCTTTTCACCTTTCTCATCCTAGTTTTACCTTCCCTTCTATCAGCACTCCACCCTTTTCTTTCCCCTTTTACATCACTATAGAGTAAGATGGAATTCTATACCCAATTAAGTGTGTGTTTTATTCTCTCTTCCAGCCAAATCAGATGAGAATAAGGTTAAAAATCAGTGCTCACCTTTCCCTTCTTTCCCTCTATTGTAATAGATCTTTTGTGCCTCTTCACTTCATGTGATTTACCCCATTTCACCTTCCCTTTCCTCTTCTCCCAGTATAATCCTTTTTGTTTCCCCTTAAGTTTGTTTTTCTTTTAATGACATCATATCAGGGGGCAGCTAGGTGGCGCAGTGGATAAAGCATCGGCCCTGGATTCAGGAATACCTGAGTTCAAATCTGACCTCAGACACTTGACATTTACTAGCTGTGTGACCCTGGGCAAGTCACTTAACCCCCATTGCCCCACAAAAAAAATATATAACATCATATCAGATCCACTTATCCGCACACCTTCTGTTCATGTGTACTCCTCCTATCTGTCTTAATAAAGATACAGTTCTCAAGAGTTACAAATATCTCCTTCCCACATAGGGATGCAAACATTTTAACTTTATTGAATAACATGGTTTACCTCCCCTCCCTTGTACCTTTTCATGTGTCTCTTGAGTCTTGTATTTGTATATTGAATTTTTGTTCAGTTCAGGATTTTTCATTAGGAAAGTTTTAAAGTCTCCTATTTCATTGAATATCCATCTTCCTCCTGAAATATTATGCTTAATTTTGCTGGGTAGTACATTCTTGGTTGTAATTCACGTTCCTTTGCCTTCCAGAATATAATATTCCAATTGCTCAGATTTTTTAATGTTGAAGCTGCCAGGTCCTGTGTAATTCTGTTAGTTGTTCTTTCATATTTAAATTGTTTCTTTCTGGTTGCTTGTAGTATTTTCTCCTTTACTTGATAATTTTGGAATTTGGCTACAATATTCCTTGGAGTTTTCCTTTTGGGGTCTCTTTCAGGAGGTGATCGGTGGATTCTTTCAATGACTATTTTATCCTCTGATTCTACCATATCGGGGCAGTTCTCCTTGATAATTTCCAAGAATATGGTGTCTGGACTCTTTTTCTGATCATGACTTTCAGGTATTCCAATAATTCTCAAATTCTCTCTCCTGGATCTATTTTTCTGGTCAGTTGTCTTTACAATGAGGTATTTCACATTTTCTCCTATTTTTTCATTCTTTGGATTCTGTTTGACTGATTCTTGGTGTCTCACAGAGTCGTTAGCTTCTATCTGCCCAATTCTAGTTTTTTTTTTTTTTTGGCGGGACAATGGGGGTTAAGTGACTTGCCCAGGGTCTCACAGATAGTAAGTGTCAAGTGTCCGAGGCCAGATTTGAACTTAGGTACTCCTGAATCCAGGGCTGGTGCTTTATCCACTACACCACCTAGCTGCCCCCCCCATTCTAATTTTTAAGGCATTATTTTCTTCAGTAAGCTTTTGCATCTCTTTTTCCATTTGACCAATTTTTCTCCCATTTGGCCAATTGTATTTGTTAGGGAATTGTTTTCTTTAGTTAATTTTTGTGCTTTCTTCTCCAAGCTGTTGACTCTTTTTTCATAGTTTTCTTGCATAACTCTCATTTCTCTCATTAATCTTCCCATTTTTTCTTCTACTTCTCTCATTTCAATTTTAAAATCATTTTTGAGCTTTCCAGGAAGGCTTTTTGGTCTCAAGATCAATTCATCTTCTCCCTTGAGGCTTCACATGTAGGCATTTTGAGAGTATTGTCCTCATCTGAATTTGTGTTTTGGTCTTCCCTGTCAACACAGAAGCTCTCAATGGTAGGGGCCTTTTTTCTGTTTCTTACTCATGTTGTGGCTTCTTTTTTGACTTTTAAAGTTGAGGTCTATTCCAGGAGCACAGGGGCAACTGTTACAAGGTTCTTGTGCTGGGGGATAGGGGCCTGGTCACTGGCTTTCTGCTCTGAAGCCTCTGTGGCTTGAAGATTCCTCACCACCTTAGACCTGCTCCCTGTGCTGGGATTGCTTGGCCTGGTTGCACCTGTCCTGTGGGTGGTTCTCTATCTAGCTGTTTGCCCTCTCAGCTAAGGCTGGTAGGTATCCCTGCTGGCCTGCTGTGATACAAGCCCACTGAGCCAGGACCAAGGGGCCTCAGTTGCTGGTCTTTGCTTTGGCCAAGAGCCTCAAGCTCACTTTCCCAGACCTGCTCCACACTGAGCTGAGCTGAGCTGTGCTCCCCTTTCGCCCAAGTGAGACTGACCTTTCCTGAAGTCTTCTAAATTAACTCAAGTTGGAAGATTGCATATCTCTGTGTTTTTGTAGGTTCTTTAGTTTCAGAATCCATTTAGAGGCTTGATTTAATGTTGTTTTGAGGAAAGCTCAGGAGAGCTCAGGCAACTTCCTGGCTTCTGTCCACCATCTTGGCTCCACCCAACTAGAAACCTGAGGGAATTTCTCTATAAACCTTCTTTTTTTTTTTTTTTTTTTTTTTTTTTTTGCAGAGCAATGAGGGTTAAGTGACTTGCCCAGGGTCACACAGCTAGTAAGTGCCAAGTGTCTGAGGACAGATTTGAACTCGGGTCCTCCTGAATCCAGGGCTGGTGCTTTATCCACTGTACCACCTAGCTGTCCCAGTAAGGGAATTTCTCAATGGGCATTCTCTACATGGAAGAAATCATTGGTGCACTTCAAAAGAAAAATGAAAGAGATCTTTGGTGATACTGCAGCACAGTTTGAGTAATGGGGATTAGAGTCAGATTTCAAGGGGATGGAGAAATGAGTGGGAGGTAAGATAGTAGAGGTAAGTAACATAGATAATTTTTCTATGAACTTGGCTTGTTAAAGGAAGGAAAATATAGGACCGTAGTTTAAAGGGATGGCAGGGTCAAATAATGGCAGGGTTAGGTAAGGAAATAGAAGCAAATTTGAAGGAGTCAGTGTACCAGGAAAGGTTGAAAATTAGGGTGAGATGGTAGTAAAGTTCTTGGAGGAAATGGGAAAAGAAGGGATTGGGGATATGAATGAAGGGGTGGTTGTTGTTTGTTGTTTGTTCTCAAAGAGGCCTAATGACATCAGGAAGATGATAACTTGATTTGCTTTGAATTGGATTTAAGTGAGGCAGGACTGTGCTTCACTCTCTCCCCAGGAGCCTTGTGGGTCCAGTGCAAGACATAGATCAGGACAACTGAAGATGGCCCCAGATACAGTGGGAGATTTTAGCCTTTTTAAGCTAAAGTCTTTCCCCAGCATCGGTCTGTCTGAAACAATGCCCATTTAATGATTAAGACTAAGTAAGGGGGCAGCTAGGTGGCGCAGTGGATAGAGCACTGGCCCTGGAGTCAGGAGTACCTGAGTTCAAATCCGGCCTCAGACACTTAACACTTACTAGCTGTGTGACCCTGGGCAAGTCACTTAACCCCAATTGCCTCACTAAAAAAAAAAAAGAAAAAGAAAAAAAAAAGAAAAGAAAAAAGAAAAAAAAAAGACAGTAAGAAATGAGGCAAAAAAAAAAAAAACCTGGCCTCTTTCATTTAGTTTTAAAAAAACAACAATCTTTCCAGGAGGGGAAGACCCTCAGGGTTTCTGCATAAAATATTAACAATCGCTATTAACAGCCACTCTGAGCCATCAAAACCCAAACAATCAGAGGGGTTATTGTCATTTAGGAGAAGAGCCAGCTCATTCTTAAAGAGTGGAACAAAGGACAAGGATGAGAGAGGATTCTGAGGTCATTAGAAATGTAGAATTGGGGAAGAGAGGAAACCCATGAAAGAAGGAATCAATTTTTTTCAATAATCCATGAGGTAAAATTTTCTGCTGACAAGGAAGGGAGATTGCATACTGTAGGCAGTTTGTGAAGAGAAGGGGAAAAAAGCTTGTGGGGAATATGATAGAGTCAATTAGAGAAGAGTAAAGTATAGCAAAGAAGAACCAGTCAAAATTGGATAAATCTGCAGCAGGTCTTGTTAGTACCATGATGCGCCTTTCTTTAGTAGCTTTAGCTAAGAAGGCCGGTTGTGAGAGTAATTTAGGGATAGGTGGGGTGGAGTGATCTGATGTTGTGGTGAACACAAAAAAATAGGTTTAGGAGGGGGTGAGGCACAGAGAGAACTGGAAGAATAGGAATTCGGGCCTCTTTCCCTAGTCATCAAGCAAATCTTATCTTATATCCAATTTACCCTAGGAAAAAAATGATAATTCCTGTAATTGAATAACATCTGTAAGTATAGCAAATCTGAAAAAGAAAAAGGTTCATCCTAACTGCAAAGGTCACCTAATAACATTGGTATTGTTAAGTGAGCTTGGTAGTCCAAGTATTACCCCTAGTTTACAGATAATGAAATTGAGTTTTTGATAGATTGTTACTTACTCATGTTCACCCAAGTGAAGTATCTAAGGCAGGATTCAGACCCAGGTTGCTTAACTACAAGTCCATCATTTTATCTATGTAGCTATACTATGTAGCTATGCAGCCCTAACTCTCCCACACCTCCCCCCCCTACCCCCATATAACTGAGAGAAGTACTGTAAAAAGACAAGTCAATATATTTTCAGAATACTGACACCATCCCTTCCTACATAGCCCCACAGACTGGATTATTAAGAAATCTTCCTAAATAACTTCCTTTATTCCAATGTCCTTCTTGTTCCAATCGACTTATTTGTTGATAAGCATTTATAATCTTTACCTTAGTCTAATAAACTTGATTTCTCAACACTCTTCAGATTTTATGTATACTAGAGATGTAATGGTTCAATGTAATATATTGATTTTTTTGTAGTTGTCACGCTTTCAGGTGAGGTTAGCTCAGGGAAATTTTTGGAACTGTCCTATTGGTGGCCTGATAAAATAATGAAATAATACTATATAATTGGGGAAAAAATTAATTGAAAAGAAACTATGGTGATTTCTTTTAATGCCAGGATCAAATATATAAAATGTTTTATTTGGCTTTCAAAGTTCTTCACAATCTGGCCCCATCTTTCCCATCTTCTCACACCTTCCTTCATTCCAAGTATTCTACAATCCAGAAATATTGGCCTATTTGTTGTCTTCGTATGCCATATTTCATTTTCTAATTCCATGTCTTTTCACTTTATGTCTCCCAAACCAAGAATTCTCTCCCTGCTCTCCACTGCCTTCTGGCTTTCTTCTAGACTCAGCTCATATTGCACCTCCTCAGGAGGCCTCTCTCCTGGTACCTCTAGCTGCTACTGTCTTTCCTTTGAAACTACCTCCAGTTTATCCTGTATATATCTTGTAGCTAGACAGTTGTTTATAAGTTGTCTCACCCCATCAGAAGGAGTGTTCCTCGAGGGTGGGGGACTATGTTTTTGCCTTTCTTTTCTCCCCTAGCATTTAGCACAGTGACTGGCCCACAGTATGTATGTATAATGTTGTCAAGTATAAATTGTTTTCCTGGTTTTGTTCACTTAGCTCTGTATCAGTTAATAAAATTCTTCTGAGTTTCTGAAACAGTACTAAGGAGATTTATTTTGCTCTAACATAGCAAGGGTATGTAACCAGGTACAGTGCCACTTAATTTCTCTAGACTCTGTCCCCTTTTTTCAAATATATTTTTAAATTTTATTTTCTAAATCTTTTTTTCCAATTACATGTAAAATATTTTCCAACATTCATTTTTTGGTAAGATTTAGAATTCCAAATCTTTTTTCCCACCTTCCCTTCCCTCCCCCCTTCTCAAGCCAGCAAGCAATCTGATGTAGGTTATACATTACAATCATGTTAAACACATTTCCACATTAGTCACAACATGGTAATTTGAATTGTCTTTTTAAAAAACACCAAGTTGGAGGGTCTGTGGCTAGAACTTTGTATGCTTCTGGGTGACCAGGAAGTTTTCACAGCAAAGATGGGGCCAATGGTGTGAATGGGATAACTTTGTAAAGTTATTTCCTAATGATTAGGAAATGAGCAGTGGCCTGGGGTTCCCCATAATCTAGATGGAAGGTGTATTAGATAAATGTTTGTAAGCATTAATTGTATCACAACATACTTAGTATGATTATAACAGAATGGTCAAAGGGCAGAATTTTCAAGAAAAATGGAATGAGGGTAAGGAACTGGAGTGGAACAGTGGCACCAGATTACCAGACTAGGGAGTTTCTAGAGGAAAGCTGAAGAGTTGAGTTGATACTTCAGTACTGTCACCTCAAACACTCTAAAACTATATTTTCTTTACTTTTATTCTGTATATACTTATTTATGAGTTTACTATGAGCCCTGTTAGTATGTAACCTCCTTGCAAATAGGAATGTTTCATTTGTTTTATTTGTATCCCTAGTTCTTAGCACAGCGCCCATCACTTAGTAATAAAATCTTGTTAAATGATTGCTACATTTCTTGAACATAAGTAAAATATCAAGATAACCAGATGTTGGTCAGGGCAACCTGATTTTATATATAGTAGGAAATTTTTGATAACTACTGGTGGTAATCAAGTCTGTATTAGTGCATACACCTTCCAGTATTGATTAGATTTGATTACATAATCCCCAATCCCTTTGATTGAATTGACCTATAAAACTAAATCACACCAGGCTCAGGTCACCTCCAGTATTCTAGCCTACTGCAGTACCTGGTTAACACCTTGCTCTAGACCTGAAAACTCTGTGCCCCAGGGATAATCTCTTTTTTATTTTTTTGGTGAGGCAATTGGGGTTAAGTGACTTGCCCTGGGTCACACAGCTAGTAAGTGTTAAGTGTCTGAGGCCAGATTTGAACTCAGGTACTCCTGACTCCAGGGCCGGTGCTCTATCCACTGTGCCACCTAGCTGCCCCCTAGGGATAATCTCTTAATCCATCATCCTCAATTTCCTCATCTGTAAAATGAGGAGACTAGTAGTATTTCTCTCTTAGTTTCCCTATATTATTTTAAGACTCAGCTCAAATCTGACCTTCTGCAATATGCCTCACTCCTAATCTCCCCAGTCCTCTCACTACTAAGTCCCTCCTCTCTGGGGCTACCTTCCATTTCCACTATATATGTCTTGGATGCACATAGTTATTTGCACATTATCTCCACTATTAGAATGTGAGCTTCTTGAGAGCAGGGACTGTGTTTTTGTCTTTTTCTTTATACTCCTAGCACTTAGCACAATGCATAGCACATAAGTACTTGTCTTATTTCCCAATTTAGAATCTCACAGAACTGTAAGGATCAAATGAGGTTTTATATAAATTTTGCTGTTAATAGTTGATGTTGCTATTCTTGGTTGACTGTTAATGGGAAACCCACCAGTGGAGGCCTTCAGGAACAATAGTCTTGGAAGTATAGAACCAATTCATTACCAGTACAATCTGTGAGAGTAGTAGATCCCTTTTGAGATGCTATACTAGTAGTTTTATCTTTCCTTCTGTAAGGGCCTAAAATTCTAGATATGATGTCTAAAATCTACTAAAATCAAATGAGTAGTCACCTTAAATTAGAAGCTTTAGCTTTTAAACTTTTAAACTTTTAAGTATTTATTAAAATATATTAGGGGGGCAGCTAGATGGCGCAGTGGATAGAGCACCAGCCCTGGAGTCAGGAGTACCTGAGTTCAAATCCGGCCTCAGACACTTAACACTTACTAGCTGTGTGACCTTGGGCAAGTCACTTAACCCCAATTGCCTCACTAAAAAAAAAATTTTATTTTTATATATATATATATATATATATATATATATATATATATATATATATATATATATATATATATATATATATATATATATATATTAGGGGTTAGTAAAGAGAAACACGTGGCTAAAAAATTTGATCTGCCTTCTCTCTCCCTAATCCCCTTCCCCTGCTCCCAAGCTGAAGTCCCCAATCCCAAAAGAGACCCCTCCTTCAGGGGCTTCTCCCCGAAGCTGCCTGCAAAACAGGAAACAGGGCTGCCCACACACACAGCTCCAAGCTAATTGGCTGGTAACACTGATTGACCCAACTAACAAGTGGTTCTATAGATGTAAGTTCTGGACACCGGGCAACTTCCAGATGCTAAAGTCACATGGTTTCTTTATCACATGCTTTCTCCTCATAGCAGAGCTTCCCTGCAGTATCTCTCCAGCAGGGAGTGTCATTCCAATTTTCACACTACCAAATCACAGGATCTCAGAATTAGAAGGTTTTTCAGAGGATTTATAGTCTAAGTCCCTGAACAACTTATTACTTAGCTTCTACTTGAAAAAACTGGAAGGAATCTCAGAAATCATCTAAACAACTCCTTCATTCTACAGATGGAAAAACTGAGGATCACAAGGGTTAAGTGACTTGTTTAAGGTCACGCAAGAATGTGTATCAGAAGCAGGATTTGAACCCAGGTTCTCTGACTCCAGAGCCAGTGTTCTGTCCATTATACCACACTATCATATACTGGGGTGTATGGGGTGTTCAGCGAGAACTAGCACCTCTGGTGTTAAGGATTGATGAACCCTTTTTATGGCTGCTCATTCACCTTTAGTATCTACCTTTCACTCAACTCTTACCTGTGACTCCAAAAAGCTGTAGCATACTCAGTGGACACACCGAAATAGACTATTTCAATAGATGAGCTAAAGCAGGTTGAGGGTAACCAGTAGGACTCATACCCATCAGTGAGATAGGGGGATGTCTACCCCAAGCATGTGAAGACCTCCCTGGTAGAATGGGCAGGTGAGAACAATTTGTCCCAATGACCATGAAGGTGGCTGAAGCAGGTGCTATGGAACACTTAGAGCTTGGTCAAGCATCAAAGATGCCAAGGTTATCTACTGCATTTCAGGCCATCATCATTCATCTTAGCTTTTGTCTTGCCACTGGACTCTGATAACTCTGGAAAAGAGAATGAGGCTGC
The DNA here is from genome assembly GCF_019393635.1 of Dromiciops gliroides. Classification (NCBI taxonomy): domain Eukaryota; kingdom Metazoa; phylum Chordata; class Mammalia; order Microbiotheria; family Microbiotheriidae; genus Dromiciops; species Dromiciops gliroides. The sequence continues at coordinate 171,988,367 of NC_057861.1, read as the reverse complement.
CAACTTTGTGCAACTCTGCCTCACTTCAATTCAATTCACACACATGTCAAGACATCACTGAATGATGTCATCAGTTGTCTTCAAAAATGAAGGACAAACAATGACCTGAAAACCTCCATTGAGGGGTATAAATGACCTTAGGCCCATCTATTCTGGGACACCTCATACTTCCAGAGTAATGGCCTAGTCCCTTCAGGATTGGATCCTTTCCCTTCACCTTAGGTTTACTTAATTAGTATATCAGGCTTCAAACCTTATGCTCCCTTATCATCAACCAACATCTCCTCTCCATCTCTGCCTCAGTGGGTCTGTTTCCTAACCCTCTTGTTTTAGGGTTAGGGAAAGAAGGGACCATCTTTAATCCTGTTCTAGCCTAAATCCATCTCTTTCATCATCTACAAACTTTCAATTATGGCCACATAAAAAAAGTCCATTCCTTCAACTCCATGATGGCTAACTCATCTGCCTAAGTCTACTCTTTTCCAAGCTAAACAACCCCATTTCTTTCAAACTATTCTCATATTCTAGGGTCTCTAGTTACTTTACTATTCTGGTTGGTCTCTTCTGAATATTCTAATTGTCAATAACTTTCCTAAAATATGGTTCTTAAAATCAAACAAAATACTGCAGATAGGATCTGATTAGGGCAGTATACATCAGAAGCCTAAAGGATCATATCTCTTTTTTTGGAAACATAATGCAGCCTAAGATCCTATTAGTCTTTAAAAACATCCCCATTATTTTCAGTAGCAATCTGCTAAGTGTTTTAAGATGTAGTATGAATTATTTAAGACTAAGGGAGTGGGAAGAGAAAGGCAATGTTGGCCTTAAACTGGAATTGAAATTGTGATCGATAAAATGACAATCCTTTATTGCTACAAAATGAGTATTGGCTAACCTCACTCTAAAATCATTGCCACATACAACTACAGGAATTCAAAAGAAACATTAAAAGATAATAGCTCGTAGCAGTCCTTGGCATAAAACATAACAACTAAATATAGGGAGCAGTTTCAGAGATCCTCAGAAGAGCTAGATGCTTCCCCCCCCCAATTCTTCTTGTTACTCCCTACTGATTCAAATGTGAAATTCTATCTTTAAGTGGATCAATCTTTTGTCTTCAGGCTTATCTTCATTAAAAGTATAATGGTGGGGCAGCTAGGTGGCACAGTGGATAGAGCACCGGCCCTGGAATCAGGAGTATCTGAGTTCAAATCCAGCCTCAGACACTTAACACTTAACTAGCTGTGTGACCCTGGGCAAGTCACTTAACCCCAATTGCCTCACTTAAAAAAAAAGTTTAAAAAAAAAGTATAATGGTAACACACTGTAATCTATTATTAGCAATTTTACTTATGTGTGAATTGGTTAATCAGACTCTTTCCTGAAAACAGGATTAAATAGGGGCAAAGAGGAGAGGGTACCCAGACCCTGGGCACCTCAGTGCAGAAAGATGTTATCTAAGAGGTGAAAACACAGAGCTCCCACCAAAGCCAAAAGTTTTCTTCTTTTTCATCCATCCAGATACTCACCTTGGAAAAATCAGGCTTTAGGGGGAAATAGTATCAGAAAGAATATAAAATTGTTTTTAGCAGTATATGTATTAAAAGAGGTGAATTAGACTTCCTGATCAAAATTAATTTCTAAAAATCCATCTAAAAATCTCTTTTAGTTTAGTTTTGGCCCACATATTTATTGGAAAGGACACCCAGTCACTCTGGAGTAACACTGTACCTTTTGTTATAGTATGTTAAAGTCTTAAAAATGTTTCCACAGATTTATAGGAGCATAGAGCACAGAATTGTCAATTTAGCACTGGAAGGGACCTTGCAGGCTATTTTTCCAGCCCCCTCATTTTTATAGATGTGGAAACTTAGGACCATAAAGGTCAAGTGACTTACCCAAAGTGACATGGGAGTTTTTTTTGTGGGGGGAAGGACAATGAGGGTTAAGTGATTTGCCCAAGGTCACACAGCTAGTGTTAAGTGTCTGAGGCCAGATTTGAACTCAGGTCCTCCTGAATCCAGGGACAGTGTTTTATCCACTGTGCCACCTAGCTGCCCCGTGATATAGGTATTTGCTGGCAAAGATAGACTTTGAAAACAAGTCCTTAGATTGCAGAATGAGCATCCTTTACATTGTACTCTTACATTCTGAGCTACCAGCTGAATGAGGCATTACTTAAAGATGGAAATTTGAGCTTACAGCATTTATGAATCAAGGAGCAAAACTAATATACAACACAGATTTCTGCTAAACCAACCTAGAAATGAGCTACATAGTCTGCTCTGGCTCTTCTCCTTTATTTCTCTTCCTTTTTCTTCCCTCCCCTCTAACTCATCCTCTGCTTTAAGTGTGCAGATATCCACCTTCATTCTTAGCCTTCCATCTCACTAAAAAGATACAAGTTTTTTACCCGTGTCTCAATATTCCTCAGTTCTCAGCCAGAAATGCACTTAGTTCTGGCTGCATTAGCTAAGACTTTAGAATACTCTGGTCAACAAATCAATTAGGAGAAGGAGGCAAAAAATTTTAGACAATTTTCCTGTTTCAGATAATGATTGTCAAGAAGGGCCTTCCTGCACCAAGAATATTTTCTTTTCAGAGCAGCTAGGTGGTGCAGTGGATAGAGCACCGGCCCTGGATTCAGGAGGACCTGAGAGCAAATCTGACCTCAGACACTTAACACTTACTAGCTGTGTGACCCTGGGCAAGTCACTTAACCCCAATTGCCTCACCAAAAAAATATTTTTTTTCTTTTTTTAATGTATAATAATAGCTAACATTTAGATAGCATCTACTATGTTCCAGGCATTATGCTACATGCTTTACAACTGTTATTAGGTTTTAGCCTCACAGTAGTTCTGTGAGGTAGGTGCTATTCTTGTACTCATTTTACAAATGAGAAGACCGAGGCAAATAGAAGTTAAGTAATTTGCCCGAGGCTACACAGCTGGTAAGTATCTGATGCTGGATCCCAGATCTTCTTAACTCCAAGACCAGAGCTCTATCCACTGTGCCAATTACCTGGCCCTGTTGATGGTCTTTTCTGTTTTATATCACTGTCACTTCCCAAAGAAAAACCCCTCTAAGTGAGCCCTTCCTTATAACAAAGCAAAGTATAGTCAAGCTAAACAAATTACCGTATCTATTCTGTCTGGAAATGTATGCCTTATTCCATACCTATTCCATACCACTTCTCAGCCCTTTGTTCATGGGGCTAGGCAGTTCAAAACCATCACTAAGTAATACAAAGTGAAATATCTAGGGCACATAAATTAAAGATTTATTTTACAGAATTTTCAGGTTCCTTCCATATGTTTGAAAAAATATAGTTCCGGGGCAGCTAGGTGGCACAGTGGATAGAGCACCTGCCCTGGAGTCTGGAATGCCTGAGTTCAAATTCGGCCTCAGACACTTAACACTTACTAGCTGTGTGACCCTGGGTAAGTCAACCCCAATTGCCTCACTGAAGGAGATATATATATATATACACACACACACACACACATACATATATGTATGTATGTATATATACCTATACATATATACATATACATATATGTATGTATGTATATATATATACATATACATATATATATAGTTCCTTGTTGAGTTATCACTCCTCACCCCACACCCCACCCTTTTCATTTTCTGACTGCATTTTCAAATACTGTCACATTGGTAGAACTTGTATCTCCTCTCTTCAGGCTAGAGTAATAATTCTTTTTTTTTTTTGCAGGGCAATGAGGGTGTGTTGTTTAAAAATCTAAATGTGGGTTCTAATCTGGTCCTGCCCTCCACACACACAATTTGGGGTAAAACTGGCTAAAATCACTGATAAATTCACCAAGAGTTTAGGCTTTTAAGGGTTTATTAAAAGATGTAAGATAGTAAAGAGAGAGAAAGATTGAGAATAGATTTCTTATAGCATGGAATTCCTCAGAGCATCTATCTTTTAATATCAATTCTTTGAGTTTCTTGCCTCCATGTCGTGCTAATGTGGTGGCACAGTCCTGGGCAGAGTCTAAATATAAGAAATTGTAGAATATAGAAAAATACTTCAGACATCACATTCCATAGAATTCAAACTCTACCAGGAAAAACAGCTCAAAAGAGCAGTAAGGACAGCAAACATTTGGGCCTCAGTTTTACATTGGTTTCAACCTTCTGAAAATGCCTTGCCATGGTTTCCATAAGCCTTATAAACTAGAAAACTATCTATTGCTTTCTACCAAAAAAACAGGTTAAATAACTACCCTGGATAACACATGGGCAAACAATTCCTCAGTTTATAGATTTGCAGAATCTTGGACTCAGAAGGGTCCTTAGGAACCAACTAGTCCAAATTTATTATCTCAAATGCAAAAAAATCCTATTGTCTGGTAGTCCACTACCACTAGTCTTACTGAGATTTCAGAGATCCCCAAAGCTGCTGATAGTACTGTGAGTGTATTGGGGTGTGACGTTTAAAATTAAGTGTATGGTCACCTATTACTATCCCAAGTGTAGGGAAAATTAGCCAGGGTTTCTAATATAGTTGTTACTTAGAAATTAGAGGCTACTGTACCAGTTTGGGGCATTAAGCATTTATTAAGGTATATTAGATATTAGTAAAGAGAGAACATGTGCCTCTGAAAGATAGGAAAACCAGAGAAGAGAGAAAATGGGGAACCCTAGAGGGCTGCCTTTGCACTCACCCCATTCCCGAGCCAAAGAAAGTGAGTCTCTGTGTAAGCTCCCTGAAGGCAGGAGCAGAGTCCACCCATAAACATTGCTCAAAGCTCATTGGCTAGCATCACTCAAATCTATTGGTTCACTGGATTTAAGGGCAGTTCAGAGAAGTCATGCTGATGTCAGGGCCCAGAGAACAGGTCCTCTGGCAGGAACAAAGCTTTCAGATAGGTGTGGTTTTGGGGGGACCTGGAAGTCCCAAAACCCCTATTATTTTCTCATAGGGGGCAGCTGAGTTTATTGAGTATAGTAAGCATCCCCCTCTTACCCCTCTACCTTTTCATTTATTTATTAATGTCATAGTAAATGAATTTTAATAAAGGCTTATTAAATTGGGAACTATGACAACAATGAGGACACTATGAATCCCTGTCACTAGCCTTTGATATTCCAAAAAAGAATTAAAGCTTATTAATCAAAACAGTGACAAAGATAACCAACACAATTCTATCATTACCAAAGCAATCCAAGAAGAGGAAAATAGTAAAAACAAAACAAAACAAACAAACAAAAAAACCCACCCCAAACCATCAATCATTAGGAAAGAAAACAAAGAAAAGACAGGAAAGAACCAAAAGACATAAATATATTTACTTGAACAAGGGCTTAGCGTTACCTGGGAAGTAGTGTAGAGTTTGTTATAAAATCCAGATAGAGAAGAAAAGAGGTGGGCAAGAACTAATCATGTTCTCTGATTCAATTTAAACTCCTAACAGCGTGATTGCCCCTTGAGCTTAGCTTTATAAAATACACAGAAAGAAGGAGGATAAATTTTGTTATGTACCTTTATGAAAGAAGCTGAGCTTTGTTGCCAAAGGGAATCAAATGCCCCTCCTGTTTGTCTAAAAAGATCTCTGTGTTGCTGGGATACCAGCAATAGATATTAAACACAGCTGAACTGGTTTACTGGTAGAATTAATTTAAGACTGGAAATCTAGCTCAACCTTGTTTACTTTTATAATTTTGGTATTTATAAAAACAAAAACCTTTCTCCAAAGGCACCTGGTGTTTTCACAGTGTGTCATTTATCACTATTCTTATAACAGAAACAAGTGACAATTTCTACATTTCACAGGTGGGGAAAAAATGAAAGTCACTTGCTTTGGGTTTTGTTGAGAGTCTGGACTATAACAGAAACAAGTGACAGTTTCTGCATTTCACAAGTAGGGGAAAACTGAAGGTCTCTTGCATTGGGTTTCTTTTCAGAGTCTGAACTACTTGTTAACTGTCTGTTGCTTTGTCCCCTGACCATATTGTCTCTGGTCATGTTTCTTTGCACCAGCTAAAGATGTGATTATGTATAATGTGAGTGTGCACATGTAGGCACATGCACATATCATGCACATATGCTATCCATATGTAATACATATGGTGAGATGATTCAAGGATTATTTCTAGTATTAATCGTAAACAAAGTTGTGAAGTAGGAGAATTGCATTTAGAATAACCCCCACAATCTGGTTCCAGCCTGCTTTTCCAGTCTTATTCTACATTATTCTCTTTCATTCATTATTCTCTTTGTGAGAGAAAATAATTATTAATAATTTATTTTGGGGGGACCCAGGGATCAGTCCTTTCTCCCTACCACTCCAAAAAGTCAGTTCTCCTTGAGAAACTTCGCCAAATCTTCTCTGGGACAAACCCAAGGGAACACAAGGAATGGAGATAGATTTTGTCTAGATCCTAAAGGACTGATCACACCTTAGATAAGTGACTTTGCCTAGAGCAACTTGAATGAAGGTTTGGGTTTTTTTCTTGCATTCTTTTCCCTGATGTCATCTCTAGCATTCATTTTAACATAGACCACCTTCAAGTCAATTAATTGAGTTGAATGATGCTAACCAATTAGATTTGTTTGATATATAATGATCCAATTAGCTTTGATCAATGTATTTTGTTTGTTTTGTTTTTGTTTTTTTGTTTTTTGCGGGGCAATGGGGTTTAAGTGACTTGCCCAGGGTCACACAGCTGGCAAGTGTCAAGTGTCTGAGGCCAGATTTAAACTCAGGTACTCCTGAATCCAGGGCAGGTGCTTTATCCACTGAGCCACCTAGCTGCCCCCATCAATGTACTTTGAACCACCTCTATCAAAAGAGGATTAAAAAAAAAAACCCTTGGAAAATGCCATGCAGGGGCTTCTGGGGCTTCTAGGTCTTCTGGGGCATCTTCTGGGTCTCTTTTGGTTTTCTGAGAACACATGGTCTCTGTTTCACTGTCATTGGCTCCCTTGGCTTTCTGTGACCACATGGTTTCTGTCTCTTTCTTTCTTGGGTCTCTTTGAGACCACATGCTGTCTCTCTGAGAGACCACATGGATCTTTTGGAGCTTTTCTCAAGTTCACAATAACTGGCATGCTGAAACTCTCTCCCTGCCTTTACTACCATGTGACCTTGGACCATGAGAAATTATGGAGACATGTGGTCAATCCTTTAATGGTATAATATTGATAAATTATTAATATACTTTCCCAAAACTGATGTTTTTAGTAACTAATTTTAAACAACACAGTTGCAAAATTAATCATTGACTTGCCTTCCTAGATGCTTGAACCTAGAATGGTTTGCTTCCCCGATCTTTGGAAACTCACAAAATCATAACTTCCAATCTCTTCCCCTATAAGGAAACAACCTTGAGAGAATGGAATAATAGCAGTCTCAAATGGGCAAAAGGTCCACGGCCTCTCTTCTCATATCATTGCTGTCTGGCAGGAAGATATCAACAAAGAGACAACGTCCACCTTAGAAATTGATTTCAGGACTTTTGGATGCCCCTCTTCTCTCCAATTCTGGTTTCTCCACTCCAACCAAGAGATTCCTATTTACTACTTGGTTTGCAAACTGAAACCAGTTGTAAAACAGCTCTAGTCTCTCTAAGGCATCTCTATTACGTGTCATCATGATGCCTTGGGAGAATGACTGAACGAACCCTGAGACTAATAAAATGTTTAGTGAGAAGGGCCAGCCACAATATTCACTTTCAACTTCTGGCTCCATCACCACACCCTGGCTCTCTGTTCTCCCCATCTAGTACCTGCCTTCCTTCTACTTTAGCTCCTTTATAACTTGGAATTATGTTTTGTCTTTCCATATTAAAATGTAAGCTTTATGAGAATATTGTGGTGGCAGAGAATTAGAAACTGAGGGAATATGAATGTGATGGAATACTATTTTGCTATAAGAAATGATTGGGGGGGGGTGCAGCTAGGTGGCACAGTGGATAAAGCACTGACCCTGGATTCAGGAGGATCTGAGTTCAAATCTGGCCTCAGACACTTGACACTTACTAGCTGTGTGACCCTGGGCAAGTCACTTAACCCTCATTGCTCTGTGTAAATTTAAAAAGTTGTTTGTTGCATTTATTATACTTCAAAAGAGAAAAGCAAGCTATAGATAATAGAGATTCACAATTTCAGGTACAATCTTCTCTTTTCCTCTACTGTGTATATATAGAAGTGCTCATTTTAGTTGATGTTTGTTGAGGTCAGATTTTAAAGGGAAAAAAAAAGAATAAATGTGTTAAATTGTAAAGTAGATGATGGCTGCGTTAGGTGCCCTTAATTTCCTTGTTCCTTTCTCCTTCTTTGGTGAGATCAACTTCATTTATTGAAGTTATTCTATTTGGAGGAAGAGAAGAGAGGTTTGTGACCATGATTTAACATGTTTATATAATTTCCTGTGGGGAAGTTACTTTCATTGCTGTAAATTTGAAAGCCTTTCCAACTTATATCCCTAGAGAGTTACCCAAAGGCACCAAGAGACTAAGTTATTTGCCCGTGGTCACTCAACTAGTGTTAGAGGACTCCATCCTAAATCTTCCTGATTCTAAGGCTGACCTGTTAAAACCTCTCAGAAATCATTCATGCTAAGATATAGATGACTGATAGAAACTTTTGCAGGGAGGGGCAGGGCAATGAGGGTTAAGTGATTTGCCCAGGGTCACACAGCTAGTAAGTGTCAAGTGTCTGAGGCCAGATTTGAACTCAGGTCCTCCTGAATCCAAGGCCAGTGCTTTATCCACTGAGCTACCTAGCTGCCCCCCTGATAGAAACTTAAAGTGCTATATTCCTTAAAAGATTTGCACTTTAACTAGAAATTAGAGCTCTTAGCTAATAAAACAGAACTTGGAAACAGAAGTGAAGGTTTTTAGAAGACAGAAGGACCTTCTCAATGCATCTGAAATATTTTATACATATTCTTACCCCTATTGTTCCTATGGATGAGGCTCATGTGCATTTCTACAAATATTGTTTTCAGTTTTTCTATCCAGATTTGGAGGATGAATCATCATCAACAACTTCAACAGCAACTTCATCTTCATCACCATCAACCTTTTTTTTTTTTAGGGCAGTGAGGGTTAAGTGACTTGCCCAGGGTCACACAGCTAGTAAGTATCAAGTGTCTGAGGCCAGATTTGAACTCAGGTCCTCCTGAATCCAGGACCAGTGCTTTATTCACTGTGCCACCTTAGCTGCCCCCAAAGACATCAATGAAACTGAATTTTTTTCTCTTTCTTTCTTTTTGTTTTACCATCAACCTTTAAACAATGATATTTTGTTTATAAAGCATGATCCCCTCTCTTTTGCTCCTCACAACAATCTCTATTTTTCGGATGAGGAAAGTGAAGCTCAAAGAAGTGATTTGTCCATGCATGGACACACAGCTAGTATATGCACAAGACAGAATTCAAACCTACCTCCAAGTCCCGCTGCTAACCCTCCAGCCATTGTCATCATCAATATCACCAGCCTGAATCACAGATATTTCCTGGATCCCTGAGAATATTATATCTATTGACTTCCCTAGAGATCCCCTTATCTCAAAATCTGCTATACCAACCACACTCTTAGACAAGAAAAAAAGCCAAATAGATGGTTTGTATTCATTGTAAGTAATTCTCTACACAAACTTCCTAACTTTGGCTTTGTATAACCTTAGAGTGTCTCCATGAGTTGAAGGGGCATTATCAAATAGTTTCGAAAGGAGACACACTTTCATTTAAGAAATAACTATTCAGAATTGTGTTTTTTCTGACTTGGAGGGGAGAAGGGCTGCAATGTTAAACTATTTCATTCAAAATATTTACTTTGGGGAGAACTTTAGTGGTGTAGTAATCACTACTTTCCTCAACTGAGTCTTGATACTCCCTAAATTGAGTTAGGCAGAGCCTACAATCAAGTTGGTATTAAAATGAAAATGGAAGTGCGATGGCACCATCTGCAGGTCAAGTAGTGAGAGTCCAACTGTTTCATTTTAACCAGGAATTAAACCTGTCCTTTTTCCCAACCCTTCCTGGTTTCTAGGCAACAGAAATTCAATTCTGGTGTCATAGGCTTAAGGGAATAAAACTAATAAGTTGTAATTACCAGAGTCTTTATTTCTACAAAATCTAGCACTGCTGATCACATTATCATTCTTGATAATTTCCGCTTCAGTCACAGAAACTAATCGATAAACATTTATTAAAAACCTAGAATGTGGGGCAGCTAGATGGCACAGTGGATAGAGCACCGGCCCTGGAGTCAGGAGTACCTGAGTTCAGATTCGGCCTCAGACACTTAACACTTACTAGCTGTGTGACCCTGGGCAAGTCACTTAACCCCAATTGCCTCACTAAAAAAAATAAATAAATAACAACAACAACAACAACAACAACAAGAACCTAGAATGTGCTAGGCACTGTGCTAAGTGCCAAGATGCAAAAAGAGGCAAAAAAATAGCCCCTTCCCTCAAGGAACTTACATTCTAATGAGGGAAACAACATCAAAGCAAATACATACAAAGCAAGCTATATGCTGGACAAATAGGAAATAATCAACAGAGGGAAGGCACTGGAATTGAAAGTTAACCTTCTTCTTGTAGAAGGTGGGATTTTAGTAGATTTAAAGGAAGCCAAGGAGATTGGTAGTCAGAGCAGAAGAGAAAGAGCATTCCAGGCAAGGGGCACAGCTAGGAAGAATGCTCTTAAATAGTAAATATTTCACAAATGCTTGTTGACTAACTGAATGCTTGATTAACTGACTACTGCACTCTCATGTGAATCACATCTGCTTGTTTATTTCCCTCCTCTCACATCCTAAGTGAGCATTCACTAGAGTCTCTTTCTATTTTTCTCTATATTCTCTTCCTTGGTGATCCCATTCATTCCCTTGCCTTAAAAATAGCTACTATACAGATGACTTTCAAATCTTCATTTTCTATCCCATCTTTTTCATGAGCCCCAGATGGATTTACTTTCTGACTGCACTATTGGCATATCCAATTCATAATCCAAAAAAGAATCCATCATTTCTCCCTAACCCTTCTCTCCCTGCAATTGCCTTTTTCCCAAACTTCCTTATTTTTATTAATAGAGATAGGATCTCCAGTCATTTAGCCTAAAAACTTTATATTTTCTACATTGGTATAGATCATAAACTATCCATACTTTTTCTTTCTGTACAATTCTTGCGTATGTTCTAAGGCCCTTCAAAGAAGACCTGTCTAAGTCATTGAAGACCAACCTTCAAGATTTTAACAATCTTGTTCCAATAATGCTGCCTTTGCTTAAATGTGTTTTTCTTTTGGACACCTCTTTTGTAAATGACTTCAGATGCGAATCTGTCTCTTGAAAATGAACTTGATCTTTGTAAATAGCCAAAATTTAGAAATAAGTCTGTTCAATGTCTGTGTATCCCCCCCCCCAATTTGATTCTTATGCCAAATCTAGGTTGTGTAAGTGCCTCTGGGTTCTCAAAGGTTCCCATAAGTCCTGGCAGGGTCTACTATTCAGGAAGAACTTTGACTATGGCACTATGGAGAGACTAAGTCTATTTTCTGATTACTATCATGGTTTATCATGGGGAAATATCACCAATAGGCTGGCCACATGGTAATGATAATTGTTTTTTAAAAAGAAAACATTTTTTCATTGTCATCAGTTCAGTGAGATGCCCTTTCATTTCTGCGATGATTGTGGCAGAGTGGTGGGAAAGGGTGCAGCTAAGTGATACTGTAGATAGAGTGTTGTGTTGGAAGTCAGGAAGATATAAGTTCAAATTCAGGCTTAGATACTTATTAACAAGTGGCCTTGGGAAAGTCACTTAACCTTTTTCTGGTTAAATTTCCTCAACTGTAAAATGGAGATTATAATAGTATCTACTGAAGGCAGCTAGGTGGTACAGTGGATAAAGCACCAGCCCTGGATTCAGAAGGACCTGAGTTCAAATCTGGCCTCAGACACTTGACACTTACTGGCTGTGTGACCCTGGGCAAGTCACTTAACCTTCATTGCCCCACAACAACAACAACATCCACCTCACAGGGTTTTTGTGAGGATCAAATGATATGGTATTTGTAAAGCAGTTAGCACAGTGCCTGGCACACAGTAGGTACAATACAAACACTAATTATTATTGTTATTATTAGAATTACAGTTTTTAGATTATCACCAAGCTTTAATTTGTTGGGAGATCCTTATCCAGTGATCAACAAGTGGACCTGTTGCTGTGGGACCTAAATCATATTAATTTTGACATTCTTTCTAAAAATAAAACCAAAAAGAAAGCTAGACGTTGCTGCTAATTAGAATGATGGTTTACAGGCAAAGAAAGCAATTAGTGGAGTGGATCTTACTTCCATAGCTTCAATAAATATCATTTCATGGTATATATAGTCATCATATATGATGTACCAATAATACTAATGATAAGTACTAATGATAAATATTTACAAGAAGACCACAATGAAAATAATTGCAGACTATGGATCAATATCAATTGCTGAGGATGAAGTAGTAAAGGAATTCTATAAAGAATTTGATAAAAACCCTCCAAATAGGTATATATATATACCCTGATATTTGGCAACTTCATTGCAAAGGTAGAAAATGGTGAGGATGGGGAGAAATATTTGGGAAAATGTTTTAGGAAAAAGAAATGAGAGAAGTTAAAAACTGGTTGAGAACACTGAAGTCACATGCCATGAATACTTTTCTATAAATACTCAAAACCTGAATACTTTCTTTTTTCTTTTTTTTTCTTTTTCTTCCTTTCTTTTTTTTTCCCAGGGCAATGGGGGTTAAGTGACTTGCCCAGGGTCACACAGCTAGTAAGTGTCTGAGATCAGATTTGAACTCAGGTCCTCCTGAATCCAGGGCAAGTGCTTTATCCACTGTGCCACCTATACTTTTAAAAAATTATTGGGGACAGCTAGGTGGAGAAGTGGATAAGACACCAGCCCTGGATTCAGGAGGACCTGAGTTCAAATCTGACCTCAGACACTTACTAGCTGTGTGACCCCAGGCAAGTCACTTAACCCTCATTGCCCCATCCCCCCAAAAAATTATTGGTAGTCATTGGACATAGTGAGTTCCAAATGACATCACAAAGAATCAAGCTGACTTCATTAAAACAAATCAGAAAGACTGATTATGGACATAGGTGTTATCCCCAAGTCAAATTGTCTGTTTATAATCAGACTATTAGTAAAGGTCAGAATTTATATTAAATAATAGCAATAAGGAAAAATATGCCAGAAAATTAAGAATATTTAACCCTGAATTACTTAAGCAACTGAAAATCAAAAATAAAAATGGACAACAGAAATCATATTGTAATTAAATTATAATTAAACCAATGTAAATTAATTGCTATAGCAAGGAGACCAGAAGAGTCCAGAAAAAGACTTAGTCAGCAAACATTTATTTGCCAGAGAGATGGCTGCCAAAGGCAACATCATTTTAGAACATAAACTCAGCTGCAAACTCTCGCAGAGAAAAATTATGGGTCATCATAGTATCAGCTTATACAGCAGAGAGAAGCAGTAGAACGTAAAACCAGTTTAAAGAAAGCTTGACAAGATATCCAAGTAAGCAAAGTCATCCCAAGGGTATTCAATTGAAGGAAAACAAAAAGAAAATTACAAACAGAAGAAAATTGGAAAAGATTTGCAAAAATATAGCAATGCTATTTTCTATATCAAGTATAGTAGAACTACGACTTTGTAAATCCCCAACATCTCTGTTCTTGAGTTGCTTCAGAGAAAGTCAGAATAGCACTAAAGAGAAATAAGATGAAAGATGGAGCATATTAAATATAGAGAGAAGAAATCCATGCTGGAAGTAATACAGTTGTGGTGGCAGTTGAAGGACCAGTTTACAAGTTTTCTATAAGTGGGAAGATACTGAAGATTTGGGAAAAATCTCTGGCCTTATTAAATGCCCCCCAAAAGTGACTAATTTAAAAGGGACCGATTTACAAGTTGTTTTTTTTAAAGGAAAGATGCCAAAGATGTGGGGGAAATGTCTTCCCTTATTTATCCCCCAAAAGGTGACAGAAGAATATCAACAATGACCAACTATACTCTTTTTTTTTTTAGTGAGGCAATTGGGGTTAAGTGACTTGCCCAGGGTCACACAACTAGTAAGTGTTAAGTGTCTGAGGCCAGATTTGAACTCAGGTACTCCTGACTCCAGGGCCAGTGCTCTATCCATTGTGCTATCTAGCTGCCCCGACCAACTATACTCTTAGTTTCCTACTTATCTCTTTGAAAATATCCTTTATGAGAGTATTAGTAGGGAACATGAAGGCTGTCAAAAACAATATTCAACAATGGAGGGATGTATGAGTGTTCAAGGAAGACTAGGACATTTGGTGTGAGGTCAGCCAAGCCATTTTCAGGGCTACTTTTCACCTTTGGTATCTACCTGCCACCCAACTGTCACCTGTAGCATCCACAGTGGCCACACCCTGGTAAGTCACTTTGGTAGATGTGCTAGACCAGGTTAAGGGTAACCAACAATCCTCAAACCCATTGGTGAGTTAGGGGGTTATGTATCCCAAGCATGTGAAGACTTCATTAATCAGCATGTTCAGATAGAAACAATTTGTTCCAGTGGATCATGATGGTGGCAGATGGTGCTTTGGTTAGACATTGAACACACCAAAGTCATCCACTCTTATCCCAAGTCTTTGTCAGTTGTCTTGACTTTTGTTTTTGCCAGTGGACTCTAATGACTGTGTAAGAGATGGTAAAGCTGATAACTTTGCACAGCTCTGCCTCATTTGAATCCAATTTATGTACTAGTCAAAAGGTATCACCCACACCCTTTTTACCATTTTTACCTACCCCAAAGTCCTGTGATGACAGGCAAGTGATGCAGCAGCAGGTACAGATACACTAGGAGTTGTAGTTACAAATCTGCACACGTGTGGCCCAGGACATAGAGTTATTTTCTCTCTGGATTGAAGGAGCAGTGGAATTCAAGAACCTGAGTGTGAGAGTAGCCTATTTGAAGGACTACAATGCTCACCTCTGTGAGAAGAAAGACTCTAGAAAAGGTGCCTTAAAAATCATCCGCGGGCGGCTAGGTGGCACAGTGGATAAAGCACTGGCCCTGGATTCAGGAGTACCTGAGTTCAAATCTGACCTCAGACACTTGACACTTACTAGCTGTGTGACCCTGGGCAAGTCACTTAACCCCCATTTCCCTGCCCCCCCCAAAAAAAATCATCTGCTTCTCCAAACCTAACGCTGCTCTGCTTAGCACAGCAGATGGGAATTCTATTCTGTAGTCAAAACACACACATACACACACACACACACACACACACACAAAATATACAAAAACTTTTTATGAAGATGATTTTACTTACATTCACTACATAGAATTCATACACACTTATGGACAACAAGAAATACAGTAGACCTGAAAAACAAATAGCTCTTGTTGTGAGAGAACTCAGCAGGTATCACATCCAAATAACAGCCCTGAATGAAACAAGGCTAGCAAACAAAGGATGGCTTACTGATATTGGAGCTGGAAACACATTTTTCTGGAATGGCCACAGTGACGGGGAGTATCAAAAAGCTGGCATAAGTTCCACAATCAAAACTAACTAGTCAGCAAGCTTGTATGCCTCCCCAAAGGAGTAAATGACAGATTCATAACAATGTGATTGCTACTTGCAAGAAAGCACTGTGCCACCATCATCAACATGTATGGCCTCCCCATGATGAATCCTGATGAGGTCAAAGAAACTTTTATGGAGACCTGGAGACCCTCATCATCAATGTTCCAAAAGAGGACAAGCTTATGATTTTGAGTGATTTTAATGCCAGAGTAGGCATAGACTATCAGACATGCCAGGGAGTCCTTGGGAAGAAAGGAGTCAGAAACAGCAACAGCAAGTCACTACCAGAGATGTGTGTGTCTCGTGACCTTCTCATCACCAACACTATTTTCCATTTACCTAATGCAAAAAAAAAAAAAAACCCTTCATGGATACACCCTCTCAGCAAATATTGGCATTTAATAGACTGTCATTGTTAGGAGAAGAGACAAACAGGATGTAAGAACGATGAAAGTGATACATGGTACAGAGTGCCGGACCAAACATAGACTTATTCTTTCCAAACTAAACATTCTTGGTGGCCCAAGTCAAGACAACTACCAGAAAACTTAACATAAACAGGTTAGAACTTCTTTGAGTGTGAATAGTTTGTTGCTAATATGGAGGGAAAGCTGAACCAACACACAGTTGGCAACAGTGGAACAGAAAAAAAGTGTGGGCAGCTTTCAGAGATTTGGTGTACAGCATCACATTTACTCATCTGGGCCAGAACACTCATAAACAGCAAGATTTGTTTGAAGAAAATTGAGAAATTCAGAAGATGATAAATTAAAATGAGAACTCCATGGGGTTTGCTAGCAGATAAGTCAGCTGTCTTTAAGAAGGTAGCATTTAGGGGCAGCTAAGTGGCACAGTGGATAAAGCACTGGACTTGGATTCAGGAGGACCTGAGTTCAAATCCAGCCTCAGACACTTGACACTTAACTAGCTGTGTGACCCTGGGCGCCCTGCAAAAAAAAAAAAAAAGAAGAAGAAGAAAAAGAAAAGAAAAGAAAAGAAGGTAGCATTTAACTCCATCAAAAGTAAAGTGCAAGGGGCAGCTAGGTGGCACAGTGGATAGAGCACCTGCCCTGGAGTCAGAAGTACCTGAGTTCAAATCCGGCCTCAGACACTTAACACTTACTAGCTGTGTGACCCTGGGCAAGTCACTTAACCCTAATTGCCTCACTAATAAATAAACAAATGAACAAATAAATAAACAAACAAATAAATAAATAAAAATAAAAAGTAAAGTGCAAGAGGAGCTTAGAGATGCAGAATTCTTGGCTCAACAAGAAGGCAGATGAAATCTAGTTTTACACTGATAGTTATAATCCAAAGTGCTTTTATTGATGCCCTGAAGGCTATTTATGGGCTAAAGACTTATGGTACATCTCACCTACTCATTATTGATGGAGCCACATTAATTATTGATAAGGACATGATTCTGGAGAGATGTACTGAACACTTCTCCACAGACTATCATCAACCAATTCTTTTTTTTTTTTTTTTTAGTGAGGCAATTGGGGTTAAGTGACTTGCCCAGGGTCACACAGCTTGTAAGTGTCAAGTGTCTGAGGTCGGATTTGAACTCAGGTCCTCCTGAATCCAAGGCCGGTGCTCTATCCAGTGCGCCACCTAGCTGCCCCCATCAACCAATTCTGAAGTCATTGATTATATACCTCAGATTGAAGTCAATTGTTCTTTAGCTGAACTTCCAACTGAAGAAGAGGTTTTGAATGCCATTAGGCTTCTCACATACTTAAGTGCCTGGTGCTGATTTTTTTCCAGGTGAGATTTACAAAGCATGGGGTTCACTGCTCATATAAAAGTTAACTGAAATCTTCCAGGTTATATGGAAAGAGGAGGTTTTCCCCTAAGAGTTCAAGGATCCTTCCATTGTCCATCTCTATAAAGGAATAGGTTATCCTGTGATAATCATGGGGGTTTCTCTCTTAGTCGTTGCCTGCAAGATTCTTGCCAGAGTCCTCCCTAATAAGCTGATCCTTCACCTAGAAGATGGTCATTTTACTTAAGAGCCAGTGTGGCTTCATAAAAGGCCAAGGAATGATTGATGTCTTTGCTGCCCAACAACTCCAGAAGAAATGCCAGAAGCAGAACAGAGGTCTTTTCACAATGTTTGTCAACCTGTTAGTCATAAAGCCTTGTGGAAGATAATGGCAAAATTTGGTTGCCCAGAGCAGTTCATCAATATTGTACATCACTTTCATGACAGCATGGTTGCATGGGTTCTGGATAATAGATGATGCTCTCAAGCTTTCCCAGGAAACCAACCGAATGAAGCAGGGCTGTGTACTTGCTCCCATGTCTTTTAGCACA
Organism: Dromiciops gliroides; assembly: GCF_019393635.1. Classification (NCBI taxonomy): domain Eukaryota; kingdom Metazoa; phylum Chordata; class Mammalia; order Microbiotheria; family Microbiotheriidae; genus Dromiciops; species Dromiciops gliroides. Next base: position 171,970,426 of record NC_057861.1, on the reverse strand, counting down.
ATGTTTTCACTGATGCTGCTGGATGGCTTTAATGAAGATGAAAACTGCATCAAGGTCAGCTATCATATTAATGGTAAATTATTTAAATTGAAAAAGTTACAACCCCAAATAATGAATATAATGAACAGAACCAAGAGAATGTTGTATATAACAGCAGTATTGTTTTAGGAACAACTTTGCGTGCCCAAATCATTCTGATTATTATAAATACCCAAATTAACTGCAAAGATCCTATGAAGGAAGATGTTGTTTGAATGCAGAGAAATACACACACACACACACACACACACACACACACACACACGCACATTTCTATCTAATGGTCACCATTTCTAGGGTGGTGGGGGGGAAGTTACAGGATAATTTTGTTGCATATTTGAAAGAAATAGCAAGTTGTACATAATGGATCTGCAGTTTCAGGGGCAATCCTTTTTTAAAATTCCACTTTGTTATGTATATCTTATTTTATTTTTTAAGTTCAGAATTTAAAAATGTAATGGGGGAAGGAAGAGCTAAAATCCATATCTTAAATGGAGGGAGATTTGTCACATGACTTTTTGTTCACAGATGATTTTGCACTCAATGCAGCCTCTGAGGCTAAGATGTGACAGAATATGGATTGGTTTGCTGCTGCTTGTGTTAATTTTGGCCTAACAATTAACACCAAGACTACAGAGGTTCTCCACCGGCCAGCACCACTCTATACATATATGGAACCACCAGTTACAGCAAATGGAGAAATATTGAATCCTGTGGATAAGTTCACCTTCCTTGGCAGAAGACTTTCCAGGGATGTACACTTGGATGATGAAGTTGACACATGCATTGCCAGAGCTAGCTCAATGTTTTGGAGGCTCCTTAGGAAAGTGTGGGAGATACGAAGTATTAGGCTGCCTACCAAACTGAAGGTCTACAGAGCCACTGTGCTGGCTTCATTATTTAATGCCTGTGAAACCTGAACAGTTTTTCAAGAAACTGAACCACTTCCATTTGAATTGTCTTAGGAAGATCCTGAAGATCACCTAGCAAGACAAGGTACTGGACGTTGAGGTCCTTTCTTGAGCTGAAGTGCCAACCACTTGAACTCTACTGCAGAGAATGCAATTCCAATGGACTGGTCATGTTTTTCAAATGCCAGCTGTATGTTTACCTAAACAATAATTGATTAGTTAGTACAGGGCCAATTTTCAAATAAGGCATACGAGTTACTTGAGATGCACAACTGTGAGAAAACTCCTTGCATCAGTCTTCGGATGGAACAGAGTTTCTGGTCAGCATAATCTAGTGCCTTGGTTAAGGGTCTCTAAGCAGCAGAGCTGGGTTCAAACAATGCATTAAGGTTTTCTCCCAATTCCCACAATTGAATAAAGTTTTCTTACACGACAAAAATTGGACTAGACCCATAATTGAATAGAAACTAAACTAGCTCCAGAACTGAGTCACAAGGGGGCAGCTAGGTGGCACAGTGGATAAAGCACCGGCCCTGGATTCAGGAGGACCTGAGTTCAAATCCAGCCTCAGATACTTGACACTTACTGTGTGACCCTGAGCAAGTCACTTAACCCTCATTGCCCCACAAAAAAAAAAAACAACAAACAAACAGAATTGAGGCACAAGATGGGGTCAGTGTGGTTCACTTAATTGCCACAATTAACCAGTTGCTGTCCTAATTCCCTCAATTCCCTCATATGTTTTGCTTGCATAGTGAGCAAATTTTCTTTGAATGTTCTTGGTTTTGCTTCTCTTCTTTTAGGGATGTCCTTTGCTAATGTGTATTCTATATATTTGCATTTCCAATCTATTGGTTCTTTGGTAAGACTTGCCATGGCAGATTCAGCTTTTTCTTTTCTACTCATTACTTTTGCTATGTAGGCCATAAATTTTACTCTCATAATTCTCATTTCTCCTTTAAACCACTCAAGAACAGCTTAACAGACAATATAGTTCCATTTTATCCTCAAATTCCACAGGGTCCTCAGTTTGATCAAGTGTTGGATCATTTCCCTTCATTTTACCATAGATGCCTTAACTCATTTATAAGATATGGACGCATATTTCCTTCTGTTGCTACTATTTTTCCTGTTGATTCATCTATATATCTTCAAAGTCTCTGAGATTTCTTCTTCTTGAAATCTTTAATATTTACAGTTGTAAAGTTGCTAAAATTCTAGCTCATCTGTCTAAAAATATCTAATGAGTGGTCACCAATAAATTATAAGCTTTAGCAAGAGTTTAGACTTTTAAGCATTTATTAAGAAGAAGAATATGTTGAAGAAAGAAAAAGAGGCCTAGATGCCAACATCTATCTATCTCAGGGAGCCTGCATTTTTGCTCCACTCTCCACGAGAGTCCTGATGAAAGAGAGAGAACCACCCCTTCTTCATCCCACAAGCCTCCTGTGAAAAACTGGAAATGTCCTGTCCCCCCACACACAGCTCCAAGCTAATTGGCTGATATCTTTGATAGACAGTGCCCACGGGCAAACGTTACTTCATGATGCTAAGGAACTGACCACCCTCAGACGTCTTCTCCTCATGGTGGAGCTTTCCTACAGTAACTCTCCAGCAGGTAGCATCACTCCAATCGTTACACAGTCTTTTTCATCCTCCCTATTTTCCTTATTTCCTTCCTTCCTGACTCACTCCCTGCTAAGTATGGTTTCCCTGGGATCTCAAAGCGTATCAGCTTCCTTCCACCCTAGATAATTCAGGGTTCACCAGACTAGGTCTCAGCCCCTGAATTGTCTAGGGTGGAAGGAAGCTGATACGCTTTGAGATCCCAGGGAAACCATACTTAGCAGGGAGTGAGTCAGAACTGTCTTTAGCTAGATTCTGGGCTTTTCTCCTCAGGCTTGGTAGAATGCTGCTGCACATATTCCCCATGTGTATGGTGTCTTCTCCTGATGACCTGTCTCATTCCCTCTGTTCCTTAGTTCTCTGCCTCATCTATTTCCCCTCATGCGAGCAGTTCTGTTTTGGAGAAGTTTGAGAGGTCTTGGGGATAGGAAAAAATGTCCAGTCTATCATCTTGTTGCTCATGTGACACCTGGAAGTCTCCTTTCTCATTTTTTGTGCTCTCTCCTGGTCCCCTCCTACCAGTATGATATTTCCTTCTCAATGTCTTTTGCTGGATCTTTATGCCTTGTTTACTTAGTGCGTGTATCCCCCAAGGATTTATCCTAGGCCTTTTCCCTCTACATTATCTAAATGGGTAATACCCTCAGCTTTTGTGGGCTCAGTTATTATCTCTATGTAGTTGATTCCCAGATAAATAACCAACCCTAGGTTTTCCCCTGAGCTCCAAATCCATTTATCTTTTGGACATCTTGAATAGTATATATTGTGGATATCTCAAATTCATCATGTCCCAAACTAAACTCTTTGTCCTTCCTCCCAAACTATTCCATCTTCCCAACTTCTTTATTACTGTTGAGAGCAGTAGTCACTCAGACTCACAATCGCTGTGTCATCCTCAATTCTTTACTCAAACTTGCCCCACAGATTTATTGTCAAATCTGGTCATTTTTACTTTCACAACATCTCTCACATACTTCCTTTTTTCTCCACTTACATAACCACTACCCTTATACAGACATTTGTCAATTATCACTTGGACTCTTGCATAGATTTCTAATTGTTCTCTGCATCAAGTCTCTCCCCACTTCAATTCATCCTCTGCTTAGTTGCCAAAATGAAGATACTAAGATTCTGAGAGATAAAGTGACTCTCCCAAGCTTAAATCATTAATAGGTGTTGGAAACTCAATTCCAAGTGTCTTGCTTCCTATTGGCCAAAGTCCAAATTGAGATCCAAATCTTGTCTGCCCATGTTTTTATTTGATCCCTAGGTAAGAATGGTTTTTACAATTTAAAATACAATAAAACTTTATTTTAAAAATCTAAAAAACCCTGTTTTTCTTTTAGAGGCTATATAAACCAGACTATGGGCCAATGGCCCCATACTCTGTACTATACTCTCTGTCTAGTTGAAAGTTGACTGAGGGGGTAGAGCCAAGAGTCAGAGAAAAGACAGAGACTTGTCTGAGCTCTCCCAAAGTCCTCTCCAAACAATTTTAAACTAATGTCTCAAAATGAATTCTGGAGTGGCAGAACCCACAAAGGATAGAGTGAATACAACCCATGATAACTTAGAAGATTGGCAGGAAAGGTCAGTCACACTGGTGTGAGAGGGAACTTGGTCCAGGGCAGTCAGCTCCCTGGCAAGCCAGCAGGGGGCCTTTGGGGTAACTGAACTGGCAGCAGTGTATTCTGGGGCTCTCAGTCAACAGGTGGTAAAAGGATCAGACAAATGTTCAGAAGGAGATTATAAGAGTCCTTTGCTAGCACTTTGTGCAAGACTGTTGCATTGCCTATAAGGGAATCTGGGTTGCAGTCCTGAGTCACAATCTCAGGGTGAAAAGGAACACTAGCTTAATCATAAGAGCTTGTGGCTACAGTGGAGCAGGGACCCTGGTCACAGCTCCAGGGACAAAAAAAAAAGAGTGCTTGTAGTCTCACAGGCCAGAGAGAAGACCAGGAGAGCAGTAAACACATTTCTCCTTTGATCACACTACCTTGAAAGAACTGAAAACTCACAGACCCTCAAAACTAGCTCTGAAAACAGTAGCACTAAAAACCCTGAAGCTTGACAAAGTGCCCCCTCCACCCCAGGAGCAGAGCCCAACTTTAATATAAAGTTAAAAGTCAAGAAATAGGCTGGAAAAATGAGCAAAGAAAAAGAAACAAAAAGAACCTGGACATTGAAAATTACTATCATGCCAGGGAAGATGAAAACATAAATTCAGAAGAAGACAACAAAGTCAAAACTGCTATATCCAAAACCTCAAAGAACAATGTGAACTTGTACAAAAATATTTATAGCTGTTCTTTTTGTGATGGCAAAGAATTGGAAATTGAAGGAATGCCCATCAGTTGGGGAATGGCTCAACAAAAGTTGTGGTATATGAATGTAATGAAATACTATTGTGCTGTAAGAAATGATAAGCAGGTGGATTTCAGAAAAACCTGCACTTACGTGAACTGATGCTGAGTGAAATGAGCAGAACCAAGAGAACATTGTACACAATATCAACACCATTGTGTGATGATCAACTGTGATAGACTTAATTCTCTCAGCAATACAATGATCCAAGATAATTCCAAAGGACTCATAATGGAAAATGCTCTCCACATCCAGAAAAAAGGAACTGTGGGATCTGGATGCAGATTGAACCATATTGTTTCTACTTTTCTTTTTTTTTTCTTTTCTTTCTTTTTTTTTTTTTGAGGTGTTTTCCTTTTGCTCTGATTCTTCTTTCACAACATGACTAATGCAGAAAAAAAAAAGAAAATGTGAACTGGTCTCAGATCCAAAAAAAGAATTCCTAGAAATTCAAAAAGACTTTTCAAAAGCAAATAAGAAAGATAGACAAAATACTGAGAAAAGAAATGAGAGTGGACAAGAAAAACATTTTAAAAAGCCAACAGCTTAGGGGCAGCTAGATGGCGCAGTGGATAGAACACCGGCCCTGGAGTCAGGAGTACCTGAGTTCAAATCCGGCCTCAGACACTTAACACTTACTAGCTGTGTGACCCTGGGCAAGTCACTTAACTCCTATTGCCTCACTAAAAAAACAAAAACAAAAAAGCCAACAGCTTGATAAAGGAGGCACAAAAAATACTGAAGAAAATAATACCTTAAAAACCAGAATAGGTCAAATGGTAAAAGAGGCACAAAAATCTACTCGAGAGAAGAACTACTTAAAAAGAAGAATTGGCCAAATGGAAAAGGAGGTACAAAAGTTCACTGAAGAAAATGTTTTTTCAGAAAGTAGAATTGGAGGGGCAGTTAGGTGGCACAGTGGATAGAGCACCGGCTCTGGATTCAGGAGGACCTGAGTTCAAATTCAGCCTCAGACACAACACTTACTAGCTGTGTGACCCTGAGCAAGTCACTTAACCCTCATTGCCCTGCTCCCCCCCCCCCAAAAAAAAAGTAGAATTGGGTGGGTGGAAGCTCCAGGAGACATCAAGAAACAATAAAATACAATCAAAAGGATGAAAAATAGGGAAAAATGTGAAATATACCATCAGAAAAACAACTGACCTGAAAAATAGACCAAGGAGAGATAATTTAAGAATTATTGCACTATCACCAGGATAATACACTATGACCAGGTGGGATTTATACCAGGAATGCAGGGCTGGTTCAACATTAGGAAAACTATCAACATAATCAACCACATCAATAAAAAAACTAACCAAAATCATATGATTATCTCAATAGATGTAGAGAAAGCTTTTGACAAAATACAGCACCCATTCCTAATTAAAACACTAGAGAGCTTAGGAATAGGTAGAGCATCCCTTCAAATAATAAGCAGTACCTACCTAAAACCATCAGCAAGCATTATATGCAATGGAGATAAGTTAGAGGCCTTCCCAATAAGATCAGGGGTGAAACAAGGATGTCCATTATCACCCCTATTATTTAATATTGTACTAGAAATGTTAGCTTTAGCAATCAGAGAAGAAAAAGGAAGTAAAGGAATTAGAATAGGCAAGGAGGAAACAAAATCTTCGCAGATGATATGATAGTATACTTAAGGAATCCTAGAGAATCAACTCAAAAATTACTTGAAACAATTAATAACTTTAGCAAAGTAGCAGGATATAAAATAAATTCACATAAATCATCAGCATTTCTATACATGACCAACAAAGTCCAGCAGCAAGAGATAGAAAGAGAAATACTATTTAAAGTTATGGTAGATACTATAAAATATTTGGGAGTCTACTTCCCGAGACAAACCCAGGAACTCTATGAACTCAATTATCAAACACTCTTCACACAAATCAAATCAGATCTAAATAATTGGAAATATATCAATTGCTCATGGATAGGCAGAGCTAATATAGTAAAAATGACAATTCTACCTAAATTAATCTACTTATTCAGTGCCATACCAATCAGACTACCTAAAAATTATTTTATAGAGCTAGAAAAAATTCATCTGGAAAAACAAAAAGTCAAGAATATCAAGGGAAATAATGAAAAAAATGCACAGGAAGGTGGGTTAGCTGTACCAAACCTTGAGCTTTACTATAAAGTGGCAGTCATCAAAATTATCTGGTACTGGCTAAGAAATAGAGTGGAGGATCAATAGAATAGGCTAGGAACAGGAAACACAGTAGTAAATGACACTAGTAATTTAGTATTTGACAAAAACTACTGGGAAAACTGGAAGATAGTATGGCAGAAATTATGCATAGACCAAAATCTTATACCATATACTTATACTTATAAAATAAGGTCAAAATGGATACATGATTTAGACATAAGAGGTGATACCATAGGAAAATTAGGAGAGAAAGAAATAGTCTACCTTTCAGATCTTTGGAAAGGAGAACAGTTTATGACCAAGCAAGAGATAGAAAATATTATGAAATGCAAAATGGATGCTTTTGATTACTAAATTAAAAAGGTTTTGTACAAACAGAAGCAATGCATCCAAAATTAGAAGGGAGGCAGAAAGCTGGGAAACAATTTTTGAGGCCAGTACTTCTGATAAAGGCCTCATCTCTAAAATATATAGGGAATTAAATCACATTTATAAGAATCCAAGTCATTCCCCAATTGAGAAATGGTCAAAGGATATGAACAGGCAGTTTTCTGATGAAGAAACCAAAGCTATCTATTCCCATATGAAAAAATGCTCTAAATCTCTAATGATTAGAGAGATGCAAATTAAAACAACTCTGAGGTACCACCTGACACCTATCAGATTGGCTAAAATTACAAAAAAGGAAAATAATAAATGTTGGAGAAGCTGTGGAAAAATTGGAACACTAATGCATTGTTGGTGGAGCTGTGAACTGATCCAACCATTCTGGAGAGCAATTTGGAATTATGCCCAAAGGGCAATAATGCTGTGCATACCCTTTGACCCAGCAATACCACTTTTGGGTCTTTTTCCCAAAGAAATCATGGAAGGGGGAAAGGGACCCATATGTACAAAAATATTTATAGCTGCTCTTTATGTGGTGGCAAGGAATTGGAAGTTGAGGGGGTGCCCATCAATTGGGGAATGGCTGGACAAGTTGTGGTATATGAATACAATGGAATACTATTATGCTGTAAGAAACAATGAGCAGGAGGAGTTCAGAGAAACCTGGAGGGTCTTGCGTGGGCTGATGATGAGTGAGATGAGCAGAACCAGAAGAACATTGTACACAGTATCATCAACATTGAGTGTTGATCTACTGTGATGGACTATATTCTTTTCACCAATGTAGTGGTACAGAAGAGTTCCAGGGGACTCATGATGGAAGAGGATCTCCAAATCCAGGAAAAAATAAAAAAAATAACTGTGGAATATAGATGCTGATTGAACCATACTATTTCTTTTGTTTTTGGTGCTGTTGTTTTTCTATTTTGAGGTTTTTCCTCATTGCTCTGATTTTTCTCTTATAACATGACTAATGCAGAAATATGTTTAATATTATTATATGTATATATGTATGTGTGTGTGTATATATATATATATTTATCTTTTATCAGATTATCTGCTGTTTAGGGGAGGGGGGAGGGAGAGGAGGGAGGGAGAAAAATCTGAAATTGGAAAGCTTGTATAAACAAAAGTTGAGAACTATCTTTACATGTAACTGGAAAAAAATAAAATACTTTATTTTTAAAAAAGAAATAGATGTTTTTTTTTCTCTCTCTCTCTTTTTTTTTTTTTTTGGTGAGGCAATGAGGGTTAAGTGACTTGCCCAGGGTCATACAGCTAGTAAGTGTTAAGTGTCTGAGGCCTGATTTGAACCCAGGTCCTCCTGAATCCAGGGCCGGTGTTCTATCCACTGCACCATCTAGCTGCCCCAGAAATAGACTTTTTTTAAAAAATAAATGAAATGCACTTTAAAAAAAGAATTATTGTACTGCCTAAAAGTTATGATTTTTAAAAATAGCCTAGAATCTTCATTCAAGAAATTATCAAGGAAAACTATTTAGAACTGTCTCAGAACCAGAGAATAGAAATGGAAAGAATCCACTACTCACTTCCTGAACGATACCAAAATGAAAACTCCTAGGAATATTATAGCCAAATTCCAGAGTTCCCAGGTCAAGCAGAAAATATTTCCAGCAATCATAAAGAAACAATTTAAATATTGTGAAGCCACAATCAGGATCACACAAAATTTGGCAAGTGCTACATTAAAGAATCAGAGGGCTTGGAATATGATATTCTGGAGTGCAAATAAGCTAGGATCAAAACCAAGAATTACCTACTCAGAAAAATTGAGTATAATCCTTGAGGTGGAAAATGATTATGTAATTAAATAGACTTTCAAATATTCCTAATGAAAAGACAAGAACTGAGTAGAAAATTTGATTTTCAAATATAAGACTCAAAAGAAACATAAAAAGGTAAACAGGAAAGAGAAATCATAAGGGATTCAATAAAGGTAAATTGTTTACATTCCTACATGGAAATATGATACATGTAATTCCTAAAAACTCTCATTATTAAGAAAGTTAGGAGTGCACATAGATGGTAGAGTGTGAATTGAATATGATAGGATGATACCTAAAAAAAATAAAATAAAACAAAGGGGTGGAAAAAGGATGAACTGAGAGAAGAGGAAAGGGAAAGATAGAATGAGTTAAATTATTTCACATAAACGAAGCACAAAAGGGGGTAGCTAGGTGGTGCAGTGGATAAAGCACCAGCCCTGGATTCAGGAGGACCTGAGTTCAAATTCAGCTTCAGACACTTGACACTTACTAGCTGTGTGACCCTGGGCAAGTCACTTAACCCTCATTGCCCCACCAAAGAAGGAAGGAGAAGGAGGAAGGAGAAGGAGGAAGAAGAAGGAAGAAGAAGGAAGAAGAAGGAAGAAGAAGGAAGAAGAAGAAGGAAGAAGAAGAAGGAAGAAGAAGAAGAAGAAGAAGAAGAAACACAAGAGTTTTTTTACAGTGGATTGGAAGATGGGGGATGGGAATGCTTGAACTTTATGCTCATCAGAATTGGCTCAAAGAGGAAATAACATTCACACTCAGTTGAATATAGAAATGTATCTTATCCTACAGGAAAGTAGGATGGGAAGGGGACAATAAAAGGGGGATGTACTTATAGAAGGGAGGGCAAAGTGAAGGAGATGGTTATCAGAATCAAACTCTTTTGAGAATGGTTAGTTTGAAAGGAGAGAGAGAGAGTTGGACTATAAATGGAAGATAAGATGGAGGGAATACACAGTAATCATAACTGTGAAAAAATTCCAGCAAGGGGCAGGCTAGGTGGCACAGTGGATAAAGCACTGGCCCTGGATTCAGAGTACCTGAGTTCAAATCTGGCCTCAGACACTTGACACTTACCTAGCTGTGTGACCCTGGGCAAGTCACTTAACCCCCATTGCCCTGAAAAAAAAATTACAGCAAGTATCTCTAATAAAGGCCTTATTTTTCAAATAAACAAAGGAGTCAAATTTAGAAGAATACAAGTGATTCTCCAATTGATAAATGGTCAAATGATATGAACAGGGGGTGCAGCTAGGTGGCGCAGTGGATAAGAGCACCAGCCTGGAGTCAGGAATACCTGAGTTCAAATCTGGCCTCAGACACTTGACACTTACTAGCTGTGTGACCCTGGGCAAGTCACTTAAACCCCAATTGCCTCACAAAAAAACCAAAACAAACAACAACAAAAAACAAAACAAAGGATATGAACAGGAAGTTTTCAGCTGAAGTAATCAAAGTTACCTATAAGTCATATGAAAATGCTTTAAATCACTATTTTTTTCTTTTTTATCATAAAAGTATTTATTATTTTCCCAGTTACATGTAAAGATAGTTTTCAAAATTTGTTTTCATAAGATTTTTAGTTCCAAATTTTTCTCCCTCTCTTCCTTCCCTCCTCCATTCCCAAGACAGAAAGCAATCTGATTTAGGTTATATATGTACAATCACATTAAACATATGTTTGCATTAGTCATATTGTGAAAGAAGAATCAGAACACAAGGGGAAAACTTAAAAAAATTTTTTAAAAATAACCAAAAAGTAGAAACAGTATATGAACTATAGTTCAATCTGCATTCAGAATCCACAGTTCTTTTTTTCTGGATGTGTAGAACATTTTCCATCATGAGTTCTTTAGAAATGTCTTGGATCATTGCACTGCTAAGAAGAACCAAGTCTATCACAGTTGATCAGCACACAATGTTGCTGTTACTGTGTATAATGTTTTCCTGGTTCTGCTCACTTCACTCAGCATCAGTCCACTTAAGTCTTTCTAGGTTTTTCTGAAATCTGCCTGCTCATCATTTAAATCACTATTGATTAAAGAAATGCAAATTAAAATAACCCTACACCTATAAAATTTGCTAATATGATGGGAAAGGGAATTACAAATGTTGGAGGGAAATGTGGGAAGATTGAGATACTAATGCACTTTTGTGAAGTTGTGAACTGATTAGACCATTCTGGAGAGCAATTTGAATCTATATTCAACCAAAGAGTTATAAAACTGTGTTATATCCTTTTGATCCAGCAATACCACTATTAGGTTTGTATGTCAAAGAGATTTTTTTTAAAAAGAATAGGACCTATATGTACAAAAATATTTCTAGCCGCTCTTTTTGTGGTGGCAAAGAATTGGAAATTGAGGGAATGTCCACCAATTGGGGAATGGCTGAACAAGTTGTAGCATATGATTATAATGGAATACTATTGTACTAAAAGAAATGAAGAGCAAGATGTTCTTAGAAAAACCTGGAAAGACTTAAGTGAACTGATACAAAGTGAAATGAGCAGAACCAGGACAATATTGTACATGGTAACAAGAATACTGCACAATGATCAACTGTGACTGACTTAACTACTGTCAGCAATACAATAATCCAAGACAATTCTGAAGGACTTATAATGAAAAATGCTATCCACCTCCAGAGAAAGAACTGAGGGTGTCAGAATACAGATCAAAGCATACTTTTTAAAATTTTATTTTTCTTATTTTTTGTTCTGTTTTTCTTTCACAACATGACTAACATGGAAATATTTGTGCGTGACTGCACATATACTTTTAAATACATATTGTTATGTGAAGTTTTTCCAAAATATTGTGAAATACTGTTAGATCACTTCCCTACTGAGTGATTGATGTTCTCATAGCTCTATTAATAAAACCAGGACCATAAAGCTTGAGCTAGGAGATTGGATTAAACTGTATTGAACTTCTATTAAGTCTTCCTACATGTTCTTAGAACCTGAGAAGCAGATCTAGAAGGAAGAGTCCCTTCAGAGTTGTCCTGAGAATTCGGCTTGTTCCAGAAATGTACATCTGTTGCTTTTTACATCTGAGAATTATAAAGCAGGCTGATGGGACTCTACAGTATGGGGGCTGGACCTTTGAACTTTTTCATCATATCAAGAAGTTTCAGAGAACCAGTGGAACTCAACAAAGGACTTTATTTTCTTTTCCCCCATGGTCTATTGCTTCTTTCTCCAAGAAATTTTTGTCAATGTGCTGGCCATATTCTAATATTGCCATCACTCAGCACTATTACCCATAGCTCTTTCTTATGACAACTGGGTAATGAATAATGCTGATCTTAGACTTCATAGTTAGGTGGGTCATAAACTGCACCAAGTCAGAATCGCTGGGTCCCGGGAGTGTTGGGTCACTTACCATCTCCACCAAAGCACCACCAAATCATGGGTGCCTGCTCTTGTTCAGCTACCATATCATGAAGACATGAAGAACTTACCCCCTTTTTTTCTGGGACATTTGTACCTTTTTTGCATGAGATCCCCTCACTCTTATTCACTGCTTATTCCTAGTGGGACACCTATTCTTGGGTTTCTTTAATGTTTTCCTGACTGGGAGGCAGGAGAAACTAACCCCTGGCCTCATAGTCTTATGACCTTCTGTAAAATATTGTATTGTATCTACTACTACTATATTTTCACAAGGTGGCTTTAAAGAGATAAAATTAACCCATTTTCTGTAATTATTGATTTCTATTTTACATGATGTTTGTGTGAATCTTCCTCTCAACCTGACTTTGTTAGCTATACAGTTTCCCCATTGCTGATTTAGTTTCAATGGCTGCTGATCATGCCTAATTATATTATTTTAGTTTATAGATAGTGATTCATGGGAGACATGTCTCCCAAGAACCAAAAGGGTGATTGTGAAATATATAATCAATTAGCTCTATTTTTATCATGATTATCCTTGCTTTGTGAGTTAGGTCCTGCTGCATTGTAAAACCTATGATTTAAGACAAATATTTTGTTGTAGACACAAAATAGGGAAGTAGATTTTAGAGGAAGCTCCCCATTTGCAGTTGACTGATTCTTGTTTGTCAAAAGCCAGTTCTCTTTTAGAAACTCTTTAATTCTCTCAGATGCTGTCATTAACCTGCTGTTGTAAAATATTTTACTAATCAATACTTCTATCTCATCCAATCAGCAAGAAAACTTGTTTGTGCCTCAGGAACTGTACCAATTTTCCAATTCTTCTTTCTTTCTCTATTTTGGAAACCAAAGATTTGCAAACTTTTGTCCAATCAGAAAACTTAGTAAATAGGGCACTCAAAATTATGCTATTTGATTTGTTTTTCTTTATTGACTATTAGAAAGTTCTGTAAACTCTCCTGAAAGTCCTTGGCTACTGAAGAATCTTGTATCTCAAGTATTGACAATTGGTAGCTTTGCTGTTAAATTAATCATGCTCAGAACCCTGTGCCTCAGTTTCTCTTTATCACAGATTTTTATTGTGACAGCACCAATAACTTTTAAAATAAATACATTTTGGGGCATCTAGGTGGTGCAGTGGTTAGAGCACTGACCTTGAATTCAGGAGGACCTGAGTTCAAATCCGACCTCAGACACTTGACACTTACTAGCTGTGTGACCCTGGGCAAGTCACTTAACCCCAATTGCCTCACAAAAAAATTAAGTAATTAATTAAAAAATAAACAAATGAATTTTTAATTATTCAATTAAAAGTGATAAACTAAAGGAGGGACGCCCTGTCCTAAGTTACCTATTTAGATTCTGTCACTTAGACCTATTCTCTGTCAGTTAAGCTACGTAGTGACAAACTATAAAACTCACAGACCTAGAAGGAGTGGCTGTTTGAAAAAGACTTGTTATACCCCATCCATGACCATGCAGTGGTGACTTCAGTGACTGGCAGTGGTAGGAATACAGTTAGCTTCAATAAAGTCACACATTTTAGGAAAGCAGATTGAGTCAGACTAGTGGTTAACTCCCTGGAACTCCCTGCATTTTAGCTCCCTAATTTAGCATGGACTTTTCAGTTCTAAATCTCTTCTCCAGTAATTGTTATTCCTATTCAATATATTGGATTTTGGCTCTATGAAGATAGCTTTGTCCTAATCCAGAATGGCTATTAAGTTAGTGATTGATCTTATTCTAAGTAGGATCTAGACTCCTATATTACAACTGGGGAATGCCCTTTTCTATGAATAGCAGTTGTACTAACCATTGGTACATGTTGACGCTGACTCAGGTAGGATGTAACAAAAAAGTGCCACAAAAAATTTTCATGTTATGTTCTTAATTGATCCAGATTTCTAGATCATTTGTCTGTTTAACAAGTATGTATTAAGTGTTTAACCACTCAGTGGTACTGTTAGCTACTTACCTGATAAATACCCAAGGAGAAGGATCAAATTCTTGGCCAGTCATTGATCTCCCTGAAGTTCTGGTGCTTTCCTGACCCGCAACCCCTGTAGAAATAATGAAAAAGTCCCAAGATCTCTATGGTTACTGAGATGAATTAAGAATGAATAGCGGCAGCTAGGTGGAGCAGTAGAAAAAGCACCAGCCCTGGATTCAGGAGGACCTGAGTTCAAATTTGACCTCAGACACTTGACACTTACTAGCTGTGTGACCCTGGGCAAGTTACTTAACCCTCATTGCCCTGGGGGAAAAAATTAGTAACTTTTGATCTCTCAGCTCTACCTCTCTCTGAAGGACCTCAGGCCAATAAAAATCCACTCTCTCAAGCACTCATCTTACAGGAAAAATCCCTACTTCCACTCTGAACTTGCCATATTTAATTGAGCTCTAGTCATGTGATCTTTGCATAATGCAATGGCCCTACATTGGAACAGATAGAACATAATTGTATACAGTGCATTATTCCCAGCATAGCAGGAGTGAAAAAAAATTCATAAAAAAAAAACCCTTAGCAAATGTGAGGTTGTGAGCCCCCAAAAGAGTGGCCTTATGAAAAAGCCTCAGAAGTAAGTAGGGCTTATCATCATTGAGTGGGAGTCCTCTGGTGACCAGTAAGTATGTTATGTCCTGTCTCACCGTCTAAGTCCAATGCTCTTGACCAAGGTACCTTTCTTCTGCTACTGGATCTCGTTGATTGCTTACCATCGCTCTTTTGTTTCCCTACCAGACAACTATCCCCTCCTAGCACTGGGGGATGGATTAAGAATCAAGAGAGGCTTTAATAATGCTTACTATGTGCAAGGCATTTTGCTAGATTCTGGGGCGAGATACAAATATAAATAAGATAAAGTTTATACCCTTGAGAAACATACTTTAGTGGGGGTAAAAAGATATGGATCAAAATAAATATATAAATGCAAATTAATATATGATAAACACAAAATGAAATGAAATGAGGGAAAGATCACTTCCACCTGAGGAAATCAGAAAGGTTTCATGGAGTAGATGGTCTGAAAGAGACAGGGATTTCAGCAAAAAGGGAACTCGGGTTGGGGGAAGCAAAAAGAGGGATTTTCCTGACCCAACTTCCTCTTTCCTGGAAGCATATTTCCAATATTTCCCCTGATTATACCTAGGTGGTTTTAAAGCAGAGGTAATCCTGACAGTTGCTGGAGCCTTATCTCCATCGTGTCATTTTTCAACTTTGGTTAGTTTGAGTGAGGTGACTTCTCTGAACCCAAACTTCCCCAAAGACACTACTAACTGGCAGGCAGTGACTCAGAAAGGAGGAGGAGAAAGGACAGAAGTTGAAGGCATTGTCACTTGGAGATTTAAAACTCCTAAAGCTCTTCTGTATGTGTTCAGTCAATAACTTATTTACCGTCTTTCCCCATGCAAAAATTGGACTCCTACAAAGGTCCACATACTCACACAGACAAGAATGCACACAAACCTTCAGGCTGCCCTTTCTAAGATCTTTTGCTCTGAAGGCTGCCTTTGGTGGTTATTTTAGCTTGACATTTTAGGTAAGAGAGTACACAGATAACATACCAGCCACTACAGTCCTTGCCATTCTAGTCAATTCAATTCAATTTCACAAACATTGATTAAATACCATCACTTATTCTATGTGAGGAAACTTGCAGCAGCCCCTGTTGGAGCCCAGGAAAGGCTCAGGGGAGTAAATTCCCCCATAAAGTGAGATAAAAGAAATACTGAAGAATGATGCTGGAACAGCCAGTATTGTGAAGAATAAAGAAAGATTTATTATAAGCAATTCACACTTGGGTAGAAGAGGTACATGATAGTAGTTGGACAACAAATGGATCTATCCTGATCCCTATCCCACAAAAGTCTATGACAGCAGGCAGACAACAAATGGATCAATCCTGATCCCCCCCGCCATACCATCCCACTCTACAGGGGCTCCTCTTATAGGGAGGGGAAAACAAGGCATGCAGGAGAGAGGCCAGGTGTATACATATACTTCCCTGGGAAACTATTGATAAAAAAGTCCCCAAGACTGTCAAGGAAAGGCTAACAATATGGCAGTGTGCCTGGAAGATGCATTTGTACACATACCTCCCCTTATGCAACAGAGTAAATGGGAGGTCAGATTTCCTTGGGTGACCTGGCCATGCAGCTAAAGCCATAGAATCCCATAACCCCAATATCACAGAATCTCTGAGGTCACCTAGTCTAATCAATACCTGTATAGTACTAGAGTATTAGAGACAGCTAGATGCTGTAGGGGCCAAATTTAATATGGGGAGAGTTAATTGGGTGGCTTGCTGTAATACTGGGGTTCAGAAAATAATGAGGGACCTCTAGGTCCAAAATTTCCTCCCTTCCAAACTGCCTTTTTTAGTTATTTCTCCCAGGACAATAAGAAAGGAGATTAACAGCCTCTTTTCCACAAACAAATCAGGTTTTAGTAATGGGAATACAATATATAACAAAGGTAAAATTAATAAAGCCAAGGACAAGGGAATAGGGGAAGAGAAAAATGGATAAGCTCCCTGGCTCTAGCAAAGACTGACACAATCCCCAACACTGTTTCCAGCTCATCTAATTCGAAGAGCTGGCCTTGTTTCTATTAACTTACCACCTGGGGTCCGTAGTTTCTATAGGAGTCAACTGTGCAGCCCCTCTCCAGTCGGCTCTCGGAAGCTCACCAACAGGAAAGAGACCTCCTCTCATCGAGCGTTCCCTTTTCTATTTTTTTTCTTCCCTCCCCCAAAAGGGAGGTCCTTCAAGTTGCTTGGCCAAGAGTGGTCCTCCTAGTGGAGTCAGTAGTTAGTATATATAATCTCACTCAGGGCAGGCCAGGTGTGGCCTATATCTAATCATCTCAAGTACATACTTAGTTGGTTTCTCAAACAATACTAGATCAATCAGGTGGGACCCCTGGGTGTCTGCCAAATTCCATTATTTTATCACAATGCATTGAGCCTGAAATCAGGAAGACCTGAATTTAATTCCAGCCTCAAACACTTAGCAACTGTGTGACCCTGAGCAAGTCACTTAATCTTGGTTTGCCTCAATTTGCTCATGTGTAAAAATGGAAATAAAAACAGCACCTACCTCCCAGGACTGTTATAAAGATTGAATGAAATCATAATTACAAAGTGTCTTGCAAATGGCATGTAGCATATAAATATTAACTGGTGGCTAGTATTATTAGTATCTTAGTATAGTGTAAAGGAAATAAGAAAAAGAATTTTGGGTCAAAGAACCTGAGTTCAAATCCAAACTCTACTCTGTCACCTGTGTCACTTTAGATGAGTTACCTCACCTCTCTGAAACTCAGTGTTATTATCTGTGAAATAAGTGAATTGGATTAAATTACTTCTTAGGTGCATTTTAGTCCTAAAGCTATCATCTTTAAGTAGGGGTGATATGACTCAGCATATGCCTAGGCCTTGCTAAAGGATAAGCACAACTTGGTTGCTCCTCAAATGTCCCTGTGATGGAAGGAAGAGAAAGAAGGAAGAAAGGGAAGAGGGGGGAAGGAAAAAAGGAAGGGAAAAAGGAAGGAAAGGAAGGAAAAAGGAAGGAAAGAGGTTGAAAAGGAAGTAAGGAAGGATAGAAGGATAGTATAGAAGGAGTGAAGAAAGGAAGGAAATATTTATTTGTTTATTTATTTATTTTTGGTGAGGCAAATGGGGTTAAGTGACTTGCCCAAGGTCAAACAGCTAGTTAAGTATCAAGTGTCTGAGTCCAGATTTGAACTCAGGTCCTCCTGAATCCAGGGCCAGTATTGTATCCACTATGCCACCTAGCTGTCTCACAGGAAATATTTATTAAGTGCCTACTATTTGCAGACACCTGTGCTATGCACCTTACCAAATATTGATCTCATTTGATCCTCACAACAGCCCTTGGAGGTGGGTGCTATTATTTTCCTCATTTTACATTTGAGGAAAATGAGACAGACAAAGGTTAAATGGTTGGTCCAGAGTCACACAGATAAATTAAGTCTCTGAGGATGGATTTGAATTCAGGTCTTCATGATTCCAGGCCCAGAGGGAACCTACTACTTCGGAAGCAGCCATTCCATATTCATTCAGCTCTAATTCCTAGGAAGTCTTTCTCTTTATCAAGCTAAAAGCACTTCTTTGCAGTTTCCATTGATTCTACTCTCTAGGGTCAAGCAAAACATGCCTAATGGAACTTCTTCCACATGACAGACCCTAAAATGTTTGAAGTCATTGCTCATGTCTCTTCAAATTTTCTTTTCTTAATTTTCAACATGCCCACCACTAGAAGAGAACTCCTGGCTTGCTTCAAGGCTCAGTTTGGCCACCACCTATAGGAATAGGAAGCTTTCCCTGAGCCCCTTAGTCATCAGTGCTCTGCCTTTCTTCATTTTGTGTTCAATTATCTTTTTACCTGTAGTAGCTTCTAAGAGAATGTTAGCTACTTTAGAACAAGTGCTATTTCATTTTTAAAAAAATAATCCCAACATATAGCACGGTGTCTGGGACATATAGTAGTAGGTATTTAATAATATTCTAGGATTGAATTAGATTGAATTGAATTGGGGGTGGAGGTTCTACAACAGTGACTCCCATTGGATATCTATTGTTGACACTTAGCTGTCCATTACTGGAAACTTCATCTAAGATGATTGGTGTCTAAGCCAGAAAAAGCCTTTCATCAGTAGGCTAAAAGAAGTAAAGAGAAATAACTCTATTGTAGCTGTCTAGCTCTGTCTGTTTCTCAATCAGTCCTCGTCTCTCTGACCCCCTTTTATTACTTGTACTCTACCAGCTTGCCATCAGATTTCCATGGTAGGGGGAGAAAAGGGAATCACTCTCCCCTCTCCCTCTTCAGCCTTTATACACAACTATACATACATTGCAGTGAGAACACTTCTTCCCCAAGTGAGCCTGAGACTTCCCCTCAACTCTCTGCTTTCATCTTTTCTACTTTTTGTTTTCTTTCCCTAAGCAAATGTAACCAAATGTATTCCTGAAAGATGATATTACCAACTTTGTCAGCCACATTGGGAATTTGAGAGTTGCTAAGGATAAGGTGTTGCAGCTAAAAGGACTAAGAAATTCCAAACCATGCCCCAGTTTACCAGGAGATCTCAGACTTGCAAATTATGCAGATATCAAGGTCAGGGATAAAATGAAATATTTGTTTGTCAGGTGTTACAAATTTATCTTCATATCCAAGAAAATATAACCAAATGAGATGGGCTACTGTTTCATGTTTAAGTATTTGTTTATGTATACTTAGAGTCTTTTCTGTTTTACATAGTCTTTTGTTGGTAGAAATAAATTGCTGTCCTATACCTGTTTTCTACTTTGTACGTTGAATACTCTTTCTAGAAAGGACCCCTACTATTCCCTTTGATTGGAAACCTTAGACATGAGCCCTACTAACTAAGCATTGTCTAAGAGATTTTCCCTGCAATTCCAGCGTGGGGACAATAAATCAAGTTTGACGAACCTGGGTTGGTGGACACCAGAAGAAGAGCTTCTCTTGAAGAAATCCCAATCCTGGGCTTCAAGTGACAATCCTTTGATTCATAAATGGTCATCCAACCTTTCTTTATAGATCTGTCTTTAGGGAGAGGAATCTTCTTTGTATTTTTTATCACACTTCTTGTTCTCAATGGCAACAGAAGATAATTCTTTCCTAGGTCTGGCTCTGGAATCAGCCATATCATTTGGAGACAGCACTGTGTTATGGAAAGAACATCAGATCTAGGATTGGAGGTGTTGGGTTCAAATCTAATGCCTATCACTTACTACACGTATGATATTATGAGCAACTATAAATATTTTTGTACATGTGGGTCCCTTTCCCCCTTCCATGATTTCTTTGGGAAAAAGACCTAAAAGTGGAATTGCTGGGTCAAAGGGTATGCACAGCATTATTGCCCTTTGGGCATAATTCCAAATTGCTCTCCAGAATGGTTGGATCAGTTCACAGCTCCACCAACAATGCATTAGTGTTCCAATTTTCCCACAGCTTCTCCAGCATTTATTATCTTCCTTTTTTGTCATTTTAGCCAATCTGATAGGTGTCAGGTGGTACCTCAGAGTTGTTTTAATTTGCATCTCTCTAATCATTAGAGATTTAGAGCATTTTTTCATATGGGAATAGATAGCTTTGGTTTCTTCATCAGAAAACTGCCTGTTCATATCCTTTGACCATTTCTCAATTGGGGAATGACTTGGATTCTTATAAATGTGATTTAATTCCCTATATATTTTAGAGATGAGGCCTTTATCAGAAGTACTGGCCTCAAAAATTATTTCCCAGCTTTCTGCCTCCCTTCTAATTTTGGATGCATTGCTTCTGTTTGTACAAAAATTTTTAATTTAATATAATCAAAATCATCCATTTTGCACTTTATAATATACTCTATCTCTTGTTTGGTCAAAAACTGTTTTCCTTTCCAAATATCTGATAGGTAGATTATTCCTTTCTCTCCTAATTTACCTATGGTATCACCTCTTATGTCTAAATCATGTATCCATTTTGACCTTATTTTAGTATAAGGTGTAAGATGTTGGTCTATACCTAATTTCTGCCATACTATCTTCCAGTTTTCCCAGCAGTTTTTTTGTCAAATTATTGAGTTCCTATCCCAGAAGCTGGAGTCTTTGGGTTTATCAAACACCTACATTACTAGTGTCCATTTACTACTGCATTTCCTGGAGCTAGCCTATTCCATTGATCTACACTCTATTTTTAGCCAGTACAGATAGTTTTGGATGACTGCTGCTTTATAGTAAAGCTCAAGGTTTTGGCACGGCTAACCCACCTTCTGTGAATTTTTTTTCATATTTCCCTGGATATTCTTGATTTTTTGTTTTTCCAGATGAATTTTGTTATTATTTTTGTCTAGCTGTATAAAATAATTTTTTAGGTAGTCTGATTGGTATGGCACTGAATAAGTAAGTTAATTTAGGCAGTATTGTCATTTTTACTATATTAGCTCTGCCTATCCATGAGCAATTGATATCTTTCCAATTGTTTAGATCTGATTTGATTTGTGTGAAGAGTGTTTGGTAGTTGTGTTCATAGAGTCTCCTGGGTTTGTCTTGCGCAAGTAGAATCCCAAGTATTTATATTATCTACCGTTACTTTAAATGGAATTCTCTTTCTATCTCTTGCTGCTGGACTTTGTTGGTCATGTATAGAAATGCTGATGATTATGTGGATTTATTTATAATCCTGCTACTTTGCTAAAGTTGTTAATTGTTTCAAGTAATTTTTGAGTTGATTCTCTAGGATTCCTTAAGTGATACCATCATATCATCTGCAAAGGTGATAGTTTTGTTTCCTCCTTGCATATTCTAATTCCTCTTAATTCTTTCTCTTCCTGATTGCTAAGCTACATTTCTAGACAATATTAAATAATAGGGGTGATAATGGACATCCTTGTTTCACCCCTGATGCTATTGGGAAGGCCTCTAATTTATCTCCATTGCATATAATACTGCTGATGGCTTTAGGTAGATAATGTTTATATTCTAAGGAAGCTCCACCTATTCCTAAACTCTCTAGTGTTTTTATTAGGAATGGGTGTTTGTACTTGTCAAAAGCTTTCTCTGCATCTATTGAGGATAATCATATGATTTTGGTTGGTTTCTTATTGGTGTGGTTGGATTATGTTAATAGTTTTCCTAATGTTGAACCATCCCTGCATTCCTGGTATAAATCCCAACCTGGTCATAGTGTATTATCCTGGGTGATCACTTGCTGTAATCTCCTTGCTTCTATGACTTTATTATCCCACTTCCATCCTGACCCCAACTTCTGTCTCTTTCTGAAGTTCTAACAGGAAATTAGGGAACATGGGCAGAACTCAGGAAAAACAGAGAAGGAAGGTGTGTGTTTCCCTGAAGGGTGTGAATCTATGTGTCTGGTGTATGAGTGTTTGGATAGAATGTGGGTGATAACATGGGCAAAATTAGGCAAGTTTCATGAGCTAAATAACTTCCCCAAACTACTGCAAGTCTAGGCTTTCTACTCTTATCACTCACCTACTGGCACTGATGGAAAAACCTGGCTTCTCCTCACCCCAAACTTGTTACCTCTACTTCTCAAATCCCACAGAGAACTGGCCAGTTCTGCTTCTTGGTGTCATCCTTGACTTCTCACTTTCCCTCACCCCCACCTATAGCCAGTCAGTTGCCAAATCTTCATGTTTCTACATCCACAACATCTCTTACGTTTATCTGTCTTTCTCCATTCCAACAATCACCACCCTTTTTAGGCTCTTATCGCCTCTCTCCTAGACTATTGCACCTAGATCACTAATTGTTCTCCCTGTCTCCAGGTCTTTTCTCATTCCAATCTACCCTTCATGTGGCCAACAAAGTGATTTTTTAAAAAGTGTAGTTCTGGCCATATCACCCCACTACTCAAATAAACTCCAGTAACTCATTATTTCTTAAAATAAAATATAAACTTCTATATTTGTTATTTAAGGCAGTGAGGTGGTGCAATAGAAAGAGTTCTGGGTCCGAAGTCAGGAAGACTCATCTCCCTGAGTTCAAATCTTGCCTCAGATATTTCCTACTCTGTGACCCTGAGCAAGTCACTTAACCCTCTTTGCTTCACTTTCCTCATCTGCAAAATGAGCTGGAGAAGGAAATGGAAAATCACTCCACTATATTTGCCAAGAAAACCCCAAATGTGGTCACAGAGAGTCAGACATGACTGAAACAACTGAAAGACAATTTTGGTGTTTAAAGGTCTTCACAGCATATCTTTCCAGACTTGCTATGTATCATCACTCCCTTGCCCACAGACTAAGGTCCAGTCAAACTAGCCTTCTGCCATTACTCCCAAATGTTATACAATCTCCTGTCTCCATTCTTTTTCACTGGCTGTTTTTCATCCCTGAAATGCATACCCTTTTCATTTCTTGAAATCCCTGGTTTAATTCAGGATTCAGCTCAAATCCTACCTTCTACATGAGGCCCTTCCTGGTCCCCCAACCCCCACTCCAGCTGCCAGTGACTTCCCACTCTCCTTTTTAAATTTTATATCTGTATTGAGTGTATTTTATATGTAATTATCCATATGCATGTTGTCTTCCCAGTTAGAATGTTATCTCCTTGAGGGCAGGGGCTATTTAGCTTTTGTCTTTAGCACAATGCCTGGCACAGAGTAGGAACCTACTAGATACTTGTTGATGGATCGTAAGGACTGTTTATGATCACCACAAATCTGAGATCCCTAGAAGTAAATGTGAATATACAGCTACAAAAGTTACCATTTGTGGATGTCATCTCTCTAATATTGGGAATAGGAGCCTCTGGGAACACTTGCCCCACTCTTTCCAGAAGTCCCAAAGACTAATTCTACAGCCTGGAGAAACACAGGAAGGGAGAGTCTGACTACATATTAAGCACATTACCCAAGGCATATGGTATGTTGTGCCAAGGTCCCTCCTCCCTTTGACTGACTCATAGCTGGCACTTACTAAGAGAAAATGTGCCTTGGGAGTTGTGGCTTCCTTGTCCTTGGTGACAGGCACATAGGCTTGCACCAGAATGTAAGATCATGCCAGCTGTGGAGATCTGTGTGGGCTGGGACTGCGTGTCTGGACCTGGCATCGTCATTACTGTGAAGCGGTTAACAGGTGCTTTCTCAGTGTTTCCCATATCCCTCCACTTTGATGCCTGTTTACATAGTGACTAGAACAGCCTTGGAAGTGGGGGGTAAGGAGTAAGTATGGGGGCTTCTGTTACCTGCTTATCGTATACCAACAATCCACTTTTTATGAAAAAGAATGAAGTCCTCCAGGTAACGGAGAAGAGGGAAATGACATATCTGGAAATGATTGTAGCATAAAAACAAAAGGCAAGATTTTTTAAAGTGTGAAAAAGGTAAAAAAAAAAGAAAAAAAAAAGAATGAGCCCAATTTTAGATCTACACTCTTCAAAAACAACATTATATGCACCAGGGGTGGAAATGTCATCTAGGAGGTAAAAATATGTTCTGAGGGAACTTTTTAGTGCTCTTAGTCATCATCATTTGGAAAGATTGCTGAACTTGGAGTCAAAAAACCTAGGATTGAACACCAGCTCTAGTACTCACTAGCTCTGTGACCATGGCCAAATCATTTAACCCCTCTGGACCTCTGTTCCTCATTTTAAAATGGGGATATTACTTTGATTCTGTACCTTAAAGGGTAATTGTGAGGAAAGTATTCTCTAAACCTTGGGGTAGTGTAGAAATGTGAGTTGTTTATAAAATACTTGGGAGTAGGGGGCAGCTAGGTGGCGTAGTGGATAGAGCACCAGCCCTGGATTCAGGAGTACCTGTGTTCAAATCCGACCTCAGACACTTGACACTTACTAGCTGTGTGACCCTGGGTAAGTCACTTAACCCCCACTGACCTGCAAAAACAAACAAACAAACAAACAAAATACTTGGGAGTCTACCTGCCAAGGCAAACCCAAAAGCTATATGAACACAATTACAAAACATTTTTCACACAAATAAAATCAAATTTAAACAAATGGAAAATTGCTCATGGGTAGGCCAAGCTAATAATAAAAAGACAATCCTACCGAAATATATTTACTTACTGAGTGCATACCAATCAAACTACCAAAAATTATTTCATAGAGCTAGAAAAAACAATAACAAAATTCATATGGAAGAACAAAAGGTCAAGAATATCAAGAAAATTAATGAAAAAAATGCAAAGGAAGATGACTTAGCTATACCAGATCTAAAACTATATTATAAAACAGCAATCATCAAAACTGTTTGGTACTGGCTAAGAAATAGAACAGTGGAATAGGTTAGGCACACAAAAAACAGCAATAAATTAATATAGCAATCTCGTGTTTGATAAACCCAAACACTGTAGCCTCCAGAATAAAAACTCACTATTTGACAAAAACTTCTGGAAAATTGGAAAATAGTATGGCCAGAAACAGGCATAGAGCAACATCTTGTACCATACACCAAAGTAAAGTCAAAATGGGTACAAGATCTAGACATAAAGGGTGATACCATAGGCAAATTAGAAAAGGAAGGAATAGTTTACTTGTCAGAACTGTGGAGAGGGGAAGAATTTATGACCAAAGATGAGATAGAGAATATTATGAAATACAGAATGTATCATTTTGACTACATTAAATTAAAAAGGTTTTGAACAAACAGAAGCAATACAAACAAGATTAGAAGGAAAGCAGAAAGCTGGGAAACCATTTTTACAGACAGTATTTCTGATAAAGGCCTCATATCAAAAATATAGAGAGAACTGAATCAAATATACAAGAATACAAGTCATTCTCCAATTGAGAAATGGTCAAAGGACATGAACAAGTTTTCAGATGATGAAATTAAAGCTATCTACAGCCATATGAAAAAATGTTCTCAATCACTACTGATTAGAGAAATGTAAATTAAAACTACTGTGAGGTACCACCTCACCCCTATCAAATTGACTAAGATAACAAAAAAGGAAAATTGGACACTGTTGGTGGAGCTATGAACTGACCCAACAATTCTGGGGAGCAATTTGGGACCATGCCCAAAAGGCTTTAAAACTGTATATACCGGGGGCAGCTAAGTGGCACAGTAGATAAAGCACCGGACCTGAGTTCAAATCTGGACTCAGACACTTGACACTTACTAGCTGTGTGACCCTGGGCAAGTCACTTAACCCCCATTGCCCCACAAAAACAAAACAAAACAAAACACACACACACACACACACACACAAAACCAACCCTGTACATACTCTTTGACCCAGCAATACTATTACCAGTTCTATATAGCAAAGAGATCATAAAAAAGGCAAAAGGACCCACATGTACAAAAATATTCATAGCTACTCTTTTTCTGGTAGCAAAGAATTGGAAATTGAGGGGATGCCCATCAAGTGGGGAATGGCTAAACAAGTTGTGGTATATGAATGTAATGAGGATATTATTGTGCTGTAAGAAATGATAAGCAGATGGATTTCAGAAAAACCTGCAAATACTTACATGAATTTATACTGAATGAAATGAGCAGAACCAAGATAATGTTGTACACAGTATCAACAACATTTTGTGATGATCAACTGTGATAGACTTAACTCTTCTCAACAATACAATGATCCAAGTCAATGCCATAAGACTTAAGGTGGGGGGGGGGGGCAGCTAGATGGCGCAGTGGATAGAGCACCGGCCCTGGAGTCAGGAGTACCTGCGTTCAAATCCGGCCTCAGACACTTAACACTTACTGGCTATGTGACCCTGGGCAAGTCACTTGACCCCAATTGCCTCACTAAAAAAAAAAAGACTTAAGGTGGAAAATGCTCTCCACATTCAGAGAAAAGAACTATGGAGTCTGAATGTAAATTGAAGCTGGAAGCATACTATTTTTAGCTTTTGTTGTTGCCTTTTTGTTCTTTTTCTTGTTTAATTCTTTCCTGGATTTTTTTTCCTTTAGTTCTGATTAATGTGGAATATGTTTAACACAATAGAAATGTATTAAAAAAGAAAAAGAAATGTGAGTTGCTATTATTCTGAGCTATTGTTGTTGACACTATGATCCTACAAATACAGCCACCTAATGGAGAATATCTTAATAAA
Source organism: Dromiciops gliroides (assembly GCF_019393635.1). Classification (NCBI taxonomy): domain Eukaryota; kingdom Metazoa; phylum Chordata; class Mammalia; order Microbiotheria; family Microbiotheriidae; genus Dromiciops; species Dromiciops gliroides. The sequence continues at coordinate 171,943,148 of NC_057861.1, read as the reverse complement.
TAATTGCCTTTCATATGATGAATCCAAACTTTTTTTTATCAACAAGCTTTATTATTCCCACTCTGTAAAAACCAAACCTGTGATTTCATTGGTAAAGGGAACTCCTATGAGGAAACTCATCTTCCAATAAATATTGGTAACCATTTCCATTTAAAGTCCTAGAAATTTCCTGTAGCATTAATGCTTTTATTGACTTGTCCAGGGTTCCATAGATAATATGTGTCTGAGGTAGGACCAGAACCAAGGTCTTCCTGACTACAAGTCTGTCACTCATTCCTATTATGACACCTGGGAAAAGTCCAGTGCTGCTGAAGTCAGTACAGTAAGCTTTAAAGCTATTGAGAACATTTCTGTCAAAATTTTAGTCTACTGGTGATAGAAAGAGTGAAGATGGTCTACCAACAACTGACAGTTGCTTGCAAGGCAATTGGCTGAATTCCCAGGGATCTGTGGCATAGGAGAAATTTTCGGTACTTCCCTAAGTGGGAAATCCTACCTCTCCTACTCTCGCTGGAAACAGAGGATCTAACACGTGTTTTATTTGTCAATTTGTTTTATGGAAGTCACTTAATCTAGCCCCCTTGCTTGGTGCCCCCACCACCCAAGACCTTCACTCTTACCTCTCAGCTCTCATGTAGGCCCTGTTATGCAAAAAGGGATGTGTGGGTGAAGGTCTGATCAAGGCAGATGCAAATTTCATCAGCTAAGCAGCTCTCCCACACTTCTTGCAAGTCTGGGCCTCATGCTGTTATCATCTACCTGCTGGCACAGAGAGGAAACTTGATTCCCCATGACCCTGTCAATCCCTTATCACTAAATGTTTGTTGAACTAATAGAAGAAATCCCTACAGATACCTGAACAATCCTGCCTCTCCTCATAGAAAATGTTTTCAGGTAACTGTGCCAACAACTATGCCAGGTCTTGGGGATTCCAATTTAAAAAAAAACCCAGAATGAAGCAATATCTCTTTTCAAGTTTTATGTTCCCTAAAACTATATCAGGAAACTTCTTAATACAAAATTTCAACAGAGAGTTTAAGTAATCACTGGCCTTTGAATAGCCAGATTAGGAGAAACAGGAGAGGTAGTCTGGTTTGGGATGACAGTCTGAGTTGGGTGAAGCAGGGCTTTCAACCCAAGAGAGTTGAACTGCAGAGAATATCCAGATTTCAGATACTGTTTGTGGAGATAGAGAGTTGTAGAGAACCTTCTTTATCATTTTGTGCTTTGCCTTTGGTATGCCTGTGATCTTAGCCCTTTCTTCTACCAATCCCCAACACTATAAGATGAGGAGGATAAGCCAGAAGGATGAGTAGAGTTTAAGAAAAGTGTGAAAGTCAAGGCAGATACATTGTCAGTCAGGATCATTAGGCAGTTGGGTTATTCTGGGCAAGCTAGTTAACCACACAATGGACTTCACAGTAATTCTCATTCTCTCTCTCTCTCTCTTTCTCTCTCTCTCTCTCTCTCTCTCTCTCTCTCTCTCTCTCTCTCTCTCTCTCTCTCTCTCTCTCTCTCTCTCTCTCTCTCTCTCCTTGGCAAAACAGCCAACCACCCAATGGGTGTTACAGTTGTTAAATCAGCACCACCTCCTTCTCCTTCTTCTCCTCTTCCTTCTCCTTCATACTTCTCCTACTCCTCCTTCATTCTTCTTCTCCTCCTGCATTTCTTCTTCTCTTCCTTCATCCCATTTCCCATCCCTCCCCACTCCAAAAATAACAATAACAAGCATGCCAAGTGCTAGGGATACAAAGAAAGACAAAAACCAGTCCCTGCTCTCAAAGGACTCAGTCTAATGGGGAGACCACATGCAAACAACTATGGGTAAACAAGATTCAGTCAGGATAAATTGGAGATCATAAATAGGAGGAAGGTGCTAACATTTAGGGGAATCAGGGAAGGATTCTTGCAGAAAGTGAGATTTTAGCTGGGACCGCTTGCAAGTCCAAGAAGCCAGGAGAAAGAACCCCACTAGCTCTGTAGGTAGCATGGCCATCACAGTTGCCAAGTTTCCCAGGCCATCTTAAAGTGGTTAAAGTAGAAAAGACCTTCAATCTTTTGAAGTCACCTTTCTGAAAGAGAACAAAACCTCCAAAGTCCTTTTCTGCTACCGCTGGTTGCTCCATTTACTCTTCTCCTTTTTTCTGCCTTCCACTGTCTCTCCTAGCTATCAGTCTCTCCACTACCCCTCATCATCATCATGCATCCCTTAGACCAGACATACTTAATTTCTCTGGTTTACTTAAAAAGATGCAAGAAGGAGAAAACAGAGGCAAACATCCTTACAATTGCTCCACATAGAGGGTAGTTATGCTTTGATTTTGCATTCATCCACAATTATTCCATATCCATGTGTATGAATTGCAAAAAGTCCTTTATCTGATCAGAAACTGTTGTGATTCCACTCTCTCTGCCTTGCAACTCCAAACCCTGTTCTTCCTTGCTATGAATTCTGCCACCCAGGCTATGACCCCTGTACTGGATACACTCTCTTCAATTCTCAGTCTTGACTCCTTGGTAAACCAGTTGAACTCTACAATGTCCTCTTCTTTTAAAACCCTTACCCCTTTATCTTATCAATGATCTTGCCTTTCCAAACTCCAACTTTTGATTGCTCCTACCATCCACTACCTTTGCTCCTTCTGAAAGGCTACTGAACGAAGCTGGGAAAAATCATGAAACCATACTGAGTCCACTATAAGTTTATGTCACTTAATCTCAACTGGGTTCTCAATGAGGCAGGTCAATATTTTTATTCTTCATTATTTGATACCTGTCCAACTCATCTCCCCACTCCCACCCTGGTCATGTGGCCCCTAGAAACTCATCTTTTAATCTGTTCTTTTCTGTTCTAGGTACAGAATGTAGTCTCCATCTGGCCTGGGAGCCTGAGCTATGGGGATGCGGAGTCCAAGATTCCAGGCCATGTTACAGCCAGCCCAGAAGGCTTCGAGGAGCACTGCTATGAGATTCCAGCCCACCATAAGCTGGTGCTCTTGATTTAGGTGTGAACTTTGTGGAACTAGTGTTATGCAGGAGCTGAGCAAAGCTGTAAGTCTAAATTGGGGGGTGGGATGGGAATACAAACCAAGTATAGGGAGATTATTCTGCATGGGGTTGGGTTGAAATGTTTGTATATTTTTAGGATATCTTTAAAGCAAATATTCCTTTGTGAAGTTGAACTAATATTAAGTGTTAAATGGAATTGGGATATTAGTCACTGACCCAATCCCTTAATGGGTAGGCCCAGTCAGTGGGAGTTTAAGACAATGCAAAGAAAGACACTCCCTAACCTTCTCAAGATCCTGGAAAACCCTGAATAGAGTAAAATCTAACCAAATCTTGCTTCAGGAGAGTGAGATCAGAATCATCCATTTTACAATGATTTTAAGCCCAAGGAAAATCAGGATTATATGTCATGGAAAGTTGATTGAGTTACATTAAACTTATACTGTTCAAGCCTACCACATATTGCCTATATCTGTAACCATATTTCAGTTCCAATTGACTGCATGCAAGTTCAAGGTAAAACATATTGGTTTAAATGAAAATTCACTGGTTGGGAAACAAAAAAAAATAGCATTTCAGTGGAAAAACACATTGTCATTAAGTACTTTAACAAATTCTCACAGACAGATGCTAGGAATAATGCCTGGGCTTCTGCGACAGGTCATTGAATTCACCAACACATTATTTTGCTGAATATGTATGAGTTTTGATGAAAATGCATTGCTAGAAGGATAATCAAACAGGCTCTTCCTATATAGTGCAGTTATAATGTCCTTCTTGATTATACATTGTCATACATCGGAAAGAATATTATTTTGTAGATTATTGTAGCTATCTTTTGGCTTGTTATATATATGAATAAATATGATTTCAAATTTACCTCATTGCCACCACGCTCATTGTGGCTACAATATAAATATCCATTTTATTTTATTTTTGTGCTGTGAGTTCTAATGCAGAGAATTAAATTAACGGTAGAAAAATGTAAATTTGATCAAAACCAATCTTATGTTAACTAGACTGTATCTTTTTAATTCCTAGAATAAATTTGAATGACTTCAAGTGGAACCCACATTCCCCCCATTTCCCCGCCAGCAGGCTAACCATAGGCATCCATCAGGGAGCCTGAAAGACTCTAGCAATGGCCGGCGGGGGCAAAGGGATCACTCTCCCCCTGCCCTATCCCAGTACCTCACTCAACTTTCCTGCCAATGCCTTCTTTCCTTTCTTCCCTTCTGATCAAACACTGACCCCTATCCCCCAATCTCTGCTGGATGTAACCCAGGACTTTTCTATTTTGGCCTTAGGCCCGCCCCCCACCCCACCCCACCCCCCCCAGCCCCCAATGACAAGGGTCTGTTCCTGTAAAAGTCACTTCAAAGCATAATGTCTTATGGACAATAGCATTTTCATTACATTCATACGCTACAATTTATTTAATCCATTACCCCCATTGAAAGATATCTCCTAGTTTCCAGTTTGGGGTTACCTGAAAAGAATTGTTATAAACATTTTTTGTATGTTTTTGTTCAGTCATTTCAGTCATGTCCAACTCTTGTGACACCCTTTGGAGTTTTCTTGGCCAATATGCTGGAGTGCTTTGCCATTTTCTTTTCCTGATCATTTTACAGATGAGGAAATTGAGGCAAAGAGGGTTTAGTGACTTGCCCAGAGTCACACAGCTAGCACATGTCTCATGCATTTTTTTTGTATATATAGTTCCTTTTCTATGTTCTTTGATTTCTTTAGGGTATAGGATTAGTAGTGATATAGCTAAATCAAAGGCTATGCATAATTCAGCAGTTATCTGGACATAGTAACAAATTGTTTTCCAAAAAATGACTGGACCAATTGTCAGCTACGATAAACATTTTTGTTTTCTTAAAATTAAGCTAAAACTGTGTTTTTAAAATTAATTGCTATTGCACCAGTTTTTGCAGTAAGCATTTATATTATTTAATATTATATAACAGTAAAGGAATGTCCATGTGGTAGAGAAAGCGGGGGAGAGAACTTTAGCATGACAGTTAACTAGAGCAGGAGGAAAGCCCCCAAAAGACCCATGCTATCTCCCAGAGAGATAAGCATGTGTTCTCAAGGAGATCCCAGAGAGTTCAGAAGACCTATAAAACCTGTACAGGGGGGCCATCTAGGTGGCACATGGATAGAGCACAGCCCTGGAGTCAGAAAGACCTGAGTGCAAATCGGTCTCAGACACTTGACATTTACTAGCTGTGTGACCGTGGGCAAGTCACTTAACCCCCAATTGCTTCTCCAAAAAAGTAAGAAAGAAAGAAAGAAACCTGCACAGTCCTAAGAGGGAGGGAGAGCCAAGCCAAGAGCACATCCAGAAAGAGAGGGCCAAGCATCAATCAAAAGAGAGCTCCTGGCATGGCCAAGGGTTTTATCCTTTTGATAGAAGCTAATTGGTTAGCATCATTCAATTCCATTGGTTGACATGATTTGAAAGTGGTACACATTAAAATACATTCTACAGATGACAACAGGGAAAGACTCTCACGTTGCTCAAGACAAAGTCCATTATCTAGGTGTGGTCTGATCAGTCCTTCACTGAGCTAGAAAAAAAGAGTCTATTTCCATTTCTTTTGTTCCTTTGGTTTGTCCCAGACAAGATCTGAACTTTCCTGGAGTGGGGAGGAAAAAGGACTGAGAAACTGATCCTGGGTCCCTGCAAGAAATACATTTATCAATCATTATTTTCTCATAGATCCACTAGTGGACCTGTTTTCCCAAAGTCCCTCCAACATTTGTCATTTTATTTTTTGTCATTTTTGTCAGTTTGAAAAGAGGGAGAACCTCAAAATTAATTTGATTTGTATTTCTCTAATTATTATTTTTTTTTAAATTTTTTTTTATTGAGGCAATTGGGGTTAAGTGACTTGCCCAGGGTCACACAGCTAGTAAGTGTTAAGTGTTTGAGGCCGGATTTGAACTCAGGTACTCCTGACTCCAGGGCCGGTGTTCTATCCTCTAATTATTATTGATTTGGATAATTTTAAATATGGTTGTTGATAGCCTGGATTTCTTTCTTAGAAAAGAGCTTGCTTATATAGTTTGACCATTTATCTACTGGGAATGTGTCTGTCTTATAAATTTGAATCAATTCCTTATATATCTTGGAAATAAGATGCTTATCAGAGACATGTATTAACAAAGATTCCCCTTCCCCAGTTATCTCTTTTCCTTCTATTTTTTTTACAACATTAGATTTATTTGCGCAAAACCTTCCAAATATTATATTATCAAAATTGTTCATTTTTATCTTATGTGATCTTCTCTATCACGTTTAATCATGAACTCTTCCTAATCATAGATCCAAAAAGTAACTTCTCTGCTTCTCAAACTTGTTTATGATGTGACTTTCTATATCTAACTCATATAGCCATTTGGAGCTTATTTTGGCATATGGTTTAAGTTGTTTGTCTAAACCCAATTTCTGCCAGAATTCTGTCTAGAATGACAGATTAAAAAAAAAATAGTACATCCTTCTTCCATCCCCACCCCTATAGCTGGGTTCTTTGGGTTTATCAAATACAATTCTGCTGTGTCTACTTATGTATGTTGTCTATGTAATCTGTTCCACTGGTAGACATCCTCTTTTTAACCATAACTTTTTTTTTGTTTTTTTTTTTTTTTGCGGGGCAATGAGGGTTAAGTGGTTTGCCCAAGGTCACACAGTTAGTGTCAAGTGTCTGAGACCAGATTTTAACTCAGGTCCTTCTGAATCCAGGGCCGGTGCTTTATCCACTTGTGGCACCTAACTGCCCCTAACCATTACTTTTAAAATGATTATTGCTCTGTAGTATAGTTTTGGATCTGGTACTGATAATCACTACCCTTACTTCCCACTTTTCTTTTTATTATTATCCTTGAGGTTCTTAACTTTTTGTTTCTTTATATGAATTTTGTCATTACTTTTTCTAGCTTTACAAAATATTCTTTTGGGAGTTTGATACAGCACTGAATAAATAATTTGAGTAGGTAATTTTAGGTAGAATAAGATATATTTAGTAGGTAATTTTTTATTATTTTGTCTTGACCTACCCACGAACAGTTAACATTTTCTCAAATATTTAGACTTTTTGGAATTTCCATAGAGTGTGTTCTAGAGTCATATAATCCCTGAGGAAATCTTGGAATATATACTTCCAAATGTTTTATAGCTTCTGTAATAACTTTGAATGGGATTTCTCTTTTTAGCTCTTCTTGCTGGGTTTTATTAGTTAAGGAATGTTAATGATTTCTGTGTATTTATCTTAAATTCTACAACTTTGCAGAAGTTATTAATGACTTTTTTAGTTGAATCTTTAGGATATTCATGTCATTTGAAAAAAGTGATAATTTTCTTTTCTCTTTGACTATTTATTGTTTCAATGCCTTTTTCTTGTCTTATTGATATAACTAGTGTTTTAGCCCTATCTTAAATAGCGATGATGGTCATCCTTTCTTTGCCCATGATTTCATTGGAAAGACCTCTAACTTTTCTACATTTTATATGATGTTTGCTCTCGGATTAAGATAAATATTATTTACTATGTTAAAGAAAGGTAGATCAATACTTATAGATGTATTCTGGCAGCTTTTAAAAATTAATAAAGTTCAAGTTTTCTCCCACCAAACCTTTTGTATCTCCCCTTCCTTTAGATACCTTGTAGATTGATTGCTTAGTGACCTTCATGATTATGTTACCTCTAGCATGGATTTCCTCTATGAACATTTCATCTAACATATTTGTATTTCATATATTTATTCTCTTCAGTGCCATTTCTGTCCTCACTGTTACCACAGCTGTATATATGGTAGCTTCACTATCCCTGGTAGTTAAAAGTGTTTTGCTATTTAAAAAAAACAAAAAACAAAAAACCTTTGCAGATCTTTTCTGTCATTCTTTGTTTTGTTTTCCTCCTTCCAGTTTCACTAAGTTAAAAAAAAAAAAGAAAACTGGTTTTCACCTTCCACTGTTTCTCACTGTTTTATGAAGCAATATTGCTTATAATCTATTACCATCCTTCTCTTTAAGATTTTACAAATGAGTTTATATTCTAAATCAACATTGTCCATGGATGACATGTTTCTGCTTAGCAAATAAGTCCTGTATTTGTCAACAAAGGTGCTTTCTGGGGCTCTTTAGTTTTATAAGGGCCTAAAATTCTAGCTATGATGTCTAATATCTAATGAGTGGTTGCCTCAAATTAGAAGCTTTAGCAAGATTTTAGACTTTTAAGTATTTATTAAAGTGCATCAGAAGTTAGTGAAGAGAGAGAGGTAAAAAGCAAACTTCATCTAACTATCTAAGAGAGCTCAGTATCTGTCCTCCTGCCAAGCTGCAGTCCCAAAACAAAAGGCCTCCCAAAAGCCTCCTGTGAAACAGGAAACAGGGCCATACACACACACACACACACACACACACACACACACACACATACCTCCAAGTTAATTGGATGGTAGCTCTGATTGACAGGACCCACAGGCAGCAAACATCAGTTCCTGATGCTGATCTGACCTTTGAAACCCTAGAAAAGGTCATTTCTGGATGCTAAAGTCACATGGTTTCTTTTCAGGTCAGAGCTCACAATGTCCTCCCAGTAGGGGGTGTCATTCCAATTCTCACAGTTTCAATATGGGAATTAATTCACATTAGTTAACTTCTGAATGAATTACTGTAACATGTATCTGACTATTCTTCTGTTCATGTCCCATTTTTCATAATAAATAACTTGTTTAAAGTAGTCAGGTTGTAGTTCATAGTTCATGGTAAAGAGGACAGAGAAATGATTGTGTAGTCAGAGGCCCTAGGTCCAATCTCACCTCTGCTGTTTACTACCTCTGTGACCCTCAGAAAGTCACTTAAACTTTTTGGGTCTTAGCTTCCTCTTTTATAAAATGAGGGAGTAATTTTTTACTTGAGTAAGAATTCACTATTCTAACAAAACCTGCTAGGAAAACTGAAAAGCAATCTGAAAAAAAACTTGGTATAAACCAACATCATACCATACACCAAGATAAACTACAATACAATACCTTACCTAGATATAAAAGGTCATGCCATAAGCAAATTAGAAATATAGGGAAGAATTTTCTTTTCAGTCTTTGGATAGGGGAAGAAATCATTACCAAACAGAGATATAGATGGTCACTTGATAAAATGGACAATTTTTATTATGTAAAATTTTAAAATTTTTGCACAAAAAACTCCAATGCATCTAAAATTAGAAAAGTAACTGATAAGCCTGAGAAACAGTTTATGATAAGTCTTCCAAGAAAGGTCTCACTTTCAAGATACATTAGGAACTGATTGGAATGTATAAGAATAAGAGTCATTCCCAGTTGATAAATGGTCAAAGACTATGAAACAGGCTATTTCCTAAGGAAGAATTCCAAGCTGTCAATAGCACTCCAATATCTCTAATTACAGAAATACAAATTAAAGGAACTCTGAGGTCTACCTTATATCCATCAGATTAGCAAATTTTATAAAAACTTTGTAAAATGGTCAATTTTAGAAAGCCATTTGGACCTATGCCTTAAAAGTCACTAAACTTTGATTTAGTGACAACACTACTGCAACTAGATGGCACAGTGATTATAGTAATGTTTTTGCAGTCACAAAGGCATAAGTTTAAAGCCCACGTCAGACACAACATCTGTGTGATCCTGCATAAGTCATTTAACTTCTGTTTGCTTCAGTTTCCTAAACTTTAAAATAGGAATAATAATAGCATCTACTTTTCAGAGATGTTATAAGGATAAATCAAGATAATATTTATAAAGCACTTAACACAATGCCTCAAACATTGTAGGCATTATATAAATGTTTTGTGTGTTTTTTTTTAATTAATTGCTGGTGCACCATTTTGGGCATTTTTTATTAATAATATTATTATTAATTAATATTAATAATATATATCCCAGTAAAAGATTGGCTACATGTCTCCCTAACTTCTCATAGTCTCAGGCAACATGGTAGAGAAATCAGGGAGAGAGGATGGTAGTTAGCACCTACATTGCCGTAAGAGGGAGAGCCAATTTTTTGTAGTGGATAAGAATTGGAAATCAAAGGAATGCCCATAAATTGGAGAATGGCTAAACAAACTGTGGTATATGATGATGATAGAATATTATTGTGCTATAAGAAATTACAAGCAGGACAATTTCAGAAAGGCCTGGAAAAACTTGTATGAATTGATGTACTTTGAAGTGAGCTTCTTGGCTCTCCAAGAGAACATTGTACACAGAGACAACAATATTGTTTGACGAAGAATGACTTAACTCTGCTCAGCAATACAATGATCCAACACAATCCCAAAGGACTAATGATGAAGCATGCTATCCACCTCCAAAGAAAGAACTGATCTAGATTTAACACAGACTGAAGCATGCTATTTTTCACTTTCTTTCATTTTTTTTCTTTTATTCAAGTTTTCTTATTCAAAATTACTAATATGGTAACATTTTACATAATTGTATATGTATAACCTATATCTGATTGCTTACTGTCTCAATCGGGGGAAGGTAGGGAAGGAAGTGGGAGATAACATTTGGAACTCAAAACTTTAAAAAAAATCTGTTTATTTTCTGAAAAAATAAAAAAATAAGCTCAAGCAAAAGGTGGGGGGGGCAGAGGGAGAGCCAAGAGTATGTGCTGAGAGAGAGAGAGAGAGAGAGCACTCATGGCCTCTTCCAAGAGTTTTTATCTTTTTTTTTTTTTTTTTGCTGGGCAATGAGGGCCAAGTGACTTGCCCAGGGTCACACAGCCAGTAATGTCAAGTGTCTGAGGCCGAATTTGAACTCAGGTACTCCTAAATCCAGGTCCAGTGCTTTATCCACTGTGCCACCTAGCTGCCCCTTTATCTTCTTGTGATAGAGGTGGGTCATTATACATTGATCATTGGTTAGCATCATTCAATTCCATTGATTGACATGACTTGAGGGTCTACATTAAATGAACTCTACAGGGGGCAAGCTAAGTGGTGCAGTATATAAAGCACCAATCCTGGATTCAGGAGGACCTGAGTTCAAATCTGACCTCAGACACTTGACACTAGCTGTGTGACCCTGGGCAAGTCACTTAACCCTCATTGCCCCAACAAAAAAAAAATTAACTCTACAAATGACATCAGGGAGAAGAAATGTAAAAGACTCTCTCCATTATCTATGTGTGGTTTGATCTCATCAGTCCTTCACTGAGCTAGACAAAAGAGTCTATCTCCCTTTTGTTCCCTTGGGTTAGTAACAAATCAAGGAGAACAGGACTTTCTGGAGTGGGGGAAAAGAAAGGACTGAGAAGCTGATCTCTAGGTCCCCCAAGAAATCCATTTTTAATAACTTTTTTTTCACAGTTTATTAAGTCCATACCACTAAAGAGATGGAAAAAGGAATAAAAGAATCCTAGCCTCACAACATCCAACCATCCCTGTAGCCTTCCCAATCTGGAACATCCCTCTGTAATGCCTGCCCTTTTCACTCATTGACAAGTTCCTCCTGAAACCTCTACTTTTTAGAGTAGGCCAGGATGGACTCTCCTGGTCCTGTACTTCCTTCCAAACTACATCCACTTGTCAGGCACCTTTGCTCTCCCTTCTTCTCCTTCCTTTTCCCTTCATCTTTTCCCACTTCTTCACTCCCCCTCCCCACCCCCATCTCCCTTTTATGTGATGGATTTCCTCTTTAGAATGTAAGATCCAAGGGGGGCAGCTAGATGGCACAGTGGATAAAGCACCGGACCTGGATTCAGGAGCATCTGAGTTCAAATCCAGCCTCAGACACTTGATACTTACTAGCTGAGTGACCCTGGGCAAATCACTTAACCCCCATTGCCTGCAAAAAAAAAAAAGAATATAAGATCCTTAAGGGGATCTTATCTTTCTGCTTGCATTTGCATCCCCAATATTTACATTTTTTACATTTACATTTACAAATACATTTGCTATTATGATGTTTAAAATCTAAATGTGTGGTCCCCTTAAATTAGAAGCTTTAGCACCAGTCTTTGGGCATTAAGCATTTATTAAGCATACTAGGTATTAGAAAAAAGAGAACATGTGGAGTTTAGAAAGTTAAGAAAAGGCCTATCTAGGGGCAGCTAGGTGGCACAGTGGGTAAAGCACCGGCCCTGGATTCAGGAGTACCTGAGTTCAAATCCGGCCTCAGACACTTGACACTTACTAGCTGTGTGACCCTGGGCAAGTCACTTAACACCCATTGCCCTGAAAAAAAAAAAAAAAAGGCCTATCTAGCCTAAAGTTCCAGCCTGGTCCAGTTCTTCCTCAAGTCCTCTGCCACCAGACTGCTTCAACCAAGAACTGCCCTCAAACTGAGTGTGGAAGCTTTTTATAGGTCTGGAGCAGAGGCGTTCCTTACACACTGCTTCAAGCTGATTGGTAGGCGTCATCCAAATCCATTGGTTCATTGGACTTGAAGGTGGTCTGAGTTGAGTTCAAAGTCCTTAGCTTCTGAGAACAATACCTTCTTTTTTTTTAAATTAATTAATTATTTTTTTTTAGTGAGGCAATTGGGGTTAAGTGACTTGCCCAGGGTCACACAGCTAGTAGGTGTCTGAGGCCGGATTTGAACTCAGGTACTCCTGACTCCAGGGCCAGTGCTCTATCCACTTCGCCACCTAGCTGCCCCGAGAACAATACCTTCTTAAGGACTAGCCAGATGTGGTTACAATCTAATTAACTTGAAGTAGGCTAATCAGCAATATCAATCGTTCTCACTTAATTCAATCAATTTAGATTAATCTCCAGGTAAGCTTTTGAGTATCTGCCAAATCCCATTATTTTCTCACACTATGTAGCACAGCATCTTGTACATAGTAAACACTTAAACCTGTCTTCCTTCCCTCCCTCCTTCCTTCCTTCCTTCCACCATGTCTCCCTCAAATGTTCTCTTCTCCAGGCTTTTCCTACCATACCACTTTACCTGGGGATACCTGTGGAGTTAGCATCTAACTCCACATTCCTATGTATCCCAGGTGACCTTCAGGACATCACAAACTTAGTCAGACTCTTGCAATACTTTACTACAGTATGAGGAATTTAGAGACAATATTTATAACTAAACGATACAGACATGTATATACAAATGCATATGTACATATACACATTCATGTATAAACATACATGTGTAGGAAAGTATACATAAATACTGTGAGGAAAATGACTCCCACAATAATTTTCCAGAACTCAGCAATGGCGATGTGTCAAAGGCTTATTTATTGTCATTCTCTCAAGAATGGGCCATGTGCAGCTGGAAAGTGACCAAAAAATGGAGGCTTGAAGGCCCCTTTTATCTCCTAGTCCCTAATGTGAATGGACCCTCCCCTTTTTCATCATTGGTCTGATTACTCAAGGGTTACAATCTACACAAAAAAACTAGCTAATTGGAATGCAGTATTTCTTAGCCAATGGGGAAGGTGATAGAGGGATAATTCTTCAATTCCTCCCTTATATAGACACAGCTCAGGAGAGGACCTAATTGAGACCAGTTCTGGGTTTCCCTGAACCATGTGATTTTGTTTGCTGGAGTAGGGGGAAAGAGAAGGAGACTGTTTTCTTCAAACAGGTTTAGAGGAGTGTAATTTGGATGGTGACTTTCATATTCTTATTGAGAGGAGACCATTCCCCATTTCCTTACAAATACATAAGCAGTTCACATACAAATACACACTTCTTTAATATCTCAATGGATTTATGACTGGTGTTTCCTCCATCAGTAGAGATCACAACCCTGTACAATTCTTGCCCATATTCTCAATACTTGCTCCACAGAGGATTAACTCAATGTGCTAAGGGCCTTTTGCTAGGTCTTTTTATATTTTGTGGCTTTGTGGTATCCTTTTGCAGCCTCTCCATACTTGTCTGCTACTCAGTCTCATAAATTGGACACCCCCAAATTTGATAGTACTGAACAAAAGTCCCAAGTGGATGTCAACATGTTTACTGCACATTTACAGACTATGCTTTAAAGTTTGGAGACTGGCTTTGGACAGTTACAGTTTAAATCAGAAATTCAAACCAAGGACAAACAATGACATCCTTTTTCTTTTATTCACTGTTATTTGCTATACCCAACTCTGGGGATATGCAAGTAAAAATGGTTCACAGACTCATGGGCTGAAGCCCAGGACAGCAAGATCCCGTCTCTATTGGACAAATCATCATCATCATGTTTACTGGCAGAGGAAATCAGAATTCCACCTTCCTTTTCTTCTTTCTAAGGTTCCTCAACCAATTATGATGTTCAAATCTAATCTTTTTCCTATTGCTTAATTTATCTTCACAAATACTGGAAGACATTAATCAGATCCATAGGCAGACCAGTATTAGCTTTGACATCACAAGTTCTAGGTTCGAATCCTGTCTCTGACACTTGCTTCCTGGATGGTCTTGGGAAAGTTATTTAGTTTCCTTGGGCCCTAGTTTCCTCAACTGTAAAATTAGAGAATTAGATTGGATAGACTCTGACAACACTTTCAGCTCTAGATCTATTTTCCTACATTCCCTTAATTCTTCTCAGTCAACAAGTCAAGAAACATTCATTAAGAGCCTGTGCCAGTCAATGTGCTATGTGCTGGGAGTACAAAGAGAGACAAAAAGAATGGCAGTCTCTGCCCCAAGGAGCTTTCATTCCAATGGGGGAACACAAGAAATAAAAGAAAGTTGAAAGGGAGAGGAGGGACATAAGGCACACAGGATGGGGACATAGCAAAGAAAGATGAGTATGACCTAAAGAACAAGACATGGTTGGCCTGAATGCCCTCTTTTAATGATATTTTGGGAGAAGCCATTTAATCCATAAGAGGTCACTGTGGCTGGAGTGAGTTTCCAGTATGAAAGTTTTCTAGGGAATGGTAGAGAAAGAATGTAGTGCAGCCTCAAGAAGAAAGAGAGGAATATTTTCTAGGCTTATTCCTGTTTGCCATCTACAATTGACCCTAACTCCATTTCTTTATCTGTAAGTATTGGTTGGAGGCAATAGATAACATTTTGCCTCCCCACCAATCATTTCTTTAGAATCTTTTATAGATGAGAAAATTAGTGAGGTATACCAGCTCACATCAAAAATAATACTTATCTTGGGGCAGCTAGGTGGCGCAGTGGATACAGCACTGGCCTTGGATTCAGGGGGACCTGAGTTCAAATCCAGCCTCAGACACTTGACACTTAACTAGCTGTGTGATCCTGGGCAAGTCACTTAACCCTCATTGCCCCACAAAAAAACCGACAACCTTATCTTGGATCGTTGTGTTGCTGATGTGAAGCTGAAAAAAATCTAACTGTGATATCTAAAAATCTAATGTGTAGTTGCCTTAAATTAGAAGCTTTAGCACCAGTCTTTGGGCATTAAGCATTTATTAAGGGGGCGCAGTGGATAAAGCACCAGCCCTGGATTCAGGAGTACCTGAGTTCAAATCTGGCCTCAGACACTTGACACTTACTAGCTGTGTGACCCTGGGCAAGTCACTTAACCCCCATTGCCCTGAAAAAAAAAAAGCACTTATTAAAGTATATTAGGGGTTAGCAAAGAGAGAGAGAGAAGCCACCTTCACCTAGCTAAACCAGAGAGTGACTCCCCCCGCCCCAGTTCCACTGGAAACCCCCTGTCAAACCAGAAGGCAGTCCACACACACAGCTCCAAGCTAATTTGCTGGTCCATTGATTGACATGACTTACAGGCAGAAGACATAACTTCCAGGCACCAATCTGACCTTCAAAATCTCAGAAAGGTCACCTCATGCTTTCTCCTCAGGGTGGAGCTGCCCTCATTCTCACAATGTCTTACTTAGCACAGTTGTGGTGCTCTGGTTCTCACACTGAGAACAGCTAAGTTATTCATAATTGAAAGCACTTATGATGGAAAATGCTAGACACATCTACACAGAAAGAATTGATGGAGTTTGAATACAGATCAAAGCATACTATTTTCACTATATTTTTATCATGGCTTTTTTTTCCTTTTATCTGTCTCTTCTCTCACAACATGACTAATATGGAAATATATTTACATGATTTGCATAACCTATATAAAATTGCTCACCTTTTTTAGGGAATGGGGTAAGGTAGGGAAGAAGGGAGAAAATTTGGAACTCAGAATTTTTAAAACTGAATGTTAAAAATTGTCTCTACATGTCACTGAGAAAAATAACTATTTTTAAAAAGAAATGATACTTATTCAGTATATAAGGAAACCATTGAGAAACCATTTTTGCTATTGCTATAACTCATGAACTGGTTTGGGGATCCTGGAGTCATAGGTGGTTGGCATTAAACTCAATTTACTGACCAAAACCAGATGTATTCTTCCTTTTTTTTTTTTTTTTTTAGTGAGGCAATTGGGGTTAAGTGACTTGCCCAGGGTACCACAGCTAGTAACTATTAAGTGTCTGAGGCCGGATTTGAACTGCACCACCTAGTTGCCCCAGATGTATTCTTCTTAGGAATTCCTGGAAGAAAAGCCACAGTGCCAGTGTCTTCATTCTGTGGTAAAATAATGGAATTTGGCAGATGCTCAGAGGTCCAACCTGATTGATTTAGTGTTTGAATTGGGTATGAATGAGAAACTACTAAGTACCCACTTAAGATGATTAGATTTTTTAGCCACACCTGGCCATCCCTGTTAAACCTAATTTAAACTTGGCTAACCCTGAGAAGGAGAGTCCTCAGAGGCTGTGGACTTTGTCATCAACAGGGGACCAGTCTCAACCACACAACTTGAACGACTTCCCTTTGGGGAGGGAGAAAAAAAAATAGAAAAAGGGACCCTCAACAGGAAGTTGGGGTCTTTTCCTGCTGGTGAGCTTCTGGGAGCAGCCTGCAAAGAAGCTGCTCAGGCTGTTTCCTATTGAAACTACGGACCCCAGGTGGTGAGTTAATAAAAATGAATCTAACTCTTTGAATTAGCTGAGTTGGAAGCAGGTTTGGGATTGTGTTGACCTTTGCTAGAGCCAGGGAGATTATTCCTTTTCCTCTTTCCCTATTCCCTTGTCCTTGACTTTATTAATTCCACCTTTGCTGTATATTTTATTCCCATTAATAAAACCTGATTTGTTTGTGGGAAAGAGGCTGTCGATCCCCTTTCTTATCAGCCTGGGAGAAATAACTGAAAAAGACAGTTCAGAGGGGAGGAAATTTGGGACCTAGAGGTCCCTCATTATTTTCTTTAGAACAGTAAAAAGATTTTAAACATTTTAAGCAAAAAGTTTTTTAATAGTATTTTATTTTTTCCAATTACATGTAAGGACAATTTTTAACATTCTTTTGTGTGTGTGTGTGTGTGGTGAGGCAATTGGGGTTAAGTGACTTGCCCAGGGTCATACAGCTAGTAAGTGTTAAGTGTCTGAGGCTGGATTTGAACTCAGGTCCCCCTGACTCCAGGGCTGGTGCTCTATCCACTGTGCCACCTAGCTGCCGCAACATTCATTTTTAAAATAAAACTTTGACTTCCAATATTTCTTCCTTCCTTCTCCCTAAGACAGTAGGCAATTTAATGTAGGTTATATATGTGTAATCATGTGAAACATATTTCCATATTAATCATGTAAAAGAAGAAACAGAACAAAAGGGGAAAAGCCTATGAAAACATAAAGAAAGTGAAAATAGCACACTTTGATTTGCATTCAGACTTCCTCAGTTCTTTCTCTGGGGGTGAAAAGCATCTTCCATCATGAGTCTTTTGGAATTGTCTTTTATCATTATATTGCTGAAGAAAACTGAGTCAACCATAGTTGATCACTGCACATTATTGTTGTTACAGTGTACAGTGCTATCCTCGTTCTGCTCACTTCATTTAAATCTTCCCAGGTTTTCCTTAAACCTTCCTGCTCATCATTTCTTATAGCAGCACAATAATATCCTATTATATTTATATACCACAACTTGTTCATCCATTCCCCAAGTGATGAGCATTCTCCCAATTTCCAATTCTTTGCACCACAAAAAGAGCTGCTAGAAATATTTTTGTACATGTAGGTTCTTTCCCATTTTTTCTGATCTCTTTGAGATGCAGACCTAGAAGTGGTATTATTGCAGGATCAAAGGATATGAACAATTTGATTGCCCTTTGGGTATAGTTCCAAATTGCTCTTCAGAATGGTTGGATCAGTTCGCAACTCCACCAACAGTGCATTAGTGTCTCAAGAAAAATTTTTTCCAAGTGCCAACGCCTGAAAGGAAGAAAGGAAACATGCATTTATTAAGCCTACAGGCACTGTGCTAAATGCTTTACAAATATTTGTAAATATTTTTGTAAAATATTTGACATTTGTAAGCATAGGTGTTATTATTGTCCCCATTTTGCAATTGAGGAAACTGCATAGAAAGAAGTTAAGTACTTGTCCAGGATCACATAGCTAGCAAGTATCTGAGACCTGATTTGAACTCTGGTATTCCTGATTCTAGGCTCAGTGCCTCAGCTGCCTCTTAATTATCTTAGTTATCTTAATTATCTAGTCTAACTTCCTCATTTTATAAGATGAGAAGAATGAGTTTCAGGAAGGTTAAAAAACTTGTCCAAGGTCATATAATAAGGAGGATTGGAATTAAAATCCAGGTCCCCTGAATCCATAGATAGTATTCTTTCCTCTACATCATTCACCCCTCAGAGTAGTTATGTGTTATGTGTATGCATGTGGGCGGGAGTAGGGGGGATTCTTAAAGTAGAATACATCAAATTCTTAGTAAAACTATTTCTATATTGTTTAAAACCATATATCCTGAAGTAAAGCTTTCCTCCAGGGTTTGAAGTGTCCTTTCTCCATTCTTAAAGGCAGGCCAGCCCTAGCAAGGTTGTGAAGTAAACCGAGATTGCCTTCTCATGTTAACCTTTTCTTTCTTCTTCTTCTTTCCCCCACCCTGCTCTATAGCTGTTCCTACTTTCAGGTTCAGATTCCTTCTCTATACCTAAAACTAGACCTGAAGAAAAGACCTGATATCAGTCTCCTGCAACTTAGTGTAAACTTATGTCAATATCAGATCTCTCCTGTGACAAAGTCAACACCTTAGTTTAGGCAGCTAAGTAATTTTAGCCCTCCATAACCATTTAGACCCTAAAGTGCGGGCCTCTTTCTACGTAGTCATTTGTACCCAGCCCCAGACCAGAGCCTTAGTCACATAGCCCCTGAGATGAGGAAACCAAATCAACATCCAAGTTGGGACTGTATGTAGTTATTATGTATTTCCTACTGGGAAGAATGTGACAGATTACTGTCCTATGATTTGTAAAACTCTCCTCTCTGAATCCCTGGGAAGTTGCCTGTGAGAAAACTGCCTTCCCCAGCTATCACTCCCTTACCCCTCATCCTCATCTAACAACTCTACTATCCTGAGTCACTATCTTACTCTACTTTCCTCTTCCACTGCGTGCTCTAGAACCCATCCTATTGTTTAAAAGCTGCCCTTCATTTTAGAACTCTTCCTTTCATACTTTTTCCACCTCCTTACACTAATAAAAACCCAGCTCCCTTCATGAGGCACTATATCCCTTGCTCTGTGGCATTGTGGGTAGGGCACGGAACTTGGAGTCAGGAAGACACAGCTTAAGACTCCACCTCAAAAACTGACTAGCAGGGGCAGCTAGGTGGCACAGTGGATAAAGCAGTGCCCTGGATTCAGGAGTACCTGAGTTCATATCCGTCCTCAGACACTTGACACTTACTAGCTGTGTGACCCTGGGCAAGTCACTTAACCCTCATCACCCCCAACAAAAACAAAAACAAACAAACAAAAAACACCAAAAAAAAAAACCCAACTGACTAGCTGTGTGACTGTGAGCAAAGTATTTAACTTTTCTGCACCTTAGTTTCCTCACATATAAAATGAGGGGGGTTTGACTTGATGGCCTCTAAGATCTCTTCCATCTCTAAATCTATGATCCTACTTCAGTCTGTTGTACAGTCAATATTGTTAAATACCTACTATGTGCCAGGTACCTTGCTAAATGCAGGAGATATGGAGAGAGATGAAAGACAGTCCCTAACTCCAAGGAACTCAAAATCTGATGGGGAAAGCCAGGATATAAAATGATGTTAAAAAAAGATAGGAGTAGAGGGGCCAAGGAATAGTCAGGAGCAGGGGAGGGTAGTGGTTTGGAGGCATGATGAAAGTCCAGAGGAGAGCAGCAGAGCAGAAAATGATGAGATGGCTGCCCTTAGTGCCCCTCTTAAATAGAAGATCTAGAAAGATCTGTCCACCCTACACTCCCTCCAATCAGAGAGAGGAGGGGCCCCAGCAGTAAGGGGTATTGAGGAGGTGTGAGTTTGAGAGTTGATAAGATCTTATAGGCTGATGAAATTCTGGAGGGCATGATGTAAGCTTGCCAGAGGAGTGGAGCCAAGTGGGAAATGATGCATCTTTTCTCAAATGCCTGAAACATTAAGCCAAGAAGAGTAGGCATACTCTTTGTTCCTCACTGCTGCTTTCAGATCCTCTCCCCTGTGCCCCAAATCCACAACTTCTTCCTTGAGAATCACTCCATCTAGCTATACTGCCCTACATCCTGGTTGTCAGCTACTTGTTCCCATGTCATTTGTCCATCATTCTCAAGAAGTAACTCAATACCTATTTCATTGTCTTCCTCTTCACTTCAAGTCCTGCCATTATTACTTGGGGTCTCCAACTTTCATTCTGATGCCCACTCAGGCACCCTGATTCATTTGTCATCTCAACTTCTTCACTCTACCTCAGCCACACCTTGAGACAGTCTTACCTAAAATCACTTGTAATGCTACATTGATAATATATCCTGTAGGCACTGACAGGGAAATCAAGGTTACAGATACTGGAAAATTTGAATGCCTAAACTCCTCATCTTCCCTAAAGAGTTTTGATCTGGCCTTGAGGCTAGAGGTATTGGTCCAAGTAAAAAGCAGGCAGAGGCTCTTTTCCGGCAGTGAAGATCTCCCCGTGCCAACATGCCTCTCGTGAAAGATCTCCTGCACACCTCTCCCGAGGAGAAGCAGAAACACAAGAAGAAGCATCTGGTGCAGAGTCCCGAACTTGTATTTCGTGGATGTGAATTGCCCGGGGCTGCTATAAAATCACCACTGTCTTCAGCCATGCACAAACAGTGG
Organism: Dromiciops gliroides; assembly: GCF_019393635.1. NCBI lineage: Eukaryota > Metazoa > Chordata > Mammalia > Microbiotheria > Microbiotheriidae > Dromiciops > Dromiciops gliroides. Next base: position 171,922,048 of record NC_057861.1, on the reverse strand, counting down.
TGCTCTGTGTCAGATGCTCCACTGTACTTTGTCAGCCTACAGGAGGAAAGACAAGACTTACAGAAGGATGCTCCTTCAGAAGGAAGCAGCACTAATGACTGAATCAAGATGAATGAGGAAGTGTAAAGAATAAAACAAATTTGGTAAAAAAAAAAAAAGCAGGCAGAGAGGAAGGATGACAACAAAGTGAGAAAGGGGAAAAGCAGAAGAGTGAGACTTTGTCAACTCAAGGGTTTGACAAATGCTGCAAAGGGGGGGAAAAATTAACCCTTCCATCTTTACAAGCTTTCATCTTAGAATTCTTCCCCCTTGCAGAGACAGAAACCTAGAAAAAAGCCATGTATATTAGTTTTTCTCCACTTCCTCATATTCCACCCACTTCGTAACTTTTCCAATCCAGTTATGGAACCTAGCACTCAACTGAAACTTCTTATCTTCCAAATCACCAGAGATCTCTCTAGGATCTTGCCTGTTCTTATTTCCCAACGTTCAGCCCTTCCTGCAACATATAACATTGTTGAGCACCTGAATACTCTCCCACCTTCCTTCCATTTTATCGGTTGTCCTTTAGATCTGAAATACCCTTCTACCTCCTTTCCATTTCTTAGAAATTCCAGCTCCCATCAAGGCTCTGTTCAAGTGCCAACTCCCATAAAGAACTCTTCATAACACTTCCAGTAGTTAGTGCCTCCTCCATCCATTAATATATATCATAACCAGTAAAAGTCACAGGGGAGCAGATTTGGGCTCAATAAAAGAAAAAATTTCTAGCAGTTTTCTCCCCAAACATCTCCCTCATTCCCCAAGGAAGCTCATCACCCTCCAATCATCATCCTTGGCATGCCATTTCATCAGTACTCTCTTTCCCTGGGAGCCATCTGAATAGGGGGAGGGGGAGCCTCTCAGAACCTCCTTTTAAGGAGGGCACCCAGTCATCTCTTCATGTCCCACCAGGCTGCACTCCTCTGGCTCCCCTGTCTGGCTTCTTTACCCTTTACCACCACTTTCAGCTTCCTTTTGGGGTGTTGTCCTTCCCTAATTAGATTGTAAAGTCCTTGAGGGAAGAGACTGTATTCCTTTTTCATAATTTTATCCTCAGTACAGAGCACAATACCTGACACATAGTAAATAAGGACTATGAGATTTGAATTAGATCTGTAAAAGTTGTTAGGTGGCACATATGCCAGTAGATGGCAGCATTCACTAACTTTTCCCTAAAATATACTCTCCCCAAAAATAAAAAATTAAAAAAAAAAAGAATTTTAAAAATTCTAGTTAAGAGTTTTATATGAGCTTTATTATATTCCATGGTTTCTTGGAGGGAAAAAATTTACTATGATGATTAAAATGAGTAAAAGTAACAATAACAATATTAGAGTGGCTCATGTTGAATAATTATTGGTCATCAAAAAAATGTGTTGAGCTAATAATGTCAAAGAAAAGAACACTAAACCAGAGGCAAATATTTTGCTATGCAATGCTAGTGACTATTCTTTAAATTGGTGATGAGATAAAGAAATAAATTTATTCCTTTCCTTAGAGAGGTGGGAACTATGAGCACAGAATGATAAACACAGAATGGGCAATGAATGCCCATGAAATGACACCCATGTCTAACAGTACACTTAGAAATGGTTTGCTTAACTGTTTTCTTTTGTTACAAAGGAAAGGTTCACATTTTGAGTGGAGGACAGACATTAATAGAAATTAATGTGGGGGCAGTTAGGTGGCACAGTGGATAAAGCACCAGCCTCAGGAGGACCTGAGTTCAAATCCAGCCTCAGACACTTGATACTTACTAGCTATGTGACCCTGGGCAAGTCACTTAACCCTCATTACCCCACAAAATCAAACAAAAAAAAGAAATTATTGTTATGTAAAAGCAAAAGGCAACAATAACATTTTAATTTTAAATCTAAAAGAGGAGAGAATATGTAAGATTTTTATGAAAGGGATGATAGGAACTAGTTAGTCTCCACAACCACTGAAGATACAAGAAAAAGTTGGTTTAAATTGCTGTACAAGGGATTTATGAAGGATAGAAATGACTGAACAACAACAAGAAGAAAAGATTTATGTAAGACATAAAAGAAATTAACAGAACTTTACTATATATTAAAAAGAATAACAAGTTATATATAACAGATCTGTAGTTTTGTGTGCAATCATCTTTTTATGTTATGGAAATGCTTGTTTTATTACATGAATTAAAAATAAAATAAATCAAATTTTTTAAAAAAAACATAAGGGGAAAAAAAGACAGTATGAACAGTTTTTGCAATGGGTTGCCTGCATCATCTCCTGAGGTTTTCAGAAATAGGATTGATTCTGCCATATTTATCACAGTCCCTGTGCAAAGGTAAGGAAATGGCATTTTCAATTCAATTTCACATATGGAACAATCTTAACTTGCTTTTTCTGACCTCTGTTTATATGAATGTGAAACCTTAACACTGTATACGCATTTTAACTGAATAAATAATACAGGCAAGACTAATCCTTTTAAAAACACACACCAGCTGCCCTGTTTATAGAAATTATTGTATGTACTCCATTCATGGCTTGTCTGACTCAGTGGCCCTTTTGGGAGTGTCAATTTATAATATACCTGGATATAATTGGCTTCTGTTTATATAACACCTTTCTTCCAACATGATGATATGAGTAAGCCTCATACCATCTCTGAGGTAGGCAAACACTATCCTGGTTTTATAGACTAGGCTACTGAAGGAAAAGTAGGTGAAAATGTATTGCCTAAAGTCATTGTAAATGTGAGTGAAAAACAGGGCATATTCCTGTTTAACCAGAATAGTTCGAGGAAAGAGGATGAACTAGATGACCTCTCAAACTATCTGCTAGTCCTTTAATTATTCTATGATCTCTAATTCTTAGGCCTGTCGGCCATCCCTTAGGTCAGACCTCCTTTCAGACTGTATTTACAGTTCAGATGAAAGAACTCTCTATATACACAGCTCCCCACTGACTATTTTTTCAGGAAGGACCAATCAATAAACACTCATTTTATTTTATCACTTTATCTAATTTATTTTACTTTTATTTAGAATTTATTTACTTACTTTCAAAGTACTAGGCACTGTGCTAGGGATAGGGGATATAGAAAGTTATAGCATCATCAAGGAGAGCTGGAAAGAATAATATAGATCATTTTACAGATGAGTTTCAAAGAAGCTCAGAGTGACTTAGCAGTAAATGCTAAAGCCAGGAATCAAAACCACAGGCCTTTATCTCCAAGTCTGCTACTCTTTCTCCTTTGCTACACTGCCCTAAGCAGCAACTTAGAATGAAAAAGGTTAAGGATGAAGATGGATTATGATAATAGTCCTTCCTTTTCTTATTTTGCAAATTGCTACAGTCATTGGCAGCATGGCAAAGTAGATAGTTGACTACTGGCCTTGGAGAGAGGAAGAGGCAGGTTCAATTCTGTTCCTGTTACACCAGCTGTAGGATGACAGACAAGTCACAGCCCCAGTTGCTTTAGGCCTCTTTCTCAGACTCTAGGTGAAAGAGAAGATGCTCTTGCAACTGTGAGAGGAATTTAGAACTGAGAATTCCGGAGACCACTGAAATCACAGGTAAAGTTCTTCCTTGTCCTCTTCTCCTGATGTCACCAGAGAAGATTGTAGTGCTGTAATAAATGGAATGATTTTTGCCTATAAGCATTCATGAGTAGAGTGACCTTGGGATCAAGGTCATTTTTATCCACTCTGGGCCTCAGTTTTCTCATCTGTAAAATGAGGAGTTGAACTAGATGACCTATGAACTGAGGTCCCTTTCAGTTCTATGTGTGTGATCCTGAGTGGTGACATGGGTCTTTCTGGTACAGGCTTCATTTGCACAGCTGCTTGGAGTGAAAATGGCACTGTTGTTTATAGATAAAAGGAAGAAAGTAACTAGATTCAAGAATGACATGCTCAGGCTAACTTAGAATAAGAAGGGGAAGTTATTTCACCCAAACATTCAAGGTCCAACTACTCTTGTGCAATGATACCCTCATGGAATTCAAGTAGAGTTCCACAGAGCTGCAGGTTCATAGACTCATAGAACCCTTGGCTTCTTTAGGATAGAGTCTGCAAAACTCAACTCGGAGTATATTCTTAGAATAACCATTCAATCAAGTGGAAGTTTTGAAAACTAGCCTAGACAAGAAGTAGCAATGACATGATGAATATGGCGAATACCATAGGGGAGTCTCACTTTTGAAGTAACACACCTTTGTAGTACAGTTTGATGCCTTTAAAATGCAAATGAAATTTAACCCTTTGGGTCTCAGCTCTGTGGGCATTGAGGAGCAGGTTTGTTGAGATAGCAGAGGAAAGAGGTAAGAAATTCAAACGAGAAAACAGGAAATTCATTCCTGGCCAGTTTTTTTTTTTGGGGGGAGGGGGCATACATCCAAACTGGTTCCTTACTTAGAGGTAAGATTAGTCAGTAGACTGTTTTATTTCTCCTTGAAGATTCTCCTCCTTCCCCCCTCCCCCATTTTCACCTCCATTCACTCATAAGGGAAAGAATGCTGCTTTGGGAATTAAAGAACCTCGTTTTAGACCCTGCCTCTGAAGTCTACTAACGGTGCAATCCTGGGCAAGTCTCAATCCCTCTGAACCTCATTTTCCTCATCTGTAAAATGTGGGGACGAGAAGTGGGTAATGAACTCCCTTCCGAGTTGGAAGGATCTATGATATTATGATTCCATCGTCACAATCAAAGAACGTTAGAGCCAGTAAGGACTTTAGAGGCCATCTACTCCAATTTTCAGCTTTACAATGAGGAAACTGAGGCATGAGTCATTGATGTGACTTGCCCTAGCTAGTTAGTGACAAACATAAGACAAGAATCTAGGTTTCCTGACTTCCAGTCCAATGTTCTCTCTACCCTGCTCTATTGCCTTTCTAATTATATTTCTGTTTGTATATATAATGTGTGAATAATATATATAGATGAGTTGTTAATATGATGACATATGATGAGTTATTCTTCTTGGGTATGATCTGTAAATGAACACATAATGGTTTTATTGTAAGCAAAGCTGACATATGGGCTAAGTGAACATTCTTTTAGCCTTAGCCTGGTATTTTTGTTCACAATTATATAAGGAACACATGGGGGCAGCAAATGTTTAGGGGAAAAAATCATTTCGGTCCTAACTTGTATAAGCTACTATGCAGGGGAAACTTTTGGGAAGGGATTTATTTATATTGATTTATTTTAGCTAAAGAAGCTGAATAATTCCTCTGCTTCAAACTGGAGCAGGTAATTTCAGAGAAAGTGTTAGTCACCATGATTCAACTTTGCTTCCAGAAGTACTAAGGCTAAGAGATCATTAAAAGCATTCTTTAAAAATAGGAAGCTTTTTCAGAAGGCTTCTATACTTGCAGCCATACCTCCTTGTTGTGTCACTGGGACTGGGAGAAGCATATGTAAATTCACAGGCCAGAATTCCAACAGAGGACCAATATTAGGTTGTAAACTCCTTGAGGGTATGAACTATTTGAGGGGGGGGGGCCAAGTAAGCATATTAGCAAAAAAAAAATTTGCCTTTCTTTATGCTTAGCACAGTTCCTACCACATAGTAAGTACTCACTAAATGATTTTGGGTTTGTTTTTTTTTTAGCATGAATTTAAAAAAAAAAAGCTCTTCTCTGGGAACCTGAAAAGTTTGATGTTCTAAATATATTTTCATTTCCTCTCTCTCTCTTTTCCTTTCTTTTTATGTTGGATCTTCAAGTATCAATTATTTGGGGGTATACAATGATAAATTCCCAGTCAAACAATGCAAGATCAATGCTCTGGGAGTTTCAATCAATTAATTGATAAACATTAGTGCCTTTTCAAGGAGTGTGCTTCACTATTATTCTTGAGTTGTGGGGAGCAAACATGGTTTGTGCCTTTTCTATATGAATATCTTGAAGCTCCAGCATCTTTATTGTCAATGTTAATAGGTGAGGTTAAACATAAGAATTCCTAATCATAAGAGGCAGCTGATCCAGGCAAGGGGGTACTGGACTTTGCCACTCCATAGCTGTGTGCATGTTACCAGGTCACTTCATCTCTTACCTGTAAAATGAGTTGGACTTGGTGATCTCTAAAATTCTTTGGAACTCAAACATTCTATTATTCTAATTCTCCCTTCTCCTGGTCATTTCCTGCTTCCCTAGTATCATCTGTTGATTGGGGGGGAGTGTTGAGGGAGGGGGCAAATACCTGTGGTCTCATAGTTTCATTCATATCCAAGATGAAACTATAGCAGAGATCCAAGGTGCTGAAATCCAACTCAGCTTTCCCATAGAACCACTACACTGGATAAAGGAGCTCTTTTTACATATCATATTCAGTCCAGAAACCGGTTAATGACAATAGAAAAGATGCACATAATTACAGGCATATATAGGCAATTACACATTAGTTCTAGAAGCTTGAAGTTTCCCATTACATTTTTTCTTTTAGCTTTTCATTCAAATTAATATTGTTCTGAATCCAAATAATAATTGAAAATTCAATGTAAGTATTTGCATGATTCAGACTATAATTAGGCAGCTAGGTGGCACAGTGAGTAGAGTGCAGGGCCTGAAGTCAGGACGCCTCATCTTTGTGAGTTCAAATCTGGCCTTAGATATTTCCTAGTTGTGTGACCTTGGGCAAGTTCCTTAATCCTGTTTGCCTTGGTTTCCTCATCTGTAAAATATACTGGAGAAGGAAGTGACAAGCCACTTTCTTTGCCAAGAAAACCCCAAATTGGGGTCACCACCACCAGTAAGTAGAATGAAGACCTTTTGGTTATTAATTCATGTACTTACACATTATATCATTCTGGTAGTATTTCTTCTATTCAAATAGATACCATTATAGTACAACTTCTTTGTAAGAAGCTGATTTTATTGAGAGATGGCCTGGTGCAGTGGAAAAATACCTAAAGCTGAAGTCAGAGGATTTAAATTCAAACTCCAACTGCTACTTACAACCTTGCTCACCTTGAACAGGTTATTTTACTTCTCTGATTCTCAGTTTCATCATCTATTCAACAAAAAGGGGTGGGTGGGGGAAAGGTGGAATGGACTACTTCTAAGGTCTTTTCTGACTCCACATCTATGTTTAGAAAAACCCCCTTGGCTCCTTCACACTCAGTAGTATGGGTATGCATAGAACTCTCTATGAATGTCTATGCTCCCTGGTGGGCCTCAATTATGTAATTTTAAGGGAAAGGGGAGCATGTAAAATTGAAAGAGCAAAGAATGGGAACCAAAAAAACTGCATTCTTGTCTCTGGTCTACCTCAAGGTGACCCTATAAAGGACTCATAAGCTTTTTTGGGTTTCAGTTCCTTTATTTGTAAAATAAGAGAGTTGCCTCTAAGATTCATTTTGTTTACAGTTCAGAAGTACTGTCCAACAGCTTGACCAGTGTATGCTTTATTAAAAGTTTATTGAGGGGGCAGCTAGGTAGCACAGTGGATAAAGCACTGGCCTTGAATTCAGGAGTGCCTGAGTTCAAATCCAGCCTCAGACACTTGACACTTACTAGCTGTGTGACCCTGGGCAAGTCACTTAACCCTCATTGCCCCGCCAAAAAAAAAAAAAAGTTTATTGAGGGACAGCTAGGTGGCTCAGTGGATTCAGTAGGACCTGAGTTCAAATCTGACCTCAGACACTTGACACTTACTAGCTGTGTGGCCCTGGGCAAGTAACTTGACCCTGATTGCACCAAAAAATAAAGTTTATTTAATAGAAAGATGGATGACTGCCCTCCCGTATTTACTAGTCAAAGTTATTTCAGGATAAAGGTTTAATAAGAGCATTGAATTTCCTTTCTTTGGTGGGTCATGACTTTATTTAATCTCCAACATTTAAGTTAGATTTCTCTTGCCTAATGCTAGTTGTGGGGGAAAATCAGATCTGCCAAGTTCCAGGCAATCCAATTGTTTAAAAAGATATTGCTGTACTTCATGTCTCTTTCCAATGGCAAAATTCAAGAATAAAACTTAAAATGGAAGTACCCAGGTTATTTGTAGAAATACTTAAATATAGTCAGACTGTTTCATTTGTATATGAATTTTTACATGTTCCATTTGCCTAAATGTTAAGAAATTGTTTTATTACAGCTGCAATGATGAAAGGAAATAATACATTTTAATTTAAATATTTTAAAAGCATTTCCTCTTTAATCATCTTATTGGAGTTCATTTCAGGCTTTAGGGGAAGAATATTTCTTTTTTTTTTTTTTTTAGTGTGGCAATTGGGGTTAAGTGACTTGCCCAGGGTCACACAGCTAGTAAGTGTTAAATGTCTGAGGCCGGATTTGAACTCAGGTACTCCTGACTCTAGGGCTGGTGCTCTATCCATTATGCCACCTAGCTGCCCCCAATTTTTTTTTTTTTAGGGGAAGAATATTTCTAAAGTAACTGGAAAGGAAAAGTAATGAACCACTACATCAAGGAAAGTAGTTGGAATGTACCTTTCAAATCTTTGTTCAACCAAGGCCCCTTGCTGCATTCTATTACTCTTGGAAGTCTCAGTTCAATGAAGACCAGTTTTGCTTAATCATAACTATGTTTCTTAGGCTAACTTTAGTCATTTAAATAGCACAACATGAGTGATTAGAGTAGGGTGCAGAGGTTGAACATAAATGACTCTGACTTTGCTTAGAGTTTCTATCTGTTTTTACTTGTCAAAAAAAAAAAAGGTCTTTTTAAAATTTCACTTAGTATCATCCTAAGAAAAGAAAACTCTCTATTAGGTGCTTCTAGACTTACCACTCCATGGCTGAAATGACCTACCAAGTAAAATTTAAAAGCATATGTGATGACATTTCAAAATAATGAATTTTGATTTTTGGAAGGGAGATGAAGTTGACAGTGTCAATAACAATTTTAACCTCTCATTAAATCTTTTTTTTTTCATTAGATCTTTTTGATGGGACAAATTTCAAATTGAACTTGCTCTGTATGACTAACCAAGGAACCAAACCTTGTCCTTCTAGCACCACATTCACTAAAGTAGTTAGATTCAATGATTCCTTCCACTGCAAAAAAGAAAGAAAGAAAGAAAGAAAGAAAGAAAGAAAGAAAGAAAGAAAGAAAGAAAGAAAGAAAGAAAGAAAAGAAAGAAAGAAAGAAAGAGTATTTAGGGGCAACTAGATGGCACAGTGGATAGAGCAAGGCCCTGGAGTCAGGAGGACCTGAGTTCAAATCTGCCTTCAGACACTTAATACTTACTAGCTGTGTGGCCCTGGGCAAGTCACTTAACCCCAATTGCCTCACCAAAAAAAAAAAGAGTATTTAAAAAGTAATTTTATTTTTAAAATTAGTTTTAATTTACTGGAGTATTTTATTTATATACGCCTTCATTTCTGAATATTTCCCTCCTTCTTCCCCTACATGGGCCATGAAAGAGAAGAAAGACAGAGACAGAGCACAATTAAACTAACCAACACATCCACTAAGTCTGACAGTATATGCCATATTCCATGTCCATAGTGCACTACCTCCACAGAGAAGGAAGGGAGAGACATTTAAAAGAAATCATTTAAAAAGAAACAATGTATAAGAACTAACTAGAATCTTATATCAGCTATTGCCGGGTCTTTGGCTTGAAATTCAGGATCATGGGCCTCTTTACGGGGAGGGGAGGGGGCGGGGAGGGGGGAGAATCTCATACAACCTTAAAATATTAAATATGATGCAATCTTTTCACCCTCCCGTGCGAGATCAGGAAGGCCCTGATTTAAGAAATTAGAGGTGATTAAAATAGGAAGCGTCTAATAGGTTTTGATAGCGATTGGGGTTTGCTCCTTCTAATCTTTTGGTCGCACAATAAAGCACCGGGGATCAGAGTTCAGACCTCAGCGTGTCCTATTTAGCACACCTCAGTAGCAGAGCTTTCATAAATTGGACAGCCTAACTTTGGGGAGGAGGGAGGGGGAGGAACAGGGTAATGCTAACCACTTCGCAAGTTAATGTCTTGCCATTTATTTTCTAAATTAAAGTCATTTTTTAGTTATGGGGATACAAGTCCCTTGGAAAACAGCACATCTCCTATTTCCTGTCTGCGCTATTACTCAATATTGTCCAAGATAATTGAAACTAAATGTTGCATTAACCAAATCCATCCCAGAGATCTTCAAGACTTTTGACAAGGAGAGAAAATGGAGCTAACTTTTAATTCTGAAGGTGAAGCGAGTTAAGTGGGCCAAACCCTGGATACAGGCGTTCTACCACTCAGCACATAAGCAGATTCGAGCAAATAGTTTGGAGGACTCAAGGAGAGATTACCATAGACAAGCCAGTCTCAGGGACTTTCTGTCTCCATCATCCTCTAAATCTCTGAATAGGATTGAACCAAAACAGCTCCCTACCAGGCTGCTCCATTCTCTTGGATGCCTTAGGCTGCCAAACTGAAGCCTCCGTACTTTTGAGCAAATTCAGGGAACTAGCAGCCTCAGGGCTTTCCCCGCGGTTGGGGATGGGGTGGGGTGGGGGGAAGGTGGAGGGAGGGAGGAGAGGGAGGGCGGGGCGCGGCACACTGCTGGACCCTGACTCTCACTTTACTAGCCAAACAGTCAAACACTCTAGTCAGGCTGGGTTCGACTGAATTCTAAGAGCTGGGTGTCTAAAATGGTTTTGGCAAACCAGGAGCAGGTCCTGTGGTCTCGGAGAGAAGGAGTGGGTGCTGATCGCCTCAAAGCCTACATCAAAAGGGAAACTCATTAAAAAAAAATAACCAAGAGTTTGATTTCCCAAGAAAGTCTCAACTTAAAATGAACATTTGCACAGTCATCATCAGGGCTACCAGTAGAGTCAGACGCCAGAGCAGACATTCTAATTTATAGAGTGTGGTTTCTCCCCGCAGCCCAGAGGCAAGCTTCCTCTCTTTCCAATCTGCGGGGATGCAACCATAGGGCTCTTATATAGCAAAGGTACATGAATCGGTGCGCATACATTTACATACATATGTAAGCCAAGAGTTTGTTCTGTGTATAATGGCGAGACTGCTAATGAGGAAGGCCAGTTAAACGGGAAAAGCATTCAAGGACCTCTTTTCAGAAAGGTCTTGCCTTTGGAAATAGGCGGAAGAGACTCACGGAGGATGGATGGGCAACTGGTCAGGAAACTGATAATCGCTCTACAGGGCGCTGTCTTGAGGCAAGGAGGATGGGGTTCCGGTCTAAGGTTTATGAACATTTTCTGCCAAACAAACAAACCCCAGGACCATAGTTCCCCCAAGTCTTTCCATATATTTTACGATTTAGTGTTTTCTTCACATTGGGAGTCAGCGCACAATCTCTCAGAACAAGTGGGCTCCAACCTGTTTATTTGTGTCTAAGATAGAGACTGAATCCTGCACACAAGCAGTGGCTGGGAGGTACTGGAGAAGAGAAGCCTCCTGACAGAGAAAGTAGGAGAGAAAACAGGATGGAAAGAAGAGAGGAGAGTTAGAGTGGGAGAGAAGGAAGGATATAGAGGTGGAGAGGGATTGAAGGAGGTAGAGATTATCGGAGGAGGAAAGGTCGAGAGAGAAGGAGGGAGGGCCGTAGATGCAGGAGGAGAGGTAGAGAAGGAAGGAAGGAAGGAAGGAAGGAAGGAAGGAAGGAAGGAAGGAAGGAAGGAAGGAAGGAAGGGAGGGAGGGAGGGAGGGAGGGAGGGAGGGAGGGAGGGAGGGAGGGAGGGAGGGAGGAAGGAAGGAAGGAAGGAAGGAAGGAAGGAAGGAAGGAAGGAAGGAAGGAAGGAAGGAAGGAAGGAAGGAAGGAAGGAAGGAGGGGAGTACTGCCGGAGGAGAAATAGAGAGGGAGGAGAGGAGGATACAGGAAGAGGAGAGATAGGGATGGAGAGCAAGGGGAGGATCGCAAAGGGGAATAGAAAAATGGAACTAGGAATTGGAATAATGTTACAACTGGTACAAGAATAAACATTAGGAAACTTAGTACAGCAAACAAGTAGTCTCACTGCCACAGTTACAGGGCATGGGGTTCTGTATGAGTAGTTCTAAATCAACCCCATACAGGCTGTTTAGGAAAGAAAAGGATCTGCGTAAGTAGGCATACCTGTCTTTTAACAGTAGTCATAGGACAAAGACAGTTCATTTTCTCAAATTTATTAGTGGGTTAGAACTTAGGGACATTTGGATCTTTGCTAGTAAGAAGAGGCCAGGATCGGCCTTCTCAGTTGGAGGAAGTCCCCTGGAGGAAAAGGATAAATCTGGCTCCGGCACCACATTTTCTCTCTTTTAAACTGGTAGGATCGCCACAGTGTGGCATATCACAAACTGTCTCCAAGTCCTTTGCTGTGCTGTCATTCCCATGGTCTTCAAGGTATCCAAAGCATTGCTCGCTTTCCTAACTTCATTTTCTTTTGCTTTCGAATTGGTTCAACGTTCCTTCCCCAGGAGAGCCTGTCACCTCGAAGATTGTATCCAGAAGCACAAGCAATGCACTCTGCACATGACTTACGTGCTTTAAATCAACCATATAGGGATTAGAAAGGATTGGATAATCTCCCCAAGGCCTCCAATAAATGTAAACAATAACTTAAGAATGAGCAATTGTGAGCCTTTTGTCAGTTGGTTTAGCTTGGACGAATAATATGCACCACTGTGTGAACTCATTATCCGAGGCAGCAGTGAAAAGAGCAGTGGGTCTGCGGAGTACTTGGGTTCGAATTCTGACACTTTCACCTACCGCCTAAATTACCTAGATAAAGCACTTATCCTCCCACTCAATTTGCTTATCTACAAAATGGGTGTACTGAAGAATAGGACTACCTGATGTCCAAGATACCTTCCAGGCTTTGAATTTATTAGATAGTAGAAGCATGGAGCAGTGGGAAGAAAGCTGCATTTGAAGTCTCATGACTGCGGTTGACTGCTACTTAAAACAACTGTGGTCTTGGACAAGTCATTTGATGCTCCCTGAGCCTCAATTTAATCTTCGGTAAAATGTTTGGACTAGATAACCTCTAAAGTCCTTCCCATCTCTAAATCTGTCAATATCTAAAGCTGGGACACGGAATTGGGCTCTCCTGCGCCTTGTTTCTGAACTTTTTCACCTGCAGTTACACTGTTAAAAGAAGTCCTTAATTTCAACTGAACATCAAAGCTCAGACCTCTTTCCCAGCTGCCCAGTGCTGAAACTACTTCGGATCTTTTATGTGTAGTCACTGCTAGCCTGTGGCTATAGGAATACGACTATAATCCTAGCCTTCAAAGGCTTATAAACAAGCTTCAGCTCAGGACGTTGTCCTTGGGGAATTACTCTAGCTGAAAAAACTACACAGCTGCCACAGAAATAGAAAAACTAGGAGGTCCTCGGGGCTTCGGAATTCTGTGTGCAAAGGAAAAAAATAAACCCCAGTAACTTTAATGAAAGCATTTTCTCTTTTTTTTTTTTCAAGAGAAAGGCAATGTTGTTTTGACCAAAGCAGGTAAACTCAGAGAAACCTAGTCGTTTCTGTCCTTAGTGCCTGGATTGCCCTCTGGATCTCTCTACCCAAGGTTCCCATCTCCCCTAATAGACTGGAAGGGAGAGGACTTGACTGAGATGTAACCGCCTCCCATATGACCTGCGACCAATAAGATGCCTTTAACTATTAGTTCCTAAAACTTCCCGCGACTGCACTCTTGAAAAGAGATGAGGCTATTGGTTTCCTACGGCAGGACAGTATGAAATAAAACTGATGTTATTAACAACTCCTTTCATATTTTTCCCTATAAAAGTACTAGGATTTGTTGGGGGTGGGGAGAGAAGAGAAAGAGCGCCCAAAGATCGTGAAACCATGGGGAAGGAAGTCAGCCTCTCTCTCCCCCTTAAAGTGCATGAGACTCGAAGGGAGGAAGCCTTTTTCAAGGAGACAGCTTTTACACCGCATGGGCGAGTAGCGGAGCGCAAACCGAGCTACGAGTTGTCTCTCCCTACTAGAGCCAGCTTGTCTTGGGTTGTCCCGGGACCTAACAGCAATGTGGAAAGTTTCAACTGCGGGTCTGTCGACAAAAATAGGAGCTTGGAACTCAATAATAGGGATTGTTCAAAAAAGGCGTTTCGTTGTTTATTTAAACTGAAGCAGAATCTGTAAGCCCCCTTGGGTACCCCACCCTCGGGCCCCCACTTCTCTTGAAACCAAACCGTTCTTATAACCGTCCTCATTTTCCCGGCCAGTCAAGAGTTTCCCGAGGCTCTAGCCCCAACACGCTTTGTCAAAGCGGATTATTGACTAGGAAAGTTGGGTGAGTTTCTCCACCCTTATCCCCCCCCCCCACCCCCCCGCCTCCGCTAACGTTTCCCTCCGGGCCAGATTACGTTATGACAGGGTGTGATAAGTGGTGATTTTGTTCTTCTTTTGATGGCACGATTGCTTTGTAAACAAAGGAGAAAACCAGTTCAGATCGTCGTTCTGCACCACTAACAGGCGGCCGCTCCAGCGGCTGAGCCGTGCACCTGTTGCAGGAGAAGGAACTGGGGATCGGGGAGCATTTAGGAGGGAGATGCCAAGAAATAATCTCACAGGAGCGATGCGTGTGTGTGTGTGTGTGTGTGTGTGTGTGTGTGTGTGTGTGTGTGTGTAGATGGGGAATAGCTAGTTCTAAATGCTTCCTGGTGTCTCTGGTAGCTGGGCCGTGACTTTTATTTCACAGCTTTATCCGCCCGCCCCCCCCCCCCCCGGGAACTCGCTAATCCTTTGCAAAGAGAGCAAGTACCAGTAATGCTTGTTGAAAGGAAGAACTGCTCTAGGAAGTGGAGCTGGCAGCGAAAGCGAGGGAAGGAAGGGACTGAGAAAAGGAGAAGGGGCGGAGAACTTCGGTGCAACCCCGAAAGTCCTCAATTACTTCCTCCAGCTGTTTCCTGGGGCACCCTCAAGAATTACTTGGGGTTTTTTTCTTCCCCAGGGGTTATCAGATACATCTGATCACTCCCGCTAATCAGATTGGAAAGTCGTGTGGAATTAACACCGCAGCGGAGTCGCTCTCTTTGAAACTCAGCAGGCTCTCTGAAAAGGCCGAAAGGCGGCCCCAAACTCCACTCTCTAACCCTTTAAAGAGTTTGACTTCTGCCTTGTTTGGCCCTAGGACCGATTTTCACCTCTGCTGCTCAAGGGAAAGAAAAACCTCTAGACTACTATGAATGATAGATAGTCTTTCCCAGAGGGAGTTAGATGGAACAGCTACTGAGAAGGAGTGAAGTGGAAACCAAGACTGGGGATAGGGAGAAAGCCTAAGTTCTCCCTTGCTTCCACATACTTGGACACATCTCCATTATATACACACCACAGTGCTACAATGGTTCCCTTAAATTAGAGGAGCACACAACAGAAAGTGGGACCTCTTTTATTTTAAAGACTTAGAGAACATTTCTCCCCAAAGAGCACAGAGATTTTTTTCCAGGCACGAAGTTTGAGTGGGTGTAGAATAGGAAGCATGGGGGTGAAAATGAGCTCCTTAGCATACCTAAAATTATTTCTGAAACTTCTTGAACTGTCCAAAAGAGGTGTGTTGGGGGGGGGATTCTTTTTGATATGTCTCAATGGTTTGGGAGTCAAAAAAAACCCAAACCATCCCAAAACACTGCCCTCAATGCAGCTGCAAATCAGGGGCATCTGTGAACATGGCCCAGGGATGAAGAGTTCAAGAGTTTTCTTGGCATTATATCTGCACCGCTTCCTCACCTCTCGCCCCCACGCAGTCTGTCCCCTCTGGCTTCGCAACTCTCCTGCTAGGGGGCGGCAAGTGCTAACTTCGCGACTTGGCCAATAATTAATATTCACCGCCGGGATAATTGCTGTAATTCGAGCCTCTCTATATAGAAGTAGAAGCCGAGAGGGTGAGTGCCAATGGATATAGAGTCCTTCGCACCTCTCGGGGCTAATTAGTCATTCACCGCCCCTCCTCCTCAGTAGCAACAAGTCCCTTTCCGGAGGGCGAACGCTTCAGCTCTGACCCGGAGCAGGTCTGGCCCTTGATGAGGAGGCGAAAGGTAAAGTTAGGGTAAAGGATGCCGCTGGCTTCATTTCCAGGGCTAAGGCTGGAGCTTGGCTGCTGTTGGAACCTTCCCCAGACTGCAGGAAATTCTGAGACAGAAGAGAAATCCAGAGTGCTCTGAGATGAGAAGGGAGAAGGGAAGAGCCCAGAGTCAACGGGTTAGCTCCCATCTGACAGCTCCCAGCTGACAGCTCTGGCCAGGCCCCTCCTGCAGTTTCAGCTAACTTTTCGCCAGCTCTAGTGGGGTTTTGGTTAGGCTGAACTTGAGCCCGAGAGAGACGGTTGGCAGCAAGCTCTGAGAGGAGAAGCAGGTGGGTGGCAAGTGAAGGATGGAAGGACAGGAAATAGGAAAGAAGTAGGCGATAGAATTTCCAGTATTGTCAGTAGCACGAAAAAAGTAATGCCTATTACTCCTCTTCCACCGAATGCTCAGTCCACAAGCAAATCGGGACATATCACAGCCCGGAGGGGGGAGGGGGGAGAGGGTGAATTTCAGTTGAGTTTTTCTTGAGGTAAAGTAGATCTCCACTCGTAAGCTCCGCCTCCCTTTGGGCGAGGTAGGCTGTAATTGGACCAAATTTGACAAGGCATGAAAGTGTGTCAGTGCTCCTTTCTGCTTCGACCACTCTCTTTTCTTCCTTCATCCTTACCGCCTTAGCCTCTTAGCCCACAGCCGCTGGTGCACAGTGGATAGAATTCTGGGCCTAGAGTCCCGAAGACTCCAGTTTAAATCCAGCCTAACACAATTATTTACTGCATGACCTGGGCAAGTCACTTACTCTTTCTATGCCTCCGTTTCCTCAACTGTAAAATGGGGATAATAATAGCACCTACCTCGCAGAGTTGTTGAAAGGATCAAATAAGATATATGTAAAAAGCACTTAGTACACTTCCTGGTACCTGGTAGGTTCTATATAAATGCTTATTCCCTTGATTTCCCCCTTACTTCCTCCCGAAACTACAGTGGGGATCAGGACACAAAGCTTTTGCCTCAGTCCAAATGGTATGGGCAAATTATACTCATACTCTCTGAGTCGAAGAACAGCGGCGTGGCCTTTGGGCCGGCCTTTTCAATCCGCTCTAATGCAAATCCATGCCGCTTTTACCCAGCTCCGCGCACGCCGGGACTTAGAGGCTTAGGGAACGAGAGAGCTGTAAAGACTCTGAGATCAAGAGAAGATAGGTATTTCCCCTACGCAGTTGTCTTCCCTCCCAGAGAAAGAGGTGGGGTCAAGTCACAACCCCTCCCAGACAATCTTTCATCCATTTCTGTCTCATCTCCAACTCCTTCACCCCTTCTCTCCCTCTTCCTCACATTCTTTCTCTTTTCCACACACTCTCTCTCCTCCCTCCCCCTTCCGCTCCCTCTCTCCCTCTCTCTTTCCCTTCCCCTCCGCCAAGTTGAGTCCTGAATTGGTCCAACTATTCCTAGGGGAACTTCTGGCTAGAGCTTGACTTGCTGCTCTCCACTATGGTGTGAAACCTCCCTATACCGGAGAATTTTGGGTGGGGAGCATTCTATTCACCCCCTTGTGCTCAGGACCGTAAAGTTTATTAATTTCTACCACCCTAGACCCCTCCCAATTTTCCACGCCCAGAACAGCCAGAGAAACTGGACAGTCTTATGTTAGAAACTCTATTTTAAGTGGTTTTTTTTTAAGCCAACACCACCAAAATACAAACTTGTTAAACTACTTAAAACACTCTCCTCCCCCAAACCTAAATACTGAGATTTTCTGAAAGGTTCGAAGGAATTTCTAAGAAACAAGGGGAAACGCCGCCTTGATGTAAGTCACCCAGCCTGAGGGCGATTAAAATGCCTGAGCTGCCTGGCGATGGGCTCCAAGTGACCCCCTAGGAAAAGGAACTTCAGGAAACCATCTAGAAAAGCTAGAGGAAGAGGGGTGTGTAATTTCAGTTTTGTGTCTCGGAAAGTGTTTCCTCCCCCACCGCAACCAGCACCCAGATGACCTTTCACACACATTTACCAGGCAGGCTGAATGAGACGGTTCGAAACCGGTTCTTTGTTCATCTTTGTCACCGCTATGACAGCAAGGAAGGCAAAAGGAATCCTTGTGTCGGGTTGGGCCCCGGGGCCTAAGTGCACACCTCTCTGGGCTCTTGGCTACCCAACTTTTTCCTCTTCTTGCCACCTACAGGTACCCTTACCTTGGTCGCCTCAGCAAATGTGATTCCTGGCGGAGGTGTATTTTACCTGAGTAGGAATCTTGAGGCTTCTTTTAAAGCTTGTTCTAATTAGAGTCAGTCCAAGAGATTTTATCTGTCGTGGGAAAGAAAACCAAAAACAAAATCCTCAACACTCACCCCCACCCAAACCACTAATCGCCAATCTCCCCTCCGAAAAGGGGGGGGAGTGGCGGTTGTTCAATGTCAAATGTAAAGGGAAAATGAATAAGGGGTGGGGCATGGAGGAATTAAGACGGGATCTGGGTGGCGAGGAGCATGCATACTAAATGACTATGTGCACCTTTGTGATTTATCAATGTTGTGATAAAGACTGTGAGAAGACTGGGTCCAGAAAGACTCCAATGAAATATGATAGATATAACTAATAACTCTTACTTTATGTAGCACTTTGAAGTTTGCAAGGCATTCAGTAATCCTTTCCTCTCACCAACCCTTGGAAGGTAATGGAGGTTACTACTATTCCAATTTCCCATTACTGATGGGAAACCTGAGGTTCTGAAAGGTCTCTTGTCCCCGGTCACACAATTAATGACTAATGTTAAAATCAAACACCATCTCCTGTCCTTTACTCTCTTCAAGCTGCATACCTTTTAAGATACTTCTCTGGGCTCACCTTCCTCCTATGAAAAAAGGAGCGTATGGATTAGACCTCCACTAGCGTCTTTTCCAGCTCTTAAAAATTTTGTTTTAACCATCTGTGATTTGTAATCTGAGGCTGAAGCCGAGGGATCAGCCTGAGGCAAACACCCTAGAAGTCCTCAGACACACCTGGAGGAGTAAGGGTTTAATAAACCTCACAACCAATCTTCTGGCATCCTGGGTTTAAGCAGGCAGAGTGATAACCAACTTTGTAGATTCTCTTTTCCTAGGGCTGAGGTCCAGGTTAGAATCTTAAGTTTTATAGCTTTATCTCGGCTGCTTTGTAATAACACCCATTCTACCAGTTTTCCCCACTCCTATGAAGTAAGAAACTCTCCTCAGTCCCAAAGTTGAGAGGAGGAGGGTGCGGGAATGAATAAGAAGAAACATACACTCACGCACGCACGCATGAGCGCGCACGCACACACACACACACACACACACACACACACATACACACACACACAACTCCTGCCTCGGCTCCCCAACTATGCCTGACCGGGAAATCGAGTTGGGGCTGTTGGGAAAAGCTGGAGCTGATGGTAAGATTACCACAGCTATAAATCCATCACTTCCCAGGACAGGTTTGCAAGGCTCTGGAACAGGAGCTGGTGGAGCGAATTCCTGGGCAAGCGCGCATGCGTCGGCAGGTAGCAACTCAGCTCTTATGACCAGGTGAGATGTTCGTGTGCAGGTAAAAAAGGAGGATTTGCCTAAGCGATCCCAGGGAGCGGCCCCGGCGGATCCCTCCAGTCCATGACCGGCAGGGACCCTGTCGCCAGGAGCGCCGAGCCAAGATGTCCTTACTTGCCAAAATGGGGGGACTGGCAGGTAGGGGGGGGTTTCCCCTTTATTGGGCTGAGGTGGGCGGGTGTGGAGAGAGGGAGGGAGAAGGGAAGGGGGGGGGAGAGTCAG
The DNA here is from genome assembly GCF_019393635.1 of Dromiciops gliroides. Taxonomy (NCBI): domain Eukaryota; kingdom Metazoa; phylum Chordata; class Mammalia; order Microbiotheria; family Microbiotheriidae; genus Dromiciops; species Dromiciops gliroides. The sequence continues at coordinate 171,902,310 of NC_057861.1, read as the reverse complement.
TGGAGGAAACGATCTGGCCCAGGGCAGGGGAGTCGGAGGCGAGCCGCGCCCCGCAGCTCTAAGGAGCGCTCCTGGCGGGAGAGGAAAACAGACCGCTGGCTGCAGGGTTAATGGGAATGGGAGCTGGTGGAGGTCAGTCCCAGAGTCTTACTAGGTTCACCCGGCAGACTCAACAGGTGAGCAAAGTGGGAGATCTCGGTAAGGCATTGGTTTTCTCTCCCCCTGCCCCTCCCCGCCCCCAGCTTCATACCCCCCTCCGCCTCCAAATAAATAGAAAACCCAGGTGAATGACTAATCCAAGACAGGCCGGGGGAAGGGCACGTCAGGGAAGGGGGCGAGAGCGCATTAAGTGGCCGGCCGGGATGGCTTCGGAACTGTGTGTGGTGGTTTGTTTTTTGTTGTTGTTGCGTTTGGGGGGGGGAGGAGGTTGGGGTTGTTTTTTGGATTTTTGTTTTGTTTTTTTGCTAGTTCCACTTTCTTTACGTCCCAGTTCGAGTCGGGGTTTGGTGCACCTGCACCGCTTGCCTACCTGCATTAACCCAGTTTCTGAGCCTAGGAAGAGATTGGGAAGGCGGGAAAGGAGAGGTTACGGTGGTGGGGACGCTCCGGGAGGCATTTTAATTTGGATGCGCTTTGAGGAGTTTGCAGATACGTTGATTACTGATTGCCACTTGGATAAGCTAGCTTTCTCCAGAGGCCCGGCTGGCTTGGGCTACCTTGAGGAAGCTGTGTAGCCCTGCTGAGACAATTTAAGTCGCAGAAAACGGTGTTTTCCCTTCCAGAAGGTGACCCCAAAGTGCCATTCTAGGTCTTAGTTACAGTGTTAGTTAGCTAAGCTCGGTAAACCAGTTAAACTGGCGAAATCTCGCCCAAGCTCCGACCGGCAGCCCCAGGCGCCTTTCTTCTCTGATGTTGCCAGTGCTTTCCCACTTTCTGGCCTGTTCACTTCGGTAGGGACTGGGTAGGTTAGGTGGTTGGGGGGGAAGGTGTATGGAGTAGCGGCTCATCAGTCCCTGAATCATAATCTTGAGCCGCTGGGGCCCTTAATTTAGCCCTGGCTGAGTAAGGCCTGTTTATAAGGAAGACTCGGCATGCCCATATGACTATGCGGTTCCAGTAGAATGTTCTGATCTTCGGAAATAAAAGTGAAGCCGGTCTCCAGGAAATATTTCTTCACCGTAATTAGAAGTTAGAGCCTTTAGTTCTTTTCCAGGAGAAAAGTTTATGGAGGTTTTCTCTTCCTTCTTTGTCTTCAGTGTTAGTGTCTAGGTTTCATTTTCCCCTTCCCTTCTCAACTTTGTTTAAAATGTTTATTTCAAGATAACTTCCCTTTTTCTCTTTCTTTTATTGGTATGGGATTTCCCCGGGGTTTTGTGCTTTAAGGCTTTACTCCATCTAATTTCAGTCCATGTATGCATCTCCTGAGAGGTGAGGGAAGAGGACCTTTGGGGTTCTGGCATGAAACACAGACACCCAACACCAACGTAATCAAAGTCCGCATAAAACTATCCACTCCCTAAAGATGAACTCAGGTCATATTCAATTACTTCAAGAAGGCTGGATCCTCAGAAACTTTTGGAGAACTTGCAAACCAAACCAGAGTTTCCCTGCATGAGTAGATTATTATTTCCCCCCTATTTCTCTTTATGTGGCAAAGGGAGTTTTAGAACTACCGCGTAGGGAGCAGGAGTTGAAGAGGTCATAATTGTCTGAGGGATCACCAGCCCCCCCCCCTCCCAATTCCCTTCACTGACTACTTTAGGATGGTTTATTTTGAAGTGGCTGGCCAGATCGTACTTTTAAAGGGAAGGTGAGATTGTAGAGGAAGAGAGAGTACAGTTCACCGGAGGCAAAGCAGCAAGCTGTGTGTTTCTAGTCTTCAATAAAGAGCATGTGGCCTACATATTAAGACGGCAGTATGGACTTCACTCCCATAGGCTCAGTCGATTCAACAGGGTCAGCTTGGTCTTCCCCACCCTACCCCACCTCACCCCTCACCCCCCACCCCCCACCCCGATGGGGGACGGGGGGGGGGGGAGGATGAGTCCTTCTCTGGGCCTCTCTAGGGAGATATAACCCGACTGGCCGGTGGCAGTCCCGTCAGATATGATAATGGAGATCGCTTTCCCTCCCTGGATCTGCTCTCTTGCTCCCCACTGAAGGCTCACTCCACGCCCGTTAGAACCCCTCAGAGCCTGGCGGCGCAATCCTGGTAGCTAGCTGTAGCGGTGCATTCACATGCAATGAAGCAAGCTGTCATGGTAATGATGTTCATACTAATCTGGTCCCGACTGGCTCCACTGGATGGCTCTGGCTCAAGATGGTGCTTTAATAAAAGGGGTGCACCCCCACATCACTCTTTGCATAAAATACAGGCACTGATCTGCACCTCAATTGCAACCTCAATAGGAATAGAACAACAGTTTACACGCCTTGGGATTATTCAGAACCGAGTGGTGCCAGGGGACCTGGAACGGTGGAGAAGGTGGAGTTAAAAGGACAAGTAGAGGTGAAAGAAGAATTGATGAAAATTTCTCTCTTTCCTCCATTTGAAGAAAAGGAAGTCCCTAGCATATACAGGGGCTCTAGGCAATGCATAGATCTATCACGACTATATTGCTGTGTGTTATATGCATACAGAATATGTGTTCCTTTGCTGAACACAGCATTATATTTTGACTGACCTCAGTGCATGGTCCCCAAATGTCTTCCCTGGAAAATTCAATTTAATATAATCTAAAGGGAGCCTCGTGTCTATTCTTTTTGTTGAACCAAAGAAGTGGGACTTGAAAGTTGCTGGGTTTTTATGCCCAATTCAGATGGAGAGAAATAGGGATGCAGAAGGGTAGTTAAGGAATACATTCAAAAGTATTCAAAGTAGTCCTCTCCTTCCTCAGGTTCTTCAGCATTTAAGACCAGCATTTCCAGTCTTTTGGTACTACCAGGTCTAGGGAATATCCTCTCCCAGTCAACTGGGTTACTTCTCCTTCTGCTCTCTTCCACCTGTTTGGTAGCAAGTGTGTAATGACCCTCTATTCTCTTGCGAGAGCACGCGTGCGCATACACACACACACACACATCCATAGTAACATGAATAAGAGAATTCACACACAATGAGAACTACCCCAGTCAGTGTGACTTGTGGAACTCGGCTCCATATAAAATCAAAGACTGTTGACCTCGGTGATGTGGAAAAAGACAGATGACCTTGTAGATGTCAGTGAGGTTAACAAAAAAATGGGAGCAAGGAGAACTGGAAGGAAGTAGGGACAAAAGAAACAAACAGGAGAGGATCGGAAGAAAAGGAGAGGAGAAGGGAGAGACAAAATGAATAGGCAGAAAATGGAGAAACTTTCTTTAAAGACAAATGTGAAAGCACAGCCCAGGAAATCCATATGTCTAAGGATCATGTCAGGATTTTTAATATCACCAAAGCATAGTAAAGCACTGAAAATAGCATGTAGTTAACTTTCTAGACCCAGAGAGCCCTGGATAACCAACCACCAAGCCTTTTTCAGATTCCCATCCATCAGCCTGGGCACTGTGTTGAGTCAGCCCTGCTAACATCATCATCATTAATTAAAAATGGGAATCTTGGGAAAACTGGAGCATATTACCTCTGTGAAGAGTTGATTTCTAGTCATTTGTTTTGATGTATACATAATCTGTACATAGATGCTTTGTGTATTATAGTGGTGCTGTAGCACTACCAAGATGATTATGTGCATATCATTATGAGTTACATTTTAAAGAAATCTCTCTCACCCACAAACCCATGGCCTGAAGGAGTTCAATTGTCAGTAGATCATAACTTCCTACTAACTCTGGGAGGAATAAATGGGAGTTGGGGAGAGAAAAGAATTTCTGCAGGAAAATCATTTTGCCCTTTGAAACTTGAGTAAAATATAAAGATAAGGTTTTAAACATTTATTTTACACACAGTGGAATTAAGCGATAGCAAAACACATCTGAGCAATTTTCAAAAAACTTCCATCAACCTAGAAGAAAATTTAAAGACACACACACAACAACAACAATAAAATGGGAGGAGAAAAGTCCTGGTAGTAGAGTATCCCTTACTGGAATGAATGAGATTGTGTATAAGGCAAAAATACAGATGGGTTCTTTTACTTGAATTGCTATGGGAGCAGTTTTTGGTGCTAAAAAAATGTTTTTAAATGGAAGGGGACGAGGAGGGAAACCTCTCTTGGTTATGAAGGTTAGAAACGTTGGACACTAGCTCCGTACCAGGGAACAATAGTAGTGACTTTCGGTTCACTCATCTCTTTTAAGCTTTTCCCTGGAAATCACTCTGTAAGTGTGTGCGTGCGTGTGCGTGTGTGCGCGTGCGTACGTGGTGTGAGTGTGTGTGTGTGTGTGTGTGTGTGTGTGTGTGTGTGTGTGTTTTGACTCTTGGGTCTGGGGGATTCGAGGAGTTACGGGGAGGGTGGAGGCAATGCAAAGTCAAATTGGCAAAAGGAACTGCAGCGAAGATTATCCGTTCCCTCCAAAGAAACCCAGAGCTTTGGAAAGAGGCTTCCCGCTTTGTGAGTCCTATATACCTGTGTCCATTGCTGCAGGTTCTTGTGCTGGAGAGCAATTGGACTATTGTTGATATGCTAATGAGGCGATTAGGCGGTTGGTAAAGAGCTGGAAAAGGGAAAAGTTTCTACCATTAGAGGGAGATCTCCGAGCGCACACAGGAGCTCTCTCCCCACACGCCTCCTCCTCCTC